>NC_136063.1:2054322740-2055522740 GCF_964261635.1 Lissotriton helveticus | reverse complement strand
GACAATGTCACTAACCTTCAACACGATATACAGCCAAAGAAGTGATGTTTCCCATCTGGCTTGAGTACTGGTAAACTACTAAAAAATGCCACACATGCGTGTTTTATCCTGTTGTGCCTCCCATAGCAAAAATGAATGGTCAGCAAAGACGGACTATCGGTTAGTCCTTAATAACAAAATAACGCTACGCGAACGGGTGTAAGCACCCTAGATAGTTTTGTACGATGGAAACTAACAAAGAGAACAGACCATTGATCAGTCAGTGAATAACGTAAATGCCATATCATAGCGAGGGGCTTACAATGCTATCCTGTCATATTAAAATACAATTATTTCAGATGTTATCAGTGATGTCATCAGTGATGTCGCTGACCACGTCATGAGTGATGTAATATGTGATGTCATCAGCAGTGCATTGCGGCTGCGTGAGTTATAGTTAGCTCAGCTAACAATAATGCTGATTTTCTCTGGTTTTGTATGAGTGAAATATCAACCTAACTATAACGTCCCCGAAACCTGTGGTTTTTTCAGTGACTATATATATGGATATATATTACCTTCTGCCAGTCATCAGTAGATAGTTATAGTTAGGATGTAGTTTCCAAAGGAAGAGAGTTGTTTCCTTTGCCAATAACTTTGCCGTTGTTTGATGAATCCTCGTAAAATGTTCTAAATTAGTTTGACGCTCACTTCAACTGCTGTTTTGAACATTTCAGAGTGATCCGCCAAGCAGGGGTAGAGAAAGAGCGTGCAAGGAAAGAGATGAAGACCTCAATCTTCTAGTGGGCTGGAGCACTTTGACAGCTTCTGCCTTCTGAAAGCGGAGTGCTTGCTTTAGCTTAGTGGCATCTGTGAGCTCCCACCAAGCTAAAGCATACAGCTATGTCCTGGGGATGGGAACCCTGGGACATAGCAGGAGCTGGCCCATGGGGGTGGCTATCCCCAGGCCATATACGGTTCCAGGAGGGGTACCGTGGGGCCCTCCTCCTTTAATTTTCAAGGGCTTGCACCAGGGAGCTGGTGGTCCCCGGAGCCACGAATGGCCTAGGACTGGGGCTGCGCCGGCGCTCTCCTTCTATTGAAAACACATCCTAATTATAACTACCTACCGACGACCCCAGTAAGTAATATATTTGTAATATTAGTTAGTTCTGCTTTTCTCTTGACTGAGCATTTTTAGTTTGGTAATGACTTGGCCCCATTTGATGAATCTTCATGTAAATTTCCCAAAAAAAGTTCCTCCACCTCAGTTCCATTATGGAAAGTATCAGGGTGATCGATCAAGCAGGGGTTGACAAAAAAGGGGGTCTCAAAATGTGAAACCCCAATGCATTTTTCATAGACTTCTTTAAGACAGGTTTTAGCAATAACTGCTGAACAGTATTGCATCAAATTTGACAGAAAGCTAGATCTTTGTCCACAGATTGTGCTTTTTGTGATTTGGTGTAAATCCGTTCAGCAGTTTTTGAGCAATTATGTTTTTTTACTTGAGCCTTCATGCTCTCATGGGAGCGAGAGACTTACACTAGTCTCACAAGAGTGAGTGCTTCAATTGGCTGGCTGTTGGAATGTTAGAGATGAAATGGCAGCAATTACTATTAACTGTGAAAAATTGGAAGTGTTATATGAAATAAAAAAGCTATATAAGGGGGCAGCAGAAAGGCATGATGTTCACCTACGTTGAGAAAGGAGGTTTCTAAGGGATAACTACTGTGAAGAAAATAAATGTATATTGTTTTCAACTAATTGTTATGATCTTGCAGGACTCTCGTGGATTTGGGAATAGTAAAAAGGAGTAGATAAGTTCTCAATGTATTCTATTGAAGGGAATGCATATTGCACTACTTGTTTTTGTTGATGTGTTGAACCTGTCCATTTCTTATCCCCAAATGTTTTGCCTTCCTCTGCCTATTTTTCTGACCTTTTTGTTGAATTTAGGACTTTAGGCACTTTACCTTAGCTAATCAGTACTAAAGTGCATGTGCTTTCTCCCCTAAACAATGTATGATTGGTTTACGCCTGTTTGGCATTTACTTGTAGGTCCCTTGTAAAGTGGTTTCCCATATAACAAGGGCCTGTAAATTAAATGCTACTATTGGGCCTAGAGCACTGCTTCTGCCACCGACAGAAGTAGCCTTTCAAATCTGTCTCAAGCCTGCCACTGCAGGGCCTGTGTGTACAGTTTACTGTCACTTTAACTTGGCATTCAAACTACTTGCCTAGCCTTAAATTACCCTTTAAATATATATAGGTCACCCCTAATTAGGCCATGGGTAGCCTTATGGACAGGGTGTTGTCCCTTATATATTCTTAAGTGGTCTGATCAGAATGGTCTGTCTGGTATGGTTAGAATGATAGTGATAAATCCTGCTTACTGGTGTAGTTACTATTTTAGAAATGCCACTTTTAGAAAGTGGGCTTTTCTCTGTGCTTTTGATTTTTTGTGCCTTGGAGACTGACTTCAATACATGTCTGAGCTAGGGTGACCGCTACACTTGGTGCATACTTTTCAGACAGCAACAACACAGGAAGGGCTGTGTGTGGCAGAGGTTGGATCTGCATTCATCTGCATACTGATGGTCCTCCTGGGCTGGAAGAGGGAGAGGTTGTTAACACTTTACATTTGTATAGGTTGTGTCCTGCCTCACACAAAGGGCTGATTTACCTTCTACTGACGTCTGAATCCAGGGTTGGGTTGAAGGGCATTGTTGGGCACCTGAAAGGGTTCCATTGAAGTCACCCCTGGATCAAAAACAAGTATGAGTATAAGTACAGGGGCACTGACCTCATATTTTTAGCCAGTGCATGGACTTGTAACCAGGCGCTGCTGGCTCTATGAACTGAACATTGCCAGAAGTATGTTGTGCTGCCAGGAGAAACTTCAATTGGTACTACTTGCTTTGTTGTGCTGACCTGCTTACCTACTGGGCTGCTGGAGAGA
Source organism: Lissotriton helveticus (assembly GCF_964261635.1). NCBI lineage: Eukaryota > Metazoa > Chordata > Amphibia > Caudata > Salamandridae > Lissotriton > Lissotriton helveticus. The sequence continues at coordinate 2,055,519,799 of NC_136063.1, read as the reverse complement.
CTGCCACTCAGCTTAAGTAAACCAGTGTGCTGGCCTGCTTTTGGTCTCTGTGTTTATTTCCCAGTGCTCTCCAGAGAATGTTGGCATCCCCCTCCCTGTTCTTGCTGGAGTTTTAGAGGATTCAGAAGAATTCCATCATACCACCCACAATAGTAAGTTGGACTTATGAGTCAAGCCATCAACATCATTTTCATCAGCACATGTTGAGCACTATTTAAAGAAGTTAGTGCCTGCTGAGCACTTCTCATTTCTGCAGAGTGGCCTGTGAAGCAGGAGTGCAGTGTCAAGGCACCAGCTCTCTGTGCACCGCATTGCCGTCGGCATGAGGGAAATCCCCCACCAGCATTGCCCTCCCTCCCTTCTAGTAATGCATGACTGATGAGTTACACCAGTGTAAATCCTGCCCGGGGGCATGACAACAAGTGCAGCCTCACCCCCAGGGAACACCTGATTATTGAAACGCAGCAGGAGCCACTCCTGAGGCTCACTGACATCCTCAGATCAACTTGGAGGGGTTGTGAAAACCACCTCCACCCTCCAGGTACTGTGAGGGGCTGGCCAGGAGGCACCACGGACCCGTGTTCCTTCACACGTCCTTGGTTCAGCAGTCCAGCTGCTCAACCAAGTGCAGCCCATTTCAAAGAGTAAGGTTGCACTTGGGTCAGCAGCTGCACTGCGCACCCGCGGGCAGCTTCATTTTGAATGCCCCACACATAGAAGACCCAGCGAGGGCTCCCCCTGATTCTACATTATGTGCATCCCCTCGTCAGGCCGTATCTTGGGGCATTTGTTCTTTGAAGGCATCTTTTCTCTCCAGTGGGATTAAGGGGTGTAGCCTCAATGGAGGCCCCCTGGTTGTCACACAAGGTCGACCTAAATTACCATATCATAATGAGTAGACATGCAGGGCTCTTGCAGTCACACCTGGATTATAAATACTCCAATTTTTGATGAGGCTCCCAAATCTACCATACTCCTGCTGCTGGGAGTACAGAGGGGCTGGGCCCAATGCTTTGTAGTTATATGGGGATTTCTTGTGATCGCCTCTAAACAAGACTACATTACCTACACAGTATTTATGGTATTATGGTGATATAAAGTGATTTATATGTTGTTTTTTTTCTGACAAATCTGCCATCACATGTACTGATGCTAGAATGTATGTTTGATCCTTCCATTGTCCAGGATAATGAGAACTATCTAATTGTTATCAGAATATGCCGAGTATTTTTTATTCATTTTGGTCTGATTTTCTGTATAATGCGCTATATTTGTAGATTATATCATGTGAAGTCACATTTGTGGTGTATTCATTGTGTTTCTGCTCTGCACCAAGCTACCAGAGAGTGAGCACAGGTTATCTTTGTTGAGTAACTTACTTGCCCCGACTAGAGTGGTGGATTCTGATTGGCTTAGGTGCGTACACTAGCCAACTAGAAACCCCATTTCTAACAGGAAGTGTATAAAATATAAGTACTGTGATGATTAGAAGATTGATTTTTGCAAAACGTTATGATCTTGCAAGACTCCTGCAGGATTGTAAAACGTAGAATGGTGTATGTGATGTTACTGTAGGAAATCGTCTTACTGGAGATGGTGTTTATCAGCGTCTACTATGTATGCCCATCGGCTTGGTAAGAGTTGTGAGTAGAGTTAAGGTTCCTCCCACACCCTACTATGCACAACCATCAACAAAGAGAGGGGTGTTAGTGGGGAGGAGAGTCCCTGGATGCAGCATACTGTGCACACTCATCATCCAAAAGAGATGTCTCAATGGTGAGTCGAGTCTTTCTCCACACACCCTACTTCACACACCCCTCATCCGAGAAGGAGGCCAGTCGATCCACGCACCATACTATGGACACCTGTCATCTGAGAAAGAAGTCTGAAAGTAGAGGCTAATCCATCCACACACCCTACTACAGTGCAAGTGCTATTAACTGGTTAAATAACTATAAAGAAACACAAATAAAGCAGAGGTTGTGAATTAAGCTAAAATACAAGCTTAGAAAAACCATTAAAGGGGATTATATCACTTGTAGTATGTGAAATCTGTAACAGCTGCATTTGTCGTGTAAAGAATGCAAGCGTGAGGGTATATTAGGGTAAACCAATAGTTGACATTCCCTCTACAAAATTCAAAAAAAGCTATGATATGATTGGCTGCAAGGCATTTACATCTGCTGCATACCCTCAGACATCTGAGATTGCTCTTGGTGATTTGAAGGTGAAGGAAGTGTAATCTCTTTAACTTGTGCTCATCAAAGCTCATTTGTTTTTTCTATTTTAATAGGTGAATCTAGTTACTTTCAAATAACAGCTTTGTTTACAGGTAATTAAAAATATATTGTCATTAAAGTTTGAAGTCCGTTACTAATTATTTAAATTATATAATACATTTAGAAACCATTTTTAATATGTTTCTTTATTATGAGAGTACTAATAATGTGGATGTTTAATATGGCAAAATAAATGAACAGTGCTTATATTAACCCTTAGCTGATCCTATCTTTGATATGTTGTTGAGTTCACAGTTGCCTATGAAGATACTTTTGTTTTGAGTTAAAGGTGTTTCTCAGGAATGGCTAATGTATATTCCAACTATTGTACTTAATAAATATGTAATTTTGGACAGTGGGTGTCCGAAACACTGGCAGAAATGGTGTTCACTAATATAAAAGTTGATTGAAGGGGAGAGACGTTCTCAATTATGGCTATAGTACGCCAGTATCAATCAGCAGAAAAGTGTCAGCAAGAGGATATGCTGCTATACAAATGAAGTACTTGCCATATATAGATTACTAAAATAAGAATCCAATGGATGAAAAATTGTTGTAGAGATTGTGGGCCATATGTAGGTAATCTAATTTTATCGATTCCTAAATACCGAATTTTATCGATTCTGTATTTAGGAATCGGTAAATTGAATGTTGGTAAAAATTCGGTAAATTTTACCGATTCGGTAATATTCGTTATTACCGATTCGTTATTTACCGATTTGGTAATTCCCATTCATTCCCTGGGGGCCCATAGGAATTACTGGTAAGCCATTCACTAGTACCGATTCGTTAAATACCAAATCGGTAATAGGGGGAGCATATTTAACGGTTTCAGGGTGTCACATTGACACCCTGTTGCACCCCTGAATCGTGCATGAGTGCACATGTGGCACACATACATGCCCTAAGGGCATGTATGTCTGCCACACGGCACCTTGAAAAAAGCAAATTATTGCTTTTTCAAAGGTTTTCGGTATTTATCACCAACTTGTAGTTGGTGGTAAATAACGAATCCTGAATGCAAAAATGAACTCACTTGAGTGCCTCCTACATAGCTTTTAGGGATTCAGTAATTTACCGATTCCTTAAAATAAGGAATCTGTATTTTACTGATTCCTTAAGGAATTGGTAAATTACTGAATCCTTAAAACCTGCCTCCTACATCAGAAAATGCTAAATACCGTCGGTAACGGGATAATTACCGATTTTTGGCCGTTACCGACCGGTATTTAGCTACCTACATATGGCCCTGTATACCCTGTTATAATGGAGACGAAAGGGCACAGTGGTTCTGTTATGCAACCTACATCGAGATTTAAATTGTAGTGATGTGTTAGTGTTGAGGTTATATGGAATTGTATGAAATACTCATGGTTTTCTCAAATTACACCTAATCTAATCTGCACACTGTTAAATGTGTTGTGTTCAGTGCTGTAATTGCAGAAGGGTCTGCTTCATAAAGCAATCACACATGTGGTTCACTCACAAAAAGGTCTTTGTAGAGGGATGGGTTTCTAACAAAAGTCTTTTACTCACAGCATTTAACATGTGGAGAGGTCTCAGGAGAGAGGCCATGTTGTTAGTAACGCCCCTCACAGCTACTGTTTAACTTTAAGAGGAATGTCAAGAAAGATGGTGTGCTCTTATAAAACTGAACCATTCACTCTCTATTGACTTGTATAAGAAGTGGTTCCTCTTTCATAAAACACTAACATAACCAAACTGTAACCTATATACATTTCATAGGAGAAGGCCTAGTGTATATCTCAAACCTAGTATTCTAACCCTTTACTCTCTACAGAGGCATTAGTAGAGACATTGCTATTTGTAAAGCCATTCATGCACTATGTTCTCTCAGAGGAGATGCCTTTGTACAGTGCTGGGGTACTCAATGCGACAATTAAACCCAACCTATAAGCTCTACATACTTAGTTGAGAAGGAATGTTTTAATAGAAGTGAGTCATTCACTCTGTATAGAACTGTATTACAACCTTCACGTTTTACATAAAACATTACTATCCCCCATCTCCTCTGTGAAGAAACGTAGTAGCAGAGGGGCTACTCTTTACCTGAGGCCTTTTAAGTACACACTTCACTTGGTTCACAGATATCGTAGTACATATTAGGAACATAGGAAGTAGTAGTTCGCTTAGGTTTTCTCCACAGATGATAAAGCTGTCATGTAGAGAGACTGCTGTTACAGGCTAGGATGAGATTTGATCACTGTTGGTCATGCTCCACCATGCAGACCATATAGCATGCTGAAATATAGTATCTTCTACATTAACTGTCTATTGTGCTCACAGAAATTATTACAGAGGGTGGTCTTACTGTACTGAACTGAACAGCTTATTCTAGGTTGGGCCCTGGAGGCTCGGATTATGCATTACTCTTTCTATTTTTATTGCTCAGCAGCCATACTAAACATTATACTGTTAGAAAATTAGTCATTAGTTGTGTGACCTTCACAAGTAATTTGTCTATATTCGTCCTTCACTTGGAACCAAACAATTCTTTGTATTGCCTGACTGTCATAGGATAGCGAAGCAGAGCATTCCAAGGCCTATTCTAGGGAAGTGGTGTGGACTAGTAATCACCATTCACAGATACACAACAATTACTCTCAGTAAATGATTGTCCAGTCTGTGCTTTTTCTGTTGAAAAGGGAAAAGTATATTTATTACACCCACACGACTCAATACTATGCAGAACTTTACAACTATACACAAGCTGATGGACATACTTCTTGATGACACTGTGTAATCATTCTCATCTCTCGTAAAGGAGGGTCTCTAGTACCACAACTCACATGTTTAAACATTATTTTGTCCCTAAATGCCAGGGTTGAACATAACTTGGAGTGAGAGCAGTTAATATTGGTAATAAAGTGAGTGGCTGTCAACCTTATTATTTCATCAAGAATTTCATCATAAGAATAAATGCAATATTTACCTATAACCATGTCTGCGAGTGCTTAATACTGCAAAGTTTGATCACAACTGGGTTTCAGTTTCATTATTTAAATAAAGCATTTGCAAGAATAAGATATGTGCATGGAAGAGTTAGTGACTTCAACATTAGTTTTAGTATGAATAACGCAGATGGAACATTTATAAATACACCATGGGCGATTACATCACTCACCCCTAGAGGGCATTTGCAAAAACTATGCACATTACTTTTATAATTACAATTTATTACATAAATACACAGAGAGTGTCTATCAACATGAAAATTTACATTGCACACTTCCAGGCCACAAGGATTGCAGCCATAGTCTTCAGCACACCCAGCTGTAGAACAAAAGGTCCAGCCTGGGGAGTGCTTAAAAACTCATCAAAACCCCTGAGGGGTTATTGTTTCCAAATCCCGCCCAACATAGAGTGGGGTCTTTTAAACTGATTTTGGGGGGAGGCTGTACTGCTCCTGTGGCTCCCCCACATCTTTTGTATTCATTTAGTGGCAACCGACTCTCCTGGGGCAATCGCAAAGTCAAAACCAGTGAGTTGTTGCTCCAAAATGCGGTCGCGCCCTGCAGCACTTTATGGGGAGCTTAACTCGCTGCTTTCCTGCATATTATAGCATGAGCATGGGTTCTCCCCCTACACCAGGGAGAGCCTCTCTTCCTTCTGCCCCAAAGGCAGCCTTGCGCCATGCTTTCTGTTTATCGGGGTGCCTTGTCCCAACTGGGAACTCCACGTACATCTGTCAGCATGGGAGAGCAGCTCGGAAAACCCACCTCTGGCTGCTCTTGCCTGCTCCCTGCATGGTCAGCACACTTGTGCTCTTCCACGGGAGCCGGCACTTCATTTGGGCAGATGCAGACTCACTGCCTGGCCTTTCCGCTCTGGGTGTGAGGCACGGGGAAAGTGGGATACATGGGGCAGTGCGGCAGCACTCCCCTTCTTCAAAACCAGAATCAATGTACAGGGATGGAGTTCTGTGCCCCTCTTCTCCTCCATGGTCTATAGCACTCTCCCATACTCAAGTATTCTCAGGCCCAGGGATTGAGTCCTGGGCCCCTTCTCAGGCTTTTGTGGGAGGACACAACAGCATTCCCTTGCAGCTTCACGGGGCTCCTTCTTCGTGTCAGGGGAGAGTGCAACAGCACTTCCCCTTTGTTCTTTTGCTTCTTGGGGCACTATCTGGTCCCTCGCCCACTCCGGGGGCTGACCTGGAACCAGCTGCAAAGCCCCACACACTTCATTGCTGGAAACAGGGTGAAAGGCCACCATTTCCATGATGATGATGAGACCTGGAGCACTCTCTTCAGGCTTCCTGGCCTCCAGGGATGACAAACTTTGCAGGGAGCTGGTTTCATTGGCTCCTTGCACCAGCCTTTCACTTTGCTGCTCCTCTAGGCTTCTCTCCTTCATGCACAGAAGCCCAGTATTTCCCTAACTGATCCTCAGGGGGGTGCAAGGAGACCAGTAATCCCTGGTCCTAGGGAGTGCCCCACCGTCCTAGGTCAATCTTGATCAGAGTCCTGCAGCCAGCTGACAGTCAGAGGGTTGCTCCTTCCAGTTGTCCATAGGGTCTGCTTCAAGTTCCTGTGTCCAGAAGAAAAGCTCATTCAACAAAGAGCTCGCAATCCTGCTCAAGACCTTTTAAGGGGGGCGGGAGGTGCCAGCATGGATGCACCTCTAGCCTATCCTAAGGTGCCGCATCACCTCCCTGTCCCTGTTTCAACTTTCCTGAATAGCCTTCTGGGATACTTCAAGGTGGTGTCACCCGGGTGTCACTTTCCACATGCGCTGTGGGGGTCTCAGCTCCACCCCTCGCTGACATCACTGCCAGAGCCAGTCTCAGCAAAACTTCAAGGGAGTCCTCATGCTGACTGTAGCTCCAGAGACTGGGACCCTCCCTTTGTTCAGTGTTCTCGGGCCAGCCCTCTTCCTGGCAAAGGATTGCAGCTGTTTGATTGATGCAGGACAATCCACCCACCCCTTGTGGGGGGATGTCTTTGTTCCTGCTGCTGGAGGGACAAGTAATTAACCCAGCCCAGCAGGGTGACAGCAGACCTGGGCTCTGATCCTGAGCTGAGTCATAGAAACATGACATTCCTGGGTGACCCTTAAGCTGTACAGTTATGCTTTGAGACTTTACAGAATTGTTCCTTTCATATAGGTTACAGTGTGCATTGGTGCAACTCTGGCGTCTGTAGGCCAAAGGGAACAGTAGCTGCGCCCTAAGGCAGCCTTACCCCTAAGAGAATAATGGAGCGTCACTACAGTCAAGACAGTAAAGCACACTGATTTCCCATCCATGTGTACACCCAGATTATAAAGCCTATTCCAGATCACAACCCAACCCTGCATAGTCCCTTCTGTGCCAGGCTACCCGTGCGCAGTTCTTGGGCTGCGCATGACAGGAATAGGCCTCGGCATGAAATTCTGCTCCACTCATGAAGTTTGTGGAGTTTTTCCCACTCTGCACTCCGCATAGTGCACACAATTCCCCAAAACTCTGCGGTCACTAACGTTAAGTAGGGGAGTGATGAAAAGCTTACTCCAGACCACCTCCTGGTGTGATTTCTCAATGTGGGTGGCCGCGGTTGGTTGCTACTGCTCGTGTTGAGAAACCTTCCATTTACGTTAAGGAAGCTGCCGCTTGAGTCGAACATCTACTCGAGGGGTATAGCGTAGCAGCGCCATCTTGCACTGCACATGGTGCATTTTGTGTTGAATTTACAGCAAGGGACAAGCACCTGTCACTACAAATCAGCGCAAACGGAATGCCGTAGTGCACTCTGCTGCTTGTGGGACTCCATGTAGCATGGCAGAGTTTTTGAGTCATTTCGCAGAGTTCCACAAAGCTGAACTCTACAAACTCTCCCCAGGCCTAGACAGGAGTCTCCCATGAGCAGCCCTCACATGTGTGCACTCATGTGTGCATCCATGTTGACGGGTAATCAGTCAAGTGTCTCTTATCCTTTCTGTGTCACAGTGGCCTTATTTTAAAAGGCAGACACTGGCGGTAAACACTCGCAGTCCATTTTACCATGAGTTTACTCTGGTTGGGTCACAGGTTATAAGGATCTCCCACAGTAAAAGGGCAAAGGCCAGGTTGATCAAAAAGTGAAAAATCATGGTATATTGGATGGTCAGAACTACTGCTTCACATACACCAACATGAAACAGTAAATAATACAAATCCCATGAGACTTTAAGTTTGATCTTCCAACAATCTAAAAACCATAGAGTCTGCTTTATATAATCAGCCACAAGAAAAAGCATTCCCTCTTTCTTCACTGCTCAGCAACCAGATAAGTGCTTTTCCTTAGTGGCTTTCTATTCATGTTTGTGGTGATTTACATTGCAAAGTTGTGCCTGTTTATGTTTGCGAGGATGGCCTTGTGAAGGTCTCTTTCTCCAAGTGAGTGCATTCTTCCCATGTGGCTCATTGTTTCCGCTTTTCACTTGGAATCAGAGACGCTCTGTGGCCTGAAGTGTATGGGGCCCACCTCTGTCAGTTTCTTGGTATTTTGTCTGTATTCCCTTGTGGGCGCAGTCTAGCCGCAGATGTGCATTTGTTCTAGCCATGGAGTGCATTTTACTGAAGAGCCCATTATAATAGAGGGGGTGTACCTGTTTAAAGCGTTTCTAACAAGCTTTGGCAAGTGCGCAGTGTTTTTTTTCTTCTGTTTCTTAGCCACTGCAGGTTAGAAGGGCCACATAGGTATGGATAGCAAAGGAGCTGATCACTATCTATGGCCTGCCTATTCTATTAGGCACCTACCTACCTGATCACCCATGGCAGGTTCAAACACTGAGTTCCTGGGGGCCAGGGAAGAGAAGCAGTCACTCCTCCCCATCCACATGGAGTTAGTAGACACCATTGATGTCTCCCTACAGAGAGAGATTTCTTCAGTTTTATAATCCCTGAGAAGGCAATTAGTCCAGCTTAAAGCCCAACACAGCATTTTACCCTCCTCAGGGAAAGGTGCGGGCCTTCACCCCCTAGCGCCACTCAGGATGCCTGTCAGCCTAAACGGTTGACAACATTTCGCGCCAGGGCTGTTTCTCCCCCTTCGGATGCCTTCGAGAGATTACACACAGCTTTCCTGAGGATGCTCCATGATGCCTCTGCACATCAGGACACCGATTCCAAACCTGGGTTTACCCCTAATGACAATGACTCCCACTCCACTCTTCTGATTACCCTGATGTGGACTCTGCTGATGAACCAGATCCCAGTAGACCATGGCAACCGAGGGTGGTGCTATATTACCAAGGCTTGATTATCAGGGTGTGTCTACTCCGCAGGATGCATTGGGTACACAGGAGGATATGCTAAATCTGGACGATATCAATCACCTCCGCTTAGCGGGCTAGGTTCCTACCAATAAGATGGCAGGGTACATGGCTATCTGTATTCATAAGCCCATATATAAAGAGGTTTGGAGGCGTCTGCAGGTAGAGTTCCCGATATCCAGCTTAGCGGGCAAGGTGGCTGGTACCACCGTGATTGTAAAATTGTGACCTTTATCACAAAATGTATCAATGGACCCAAAAAAGGGTCTGGACCGTTCCTGGAAATCCTGCCAGGATAAGGTCTTCAATGTACTGTGTCCACTTACAAAAATCTTGAACATGGCAGAGTTGCCCTGTGAATCAGGGGATTTGATTGACACAATAACTCCCTCTGGCTGAGCTCAGCAGGGCAGCATGTTTCTTGGAGAATGCAAACCTTGCATTTTCTACCCAGAGCAGATGCTTTTTATTGATTAAAATCAACCCAACACTGGGAAAATGTGGCAACCACAGAGGCCGTGCTGAGGCCGATGGAAATGTCTTTGGAGACCCTTTTACTAAGGAATTGACAACGTTTGTCACCACTTTCCCTCTCTAGATAAGGTCCATCAGTCCACCTGTGAAGTCTTCAACCAAAATATTTTTGGTACGGTCTGAAGTGGTAAGGGGTGATTTTGCAGCTCCATGTATAACTCCGAGCCTCACAAGTTCCAAACCAAGCTCTTCCTGCATTGGCAGGACAGAGAGAAGTTTGGAGGCTTCTTCCCCTCATGGGGCAACAGTCAGGGCGACACAGAAGAAGTGCCTTCTGAGTAGCCAGCAATGCCCCTAGGGGTTCTAACATTAAGCCATACCCATTTTTCCTACCTGAGGTGGGATGCAGGTTAATATGGTTTCTTCGGACTTGGGCATCCATAATAAGGGATGCATGGGTACTACAAGCTTTTCTCATGGAATTCTATGGTACCCCTCAACAAGGTCTGGGACATCGGCCGCTAGTTGTTTCACAAGCTGGCTTGCAGGTAGTAGACTGAGAGTTCCAATAATTGTTCCAAAAAGGGGCAATCGCCCCCACACCCATCATCCCAGGGGATTTCAGCAGTAACATTTTCTTGGTGGAGAAAAAAGAGAAAGGGTTCCCCACTATCATCTTGCAGGAATTCAACACTTCAGGATATCCTTCCACTGAAAAATTGGCTTGTCAGATTGCACTTAAAGGACACCTATCTCACCATCCCAATCTTTCTCCCACACAGACGATTCCTGCAATTTGAACAAGCCTTCAAGTTTGCATGTCTCTCTTTCGGTCTCTCCTCCCCTCTATGGTGCTTCAATAAGGTGTAATACCCGGCCATAGAATTGCTCTGAGCGTGAGAAGTCAGACTCATTGTCTGTTTAGATGATATTTTACTGATGCATCAGGATTTGGTCAGATTGGGGATGCAATTGCAGTTGACTATATCTCTGGTTCAGAACCCAGGTTTTATCATCAACTGTCATAATTCAGAGTTTTTTCCTTTGCAGAAATTGGTGTTCTTGGGCTTTGAAATCGACACTGTGCCTCAGTACCTGAGACTGCCACAAAGGAAAATGATACCCAAGTTAGAGAGGGAATAATTATCTCTCCAGCACAGGATTGTCTGAAGTGCGTTACATAAATCGCCTGGGGCACTCGCTCCTAGGCTTTGGTTGATCTGGCGGGGATTTTTCAAACTACTTACTGTCAAATAAGATACCGGTCATGGCAGAGTACCTCATGGGTCAGCTGAATAAGATGGTAAATTGAAACTCCTAGCATTTGAGGGAATCCAGCGCTTGGAAGATAGATCCAGTTCTATTTAAGGCAATTATGCACACATGGGGTCCGTGTCAAGTGGATCTCTTTGCCTCTCAAATCAATCATTAACTACCCAGCTTCTTCAGTCGATGTCTGGATCCTTTGGCAAAGGTGACAGATGTCACTTTCAGGGGTATGCGTTCCCGTCATTTTCGGTGATCACCAGATTCACTGCGTTAGTCAGGCATCAGAGGGCATAGGTGATCCTGGTGACACCACTATGGAAATCACACATTTGGTATCCAGTTCTTCTGGAACTTTTTACTCGTGTTCATCAATTCTGCAAGATCCCTCAAAAAAGATTTAAATTGGGGTGCATCCCCTCCTTTTCCTGAGATAGAGTGACAATGAGCTGTGTGTCATCAGCATAGGAAACTATGGTTACATCGTGTTGCTTGATGATATCAGCCAGAGGGCGGGTATACATATTTGACAATGTAGGTCTCTTCTTGATACCATAAATTCTAAGGCGCTTTAAGAATTAGCCAAGGGACATGGTATCAAAAGCTGCACTAAGGTCCAGCATAATCCGAGCAGCCATTTGGCTTTGATCAGCAGAGAATCTAGATTCCAGCAATAAAGCCAATTTTGTACTGTACAGGACATGAGATCCTGATTGTGATTTCTGGAGTATACTATTTGATTCAATAAAAATCAAGTGAGCATTAATATATTTCTCTGGGATCGTTAAAAAAAAAGGGAGAAGCGAAATGAGACTAAAATGTTCTGTAAGAGATGAATCTAATGAGGGTTTTTTTAAAGAAGAGGTTTCTCAATAGCCTGCTTCCACTTAGTAGGGCATATGACAGTTTTAAAAGAGAAGTTGATCAAATTGCTCAGGCTAGGTATGACAAACTCCAATCCTTGGACCAAAATTCTCAGAGGAATCGAATCAGAGGAAGCTCCAGATTTTATCTTAATGAGAAGTAAACCCAGCTTATCCAGAGATGGGGGAGTGAACGTGGGAAGGCCATTGTTAAGAGCTGGAGAATCAAACCAGGCATTTTGGCACTGAAACTCTCTTAATGTCTCAGGAAAGGAATCATACATGTTTGCGACTGTCAAAAAAAGAAGCGGGCAATCAATTGGCAACTCTGTAAGAGTGGGACTATATTGGCGGATTCACGTTCCACGGAGGATAGAGAGTTAACAATTTGGACGAGTTCTTTAGAGGACTGGACGAGGCCTCAATCTTACGTGCATAAAAATATCTTTGCATAATACAAATAAGCTTGTGATATTCCTTCTGGGCTGAAGAGTAGAAAGCTTTACTATTAGTAGTAAAGTCCTTGCACCACATATGCTCTAGCCTTTTGCAAAAAAAATTCCATGACAGAAGCTTCTCATTGAACCATTCTGCTGATGATTTGAAACGAGTGGTACGCTCAACAGAAAGGCCATATTGTTATAAAAACAAAAGGAAGCATTTAGCCTGTGTATAAGTAAAGGAGACCCTCTCTCCTCAAACTGAACCATACAAAATGTGTGCCCTGTTAAACTGTGATAATAGAAGCCCTAGTGGTTCCATGCATTCTTCCACACCCATCCTGCATGCTCTCAAGAAGTGTAAGCAGCGAGATAGATGTTTCTTGCCTGAACCAAACACCCTCTTTACTCTCCAGAAACAAAAGTAGATGTCTTCATTAGCAAAGCCCTTCACACCCACTGTTTAACCTGTAAAGGGCTGTCAGAAGGGATATAATCTCCTGTTTTATATGTGATCCATTCACTCTGTATGGAGACTTGTATAACAAGATGTAAGTGTTTCATGAAACAGTATCAAAACCAAAGTGTACTCTGTTTAAATCGGATCACTGACATAATATCGAGGGACATAATATCGAGTTGAAAAAATAGCGTTGACAAAATATCGACAGACAGAATATCGAGTTTGTATCTATAAACAGGTAAGTACAAAAATATCGACTACAAAATATCGTTTACAAAAATATAGTTAGTTTAAATATCGACTTTATTAAAAACAGTGTTAAATTAAATTAATATTAAAAATTAATTACTAAAATATACTTAAAAATACTTAAATTACCTTATAATAATTAAATAATTAATGAAAGTTATAAAAAAATGCACAATCATAATTGTTAAAACATATATATATAGTAACATAATATAATTAAATAATAATCAATATTATTACCGAAGGATAGCGGAAGAGTAAAAATTACTCTTCCCACTCCAGAGAGTGCAACAGTAGGGAAAGCGTTGGATAGCGTAGGGGTAAAAATTACTATTCCCACTCCAGTGAGTGCAACAGTAGGGAAAGCGTTGGATAGCATAGGGGTAAAAATTACTATTCCCACTCCAGTGGGTGCAACAGTAGGGAAAGCATTGGATAGTGTAGAAGTAAAAAATAATATTCCCACTCCAGTGGGTGCAACAGTAGGGAAAGCGTTGGATATCGTAGAGGTAAAAATTACTATTCCCACTCCAGTGGGTGCAACAGTAGGGAAAGCGTTGGATAGCGTAGAGGTAAAAATTACTATTCCCACTCCAGTGGGTGCAACAGTAGGGAAAGCGTTGGATAGCGTAGAGGTAAAAATTACTATTCCCACTCCAGTGGGTGCAACAGTAGGGAAAGCGTTGGATAGCGTAGGGATTAAAATTACTATTCCTACTCCAGTGAGTGCAACAGTAGGGAAAGCGTTGGATAGCATAGAGGTAAAAATTACTATTCCCACTCCAGTGGGTGCAACAGTAGGGAAAGCGTTGGATAGCATAGGGGTAAAAATTACTATTCCCACTCCAGTGAGTGCAACAGTAGGGAAAGCGTTGGATAGCGTAGAGGTAAAAATTACTATTCCCACTCCAAATAGTGCAACAGTAGGGAAAGCGTTGGATAGCGTAGGGGTTAAAATTACTATTCCCACTCCAGTGAGTGGAACAGTAGGGAAAGCGTTGGATAGCGTAGGGGTAAAAAATGCTATTCCCACTCCAAAGAGTGCAAATGCAGGGAAAGCGTTGGATAGCATAGGGGTTAAAATGACTATTCCCACTCCAAAGAGTGCAACAGTAGGGAAAGCATTGGATAGCGTAGGGGTAAAAATTACTATACCCACTCCAGAGTGTGCAACAGTAGGGAAAGTAAACACTTCATATATTATTTAAAAAAATATAAATTAATATCTATAACAAATTATTTTAAAGTAATTACCAATTTATTTTAATATAACAATTAATCAATTAAAATTACAAAATAAAATTAATTATTACTATGTGTTACCTATTAATCCAAATTAATTACAAATACCTTTTTTTTAATTAACAATCACAACTTATTTATCTATTATTTCAAATTAAATACAATTAAATAAATTGAATTATTTAATTAATTATAAATAAATTACTTCCCACCCTATTCCCCTATAAACCCACAACCCGCTACTGAAAATAAATTAGTAAAATTAACATAATTAGCAATTAATCAATTAAATAAAATGAATTGCCGATTAAAATTTATTTAATTACCCATATCATTTGTATTAACAATTAATTCTAAAAAAATACCAATAAATATTTTAACATATTTAATTAATTTTAATTAAATTACTTCCCACCCAATTCCCCTATAAACCCACAACCCGCTACAGAAAATAAATTAGTCAAATTAACATAATCAGCAATTATTCAATTATTTAAAATGAATTGCCAATTAAAATGTAATTAATTACCAAATATAAATTATTTAACATTTAATAAAAAATTATTACCAATAAATAAGTTTACATATGTAATTATTTATAATTAAATTACTTCTCACACTATTCCCCTATAAACCAACAACCCGCTACAGAAATTAATTACGCAAAACATAAAAAAACAAATTTCATTATTTAAATTAATTATAACATAAATACACAATTTTCACACATATAATAACATAAAAATCACTATAAAAAATTAGATACTATTAAAAATTAGATAATTTTAATTACCTATATTATATACTTCGATATTTTAACTTTCTATATTACATTACTTACCTTAAAAACGATATTTTTGATGTCTATATTCTGTCCAGTCGATATTTTGTCCAGTCTATATTTTGAACTCAATATTATGTCCAGTTGATATTTTGGAGTCGATATTATGTCTGTTTACCGTTTAAATCTGGTAGGAATAGCCCTAGACATTCTCTAAAACCTTCTACTCTAGCCCTTTGCTTTCTTCAGAGGTAGGAGTAGAGATCTTGCTGTCTGTAAACCCATTCATACACCATATTCTGTTAGAAGATACACCTTTTTGACTCACTAAACCCTCATTCACCCAACTCAACCTCTGACAGTTCTAATAATATAGAGGTAATGTTTTGATAAAAGTGAGCCGATCACTCTGCATTAATGTCTATTATAAACTTTTTACTTTAAATCAAACTTCAGTATCCCTCATCTCCCCTCTAGTCAAATGTATTAACACAGGGACTAGTGTTTGTCTGAGGCCTTTTACACACTCATTTTACTCTTCACATATATCAGTAGACAGCTTGCATAAAGCCATATAACACAGGAAGTACTAACTAACTTGATCCTGGTGCAACTGGAAGCCTCCCCAGTTTTCAGCTGAGTGCCCTTACCCTCCCCCCTCAATTCAGATGACTAAACACAGAAATCATTTTAGAGCCACTTTATCAAATACACGTTCGCTGCAAAAAGAAGCAGTCTAAATTTTTGATCTGCTGGCAGATGAGGGGCCGTATCTCCTGTTTCTTACTGAAAATGGCTATCTGAGTCGTCTAATCGCCCCGTTGCTGTGGCCATCCCGAGGGGTATAAAATCCTAAGGAAGGGTCGCCCAAATGGAAAGGGAGGCGGCGTGGCCATAATTTTTAAAGTAGAATTAGACTGTGTCCCTCTCTCGTTAGACCCGATTGAGGGAGCAGAGTGCCTTGGTTTCTGCTGTTTCCTATCCCCCCAACAATGCTTAGCAGGGATACTAACGTATAGACACCCAGTAGCTAGTGGTAACTTCTTGCCATCACTGAACAAAGGTATCACTCCCCTCACCATTAAATATGATCAGTTCCTCCTTCTGGGTGATTTTAATTTACATATGGATAAGCGTACTGACCCCAAAATAATCTCCCTTTCGGGAAACATCATTAACAACGAAGGCATTACTACGCGTAACATTTACTACGGGGCACTTACCAGGTAAACGTCTTTTCCACGCGTATGCCTTCTACGATCGTCCTTACCACGCAATAATCATTCCGGTCGGGAAAATAAAAAAAAGCGTAAAATTAAAAACGGGGGGTTGGGGGGGTCTCCCCCCATAAAAAAACAAACCTGCCGCGCCGAAGAAATCAGCATCGTTAGAGAGGAAGCTTGAATAAACTTCTGCTTCCTCTTTACGACGTAAGAGCGACGTGGTAAAGGTGATGCGGGGAAAACGAATTCCGTTGTAACGCATGCGTGGAAAAGGCATGCGTTGCAACAGAATACGTAGTAACGACATTCAACCCTCCCTTACTGAAATTTTGGTGGTGTGAGTGACACCGTCCATCTCTGCTCCCACCCATAATTTGGGCCACACTCCTGATCAGATATTCTGGAATATAGAACTAAAAACTGACCTTTCGACCCCCATCACTTGGCCCAACCATTTTCCCATCAACTTTAAGATACTTAACCTAGGCTCTGGATTCCCGACCAGGTCTATTAGGACTGAACAAAAAATCTGATCCTTCCATAAAATATCTCTTCCCTCACTGAGTGAGGCTTTGGAATCATCCTCTCCTATGCTGATTGGTGATCTTGAACGTTTAACAAACCACTAAGAGCAAGTAAAATGACGTGTAGGGTCCTGGAAAGGAAATGGTGCAAACATTATTCACTGGATGATAGAAACATCTAGAAGACTGCCCAGAAATCCCATTACCTTCTGGTAAAAGAGGCCAAAATGAATTATTTACAGATGATGATTGATATGGCTCTAAAAAGGGAAAAGTAATTTTGAACATAGTGAAATCCTTTCCCTCCCATCTGGCAATGAAGAAAGAAACCCCTCAATCAGCTGACTGGACTCAGCAGGTTGCTCTATGCTTTCACAATAAAATTGACTTAATTCAACAATCTTTAGCAGAAATCACTGAAGAGAACCTAGTGATAGAGAAATCTTTGATCAAAAGAGTTGACTTTGGGCTCACCCCTACATTAATAGAGTTCCCTAAAATACTATCAGCCGACTTGAGCCGTTATCTTAAAGGTCTTCGGTCTGGCTCTCCAAGTGATGCCTGCCCTGCAAAATGATTGGCTTCCATTGCCCCCACGATTAATGCCACAGTAAATATGGTACTGAATTCATCCATCACTGCTGGGGAAGTGCCACTTATCTGGAAGCAGGCCAAAATCCTTTCACTTTAAAAAAATCTCCGGTTGACCATAATGATCCCCTCAACTATAGGCCGATATCTCTCCTTATGACTGTCTCAAAAGTTCCGGAAAAACATGTAAATAAAGTAATTTCAAATCAAGCAGAAAGCCACAATCTGGTGTACCCCTCTCAATCTGGTTTTAGGGCTAATTTTTGCACTGAGACTGCCCTATTGGTAGTAACTGAGTACATTAGAGGTAAACTGGATCAGGGTGGATGGGCTGTCCTGATATTACTCGATCTGTCAGCAGGATTTGATACTGTCCCGCATGAGAGTCTCATTGACAGATTGAGGAATCTGGGAATCGGTGGGACAGCATTGGCCTGGTTGGATTCTTTCCTGCAGGTCAGAGCCCAAGAGATATGGCTTCCCCCCTTTTTAGCCCCCATGCCCGCCATGAGGGTTGGAGTTCCACAGGGCTCTATTCTTAGCCTGACTCTTTTTAATCTGTACTTGTCCCCCCTTGCTTCAGTAGCAGCGGCAACCAGTGCAAAGATCACTTCCTGCGCTGATGACACACAACTGATTCTCGCCTGCGTAAAAGGATCTGATTTCAACTGTGTTAATATCAGAGCCTGTCTTTTCAAAGGTGTTTCAGTGGCTTAAGGCGAAGCAGCTCAAATGCAACTCGGATAAACCTGAGATTGTCTTCTTTGGCCAACCCGCAATCAGTCACTGGAATACATGGTGGCCTGAAGAATACTTGCTACAGCACACCGAGCATTCATCTGTGAGAAACCTTGGTGTTTTTGTGAATAACGCCCTGTCCATGAGGTCTCAGGTCCAAACTTTGCTTGGCACCTGCTTCAGCATCTTGCATATGTTCAACTCTTGACAATAGAGACTAGGAAAATAGTGGTCCAAGTTATGGTGACGTCAGACTGGACTACACAAATGTCTTGTATTGGGGCCTTCCTAGCTGTCCTGTACAGCGCCTGCAAGTAGTAAATAATGGCGAAGCCAGGGCGATCCTCCAACCTAAACCAAGGTCTCATATGTCCCCCCCTCCATAAATCCCACCATTGGCAGTGACTGAAAGAATGGATCAAATTCAAAGCCCTTTTTGTCTTTTTTAAGGCCCTTCATGGAAAAAGAGCATGCTACATTAGCAAACGAGTTAATCGCTACATCCCTGCTCGGTCTCTAAGATCGTCCTCCTCTGACCTTGCCCGTACTCCCAAAGTAGGCTTGGCCCAAATGAGTGGCAGGTCATTTGGTTTCCTGGGGGCACACGCTTGAAACAGGCTCCCGGCCTCTCTACGAGCCATTTCAGATATGTCAGTCTTTAAAAAAAACTGAAACGTGACTTTTTCAAATTTAGTAGCGCATTCTAGCTCTCTCCTATTCGCTTCTGTCAGTGCTGGGACACTCTATTGAGTAGCTGTAGTGCTATAACAATTTTGTTTTCATTCATTCTTTCATTTCATTCATTCTGACAGGGTATTGTATGCAAAACATTAGCTCTCTGTTGATCTGTCACTTAGAGACTGCTGTTACTGGGTAGTATGAGATAGCATCACTGTTTGATCAAACTGTCCCATGCAGAATCTATATAAAGGTATAAACCCAGGCCAAACAGAACAAGAAGGCACAAACAAGGCTATTTAAAACAACAAAGTGTATAAGACCAAACACAACAAGGTACTCTACTGATGTATAAAAATAATTTAATTATACTGATAAAAAAGGATTAAACACATACAATTATATGCATATAATTTGTTTGATACATTTGATACAATAAAAAACTTAATTGCTTTTCTTATTAAAAAAAGAACACTAGTTATAATGGAAACACTGTAGTAATGTTGTAGTTATTTTAAAAAGGAGCGTGGGAGGCTGTTTTCTGTCGATGCGTTTTGACACGCATTAGTGTCTTCATCAGGACAAAATCTCATCCAGCCAAATTTCTTTGTTAAATGGGAAAACCCAATTTCCCTGGAATTCAGTCGTTTTTGAAAAAAGCCAGGTGATAATTATAAGGCTATAGTGACTTCAGTCGCATTCTGTATATTTCATAATCAGAAGCACAGAAAAAACGAGGCACCTTTTATTTCTGTCACATAGGTATGTGAAATCTTCGAGTTGCGATTTCACTGCACACATCCCATTTTTTCTGGCGACAGGTAAAACCCGATATGTTCTTTTTAAAAGCCAATATTCTTTAAAAACACGTGTGTTGCAGCCGATGACTTCGGCGTCTGAGGCGGGGAAAGTTGAAACCGCCAGCTAAATGCGTCTAGGTTTGACAGCGGTAAACTTTTAAAAATCGAACAAACTTTGCGAGTATTTTTATTTTTCCGTGTAATCTGTCTTCAAAGATCTTATTTATTCAGCACTCACGGACGTGCAGAAAGATGAGGCAAACCTCGTCTCATCCCGCGCTTCTCTCGAGGTCACTCCCCCACAGCCGCTTTTTCTTGTCTAAATATCCGTATGACGGTTCTGTTTGAGGCAGACTCCTACCATGCGACGGGCCAGCTGATTTCTCGACAGGAAATAAAAGGTGCCTCGTTTTTTCTGTGCTTCTGGATATGACATATACAGAATGCGACTGAAGTCGCTATAGCCTTATAATTATCACCTGTTTTTTTTAAAAACGACTGAATTCCAGGGAAATTGGGTTTTCCCATTTAACAAAGAAATTTGGCTGGATGAGATTTTGTCCTGATGAAGACACTAATGCGTGTCGAAATTCGTCGACAGAAAACAGCCTCCCACGCTCCTTTTTAAAATAACTACAACATCACTACAGTGTTTCCATTATAACTAATGTTCTTTTTTTAATAAGAAAAGCAATTAAGTTTGTTATTGTATCAAATGTATCAAACAAATTATATGCATATAATTGTATGTGATTAATCCTTTTTCATCAGTATAATTAAATTATTTTTATACATCAGTAGAGTACCTTGTTGTGTTTGGTCTTATACACTTTGTTGTTTTAAATAGCCTTGTTTGTGCCTTCTTGTTCTGTTTGGCCTGGGTTTATACCTTTATATTGAATTATTGCCCTGACCCAGGAATTCTATCCTTATCAGGGGGTCCTTCATACACTCCATGCAGAATCTATAGCATACTGATGTATAGTTGCAAAGGGCCTACTTGTTCTGTTAATGCTTCTACAGAGATTGTCTATTCTGCTCAGAGGAATCACTGGAGAGGGTGGTATGACTATACTGAACTAAACACCCTATTCACACAGACAACATATCTTTATAGAGAGATGACTTTGTCAGTAAAGCCTCCAGTCCACACTGTGAGGAAATACCTGAACAGACACTGTATGCTGTTATTAGACCTGACAGCCTCAGGGTGGATCTTCCCTCAAACTCTTTGCCTGCTTGCCTCCAATTTTGCTGCACTCTTTGTTTCGCATTAGGACTCAGAGCACTTTGCTACTGCTAACCAGTGCATGAGATTCTCCCTTAAACATGATTTGATTGAGTTATCTATAATTGGCATATTACACTTATATATATGCCCCTACTGAAGTTCATTACATGTGCCCAGGTGCCACCCACAAAAGTAGCACTTTAAACATATCTCAAGCCTACCACTACAGAGCCTGCATGGCCAGTTTACACTGCCATGTCTACTTGGCATTTAAAACCCCTTGCCAAGCCTTAGAATCCCCTTTTATTACACATATGTCACCCCTAAAGCAGTCCCTAGGTAACCCATAGGGCAGGGTGCTCATCAATTTGCGCCGTATCTGCACCACCTCACCTACTCAGCACATTGCTTGCTGACGTAGGCTAGAATTCCCTGCTGAAGCGACAGGATTGGCCGGTCGCTAGGACATGCCCACCTCGGTAGCCACGCCCCCTCTAGACCCCTCTCCTCTCTGCTATAAAGCATGTGCCCCCACCGGAAGCACAGCAGACGAGCGCAGCGGGCGCGACGATTGCGCGCCGGCCGACCGGGGCTAGGGGCACCCCATTCTGCTCAGCTGATTAGATACACTCCATCACAGCTTTGCTCCTACTGGACCCCTGGTACCATTCCTCTCACAGTATTCAATCGTGTGACCTCCCTTGGTTTGTTTACTCCGTCTCTTTATCCTACTCCGGAGATTTTTACCCAGTTGACACTTTTGCCTTCTACCCTACCCCCCACCCCACCCCTTCCCTTCAATCCTCAAACACCGGTATTTAACATCTCGGCTGCCCTACTTAACACCCGGTCAGCTGTTCAACATCAGTACGAGCTATTTGATTATATTGACACGCATGAACCTGATCTCCTGTTTCTAACCGAGACCTGGTTCAGAGCGGACTCCCTGCCCAATGTTCTAGCTGCATTGCCCCCTTCACATTCTGCCATCCGAGCGGATCGGCCTGAGGGCAAGACGGGCGGAGGAGTAGCCTTGATAGCTCGTGCTGACTTGCACTTTCAGATTCTCCCCTCTCCTATAATCCCTGAAGTTGACTACTTGGTAGCGCGCTCGACCTCATACCAAACCCCTTTGACCTGCATCCTTGTCTACCGCCCCCCTCAACTCATTTCATCCTACATTCCTAGTTTTCAAGATCTCCTGGCTACTCTGGCGATAAATAATTTGTCAGTCTTAGTCCTAGGGGACTTTAATTATTGGCCTAACGACCCCGCCGAAACCTCTCACTCCAAGGATTTCACCGACCTCATGATCAGCCTTAACTTTGTACCTCACATTCATAGCCCCACTCATATTCATGGTCATGCACTGGACCAAATCTGGGCCCTAAATGTCCCTACAACGCCCCCCACCATCTCTCCCTGCCCTTGGTCGGACCATTCTCTCATTTCCTTTTCCCTTGCACTATCCCCTGAGGTTAAGCCCCCGCTCCCCAAAAACACCTGGATTAGGAAATGGGGCAAAGCCGATATGCCGTCCTTCTGCTCGTCCTTGTCCGAGTCCAGCCCTGACCTCTCAGGCCTTGCAGCCTCAGACCAATTGGAATCCATCAATAATTGGCTGATTCAATCGGGCAACGAATTCGCTCCCCTGAGGCGGATTACGGTTAAGCGAGCCCATGCAGCTAATAGGTGGTTCCACTCTGACCTTAAGGTGAAAAAACTAGCTGCACGGAGAGCTGAGAGAGCTTGGAGGAGAGCCTATAGCCCTTTACTGAAATCCGCATACCATTCTGCCTTACAGACTTACAAAAATTGCATTCTTAAGGCTAAGACAGAATACTACTCAGGAAGGATTTTAGCGGCAGAGTCTCAATCCAAAGAGATCTTCGCTACCGTCCATGAACTGACAGCATCCGATAGAGTTACGACAACAGTCCCTCCCTCTCAACATCTCTGTGATTCGCTAAACGAATTTTTCATCGAGAAGGTCGCACAGATAAAAATTAATATATCACCTCCTTCGTTAACCTTTGTCAACCCGCCCCCTCCCCCCTCCACTTCCAAACTGGCTAGCATTCCTCTGCTGACCAAGGACTCACTCCTCCCTCTGCTTCGACGGGTGAAGTCGGGTTCCCCCTTGGATTTTGGTCCCGCCATGTTTTAAGAGAGATCTTCTCGGCCTGTCCCACCCCTCCCCTCACGTTTCTTAACGACTCGCTAAGCAATGGTGTGGTTCCCTCCTCTCACAAGTCAGCAGTCATCATCCCGATCTTAAAAAAAAACGGCGCTGACCCCTTGTCCCCAGCTAATTACCGCCCCATCTCCCTCCTGCCCTATTTGGGAAAGGTCTTAGAAACCCACGTCACGAGTACCCTGAGCACTTATGTGGAGGCAAATCATTGCCTCTCCCCTTGCCAGGCGGGCTTCCGACCTCTACACTCCACAGAGAAGGTAGTGATCTCAGTGATGGACGGACTCCGCGAGGGTATTGACATCAACCTCCCGCAAGCCCTTGTTCTCTTGGACCTGTCCGCCGCTTTTGACACGGTGGATCACTCCACTCTTCTCACTCGTGTCAGGGCGGCGGGCATAGAGGGCTCTGCCCTCTCCTGGCTAAATTCCTTCCTGTGTGACAGGGCACAGGCTGTTCATCTCGCTGGTTTTACTGCCTCCTCACGAAAGGTGGAGTGCGGCGTCCCTCAGGGCTCTTCCTTATCCTCTCTTTTGTTTAATTTATACATCTATCCCCTTATTTTTTCATTGCAGCAGCTCGAGGTCATGGTGTTTAATTATGCCGATGACCTCCAGCTCATCTTTAATCTCTCTCACTCCCCCTCCTCTGTTCAGAATTCTCAAACCGTTATGTTATTCATCCAAGATTGGATGAACTGCAACCACCTTAAACTCAACCCTGACAAGACAGAGCTGGTCTTGACAGGAGGTGGTTGCAGCCCCTGGTCCCCCTCGTTTTGGCCCCCTTCACTTGGTGTCCCCCCCCCCTCCCGGTTCCTAAAGTTAAAACCCTTGGGATCTTTCTCAATCCCCAACTATCTGTAAACCCCCAGGTTAGTTCGGTGGTTTCCTCTTGCTTTTTTTCCCTCCGGATAATTAGGAAGATATCTCGCTTCTTCTCCCTCCCAGCACTGAAAATAATTGTGATGGCAATGGTGCTCTCGCGCCTTGATTATGGGAACATATTCTATAACGGCGCACCGGCCTATGCCATACACCGATGGCAGCTAGTGCAAAATCAGGCTGCCCGCCTGATCCATGGGCTGCCCAAGTCCCATCGAGCAACCCCACTGCTGAAATCATTGCACTGGCTACCTGTGAGGGAGCGGGCCTTATTTAAACTAGGTTGTCTCACTTTCCAGGCTAGGATGGGCACTGCCCCCGAGTTTATATGCTCAGCCATCAAACCCTACCTGCCGGGCAGAGAACTCCGCTCTACCCACATGGCACTCCTGGTTACACCTCGCTTTAAGAAAAAGAGAGCAGGTGGGGTGAAATTTGCGGTCCTTGCACCTGCCTTCTGGAACTCCCTCCCCATGACACTCAGATCCACAACCTCCTATTTGGAGTTCCGGAAGAATCTGAAAACCTTCCTTTTTTCCAGAGCTTTTGCTGCCTAACCTGTCCCTCTTGCTGCTGTTGCTAGTAGTAGCTCCTATAGCGCCATGAAACCACTGGGTATAAGCGCGCTAAACAAATGCTTTTAAATTCAAATCAATTAAAAGGTAGGACATGTACTGTTAAGTTTTGCCCCGATTCATTGGCTTGCTTAAGAGTCAGGAATATCAAAGTCTTACCCCCTGCACCTGTCCGTGGTCTATTGGAAGTGGATGCAGGTGTTTGCATCAGTGAAATCACAGCATCCTCTGCTGCGTGAGCATAATCAACACATTGCCACTGTTGCGGGAACAGAACCGGCACATCGTATGTGAAACCAGCCGTTAGCCATCGGAACTGACACATCAAAACCACTACATCACTGCCACTGCAAAGAGATGATCAATGCACCCTATCAACTGTGTGGAGAAACAAGTTTTGAAACCAACACATCTCACAACTTTTCTTTAATTGTATTTGTAAAGTGCACGTCTACTCTGGAGTGTCTTGGTGCTAGCACAACTTGAGCAGAACTGGGGGAGCTGTAGCTACCTGTTATTATTAAAAAGCCAAGTTTTAGGAGCTCTCTGAAGGCAAGCAGAGAGGGGGAGCCCTAATGTTAGAGGGCAAGAGATTAGAGTGCTTGGTTGCTCCTGTAACAAAGCTGCTTCCTCCCCATTTCACTTTTTTTTAAATCTGGAGGGCATACCTCTCTTTGCTCTTCTAGATATCAGATTTCTGCAGGGTTCAATGTGAGTGCTTGTTTTAAGTACTCAGTCCAGTACTACGCAAGGCCTTGTAGGCTTGGCACAGCGCTTTAAATTTAATACTGTTTCTGACAGGCTGCCAGTGGAGTCACTTGACTGACTGAAATTTTGGCAGACCCAGGAGCAATCTGGCTGTAGCATTTTGCTCAGTCTGCATGTATTGAACGTATTGTCCCTGTAAATTCAAGTACAAACCATTACAGTAATCAATTTTCATTAACACTAGCTATGTGATTCCTGCAGGTGTTGGGTGGAACTAATGGGAGCATTTTCTTGATTATCCTCAGGGTATTGAAGGAGGAAGAGATTACAGAATTAATTTGTTTTACCTAATTTCCGCTTGTCGTTGGTTATCACACCAAGATTTTTGACCTTTGTGACTGGGATTGTTGGGAGTGGTTTCATTTTGGATGCCCAACTAGAAGGGATCCACAATTATGGATTTTTCCAAAAAGGATAACCTTGGTCATACCCAAGTTTAGCTTTAAGCAATGATTGATCATCCAGGTCCCAATAGCTCTCATGCAATCATGCAGCCAAGAGCTTATGATGTTAGCATTGTTCCTGTTGCTCTGCTAAGTTTACCTGTGCCCACATTACCTTTTCTTCTAAATTCTTTCGTCTATTGTCAATGTCATGCCCACAATATTTTTCATATTTGAGAATTTCATCGACAGGCTTTACCTGCCAGCATATTTTGTAATCTTTCATTATTTGCGAAAATTCTGGCCTTAACCCTGACACAAAAAGATAAATAAAATGTGTCATGTCTTTCTTATCAATGTTCTCTAAGCCACTGTACTGCTTGAATTCCTGTAAAAGGCGTTCATAGTATGCAGGCACTGATTCATCCTTATTTTTGGGTAGTTCTGTCTATTCTTGTCCAATCTGTCTCTTTTGGGGGTACCTTTCCTTTCAAATAAGTTATTACTTGATGGTACTTTTTCATGACATCATCTGATGGGGCTCTTGTTTTTGGGTTTTTGTGGTACTCATCATTGGGCCAATCTACTGTCATTTTACATTCTGTCCACAAATCTGCAGGAACAACAATGTTGAATAAACCATCTAAATCTTTTAACACTTTCAATACCTTTACAAACCTTTCAACTTGCCTGTACCATTGAACAGGTTTCTCTTGAAGTTTTCGGAAATCATTTGTAAATGACAAAATATCCTGTCGGGACCATGGGACATGTATCTAACCTCATCCTGGCACTTCTCTCATTGGGCACAACCTTTCCACTTTCTCAGGTTCTTCTAGTACATATTCAGATGTAGTGCGATTTGCCTGAGCTTCCTCCTTTTTCTTTGTCCATCTAGCTTTCCATCTGTCTAAATCACTTCACTTTTGTAGCAATGACAATAATTCTTTTATTTGCAATTTTCGTCCAGACACATTCATGTTTTCTAAATCCTTGTCAGAAAATTCTGCTCTGTAACGTTTCTGTAACACTTTAGATTTACCTATGTCAATTCCCATGTCTGAGGCCAGACTCATTAATTTCTCAAGAAATGTTTTTGTATTTCGAGTGATGCTTCTGCATATAAATAACAATTATTCATCATTGAATGTATTTAACCTTTCCAATCCCACATTTCCGGCAATCATTTCTTCTAATTCGACTCTTAATTTAAAAATGTCTAATACTTTTGGCTGTGATTTCAGTATTTCAACTTCTCGAGACCATCTCTCTATTTCTTCTGGGGTTACTACAGTGGCACTTCTCGTTCCTGTAGATGTTTTTATCTGTACTTCTCTAGAGTTTCCGGAAGTGCTTTTCCTGATCGAACCACCCACAGGTTCCCTTATAGGTAAATCCATCAGGGAAATCACTGACTCGCACTCACTTGCTTGGTCATCAATTATTAAGGGTTCCTTTCTAGGTTGTACTACAGGTGTAGTCAGAACAGGAGTTTTAGGACAGGGCTGTTTATCTCCATATAAGGGAACAACAGGGCCTATGGTTACCGGAATTGTTAGGGCTTCAGGACTGATATTCAACTGGGTGATTTTCTGAATTAACTCACTTCTCTGTTCATTTATTGCCTCTCTTTACCTTTCCTGTAATAGTTTTTCTAATGAGGTTTCATGTACAGCTTGCGGATTCGAAGGTGGTTTCAAGAACGGGGCACTAGGGTTAACTCTAACTGTCTCTTCATGGTAGGGTGGCAGATTTTTCATTAATAAATCCTCAAGGTAATCATCTTCTGAGTCACCACTAGTTGTTACATTTCTCGTCTTTTCTGTGCTTTTGCTTCCTGATGGTTCTTCCAGGGTCAATAGGGATATAATCCCTCTACTAACAGAGGCTGTCTCCATTTCTTCATTTGTTTATCTCTTGTCTTTCTTGGGAATCTGGGATAGAATTTACTCCAATTCCTGTCACTTCTGGGTCTATCTCGCTCAAAAGCTTCAGTTTCCCATTCCTCTAATGCTTCATACTGGGTTAATCTAGGTCTGAGATGTAATTTATTCATGCGCGTTCTTAAATTGTACAAAATTCTACCATTGAAGGTACCATTTTCTGAAAATGCCAAAATACTGTCTTCCTTAGTGTGCCCCATCCCGTTTTCTAACCACACACAAGTGTGGTAGCCCCTTTCTACCATCATGTATGATGTGGGCGTCTTTGGTGGTGGAATACTAATCCCTTCTCTGGCCTTATTGGTTTTATCCTTTTTGAAATAATGCTTTATTTTCTTGAAAAACTAAATTTTTCTCATTTCTACGTACATGGTATAAGGTCTTCCTCTAATCTGTTGTTCTCTAGCAAATCCAAAATATTTTCTATCAGGACAATTCCCTATAACTGCTGGATCTAGATGCCACATATAATTTGATCCGACAATTGTATTTGCAATTATACTCACTTGTTTACCTAAATGCCTTCCAATACCAGCGTATTTCTTATTTTCAATAACCAATCAACATTTAGATTACAAATAATTTCAACCAATAGTTGCGCGACATTTCCCGTGAGACGAGTTCTCACGCTCCTGCACTCACCCCTTCTTTACAATATTACCTCCGCCACACAACTGCTGTCTCAACCAATACCAGCACGACTCTTTGTGACGTCAGTGCAGCACTGCGACTGACTCCCTCCTTCGCAAGGTAATACGAAAACTTTTTCTTTTCACTTTTGAATGCAAAATTCATTAATTAACAACGTAAAAACATTCGCCGCTGTGCTTGATTGACTAAATTCAAAGGAAAGGCAATTTTCTTTTACTGCAAGTAAATCCCTTCCGTTTACCCTTCATTCACTGCGAATAAATCTCTTCCGCTTACTCTTCAGGCAAGCATCAAATAACCTGTTACTCCTTCAGGCTTACACTTTCTAGGTGATATAAGGCCAAAGTTTCACCACCGAACACCTTTGCTATCAGTTATTCACACATTTATACAGAAATCCCTAATTAGTGCTTCAAGTTCTACCTAACCTTTAAGCACTTATTCATTTAAGCAAGTGACCTCACCGCAGTGTGGCTTTACCACCTGCTATTCCATCCCCAGGGGTTTTCAGACAATGTAAAACAATACGAACAGGTTTTGGTTAATACAAGAAATCAATACAAAATCAATAATCAATACACAATGAACTACCTATCTTAAATAAACACTAACCACTACTCTGCTACCAAAGAAATACTGATGGCGCGCAGAGTTACCTGCTCAATTACCATACTCACCTGGGCCCATAAACGTACACACTTTGAACAGGTAATCCGGTCTTTACCATTTGCCAATCAGGATTTTATTTTACTTTATGACTTGTATCTATACACCTTTGACTTACAAATCCTTGTCACCTGTATTTAAGTCCTAAGGGATCAAGAGTGTTAGAATATAAGGTAGAAAAATAACATTCACCTTCATAAAATAACCACAGACTCGGGAACAGGTTTAAATGCTTTATCTATATAAATTCTTATTTGCATTAGTCCATATAAGCTTAATAAGGGAGTTTTCAAGCAAGAATATAATAATCAAAGTGAGGAACTGTAGAAATATTGCGAGATTTCTATTAGACATTGATACCTGGGAAGGGTGAGAAAGGGAAACAATACAATGACATACCCACACAGAATTATATTTACCTAGAATGGTGTGAAGACCAACCCTGGCCACAGGCTGGGATAAAGAACAGGACTCCCGATAGTTCAGGTGCCAACAGGACAGGACAGGTGCAGATCAGGACAAGATAGATGAGGACCAATGCAGATCAGGATAGGACAGATGGAGGTCAGGACAGGTACCCTCAGCTAAGTGCAATGCCAGCGTCACACCCCTCTCTGCGGCTAACAGTCGGACCCCGATTGAGAAGTCGATTATTCTCCCTCAGCAATTCTCAATTCTTCTGACAGAGTGCTCCGCCAGCACCTCTGCTCTCGATCTCCTATAGCGTGCGTTGGGTCAGTGACTGGTCAGCTATTCGGACAAGTCGGACAATCTAACTAGCTAAGCCTACCTTAGTTATACCATTTTCCAGGGCAATGTACCGCCCCCCCAGTGTTGCAAATGTGTGTATTCCCTTGATTTGATTGGTCAAAAGGCAAGGAGAGGTCACCACACCATACCAGTTATGAGATCATCTTCATTCAATATTTAGATCAATGTTCCCATCCATAATTGTTATTTTCCCATGCACTTGTAGTCCACCCAGCAATAAATGTTACAAATGTATACAATTTGTATTCAATCAGTTCCTCTTGAGGGGTCAGGCAGTCATCTTCCCAGGAACATTACAAGTAAGTCGGAGCTTGGCTGCTTTTCAATGCCAATGCTTCAAAGTTTTAGAGTTCCTCAGTGCAGACGCAGCCTTTTCACGATGAGGTTCAGATATTCTTGTCAGGCTCAAATACGAGCTAGCAGCAAAGTTAAAGAGAAGCAATTTAGAACAGGGAAATAAATGAATGCACTGTATACCACTTATCTTTACTCTATTCCCATTACTTTATTTTAACTACAGCATTAATAGTTGAGCAGATTGAATAAAGTTTGGTTAAAGCAGCAGCAGGTGCTTTAGTATGTGAAACATGAATCAGCCGTCTTAATTCTAGTGCGCAGTTGCAAAGAAATTCCCACCAAAGCGAAAGACGTCACACCACTTGAGTGTGGCAGACGCATGCACAGTTTTTGGCAGCCATTTTTAGACACTCGGGTTACTGTTAGTAAAAGCACATAGGCAAGCTTCCCCTAGATACTAAAATGTTGTGTAGTGCAATTATTAGTTAGACGAAACATATTGATTAGTACATTATATGTTATTTTGAGAGGATTGAATCCGAGCAAGTCTCTTTACCTATGAAACCTTGCTCCATCAGAATGGCTTGTTTACAACGTACCTAGACTTAAATCTCGACCTTAGTCTGCACAGTGAGTGCTGAAGCCTCCAAGGTTATCATAACAATGATAGGTGTTGTTTGGGCTGATTGGCTAACGCTTAGACACAACATGCACGCAGCTGCAGTTAACTGAAATTCTGGCGCCTTCAATATTTCACTGTATACATGATTTTAGACACTCAGAGAAAATCCGGTCCCAGAGAGACAGAGAGCTTTTGCAGATCCTGAACTGATTCAGTTCTGCTGATCTAAGAGGTATGGGGTCCCCTATTCAAGCCTCTGAGACCTTCTATATTTTATAAAACATAGTTCCTCGCTAAGGAGGGTGGCATAACAGACATTATAGGACCTGTTTCCACTATCATTATAATATGATTTCTCCTTTTGTGTTTTATGGAATTGTAACAATGCTGATCGTATTATTTTTAATCATATGCCTGCTTATGTTTGCAAAAATACTGCATCTTAGACATTTTAAACTTTACTGTACCTCTTTTTTACCCATGTTGTGGAAAGGTATGACAATAACAAACAAAAGAGTGTTCTTTATTCCCACCATTTCTGAGAGTAACCTAAGTCGCATGTTCTAGGTTGTCTCATCATTGGTTACTTTGCTATAGGACGAAGAGCTCATGTGACACTGATGCTAGTCAGTTAGGGGTTCTAGGTACTAAGGTGAGTTTTGTGGTCCACCACAATTCACTGATGTCCTGGGTCTCTGTGCACAGTTCTGTGTATGAGCAGAATCCCTGCAACACGGCGCACCTAACGCAGTGGTCTTATTTTGAGACTCTTGATTAGTACTTCTATCAGTCCACGACCCCCTCACTATTATTTCCGGTTGACAGTGGTGACGGAATAACCTACCTATAGTTACATAGGTCATTCCACGCTTGATATTTTAAAACGGTTCATACGTTGAATTACAATCCGTTAGTGCTACAATTCTTTTGCATTGTCTTTTCTCTACTGTGTCCTTATAGCTGAGGTCGAGATCCCTCAACATAGTAGAGTGGCCGTATGCAATCATTTGCAGACGTATGGCATCACTGTGGATTGCATGGCGGTAGTTTTCGTAGTGAGTGCTGAAGCGGCATACCCATTTGAGCTTTTCTACTCATGGGTTAACTTTCCTGCAGTCAATGCAGATTCTGGTCTTTTTCCCATTAATACTCCCACGGCCGTGCCTCTCTACTACACCCCATATAGGACACTGGAGATTCCTATTTCTGCTTGGCAGCATTGAGTTTGGTTTAATGGCGCCATTCTCCGATCGGTAACGGCACTTACATGGCAAACACTCGCACCGAGGTACATGCCCTTTTGAATACAGATCTCCCCCTGCATTTCGGTGCTTTGATTCACACTATCTTCAATGCCTCGTCAACCACTGGTTTGGTGCACTTTGTTAAAATTTTACCCTCATTTCAAACTATGGGGCCTATTACGATGGCGGATTTCCCGCATCCACCGGGCCGGCGGAAGCCCCCGCCTGCCCGGAGGATGCGGGAAATCCGCCGCAGAGGCTTGAAAGACCCAACGGCAAATTAGGATGGCTGGTGGGTCTTCCAATCTGTCCTCCACTTTTCCGCCGCGGTCGCCTTCCGGCCGCGGCAGAAAAGCATTAACATGGCTGGCGGTGTCTATCAGACACCGCCATCCATATTAGGATGGAGTATAAAGTATGCTTTCCAACGGTGGATTTTCCGCCGTGGAAAAGCATACGGAGCTTCACTTCGGGGGCCCGTTGCGGGCCCCCTGGGTTAAGGGGGGATGGGGGATGCACATGGGGGGTACCTATGGTACCCCCCTGCATTTGCGTGGACAAAGCGCCAGGCACCGCGCGGTGCCTGCTGCTTTGTGCACGCAAATGCCGTGCATGCATTTTTAACATTGCGGCTGGTGCAGCTTGAAGATGCACCCGCCGCAATGTTAAAGATAGGGGATGTGACCGCCAGGGTGGCGGTCACATCCTAATTGCACAGGAGGGAACTCCGCAGGCAATGCGGAGGTTCCCTCCTACTCTATGGTGGCGGACGGACTCATGTCCGTCCGCCATCATAATCGGACCCTAAATTTGGTGTGATACCGGCATTTTTTCATTCTATTTTTCCTGCCTCTTCGGCGGTTTACCGTTGATACTTGCCTTGGCTGCCGGTGTACTGCGGTTAATTTGTTTGCTCAAAAATGGCTACACAATCTATGCCCCACGACAACCTGCTGCAGTTGCTCCAGCTCCGTAACCGGATGCTCGATTACTATGGAGTGCTACCGCTACCCTGAGTGTGGCGAATGGATTATCTTTCAGGTTCTCGTACGTTACATGCATGCATCCTGTCTTCCATTGCCTGGATTGCAGTTTTGATTGGGCTTTGGATTTGTGTCTCTGCAACACAGTGTCTCCTAACCTGGATTATGATCTGCTAATGAGTCCCTTAGTTGCTCATGAGTTAGACTGTTCTGGTATCGGAATAATGTCCTGCACAGCGGCACATGGAGTCCTAGGTAATTGGAAAATATGGACTACGGCCCATGACTTTCTGGCACACAGTTACCTCGAAGAACAACCAAGTTGTCCTCTGATAGTGCTAGAGGCTACAGCTGTCGAAGAACATGTGTGTTCTTTTCTATTGGTGAATTGGATGGCAGAAATGTTTTATGATAATAACAATTACTTCCTTTTGGAGGCAGTTGCAACGTACCATGCCTATACGCTGTTGGATTGAAGTGAAATTTTTTCTACTTCATAGGAAAGTACTGGACTTATGATTTTTCATTCATTTTTCTTTCTACACATTACATGTGTTGAACACTATACAACTCCTGCTGGGTTTTGACTTTTTTTTCATGGTTACTAATTTGGAATTTTACTCCCAGTTTTCTGGTTTGTCATCATTTTGAACTTAGTTCTGTCTCATTCAAACTGGAACTCTGCGTTCCAAAATTGCCCCCCTTTTTGTGCGTTTTCCGATCAAGGGAGGGTGAAGTGAAGACAGGGCCTTGCTTGTGCACATTGCTAGCTTAGCATAGGCTTATTAGATGTTTTTTGGTCCACCCCAATTCACTGATGTCCTGGGACTCTGTGCACAGTTCTGTATGAGTAGAATCTCTGCAACACCTTTATACATTTATAAGAAAAGGAGATCCTGCCTCCTGAAACTGAG
The DNA here is from genome assembly GCF_964261635.1 of Lissotriton helveticus. Lineage (NCBI taxonomy): Eukaryota > Metazoa > Chordata > Amphibia > Caudata > Salamandridae > Lissotriton > Lissotriton helveticus. The sequence continues at coordinate 2,055,485,808 of NC_136063.1, read as the reverse complement.
CCTTACAGAATCTGGGGATTGTTAAGGTGTGATAAAAGAAGGCTTTGTATTCATATATATCGTTCTACATATAGCCTTTATCCTCTTGAGAAGTGTCAGTTGACAGATAGGTGTTGGTGAACTGAAGCAAACACACTCTTCACTATGAGAAAATATCTGTTGAAATGCATGCCTCTATTACAAAAGCGATTCACACACACTGTTTAACCTGTACAATGCTGTCAGGAGAGATGGTGTGCCGTTATAAATGTGAACCATTTACTCTGTATGGGCCTGTGTAACAAGAAGTTACTACTTCATGAAACGTACCAAAAGCAAACTCTACCATAGCCCGTTTCTCTTTTTCTCTCTTCAGGGGTATCAGTAGAAATCTTGCAGTCTGTAAACCCATTCATACACCATGTTATCTCAGAGGAGATGCCTTTGTGTGAGGGTGAATTGCTCGCTGAGCCCTTTTATATCCAACCCATAACCTCTGACACACCTATTAGTATAGAGGGGATGCTCTCTTAAAAGTGAGGCAATCACTCTGTATACAACTGTATTACTAATCTGTCATTTTAAATCAAATTTAATTTAATTAATAATATCTCACTGTTCCTTTGGTAAACTGTAGCATGTAGAATGTATAGTATGTTGAAATATAGTCACACAGAATGTAGCTTTTCTCTTAATCCTTTTATACACAGTGCTGTAATAATAATAAGTATTTAAAAAGCAAAAATAAATATTATGTTTGCTTTATTTTGTCTGTAGGGCTGCCGTACATTTGAAGATGCAAACAAAACCACAGAAGAAAAGGAAGATAAGCCAACAGTACTACAAAGAAGTCTCGAAACATCAAACACAGTCAGACAAAGAGAATGATGGTTAAAGGAAATACAAATCACGTTAGAGCACCTCCCCTCTATAAAAAGAAAAATAATAACTTCACCAAACTTTCTTCTAAAAGTGTGAGTTGAATGCCACATGTGCCTACATCTAACAAAAATCATATTATTCTTAATGCCACAAGAGGCCAATCAGGCAGATTTAACAAAAATAGATTTAAAAAACTTCATCAGAAGAGCAGTATGTAATATTATGAGAAGCATGACAGCAATTAAACAAAAGAGTTTTGCAAAACTAGAAAAATGTTGTTGAGTACGTAGTTGACAAGGCTTTTGTATTAAAAAGAAAGCTTGTAATTTTTATTTTGAAGGAATTTAGATGCTTAGATAAATGGATTAATTCACATGGGACGTGGCTAATGAGGCATGATGACGATCGCAATTTGAGGCTGCTCCCTACCCCTTTCTATAAACTTACGCAATCCTGCCAGAGATGCTGCTCCCGGGAACTTGCTGCCCTCTATTGTGTCAAATCCGATACTGCAGCTGCAGTTGGGGGACTGAAGTTGCAGCGACTAGAGATTCAGTGGCACCGTGGCCTGCATGCAGAGGCTTTTGGTGTGGCCTCTGGAGCTGCAGCCGCAGGAAGCCTGCAGATTTTGCCCAGGGGCTGAGGATGCGGCTGTACACCAGAGAACTAGGGGCCACTCCTTTGAACCAGGGCCCTGGCAGATAAATCTTTGATCTTCCATGTGACATGCTGTGGGAGCCAGAGGGTGAAACATCCATTACAACGTAGTCATTACAATGACCTACCTTTACAATGCAACGGTTACAACGCAACTGCCTTTACGTCTCATGGCATTACAATGCATGCCATTACAACGCATACCATAACATCGCATGCCATTACAATGCATTATAAGGTAAGTAATGTAGATTTTTTTAGTATTAGGGTGGGTATGGGTTTTGGGGTACATGGGGATAGTTATTTTTACCCCTACACTATCCAACACTTTCCCTACTGTTGCACTCACTGGTGTGGGAATAGTAATTTTTACCCCGACACTATCCAACACTTACCCTACTGTTGCCCTAAAAGTATTATGCGTTGTAATGGTATGTGTTGTAATGGTAGTTTTTTTAATCATGCAATGTAGTTTTTTAACAATGCGTTGTAAAAGCATGGGTCGTAATGGCATGCATTGTAATGTCATATATTCAGCCAGAGGTGCGTGATTGAGTTTGGCAGCACTGCGGACTGCTGGCTTGGGCACAGGGATTGATTTTGGATGCTGCGGCCTCCTGATGGCTGGCTGGACTTTCAGTGCACCCGGAGAGGCAGGCGGCTTGCCACTTGCAAGCGACCATGTGAAAGAGGACTGGAGGCTGCCCTGCTGAGCACGGCCCCTGGTTGGTGAGTTGCTGTTCTGCCCCATGGGGGAAGGTATAGATTTGATTTCCTGATTCCCAGTTGGGGTTACTTTGGGGAATAGTATACCCCAATTTTACGGTATGAGACTTGCCTCTGTTTTTCCCCCACCTAGCGCCTGGTCGCATGCTGGTGGACTAAGGAGTGCCACCTCATTTTGGACTCGTGCCTACTGACTAGGGAGGTGGGGCTGCCACTGTGACGGTCTCCCACCCACTTCTCTTCCTGCTTGTGGGGTGCTGTCATTATTACTGCCCTGTGATCTAGGTGAAAGAAGTGCATTCCTTGCCACTCTGGCCCCCTTTGATACATCCTGTGGTCCAGGGGATGAGCCTGCTCCTTTTTTCCCAGGCTACCCGTGTGACTACAAGGGCCAGTTGTCTGTCCTCATGTTCTGAGCTACGGGAACACAGCAAACTCCCTGAAATTACATAGCTGACATGCTTCATTGGATCTGCCTGGACCTGCAACAGGACTTTCCTGATCCCTGTTGGCATCTGCAAGGGTGAGTCTCTTATCCCCAAGAGGTGCCCTCCAGGTCCTGAACCATTGGCTAGCATCAGAGAGCCCTCCTCTTCAAGAAAGGGAGAACTCCTGAAATTTTGGGTTCTTCACATTGCAAACGGGCCCGTTAGCACAGAGACTCTTCCGTCCTTGATGACTGGAAACATAAAGCTCTAGTTAATCCCACTCCTACAGTGATCACGAGCAAACACCAGCAACACAAGATCTTTACTTCAGTCTACAACAATGGCAGCCCATGGTGACTGCCAAGGTGGAGCTCCAGCAATGATTATCCGTGGCTGCTGACCAGTTCTATGTGCTACAGCAATGTCCATCCACGGCACCAGGCTTGCTCTTCGCGCTACAGCCCTGACCAACTGTACTTTGAGAAGGTTACTTTTTCAGCGGAACTATTGTGGTCCCTGTATCTGACTCACATTCCATTGCAGTTAGCCTAAACTTGTGACTGTCCCCCTGTCTAGCATGACCAGATGACCACAAGTATTGTTTTGTGCTTTTGCATGCTATAGCTACTTCAACATTTTTAAATTGCATATCTAAGGTTCGACTGATCGATAGGTTCGACTGATCGATTTTTGTCGTTCTGGTATCTTTTTATTTATTAAATATCTCCTTTTTTCTAAATTGGCTTATGATTAGTCTGGTGGGTCGTTTTACTTTATTACTTTTTGATTGCTGCATAAAAACATTACAGAGTGCCCCTAAGTTAGACTCGACTGCTTTTGTGTCAAGGTACCAGATGGTTATGTGCAGGTTTAGTTAGTGAATTTTGTGGTTCACCCTGTCAAGGATTGTGGTTGTTGCTTGAGTAGAGCTTCCACTTCCCTCAGCCAATAATCTCCATTGTCAGAGACAAGGTTTGTAATTCGAAAGGGTGGTTCCCTAACCAATCAATAAACCCATTCTGTTTGGGGCAAAACACACTTTCAAGAGAATCTGTACTCAGTCCCTGGTGGCTTTGACAGTCCCCAGAAAGAAGCATGCTAAATCCCATTAGTAAAAACATGTTTTTGTTTTTTATAGTCATTATTTGTAAGTTCAATAAACAATACAAGAAAAGCAAAAGGCTTCACTGTATCAAGAGAGTCCAGTAAATACAATGTAGAAAAGCAGCTACAAACACTGATACATCCATAAGCACAAATACAAATGGAAACACAGTAACACATGTAGATTCTCAAGATATCCAAGAGTTCTTAGCAGTGGTTATTGGTGGGCAAAACGTGTGTCTCCACTCTGCACAACAACAGAGGCTAAACAACAGGACTTGATGGTGTTGGGTGCCGAATATTGGGAGGCAAGGCCAAGGATATGGACCTCTAACCCCAGCAACTCCCACGGCCTTAGTGAGTCTAGACAGCCCAAGTGGAGCTGAAACCATAAACTCCTGATGCGGGCAACAACTAAGAGGAGAACTCCTTCACTGGTAGGGGGAGGTCATATGGTTGTCCAGGAACAACTATGCAGCAGTTATGCAGATGTGGGGGAGCCCATGCATATTGAGTTAGGCATGAAACCTACCTCCTATCCTGTAACATAGGACAAGGGGTGAGGGGGGCAGGATGGGGGGGTAGATTTAGATACAGATCCATATGTCCAGGAGGAGGAGGTGGGTGAAAAGGGTTCCAATTGACCAAAGTGGATGGAAGTATAGACAAAGACATTTCTCAGGCCCAGAACATGACTGAAGTGAATGGGAGATAGCTTCCTATCAAGGAAGGTAGTGGGCAACACTCGTGGGAGAGAGCGTTAAGAGGGCATTAACTCCTGGAGGAACATCAGATGCAGTGAGAAATATGGAGCAAATGAGCTGAAACGTCTCTGAGGCATCTTGGACCTTGTAAATAAGTCTCTCATACAAAGCCATTTTGTGCATCTCAGTAATCCAGTCATTGTGAGTTGGTACTTGGGAGGACCATCAATGCCTCAGGATACAAATATTGGTTGTTTCAACTGCTGAGGCCAGCAAACATTGTTCATAGGTGAAAAGCGTGGGGGCAACAATCATATGTGTACTAATATCAGTTGATTAGATAAGGACACTGTCACATTCTAAGCAGGGCCTACAGTATGGCTTACCTGAGACCATTTGTGGAGCAGATAAGGGCAGTCAAATCAAATATGGGCTGCATCACAGCTCAAACGACCACACTTCAAACTGTTCCGGTGGTCTAATATCTCTACCATGAATAGTTTGTGTGGGGTCCAGTACCAGTCCTGCAGAATTTTATCCTAAGTTTCTACACACTCCTGTCTGTATTCCTGCACACCCCTGTCTATGTTTTCCACCTTTTCTTCCCAATCACCCCCTCCTATACAGTGTTTAAGATACTGCTGCATGGATGAATCTGGGACATGGCATGCTTGGGACCCCAGGAGGATAGTAAGACAGTGGACTAATTGTAAATATTTCCATTTCTGTGTGTGGGAATGTGGTACTCTTCCAGTAGTGGCTCAAAAGGTTTCACCTCTCCATGCAATAAAAGTTGGTCATGGGTGTGAAGGCTAGCTTGTACTAAGATCTTCCAAGGGGGGGCTTAGTGTGCAGTCTGGCATTGACCCGCCATATTTTATAGGCATGTAACCAGGTTTGTATCATGGTTCGGAGGACAGATTTCAAGAAGAGGCATGTGGGCATCTTATGCCAGGACAATTATTGGATTCTAACCCTGGTATGTTTAAGTGAACGTTATATGAAAACCCATGACGGTGTCCTTTGTTCTAGGCCACATGTATGTCAGTTGGGACATATTGAGTTTCTGTGTGCTATTAGCTTCGAAATTCGCAATCTCAGGTGCATGTTACTCCATACGAAAGCTTTGATGTCTCTATTAATCAGTCGTAGCAAGGGTGTCTGGGCAAATAGGGGCAGCATGTATGTCTGGGGGAGACCACAAACTTGGCAGCTTGTATCCTATTCCAAAGAGACAGATTCAACAGGGGCTATTCTGGATTTCTGCTTGGGTTTAAGCAATAAGGGGGCCCAGATTAACAGAGATCCTGCTTTCCAGCCCCCGACACCCACACCCAAATATTTAAGTTTGATTGGTCTGCATTGAAAGTGATATCCCTTGAAACCCACCTTCATTGTTCCTCTAGACAGGGGTATTGTCTGACTCTTATCCCAATTAACATTATACCCAGACAGTGCTGGATATTCTGCTTTGATGGACAGAAGGCAGAGCTAGGAGAAAAGTGTGCAAGTCAGAAAACATGAAGAGAATATTCCTGCATACAAAATGATCTTAGAGGGACCCGCTGATGTAAGGATACCAGCACTGTAAGGTAACTGGCAGATTACAGCTGCTAGAGGTTCCAGCACCAATAAAATTAACAACAGCGAGAGTGGGCATGCTTGTCTAGTTCCTCTATTAATAGGAAGGATCTATGAGGAAGCTCCCACAGTTACCCTGAGCAGTGGGACTATCAGATATCCATCAGCCTTTAGAGGTGAATTCATCCTGAGGCCTATTCTCCTAGGGGTGACAAACATACAGGACTATTTGATGCAGTCTAACACTTTTTTCAGGGTCCAAGGAGAGGTCTAGAGGGTCATTATGAGAGTCTTTGGCAAACCAGAATAAGTGTGCCAACGTTTGTAGGTGATCATGGGACAGCTGCCCCAGAATAAAACCCACCTGCGAGTGATTGCTCAAGTTCAGTAGTACCTGCTACAGCCTGCCTGCCGTTATCCCTGCCAGTACCCTAATGTCTACATTCAGCAGGGAGTTGGGTGATTACTCCCACATAACAGAGCATCCTTACTAGGTTTCGGGAGAATGGCAATCAAACCCCTATTAGATAGCGCTGCGAGACTACCAGAGTGGTCTGGCTATTTAAAGACATAATATAAGGTGTCTATGAGGTCATCTTTAGCCCACTTGTAGAATTCCTCTGGGTAACCATCCTCTCCTGGAGCTTTGATGTAGACAAGGTTTAAGATGGCAAGCAGAATTTCCTCCTTCATTGTTTCACCTTTTAAGAGGTGTCAGCCTGCGTCATTAAGATGAGGCAGTTGCATGGAATCAAAGAATCTATTCTACCAGGGCTCATTGTGATTTAGTTCAGCACAGTACAGCTTGCTGTAGTAGGCAGCAACGGTCTGCAACGGTCTGCAGTATGTCCTTTGGATCCTGTACTAAATAACCAGTGCTGTCTTTAACGGCAGGAACAGACATCAATGTTCCTTTTTGTCTCATTTGAATGTCTTGTGTCTAATGGCGGACCTTCAGCCTATAAAGGTTGTATTCGGCTTTTGAGGTGTAAACATCATCAAGTTTCATTTTTGCTCTCTTGAGTTGTGCCCATGTGACCTTCCTCATGCATGCTATGTATTCATAAGCAAAGGAGATCCTTGTTGGCTACATCCAAGTCTTGCAAGTGTTGACCTTTAGCAGCCGCCCAATGTATTAATGTGAACCCGACCGATCTTGCATTTTCCTTGAGATAGGTGGACAGATAGGATTTCAAGAGTGTTTTTTTTCTTGGGGCACCTTGTACTGGGATATATTTAGTCATCATGATTTTCGTGTGGGAGTGTGTATGCAGCAGTTAATGTTCAGACAAACCAGCACATGGTCAGAGAGCAAACATCCCACAATATCAAATCTAAGCTTCAGGGGACCAATGTGTGCTTGAGAACAAAGTAGACTAACCGGGACTGCATGCTATGTGCTGCCGGGATGTGTTTTTAATCCTTGTCAAATGGGTAGAGAACACACCATATGTCTACTAAGTCGTCATGTCGTACAATGTCCCTGCCTATGACTCTATCACCATTATTGCAGTGCTTAATTTGAGCCAGCGGTTTCCGGGGTTCTGCACTGGCAATGCATATTTAACACTGGCTCTGAAGACAGGTTACCACATGGTGGTGCCGTTTGTCTAATTTTACAGAGGAACATAACACCAGTTGTATATTTATTCAATAAACATTTAAATGGGAATCAACCTTCACCACAGTCATTGCTAAACATTACCGTTATGATGCAGTCATTACCACGTAACACCTTTACTACACCTTGCCTTTTCCATGCAAGTCCTTTACCAAGCTTAAGTCTTTACCAAGCATACTGCCTTTACAAGGAAAATGTAAGTATATTGCAGGTAAGTGACACAGTTTATATATTAGGAATATATATATACAAGGGGACGCTATTTCTGCAACTTTCAGCAAACGTTTTGGACGGAGCTCTTAAATCCCTCACAACCCTCCCACCTCTCGCGGAACTCGCTCCGCGGGTCCCGCTTCGTGTGGGGTCTCTACCGGATTTCCAAGGAACTGTGACTGTGTCCAGTGAAGGCGAGTGACAGGCGGGGCTGCGAGCGAGTGCAGGCGCTGGGCTGGGACTACCGTTCCCAGGAGCGCTTGCCAGCCCCAATCTAGAACACCTGGGCCGCTCTCCCTGTCTGCTCCTCCCCTTCCCCTGCGCTTAAGAATCCTGTGCTTGTGCCTCGAGTTGGGACGCTATTTCTGCAACTTTCAGCAAACGTTTTGGAGGGAGCTCTTAAATCCCTCACAACCCTCCCACCTCTCGCGGAACTCGCTCCGCGGGTCCCGCTTCGTGTGGGGTCTCTACCGGATTTCCAAGGAACTGTGACTGTGTCCAGTGAAGGCGAGTGACAGGCGGGGCTGCGAGCGAGTGCAGGCGCTGGGCTGGGACTACCGTTCCCAGGAGCGCTTGCCAGCCCCAATCTAGAACACCTGGGCCGCTCTCCCTGTCTGCTCCTCCCCTTCCCCTGCGCTTAAGAATCCTGTGCTTGTGCCTCGAGTTGGGACGCTATTTCTGCAACTTTCAGCAAACGTTTTGGACGGAGCTCTTAAATCCCTCACAACCCTCCCACCTCTCGCGGAACCCGCTCCGCGGGTCCCGCTTCGTGTGGGGTCTCTACCGGATTTCCAAGGAACTGTGACTGTGTCCAGTGAAGGCGAGTGACAGGCGGGGCTGCGAGCGAGTGCAGGCGCTGGGCTGGGACTACCGTTCCCAGGAGCGCTTGCCAGCCCCAATCTAGAACACCTGGGCCGCTCTCCCTGTCTGCTCCTCCCCTTCCCCTGCGCTTAAGAATCCTGCGCTTGTGCCTCGAGTTGGGACGCTATTTCTGCAACTTTCAGCAAACGTTTTGGATGGAGCTCTTAAATCCCTCACAACCCTCCCACCTCTCGCGGAACCCGCTCCGCGGGTCCCGCTTCGTGTGGGGTCTCTACCGGATTTCCAAGGAACTGTGACTGTGTCCAGTGAAGGCGAGTGACAGGCGGGGCTGCGAGCGAGTGCAGGCGCTGGGCTGGGACTACCATTCCCAGGAGCGCTTGCCAGCCCCAATCTAGAACACCTGGGCCGCTCTCCCTGTCTGCTCCTCCCCTTCCCCTGCGCTTAAGAATCCTGCGCTTGTGCCTCGAGTTGGGACGCTATTTCTGCAACTTTCAGCAAACATTTTGGACGGAGCTCTTAAATCCCTCACAACCCTCCCATCTCTCGCGGAACCCGCTCCGCGTGTCCCGCTTCGTGTGGGGTCTCTACCGGATTTCCAAGGAACTGTGACTGTGTCCAGTGAAGGCGAGTGACAGGCGGGGCTGCGAGCGAGTGCAGGCGCTGGGCTGGGACTACCGTTCCCAGGAGCGCTTGCCAGCCCCAATCTAGAACACCTGGGCCGCTCTCCCTGTCTGCTCCTCCCCTTCCCCTGCGCTTAAGAATCCTGCGCTTGTGCCTCGAGTTGGGACGCTATTTCTGCAACTTTCAGCAAACGTTTTGGACGGAGCTCTTAAATCCCTCACAACCCTCCTGGAGTTCTGGACTTTTTGGTTCCGTCCAGAGGTGTCAGGGATAACACCCGAAGACCCCGGAGTTCAACCTGCCTCGGTGCACAAACAAACAGAAACACGGGCTTCTCGATGGTGGCGTCAAAGACCAAAGGTTTATTACTGCAGGGACACAGAAGTCACAGAAACTACGCATGGGCAGTATCTAGGAGCCTGTTCAATTTGTACAAAGAGGGTTGCTCCTTATATACTGAATATTGGGCTTCAGGCAAATTCTTTACATGTTAGCACATTCCAAAAACTTCGTATCTAAAACAATAAATATTTGGCGTTGCACAGGAATCGTCAACAATATCTGATGTCAAAACATTACGAACGAGGGGTTCCCACTATTCCATCATAATCCCATGTCAACTCTTCATTCAAGACCCGGACCGCCTCATCGTAAATTTCGTTACCTCCCCCTAATAAAGGCCCAGAAGGAAAGGAGCAGAGCCAGGTGCAGAAGATAGAAAAGTAGGATAAGAGATGTTTGTGGGTCGTAAATGGGCACGGTTACCGGCTTCGGCCGTCTAATCATGATCAGGCCAACGAACACGAGAACCAGTATAGCAGGACTGGCCTCAGGCTGGGGAGGCAGCTCTTGCCGAGTCATGCTGCTACAGCGTTGCTGGCCTAAGGTGCACGTGTCACTAGCAAGGTGAATTGCCGGCTAAAGCCTACGTGTCCTTAAATGAAAAAGAGGTCATTGCGTGTCCATTGACTATGTGAGGGCAAGGAATACAAAATGGCTTCCTTGTTCTAAGATGGATGCCACGGGTAGATCAGAAATGTGTTCATAACGGGAGTGCTCTTGCTCGTAGCATAGCAAAAACACCAGGATATACTAAATGGATCATTTGCGGTTCACTGATACCAAAATTATGTATTTGCGACAATGTTAAAAACACGGGTTCAAATCGTCACGGAACCTCAGACCCTCCTTTTGCCCTTACATAGGCAATTACTCAGTCTATGTCAGAATCTAACTCTATGCTCATTAGGTCAGTGACATGTTGTATGATCATCATCCTGTCTCGTGCCTTTTCTCCTAATACAGGTGGTTTTCTGAAACAGGTTGCAGCACAAAGCTGGACCACATTGGATAATAAGGCAGCATGAGAACAGAAATACTAGGATGACACCAATGACCATCAGAACCTTCCATCCCCACGCTGTTACCAGAGTCCAAAACCACTCCATGAAGGACCAGTTTCCCTTGTCTACGTGTATAGAGTCGGAAATCTTGTGTAGCTTAGAGATCGCTTCATAGACGGTTGGAGCATTATTGGGAATAAAAACACAGCAGCTCGATTGGATCATTCTGCATACCCCACCTCGATCTGCAAGTATTACGTCTAGAACCATTCGGTTCTGTAACGTCATGAGACGATCCGCCTGAAGCTCAGCTGTTAAGTTACTAAGGGCACCAGCAGTTTCTGTAATAGTAGATTCAACTACCCGTGTTAGTTGACGTAGACTTCTACTATTGGCCATAGGCCCCCAAACGGAAGGAAACCTTTGAAGAAGTCTCCAGCTTCCTGACCAGCGGTATCTTCCTTGCTGAAGACACCTCTTGCTACTCTGGTTTTGTGATAATCTGAGGAAGCAGTGTACGTCGGAGGTAACAATCGAGCAATATAACATGAACCTGAGAAATCAGCAGGCAGCCATGTATACGCTCTGTCTTGACAGATGAAGTAAGTACCCCTAGCAGTAAGGAAGGCAGGGGAGGAGTTAGATGGAAATACATAAGTCTCAACGCACTCACTCCTCCCTAGCTGAGCTCTCAGATTTCTCCCATTTCCTTGCAAACAGACCTGACCTCGGTGAGGCACGACCCAAACTGAAGTGGAGCTTTTACGCTTGCTTTCTCCCAAACTAAGGCGATACTCTGTAGAGTTCCAACTCAAATACACCCGTAATTCATCTCTAGGGTAAGATGGAGTATTATTGACGTCTTTAATCATGTCAATAATTCCCTGGACTAAAGCTTTGTTGGCTGAGTTGTATTTAGTGGACCGTGGTGGACGCGGGGGATAGGTCTCAAGGGCATAGGAAAAAATGGTCTGAAAGGCCTGAAATGATCCATTATAGCTAAAAGGCAAGACTAGATAGGGAATGCCTTTATCCATAGTGTGAGGTATCAAGCCACACACCCAGCAGTCTGTAGTATTAACTACCAGTTGGTGTTGATGCAAGAGCTGTACAAATGTATTGTTAATAAATTCTGAGCGTCGAGCTTGTTCGTGTTCAGGAAACGAGTGAAAAGAATGCATAGAAGAAACCGTAGAAGTAGTAGGATCAAGGGGAGGTACTGTAGTTACCGGCATAAAAATCAAATGTACACCAAAGATGATTCCACCCACCAACGTTATCAAAACAATTAAAAATGTAACTGCACATTGCATTAGAAAGCACTTGCTGTGAAGTATTCTGTACAGTCTATTTCTGCGCACATAAATTACGTTCTTTCGTTGCAGCTCAGGAAGCTCCATCTTCTACAATCCGCTCGTGACCACTGATGATGTGTACGTAGATGAAAATGCCTCTATCAGCCCTGGGAGTTCCCAGAACTAACAGAAAGATCGACCTTGTGTCTGACCCCCGCAGATTCAACTAGGCACACAGCCACGACCCTACGGCTACCCAGACGGCAAGGCAAAATTTAAAACAAAAAAATAATAACAAACTTCCTGGCTGGAGGCAATGTATCAGAAAATTCAAATGTGAAAATAGGCAGTTTCCTGCTTTATTTGTCCATATTGCGAGATCGCAAGTTGTATCTCAGTTTTGCAGGAGCTGTCTGATCTGGAAACAATATATTTTCAGTTGACGTTGCAATGTTCGTGTTTGCGGATGACAAATGTTCTTTTGGTGCAGATGGCAAATGTTCAGGGTTCAAAAGAGCAGTTTCAGGAGGAGAGTCAGAGTTTGATGTATCAGTGATCAGTTCTGCATCACTGAAAGGGATGAAACTGGGGACTTGTTCTGTTTCAGAGGCACCGATTCCTTTCTTTACCCAGTTGTCATAAGGAAGCGGCAGCGGCACCCGTTTGGCGTGTGTTGCATGAATCCAATTTTTCCGGCCAGCCACACGAATAGCAGTCCTCGTTGCCAACAAGACCTGGAATGGTCCGACAAATCTGGGTTGGAGATTCCTTGTTCGACCAAAATTCCTAATGACCACCTGGTCACCTGGTTTCAGCTGATGACCTGGACTCTCCGGTGGCTTTGGCAATGAATCGAAAACCTGTTGGTGAATAAGGCTCAATTTAGCAGTCAAGTCGAAAAGATAATCAATTAACATTGGGTATTCCAGCTGCTTAAATTCTTTCGGTCTAGGTACCCCCCAAACATTTGCAGGACGACCAAAAATTATTTCATATGGACTAAGCCCTACTCTAGAATGTACAGTTGCTCTTGTTGATAGCAAAGCCAAAGGCAATGCATCTGGCCAGGACAAACCCGTAGACGCTTGTATCTTAGCAAGTTTCAGTTTAAGGGTGCCATTGTAACCCTCAACTAAACCCGCAGACTGGGGATGATTCGCACTGTGAAACTTTTGTCTAATCCCTAGGCCGGCACACACACTCTGCATAACTTTCCCTACGAACTCACTTCCGTTATCTGACCATACAATCCGAGGCATTCCGAATCTGGGGAAGTATTCTTTAAGAAGGATCTTGGCAGTGGACAAAGCAGTATTGTCCTTCAGTGGGTATGCTTCGATCCATCTGGAGAACGCACAAACTACCACTAGGACGTACTTTAGATTATTACAACGATCCATGTGAATGAAGTCTAGCTGGATCACTTCAAAGGGGCAGGAAGGAGGAGCGAAGTGACCAGCAGGTGTGGGGATTCCCTTGCCAGGATTATGCATCAGGCATACCATGCAATTTCTCACCACTCTCTCTGCACACTTACTAATCCCATCATTCTTCCAAACTGGAGCCAACATCTTACAAATCCCTTTAGAGCTGATGTGTGCTCCTCCATGTGCCATCGTTACTACTGCAAGCACATACGCATCAGGCAACATCCAACGCTGTTGTTCCGACAAGTCAATCCAACACCCACTCGAGTCCAATTTACCCGTGCTCTCTTTCCATGCAAGCTTTTCCTCCTCAGTCGCCTCTTTCTGAATTTCTTTCACGCTTTCCACTGTGTCCTCACACATTCCAGACTCAGAAATCCATCTTGCAGACGTTGCAACATACATTCTACTCATCATATTTCTAGCTGTCTGTTTTGCAGTCTCATCAGCAAAAGCATTCCCACGACCAACATCATCCGTGATTGCTTTATGAGCACTGCATTTCACAATCGCAACTTCAGTCGGCAAGGTTAGAGATTCCAACAAGTCATTAACTAGCTGGCCATGTTGAATCTTAGTCCCATGTGACGTAATGAAACCTCTCTCTTTCCACAAACGGCCAAAACTATGGGCCACGCCGAACGCGTACTGACTATCTGTGAACACATTCACTCTCTTTCCCTTAGCTAAAACGCACGCTCTTGTTAGCGCGATCAATTCTGCAGCCTGGGCAGAATTCTGACTCACTCTCGCAGTCTCCACAATCGTACTCAAGGTCGTTACTGCATAGGCAGCAGTCACGTCACCATTCTCCAATTTGAAGCAAGACCCATCAACATACAACGTGCCATCTGGATCTGATAACGGAGTGTCTTTTAAATCAATTCGTCCTTTTGTTTCTTCCTCAGTTCTGAAACAACAGTCGTGTGGTTCGGAATCACTCGACTCTTGACTAGTCGGCAACAATGTTGCTGGATTCAATACATTGCATCTTTTGATCTGAATATGACTCGCTAGCAGTGTCAATTCGTAACCTGATAATCTAGCACTGGTAAGGTGCTGCGTCTTGGTTCGGTTCATGAGTGTATCCACAGCATGAGGAACCATAACCACTAGCATGTTGTTCATTACTAAACCGGCAGATTGTCGAATGGAGGCTGCAGCTGCGGCTGTAGCTCTCAAGCAACTAGGCAACGCTCTAGCTACCGGATCTAACGTTGATGAAAAATACGCACAAGGGCGTTGTTTATCACCAAATTTCTGTGTCAAAACACTCAACGCACAACCTTCTCTCTCATGGACATAGAGCGTGAATGGCTTACTGTAATCGGGTGTACCCAATACAGGAGCTGAACACAGTGCGTTTCGTAACTCAGAAAAACTCTCCTGACATTCGGCAGACCATGGCACTGGACTCGGAACATTTTTCCCAGTCAAAGCTACCAACGGTTTTGCCAAAAGAGAAAAATTTGGGATCCATTGCCTACAATATGAGGTAATACCTAAAAAGGCACGTACTTCTCTCTGCGTGCTAGGAACATTCATCTGTGTAATTGCTTTTATTCTCTCTGGGGTCAACTTCCTTCCCTCCTTTGACAAGAGATGACCTAGGTAGGTCACTTCTTGGCAACAGTATTGCATTTTTGAAGGTGACACTTTGTGATTCAAGTTTGATAAGTGATGCAATAAGGAAATTGTAGCTGTTTTGCAAGTTTCCTTGTCATCGGCAGCCACTAGAAGATCATCAACATATTGTACTAAAGCAGAACCAGGAGGAAGTACGAATGAATCTAATTGGCTTTTTAATGCTTGACTGTAAATGGATGGGCTTTCACAATAACCTTGTGGAGCGCGTTTAAACCTGAAGCTTCGTCCTCCTAGAGAGAAACCGAAGATATCTCTGCTTTCCTCGGCTATCGGAATGCTGAAAAAGGCATTTTTCAAGTCGATAACCGAAAACCATGTTGCTGTAGCAGGAATCAACGTTAACAATGCAGTAATGTCTGGAACCACAGGAAACTGTGGAATCACAATTTTATTAACCTCTCTAAGATCAATTACAAACCTATATACTGGAGGTTTTGTTGGGTCAGTTCGTTTCAGAATGGGCAGTACAGGACTATTACAGACATTACCTCTAGTTTCTTCTATAACGTCTTTCTTGATCAGATCTTGTACTATCAGTAGGAGCGCACGCTCACCTTCACTAGAGATTCTGTATTGTGGAATTCGTGGAAATTTTCCATTCGCTTTCAAAGTTACTACATATGGTGGAATTTCTAAAAGACCTACATCATTAGGACCAGTCGCCCAAAGAGTATCAGGGAGTGAACGCAGCTCTGGTGGGAGTGCATCCATCGACAAGTACATCGGAGAAATGATTCTTTTACCCAACGTAAGTTGTACTCCTTCTGGAGAACAGTACAATGTCGCATATAGGCGTTTTAACAAGTCTAAACCAAGCAGATTTTCATTACAACCTGTCGTCAAAATCAGGGGTGCTTTCAATTGTCGGGGTCCAACAGAGATAGACAAAGGACCAGAAACAGGGTTGTGAACAGGGGCGCCTGAGAAACCTACTGAAACGTTTGTTGAGCCAGACAAAGGTGCGCCAGGGAGTTTCGCATGTATGATAGAACTTTTTGCTGCACCAGTATCCAACAGAAACGGTTCGACTATACCTGATGTTGCTACTGCGACATAAGGCCCACTCTGATCTACTGGAACTGATACTACTCCCTCTCTTTGTCCATGGCTGTCCTAGTACTCCCTTGGCTGAACTTCCTCACTAGCTTCATAGTAATCTTCAACATGATATTGTTGAGACCTATTTTGTTGGGCAGATTGTCCATTTCGTTGGTCGAAATAATTAGAAGGGCGATCACTTGTCTGTGGAGGCATAGCACCTCTTCCTCGACCTCTAGAATTCTGCATATAACCACCACGACCTCTCTGAGCTGCCGCAGTATTATTTTGTGCCCGTACCGGACACTCAGTCTTATAATGGCCTTCCATTTTGCAATAAGCGCACTGATTCCATTGGTACTGTGGCCTCTGAGAATTATACTCCGTTCTTTGATATGACCCTTGCTGTGTATTGGTCTGATTGGTGCGAGGCGGATATGCTTGCTGTAAAAGAACTTTAGTTTTTAAATCTTTCGTCTTTTTATCTGATTTTTCTTTCTCCTCTTTATCCCTATTTTCATAGTACTGGGCAGTCGCAAGTATTTGCGCAGTCGTAGAGACAGCCCACGCACTTTCAGAATTCTTTAATTTACCACTAAGTTCGGGCAACAGATTGTGCACAAATTTATCAACAAATAATCTCTGGCCTCCTTCTGTGCTCATATCCTGACCACTATGGTCCACGAAAGTCTCCTCGAATCTTGTGAAAAAGTCGGAGACGCTTTCATCTTTCTTCTGTTTGCACGCGGACAATTTGTCCCAGTTAACGCGTAGTGCTGGCATTAGGGTTTTCAATAAATCGATTATTCTACCAGGCAAATTAGCAATTAAGGGTTCAGGTTTAGAACCACGTATTTGTTGACCATCCGCTGTAATTATAGCTGCCCAATCACCACCTAGGGCAACTGGATGATTCTCTTTACGAATTTTAGCCCAAATTGGTTGCGGTACTACATTACCAAACAGCAGATCTATGTCAGCTAGATTTAATACACAAGCGTCAACTGTCTGAGCCAACTCTTTGTAGTATCCTGCAGGATTTTTACGCGGATCTGGCAAGGCCTGTTTCACTGCTAATACTTCAGCTCGCTTCCATGGAATATGTATCCATACTCTCTGGAATTGGGCCGGAGCGGCTGCAATACCAAGGTTTACATTAGCTTGCACAGCTTCACGCCAAATTGGTGGAACCTCCCTCATTGGATATTGACGACTTTGTTTCGTACTACGTTTCTCTAACTCCCTCGGTGAACGAAGGGATGGGTCATTCCTATAACTTAAAATCAATTCCATCGCTTCTTTTATGTTTTGACCAACTATCATACCTGCAGCAAACTCTTTCTGAACCTGAATTAGTTCATCCGGAACTTGTTCAGAATCGCTTTCTTCCCATTCCTCATGCAACAGAGAACACATGACATCAAACACATAGCGTTGTGTCGGTTCGTTCCATTGCATAAATGTATCTAATACATCGTGTATATTATATCTTCCAACTTTCGAAACCCATCTGAGAGCAGTGGAATCTAATATTCCTCTTTCTTCAGTACTGGGAAGCTGACTACGTCTCTGCACAGATTCAGAGGTAGGAGTCTTAATCAGAGTTTTATAGAAGGGAGATAAAATATTGGAGACAGAATCAGTGATTCTCCGACGAACAGAAAGCGGAGTCATAATATTAGCAGAAGCAGTAAATAGAGTAGCAGTTGGAACAGATAGATTAGGAACAGTAGGAGTAGCGGGCAAAACAGCCTGTGAACTAGCAGGTGTGAGCGATACAGGTATAGGTAAAGAAGCCGGCAACCCTGAAAGAGGGGGTGCCGAAGGAACATTGATATTGACCACAGGAGGTACAGGAACTTGATTCAGAGGAGCAGGAACACCAGGTTGTCCAGCAACCGGTAATTGAACATTCGGTATAGGTGGAGCCGTAGCACCCTGTGCATACGGTGGGGGTGATCGTAACAAGTAAGACAACAGGGGATCCTTTTCAGGGTCCTCTACTATCTTAGCTGTATTCGATGGCAAAGCAGGATAGCACTTGTCTATCGCTAAATTACGCTCTCTATTGGCCACCTCCATCGCCTTCTCAGACTCGTTGAGTTGCAGCTGCTTAGCAGACTGTTCTAAGGTCAACTCTTGCTCTTTCTGTTCTTTCTTCAACTTTTTAATTTCTCTCTGTTTAGATTCTTTTCGCCAATAACGGAAAGAATCAAACATTGCCGGCCGGGCTTTCTTCTTGAATAATTTTGTTTCTAAATTATCAAGAACTTGAGGTTCGAAACTACCATGCAGTGGCCAACTAAGGACACCATCTTTCTCTGTGTAGTGGATCCATACCTCGTTATAAGAGATAGGGCCCACACCAAATTTGCAATATAGATCATAAAGGGGAGTTCCAATCGGAGGAACCGAACACGAGTCCTCCAACTGGGAATCACTGTTGCAACTAAAACAAGACAACATACAATTTTTCCGACTTACCATTTTATAACCCGGAACACAAAACAGACAAAACACAAACCAAAAGAAAGGTGCGCACTCGAACCAAGAACTTAGGCCTACCAGAACAGACAAAAGTATCGATACCCGAACTGAACTGAATGATTATCGTAACCAGAATAACAAGTGATAATCTTATGAAACCGAACCGAAACCAAGAACTAAAAGGATTATCGAAACAGAAACAACCCTCACGAAGTAATCAACTATCAACCACTTAATACTTAACTGAGGCACTGAAGACGTCACCAAGGAGAAACCCGTCACGTCTCGCCGTACTAAGGACTGCACCTCGGGTCCAAGACAGGGCGACGGTCAAGGCAACGAACCACTGCAGCCGTCTGAACGGGAACCCTCGTGGAAGAGAACGTCGGGCCACTTTTGCGATATGCCGGGATCGATGAAGTGGGGCGCCTCCCTCTGAAATCTTCACACGAAGCTTCTCGAACTCTTCAGGCTTTTGGACCGGTACCGAATGACGTCGCCCCACGTTGGGCGCCAATTGGAGTTCTGGACTTTTTGGTTCCGTCCAGAGGTGTCAGGGATAACACCCGAAGACCCCGGAGTTCAACCTGCCTCGGTGCACAAACAAACAGAAACACGGGCTTCTCGATGGTGGCGTCAAAGACCAAAGGTTTATTACTGCAGGGACACAGAAGTCACAGAAACTACGCATGGGCAGTATCTAGGAGCCTGTTCAATTTGTACAAAGAGGGTTGCTCCTTATATACTGAATATTGGGCTTCAGGCAAATTCTTTACATGTTAGCACATTCCAAAAACTTCGTATCTAAAACAATAAATATTTGGCGTTGCACAGGAATCGTCAACAATATCTGATGTCAAAACATTACGAACGAGGGGTTCCCACTATTCCATCATAATCCCATGTCAACTCTTCATTCAAGACCCGGACCGCCTCATCGTAAATTTCGTTACCTCCCCCTAATAAAGGCCCAGAAGGAAAGGAGCAGAGCCAGGTGCAGAAGATAGAAAAGTAGGATAAGAGATGTTTGTGGGTCGTAAATGGGCACGGTTACCGGCTTCGGCCGTCTAATCATGATCAGGCCAACGAACACGAGAACCAGTATAGCAGGACTGGCCTCAGGCTGGGGAGGCAGCTCTTGCCGAGTCATGCTGCTACAGCGTTGCTGGCCTAAGGTGCACGTGTCACTAGCAAGGTGAATTGCCGGCTAAAGCCTACGTGTCCTTAAATGAAAAAGAGGTCATTGCGTGTCCATTGACTATGTGAGGGCAAGGAATACAAAATGGCTTCCTTGTTCTAAGATGGATGCCACGGGTAGATCAGAAATGTGTTCATAACGGGAGTGCTCTTGCTCGTAGCATAGCAAAAACACCAGGATATACTAAATGGATCATTTGCGGTTCACTGATACCAAAATTATGTATTTGCGACAATGTTAAAAACACGGGTTCAAATCGTCACGGAACCTCACTCCCACCTCTCGCGGAACCCGCTCCGCGGGTCCCGCTTTGTGTGGGGTCTCTACCGGATTTCCAAGGAACTGTGACTGTGTCCAGTGAAGGCGAGTGACAGGCGGGGCTGCGAGCGAGTGCAGGCGCTGGGCTGGGACTACCGTTCCCAGGAGCGCTTGCCAGCCCCAATCTAGAACACCTGGGCCGCTCTCCCTGTCTGCTCCTCCTCTTCCCCTGCTGATAAATAAACACTGTCACTCCCGCTGTGCGGGAGCGCGCGGGAGGGCGCCGGGAGAAGCCCGGGACAAGGGCGGGACCGTCTGTGGCCGTCCGGGGCCGTAGGAGGCCGGGCTGGGCCAGGGTATAGACATTTCCTCTTTTTATGCTGATGCCTTTTAATTATTTATTCTCTTGTTGGCTGTCCACTGTTTTGCTGTTGCTAGCAGTGTGTTAAGGTTTTATTAACGGGTTAGATAACATATTTTGTTTTTCTTCTCTTGATATGAGTCACTCAGCCCCCCCAGGTGTGGGCATCTCTGCACATGGTCCACTCGATAAATTTTTTTAAAAAACCTCCAAGGAAGTAGATAGGGATCTCCTCCTCGCAGAGAGAAGAGCTGAGCGACGACGCTCAATTGAGCACCTGAAGAAAATCCAATTGCCCACCTCCTCAGACTCAAACCTCACCCAGGTTACGGATGCCCGAGGGTTGAGCTCTATTGAGGATGATGGCACTGATATTAACCAAATTCCTAGTATATTTAGGTTTCCCATTATCTCGCCGCCATGTGTTAGTGTATCTAGTGGAGACCAGTTAGTCTGCATTCCCATTGATCATTCGAGCTTTGTTGATATAAACATCCCCGATAGCCAACCCAAGGTCCCTGATACATGTCCCACGTTGCCCAACCCGTCACCGGCTTGTATTGAACCCGGTGTGAACTTACCATCGAGGAGTGTGGGTGACGTTGCTACTAAGTCTGATGATGTAAAGAGGGTGGTGCGTTCTCCACCCAGAAAAAGAAGGAGAAAGGGTGGGGTAAAAAGGAAAGGCCAAAATCGCCAGACATTATTATCACCCCCACCCATTGTTATCCCTGACCAACTGATCCCACCTCATGTAGAGTTACCGACGCCAGAATTACAAAACCTGGCTACACCTGATTTAGCAAGTGAAGGGTTTAATGAGGTGTCTTGTACCATTATAGAGAAGCTCATTAAATCATATATGTTACCTTTGCTGGAGCGTGTTAGGATTGTGAGTGACAAATTGGATCGCCTACTGGTGTCCTCGGAGTTATCACAACCCTCTACCTCAGTAAAGGGCAAGGGCTCATCCACCAATCCACAAAGTACCATACACACGGCAGGTAATACAAACACCACTACCAGCCAACATCCCAATAGTACAACCAATGTAGCCAATATCCCAAACAAAGTATCGGCTCCGGCTGTTAAACCCCCAAGACCAGCTAGTACGGCCAATGCGAATCCCAGGGTGGTTGTTAACAAGCCCCCCCTACAGGGAGCAGTGCAACAACCAAAGAAAGGGGAGGGCAAATCTGCTACCTCTAATAATAAACCCCACAATCCCCCATCACGGAGGCATAACGTGGACTTACCACCGGATTCCTTGAACTATGTTATAGTAATGACGGGTGTGCCACCAGTCTTGGAAGGGGACCGGGAAAACAATGAAAGCCTAAAAAACAAAGTCATCTTCTGGCTAAAAACAAACAGACCCCTTCCCGCACATCTCAATGGGGACATTGTTTCGGTCAGAAGATGTCAATGGGTGGGGGTTCGCCCAAAGGATATAGAGGGAGACATAGTGATTATCAACTTTAGGGACAATAGAGTAGTTTCCCATATCTCAGATTGGTTTGTAGGAAAACATGAGGGAGGGGTCTCCACTAGGAACCTTAGTTATTTTTATCCTGAGACCCTGATTAATCTAACTCAACAACCCCATGTCAAAAACACCAAAAGTCTCCTCAAATGGTCCAACTTTACATCTAGTTTTCATGGACCCCAAATTAATCCTGAGGAACGGCATAGTTCCTACACCCAATCTAGCTACAACTGTCCTCCCCAAACACCAGGTTGGGCTACAATTAAATCTCAACCTCCTGGCCCCCCAGCCCTACTGAACTATCCTGTTCCTAATAAACCTCTGTACCCCATAGTTCCCATCAACCCTGTTTTTCCACAGTTTCCACAGCCTTCAAACTTTTACCCAGTATATCATTACCCACCTAGCCTAAATCCTAAAGACCACTGGAGCATCCCGTTGAGAAACCTTTATGACCCCTTATCAGGGTTATCGACTAATGATTGACCAGCACTGTCGACAAGGGATGATGAATTTAACTCTGATTATTTGGGTGGGGGGGTTGATTTGATCACCTCACTAATCACTACTGGAAGTTTTGATGAACAACCTTGTAAATGTATGGAGGGGGGCACGGTCTACCCAGTGGAGACAGACACACTGGACAGAGCATCATCCCCTATGCCTACAATGAACGTCACCACAGTGGGTGCATATCCAAAGCCAAGTTCTCAGTCTGGCCTAGTGGGTTTGATAATGCCTGGTACGATCTTGGCCGCCCCTGTGCCCGAAGCACCCCCTCCCCAGTTTAACGATTCCCACCGTATTGAAATTACTAACCTGTGTGATCGAGTGTGTAACAAAGGTACCGTCATGGGATGTTGGAACATCGCAGGTATCGAATCTCGTACATGTATCCCTGATTGGGTTGAGTTCATCTCTCAAGGAGATATCTGGTGTTTTCAGGAGACTTGGGCAACCACTCCAGTGTATCTCCAAGGTTTTCTGAATTTTAATAAACCTGCGACCAAAGGTTTAAGAGGTCGGGCCATGGGTGGTATCACAACATGGGTCCGCCAAGCTGCAGGTGTAACTGTCAAAGAAATTTTTATTGATTGTCCTGATTTATTGATAGTTAGTATTCGAACATGCAGTGGGCTGGATATAATGTTGATTAATGTATATGCTAGGGGTACTACGGGTGGCAGAGTTTCACACACCCTTACTTGTTTAGATGATTTTTTTAGTTCGAATGTAAATACTGGTCATGTAGTGGTGATGGGTGACCTTAATACCTGTTTTGAACCATTAAGTAAAGATGACGGTTTATTAACCGAAGCAGAGGATCTGACTTGGGGGATCCCACAACTCGACCTACCCCCGATTAACAAATGGTCCCAAGCAGCTACATACACCAAAGGTCTCTGTTTGAACTGGGGGCTTCGTGCACTTAATGGACGTGTTAGCTCGGACAGGATGGGTAAACATACATTCTCCAATGGTAGACACAGTAGTCGCATTGACTATATTTTAGTTGATATTAAAATGTGGCCTGTGGTTTTGGATATGACGGTTAAACCACGCCAAGAAAGTGACCATGAACCCTTGGTGGCGGAATTGAAGGATTTTAGTTTTGTAGGGACGGTTGTACGACAGCCTAATCCTGTTCAGGAGGCGGTAGTACTCACGAACGATATGAGGAGGGTGCGCTGGCCAAAGGTCTCGGTAGACGTGGAAGCACGCAAAAAGATCAGAGCTTTGGTCTCAAACTCTCTGGTAGAAATTGAAAAGTGTGATAACCAAGAATTGCTGAACTTAAATATCACAGACATTCATGCTAGCCTGTTTCTGTCCCTAAAATCTTTGTTTGTTAAGTATGTTGCAAACAAAGGGAGAGGGAACGGCAAGAAACCACTAAACTGGTTTAATGATGCCTGCAGAGAGTCTCATGCAGATCTGTTTAAGGCATTAAAATCAAAGAACCCTGCCCTAATTAAAGCAAGTAGGAAGGCTTTTAATGAAGCCAAACGTCATGCCAAAGCTGCTTGGGATGACAAGCGCTGGACATCTCTTGCAGAGGCCTGTGGCTCCAGGAACTTTCAGCAGTTCCGGCACCTCCTTAGGTGGGGTAGCTCACAGGATGATCGCCCAAGCCCCGCTTCTGTCGAACCACAAAAATGGGTGTCCCACTATGTGGAACAATTTAGATGTCGCAATACAGCGCATATTCATATCAGCTGGCCACTATCTCATGACACACTTGTGTTTTCGGCTAATGAAGTCGTAGCAGTCCTGAAAACCATCCCTAGGGGAAAAGCGCCTGGTCCAGACTGTATCCCAGCGGATATTTTCCAGCAGGATCATGACCTCTGGGTACCATACCTGGTGCGTTTGGTAAACGCATTGGCAATGGACGCCAGAGTACCTGACTCCTGGGCAGGCGCCGAAATATTGCCTATCTTTAAGAAGGGCGATCGGTCGGTTCCATCCAACTACCGGCCGATCAGTCTAATAGACGCGGTACAGAAGATCATAACCCGTCTAGTGCTCACTAGGATACAGGCATGGATAGAGGAGTATGATATCCTCACCCCTCTTCAAGCCGGGTTTAGACCCCATGTGAGCACCTTGGATCAGGCATTCCGATTCATGCTTCTGCATTGGAAGACGGTCACCCTGGGTAAAGGCAACCTATACGCGGCCTTCGTGGACCTAAGGTCAGCGTTTGACCTGGTCCCGAGGGCAGGCTTATGAAAATCCCTATTGGATATGGGTATGCCCCCCATCTTGGTACGCCTCATCGTGAACCTTCATGCCCAGACCTTTGCATATGTGCGATGGGGAAAACCGGGTGAGGTGACGGAGAACTTTCCAGTGGCCAAAGGTGTCAGGCAAGGCTGTGTCTTGGCACCCACCTTGTTTTCCCTATATATCAACGGGGTTACTAAATACTATGACAACTTTTCCACGGATGCCCCAAGCTTGGCTGGAGCGAAAATCCCCCTGCTCATGTTTGCTGATGATACTCTTCTGATTTCACGAACAAGGCAGGGTTTGCAAAAAGCTCTGTTAAGATTCGAGGATTTCTGCAGCGAAGATGAGCTGGAGGTGAACGTCTCCAAAACCAAATTTATGGTTTTAAGAGGGCACAGACAAATAAATGCCAGGGTCTCCATGGGGGATATCCCCCTGGAGCAGACAAAACATTTTACTTACCTGGGAGTCACCTTTAGTGAGACTTTGAGCTGGACTCATCAGATCGAGCTCATGACCTTGAAGCACCAGCAGTTGGGTGGGGCTTTGATTAAGGAACACAAAAGGTCATTTACAAGGCCAATGTCCCCTCTTCTTAAGATCTACGGTGGCAAGATACTATCAGCAGTTTTATATGGAGCAGAACTGTGGGGTGGTAGTAACTTGGACCCACTAAGACATGCTCAAAATAAATTCATAAGAATGGCAACGGGTCTGCCCCAGTCAACTCCATTAATTCCCCTTCTCTACGATCTGGGGTGCCAACCGGTAGAGGACCTAGCAAGACTTCGCCCCCTAACATTCTGGTGTCGTCTCTGGACAACGCCGGAACTCCATCACTACGCTAAAGCTTGCCTGGAGGTAAGAAACAGCCCCGCTGCCACAAATATTAGCTGGTTCAGAGACCTTAAAGCTACCCTTACAGCTTTGGGGCATGGTGACCTGTGGTCTACACCGGAAACAGCTAAATTCCCTCCAAAAAAGGTATTCAAACATAGCTACTGGGAATGGGTGCTACAAAATAGGTACTCTAAAACGAGTTCAAGTAGCCTCACAGGTCTGTTCATGGTATTTAAGGATAAGCCCATGTTGGAAGGGTACTGGGATCTAATAACAAAACCCGCGGATCGCAAATTATTCTTCCAATTTAGATGCGGCTCGCTCCCTCTTGGGGAGTTTACCAAAAAGTGGGGTGCTGAAAGGTCGGGGTCCTGTCCTAAGTGTCATGGTACTGGGGAAAACCTGAGTCATTTTCTATATGTGTGCCCACTTTATTCCGCCCCCAGAGCCAAATGGCTTAGGCCGGTATGCAGAAGTTTGGGCACAGGATCGGCTGGGGAAGCAAATAGATTGTTAATGACCAATTTGGACCCTCTGATAGTCGTGGGTGTGGCCAAATTTTTGAGGTGGGCCTGGCTGATTAGAAGTAGGCTCATTAAAAGTAATCTAACGGGATCTTAAGGTTGTGTCTCCTGAAATGGAGTCTTGTATTTTGTTGCACTTATGCGTCTCTGTAATTATTGTATGTATATGCAAGAAGCTGATTAGTATGTTAATGCTTTAATACTTGTTTTAACTGTTTCATATGTTTAAATGTATTTTATGTCTTTTATGATGAACTAATCGAATAAAGACTTCTTGAACTTGACTTGACATATATATATATATTCACTGAAAAATTAAAGGTTACAGGGACGTTATAGTTAGGAAATATAATACAAAAAACCTTATAAATTCACTTTAAAAAGCAGAGGATACAGAGATGTTAAAGTTAGGCTCAAGCTTCACTCATACAAAATGAGTGAAATTCAGCAGTTACTCACGCCCCACAATTCACCACTTATGACCTTACATATTACATTACTCATCACATGATCAGTGACATCACTCCTTACATCGCTGATGACAACTCAAATGACATCACTGATGATATCACTGATGACCTCATCAGAATCTCTTACCCACCCACTCACGTCCCAATATAACCTTTCTTACCCACCCCAACTTCCACCTCACTATTCTCAAAACCATAGATACCCACATACCAGTACTTACACACCCACTCACTGATTCATAGCTGTACACACACATTCACTCATACACATATTCAGCTACTCATACACCAACTCACACATCAGTTCTGCAAAGGTATCCTTCATTTTTTAATCTTTTTAATTGTCCACTGGAAATATCCTTCATTAGGATTAAGCATGGGCGTAAAATCCGCTCCGCTCGCGGATTTTTCGGATTTTCGGCAAATTCGCAATCCGCGAACGCTCGCGAATTTGTCGAAAATCCGTGAATCCACTCGCGGCGGATTTTTTGCTTGGTTGCGGCGCGCGGCGTGGTGCACGGCGTTCACTTTCCGTCATTTAGCGTTTGCCGAGTTGTTTTTCTCGATCATATTTTGAGAGTGCTGCGCCATTTTGGATCTTGCTGCGTGTTCCCGCGGGAGTTTGGCTCCCGCGAATACGTAATCGCGGCTTGCCACCTTGCACAGCACATCTCGCAAGAGTTCGCAATTGCGAACACGTAGTTGCGGCGGAAAGGAACAATCTCGCACTTGCGAAGTAGAGATTTTGCAATTTCGCACAAGAAAATCACCAGCAAACAGGATAAACCTTCAGAAAATTATGATTTTTATCAGAATCACTCCTCAGGTTGACATTTGCATGGCCTTTCTTTTTGCAAGGAGTCCATTTTGGGGGGGAGGAAGGAAGTGCCCCACAGTCTCTAACTTCCTGTTCCTGTCCAGCAGGCTCCTCCCAGTGCTTTGTCCATCTCCTGGTCACTTTCATTTGGATCTGGAGCTGGAAGGATTACTTTTTGTGGGTGCTGCTGGATATTTGGATTTGAGGTCTTTTTGACTGTCTTTGGATCACTTTTGGATTAGAAATCAACTTTCACAAGTAAGTTTGTTTGGGGCATTACAGTTGCTGCAAGTACAATTTTGGAACTTTTTCAGAAAATTAAATAAATTATATTGTGGGTAGCCACAGTATCCAGTAGGACCAGGGTTGGTTATGGGTGCATGATACAACTGTTTTGTTGAATTTAAACACCATTGAGGCCATGGATGGGCTGGGATTGTGCTGATTTTTGTCGTTTTTTTGGGCCTGCTGGTGGGGCCCTTTGCCCAGGGGTGGTGGTGAGTGTTGCATGGGCCTAGTCTTTCTGTGTGGTGTCTTCTTGAATTTAAACATAATTGAGGCCATGGATGGGCTGGGATTGTGCTTATTTTATTGTTTTTTGTCGTTTTTGGGGGGCTGCTGGTGTGGCCTTTTGCTTGCCCAGGGGTGGTGGTGGTGCATGGACTGAGTGTGCCTGTGGTGTGGTCTCACTCTCTTTGATGTAAACATCATGGATGGCATTGGATTGTGGTGATTTCTGGCTGTTTTTCTGTTTTTTGGGGGTGTACTGTTGATGTGGACTGGCCATGTGGGTGGTGGTGGTGGCCATCTTGAGTGCTGGCTGGTACAGGCAACATGTGCTTGGGGTGTAAGGGGGCCATTTTGAGGAGAGGCAGTGTCTGAGGCCTGCACTTATTTTGCCTACTTTTCATCCCTTATGCCCAGGGGTAGTGAGTGTTGCATGGGCCTAGTGTTTCTGAGGGGTGTCTTCTTGAATTTAAACTCTATTGAGGCCATGGATGGGCTGGGATTGTGCAGATTTTATTGTTTTTTGTCGTTTTTTTGGGCCTGCTGGTGTGGCCCTTTGCCCAGGGGTGGTGAGTGTTGCATGGGCCTAGTCTTTCTGTGGGGTGTCTTCTTGAATTTAAACATAATTGAGGCCATGGATGGGCTGGGATTGTGCTTATTTTATTGTTTTTTGTCGTTTTTGGGGGGCTGCTGGTGTGGCCTTTTGCTTGCCATGGGGTGGTGGTGGTGCATGGACTTAGTGTGCCTGTGGTGTGGTCTCACTCTCTTTGATGTAAACATCATGGATGGCATTGGATTGTGGTGATTTCTGGCTGTTTTTCTGTTTTTTGGGGGTGTACTGTTGATGTGGACTGGCCATGTGGGTGGTGGTGGTGGCCATCTTGAGTGCTGGCTGGTACAGGCAACATGTGCTTGGGGTGTAAGGGGGCCATTTTGAGGAGAGGCAGTGTCTGAGGCCTGCACTTATTTTGCCTACTTTTCATCCCTTATGCCCAGGGGTAGTGAGTGTTGCATGGGCCTAGTGTTTCTGAGGGGTGTCTTCTTGAATTTAAACTCTATTGAGGCCATGGATGGGCTGGTATTGTGCAGATTTTATTGTTTTTTGTCGTTTTTTTGGGCCTGCTGGTGTGGCCCTTTGCCCAGGGGTGGTGAGTGTTGCATGGGCCTAGTCTTTCTGTGGGGTGTCTTCTTGAATTTAAACATAATTGAGGCCATGGATGGGCTGGGATTGTGCTTATTTTATTGTTTTTTGTCGTTTTTGGGGGGCTGCTGGTGTGGCCTTTTGCTTGCCCAGGGGTGGTGGTGGTGCATGGACTGAGTGTGCCTGTGGTGTGGTCTCACTCTCTTTGATGTAAACATCATGGATGGCATTGGATTGTGGTGATTTCTGGCTGTTTTTCTGTTTTTTGGGGGTGTACTGTTGATGTGGACTGGCCATGTGGGTGGTGGTGGTGGCCATCTTGAGTGCTGGCTGGTACAGGCAACATGTGCTTGGGGTGTAAGGGGGCCATTTTGAGGAGAGGCAGTGTCTGAGGCCTGCACTTATTTTGCCTACTTTTCATCCCTTATGCCCAGGGGTAGTGAGTGTTGCATGGGCCTAGTGTTTCTGAGGGGTGTCTTCTTGAATTTAAACTCTATTGAGGCCATGGATGGGCTGGGATTGTGCAGATTTTATTGTTTTTTGTCGTTTTTTTGGGCCTGCTGGTGTGGCCCTTTGCCCAGGGGTGGTGAGTGTTGCATGGGCCTAGTCTTTCTGTGGGGTGTCTTCTTGAATTTAAACATAATTGAGGCCATGGATGGGCTGGGATTGTGCTTATTTTATTGTTTTTTGTCGTTTTTGGGGGGCTGCTGGTGTGGCCTTTTGCTTGCCCAGGGGTGGTGGTGGTGCATGGACTGAGTGTGCCTGTGGTGTGGTCTCACTCTCTTTGATGTAAACATCATGGATGGCATTGGATTGTGGTGATTTCTGGCTGTTTTTCTGTTTTTTGGGGGTGTACTGTTGATGTGGACTGGCCATGTGGGTGGTGGTGGTGGCCATCTTGAGTGCTGGCTGGTACAGGCAACATGTGCTTGGGGTGTAAGGGGGCCATTTTGAGGAGAGGCAGTGTCTGAGGCCTGCACTTATTTTGCCTATTTTTCATCCCTTATGCCCAGGGGTAGTGAGTGTTGCATGGGCCTAGTGTTTCTGAGGGGTGTCTTCTTGAATTTAAACTCTATTGAGGCCATGGATGGGCTGGGATTGTGCAGATTTTATTGTTTTTTGTCGTTTTTTGGGGCCTGCTGGTGTGGCCCTTTGCCCAGGGGTGGTGGTGAGTGTTGCATGGGCCTAGTCTTTCTGTGTGGTGTCTTCTTGAATTTAAACATAATTAAGGCCATGGATGGGCTGGGATTGTGCTTATTTTATTGTTTTTTGTCGTTTTTGGGGGGCTGCTGGTGTGGCCTTTTGCTTGCCCAGGGGTGGTGGTGGTGCATGGACTGAGTGTGCCTGTGGTGTGGTCTCACTCTCTTTGATGTAAACATCATGGATGGCATTGGATTGTGGTGATTTCTGGCTGTTTTTCTGTTTTTTGGGGGTGTACTGTTGATGTGGACTGGCCATGTGGGTGGTGGTGGTGGCCATCTTGAGTGCTGGCTGGTACAGGCAACATGTGCTTGGGGTGTAAGGGGGCCATTTTGAGGAGAGGCAGTGTCTGAGGCCTGCACTTATTTTGCCTACTTTTCATCCATTATGCCCAGGGGTAGTGAGTGTTGCATACTTGCATGTCCGTAGTCTTTCTGTGGGGTGTCTTCAATGTAAACATCAAGGATGGCATGGGATTGTGCTAATTTTTCTGTGTTTTGTCGATTTTTTGGGGTGTATAACTGAACTGATGTTCCTCTGTCTTCCATTGCTTTTAGGTGCACAAGAAGACTCAAGAGAACCACCAGTGCCAGGAAGAAGTCCTGCAGCGGTGTGTGCAGCATAACGTCACGCGACGTCACGTCTGGACACAGAACCCTCTGCAACTCGTGCAACTGCTGCCTGCTGACCTGCTCTGAAGAGGATGGCCCCAAAAAAAGTAACCCGTAGCTCCTCTAGTAAGAAAGGTGCCAGTAAGGAGCAGAAGAAGCAAGTTACCAAGGAGACTGGTGTGCCGCCCGCCCCTTTTTTTGGAGTAAAAAAAAAAGTATGCCTGCAGCAGCAGCAGCGGGATCTGCTGGGGACCAAGCTGGCAGCAGCACCCCCGCTCCATTGGGCTCAGTGCCACCACCACCACCACGCCAACTTAAGTCCAAGCCCTTGAGTGCTGCAGAGGCAGCCAGTATAGTTCTTCAATCACCATCGACCAGTGATGTTGGCTCATCGCAAGAAAGCAGCAGCAATGTCCCTCAATCAACACAGGTTGTTGTAGCTCATCTGACGATTGTTGAACAACCACAGCCGCAACAACAATCACATGTGCAAGTACAAGCCCAAGTACATGTGGAAGGAGAGGCAGCGCAAGGAGATGCGCAAGCAGAGGTGCATGGAGGGTCACAAGTGCCCACAATAGTTGTTCCTCCCGAAGTAGGGGCACATCAGGAAATCGACAATCAAGGCGAGGTATCATTTGAGGAAGCCACTCCTCCTGATGATCCTTCATTGTCTTCCACACCCCTAGCAAGGAAGAGATCAAGGGTGGTGTCTACATCCTCTTCAAGCACACCTCCTTCTGATGATACGGATCAAACTTGGGAACCAGCACCACAGCCGTCTGAGAGTGAGGCACACCATGATCCAACAAAGGTAGTTAAGCGTAAAAGGAAGCTCGTCCAAAGTCTCAGAGTTATGGAGTGTGATGAGGCTCAACAAGAAGTGGCGGATACTGCTGCTGATAAAGACTCTGCCAACGACGACCCAGTCATCATAAAGGTCACTGCAGCCCCAGCGGGCATGCAGCAAACAGACATTTTGACCCTAGCCCGAAGAGCTGCTGCGCGTGATGATGATGATGATGATGTTGTCGATGAGGAGGCAGTGGAAACACCACAATCATTGGAGTTAAGTAGTACACCAACTCGTCCCGCTTCCATATTTCTTTCTGGCAAGAAGAGACCTCCGTCAACCTCGACCTTAATTAGTGGCGGTGAAAGTGCAAAACGTACAAAAGTTGGGCAATCCAGATCCTCCACTTCATCTGGCATTAGCTTCATGACCACCACCACCAGTATCGCCGCCTCCTCCAGGTCCCACAGACACTTCAAGTCCCCAGTTTGGGACTTCTTTACTGTTTGTCCCAAAAATCCAAAGTTTGCCATTTGTACCCTTTGTAAGCTTGCAGTTAGTCGTGGTAAGTCAGGTACCAACTATGGTACCGGCGGCCAGAGTGGTCATCTTGAGAGAAAGCACGCTGTCAAATGGTTTGCGCACCTAGATGCGATCAAGAAAGGCCAAAATCAAGGAAACGTTGATGTTTCATCTGATGATGACGAGCAGGAAGAAGACGTGTCAAACACGTCCCTTACACCCAGTACCCCTGTCAGCAGCACACCCAATGTGAGGCACACTAAGAGTGTTGGAGCGAGTGAGACACCAACGCACAAAAGTTCACCAGCGAGCAAAATTGGGTCAACGAAGTCATTATCAGCCCGTAAATGCTTGGTCGAGGGCAACATTAGAACAATGCTTACTTCAGACGTGCCATATGAACGCAACCACCCACTGACGCGTCTGTATAACACTAAGCTGGCTAAAATGCTAGCTGTGGACCTTCTACCTTTTTCTTTTGTAGAAGCGGTAGGTTTTCTTGAATTAGTGGCAACGCTCTGCCCTAAATGGAAAGTTCCGAGCCGGTTCTATTTTGCCAGAGTTGCGGTTCCAGCACTACATGAAGATGTGCTGCAGGCGATTGGGGCAGCTTTGCAGAAGAGTGCTGTTCACACAATACATCTGACAACAGACATGTGGACCAGTGGCCCAGGCCATGATTACATGTGCATCACTGCACACTGGGTCTCTTTTTCAGGTGTTAAAGCAAAGCTAAACGCAGGTGTTGACCCGGACAAAGTTTTCAAAGCTGCTCGGAAACATGCAACACTAGCCATGTTTGGCTTGGAGAAAAGTCACACAGCAGAAAACCTTTTGCAAGAGTTTAACAAAAAGGTCTTGACAATGCTATCCCCCCTAAAACGCAAGATTGGTTATGTTTCCACGGATAATGGCTCCAATGTAGTTAAGGCCATGTCGGAGGGTGGCTATTTCAGAGTGCCATGTTTGGCGCACTGTATCAACCTGGTAGTTCAAAAATTCTTGAGTGATAGAGACAGTGCAGCGTTCGCGGTAATGGCCACCTGCTGCAAAATGTGCAACCATTTCAGCCATTCTTTTAAGGCCCGGAAGCATCTGCGGAGACTGCTACTTCAACGTAGAATGCCAGTGAAAGCACTCATCCAGGAGGTGGCAACACGTTGGAACTCAACCTTCTACATGCTTGAGCGTCTGTATGAGCAGTATACGGTACTCGATCACTATTTCTTCACAGAGGGTACATCTCAGAAGGAGGACCTGCGGATGAGTGCGGCGCAATGGGACATAGTTAAAAGCCTGACAGACATGCTTCGTCCTTTTGAGTTCTTCACGCGTGCAGTCAGCCAGGAGGACTGTAATTTGGGAAAAGCTATCCCATTGTTGTGCATGCTGGAGCACCAACTGATGGCGGTGTCTTCTGAGTTTGAAAAAGAAGATGAAGAAAAAAAAAACCATTTCATTTTGTCAGAGAAATTATTAGAGCGCCTACGTGGTGATGAACGTCTTCAAAAGATCAAGTCAGATCAGCATTACATTTGTGCTACTATTCTGGATCCACGCTACAAAAAGGCGCTGGCAGGCGAAGCATTCTTTCCTTTTGATGATGCAGATGTTCAAAAGTACAAACATTGGTTAGCCTTGTCAGCCAAGAGGTTTGAAAAAGAACGGCAGGTTATTGAAGGAGAAGCCAGTACATCAGCATCAGCATCAGCAGGCCATCCCCAGTCACAAGAATCCACTTCTGCACCTGTGGCTGGGGCACAAGTGACCTCTCAGCCGTTAAAGACACCGGCAACTGGATCATCTGCACCACACACAACAAAAACAGTGGCTGTTGTAGAGGATTGGCTAAGTTTGCTTGGGTATGGTTCTCGAAAAAATGTCACAGCCACAGCAAAAAGTAAGCAAAGTGGAGGAACCGTTGATGACCTTGAGTCGATGGTGCAGGACTATATGAATGACTCAACAGTAGTCTTTCTTAATGAGGAGCCATTGCAGTATTGGCATGGCAAAAAACAATTGTGGCCACAGCTCTACAACCTGGCTATAAACTATTTGTCTTGCCCACTCGCAAGTGTGTCTTCTGAACGTGTTTTCAGTGCTGCTGGTGGCATTGTAACTCCCAAACGGAGCCGCCTCTCGCCCAAAAATGTGGAGCGGCTGACAATGATCAAGATGAATCAGCACCTCATACCACCAGATTACAAAGTACGAGAAAGCACGCCGCATGAAGACGAGGAGGACGGCAACGTAGATGAGGGGATTTTTTCTCTGTTCGGTGGCACTGACCTCATCCAGCCTGAATTCGCAGAGTATGATGACGAAATCTTGTTCTTATTCCCTGACACCGAGCCCTGAAAATGAGACAATCAATCAAGAACTTTCTTTTTCGTCCTTATTCACTTTTATTCCTGTGTGCTTTGTGTCTCTCTTTCTTTGTTTTGCACAGTTAATTAAATTCAAACTTTAATCACCTAATCCCAAAAACAAGACCATCATCAGAACTGTCTTCACTTGTTTGCTTATTGCTTTGAAGGTGCCGCAGTCTACATTCCTCAGGTTCACAAGTTCCGAAGAACATGCTCCTCTATCCTCCTCCTCCAGACTGCGATTTCCCTCCAAGCAGAGTGCTGGATTACGCCCAATGAAGAAAGACTCAGCACTTGTGGGGGTGTTGTACTTCTTTGCGGGTGAGTTGACGGATTTGGGCCCATTGCTGTGAAGCTCTAATAATGGACAAAAGTGTTTTGGACCAAATATGAGGTGGAAATTTCTTGCCGTTTTTGCTGACTTGCTTGCCTTTGAGGTGCTCTTTGGCGGGGTTCCGGGGGTTTGTGGGTAATTTTTGGTGTCTGTCGAAGCACTGCTGCGACAGTCTAATCTTGATTGCATTTGCTTTTCAGGAAATCCGTGGTGGAAAACAGGAGTTATGATGATTGATGATGATGACCTAGCTGAACAGCGCCGCATTTGGACCGAAGGCCGAGAGATATTGTAAGTATGAGATTTAGCTTTTTCGCTGTTTGGGGGTGTTGTCGGGTGGTTTTTTGCGGGTGGGTTGGCGCCGGCGGGTCTTGCCTGGGGCATTCCTGGGAAGGTCTAATACCGGATAGAAGTGTTTTGGACAAAATCCATAAGGAACAGCCTTTTTTTTGCTATTTCTTCTGACATCTTGCTCAATGTAGCGTTTTGGGGGGCTTCCTGCTGTTCGTGGGTGGGTTGCGGCCGGGGTCTCTGTCGAAGCACTGCTGCGACAGTCTAATCTTGATTGCATTTGCTTTTCAGGAAATCCGTGGTGGAAAACAGGAGTTATGATGATTGATGATGATGACCTAGCTGAACAGCGCCGCATTTGGACCGAAGGCCGAGAGATATTGTAAGTATGAGATTTAGCTTTTTCGCTGTTTGGGGGTGTTGTCGGGTGGTTTTTTGCGGGTGGGTTGGCGCCGGCGGGTCTTGCCTGGGGCATTCCTGGGAAGGTCTAATACCGGATAGAAGTGTTTTGGACAAAATCCATAAGGAACAGCCTTTTTTTTGCTATTTCTTCTGACATCTTGCTCAATGTAGCGTTTTGGGGGGCTTCCTGCTGTTCGTGGGTGGGTTGCGGCCGGGGTCTCTGTCGAAGC
Organism: Lissotriton helveticus; assembly: GCF_964261635.1. NCBI lineage: Eukaryota > Metazoa > Chordata > Amphibia > Caudata > Salamandridae > Lissotriton > Lissotriton helveticus. The sequence goes on along the minus strand of NC_136063.1, from coordinate 2,055,450,146 downwards.
ACTGCTGCGACAGTCTAATCTTGATTGCATTTGCTTTTCAGGATATCCGTGGTGGAAAACAGGAGTTATGATGATTGATGATGATGACCTAGCTGAACAGCGCCGCATTTGGACCGAAGGCCGAGAGATATTGTAAGTATGAGATTTAGCTTTTTCGCTGTTTGGGGGTGTTGTCGGGTGGTTTTTTGCGGGTGGGTTGGCGGGTCTTGCCTGGGGCATTCCTGGGAAGGTCTAATACCGGATAGAAGTGTTTTGGACAAAATCCATAAGGAACAGCCTTTTTTTCAAGGTCAAATTTTGTTCTAAAACACAGTAGTACACCTACCTTGAGGGGAAAGATCCGCTATAATATTTTGGCCATACTTATTGATCCTTAAAAAGGTGACTCAGACAGAGCACGCAATTTCAAAAATATTGTACTGTCTATTAGGGAAATCAAAGTGTGACTTTTTGCACCACACAGCGTACATACCTTTTATTTATTTATCAGTGGTATTGTAATAGCACTTCCTGTTTTCCGTTCAATAATTACAGGCCGGGTTTCAGTCAACATCCGCCAGGCAGGCAGTGGACAGGGTGTCTTCTGTCAGTGGTCACCACATTGATGGACGAAGCGTCAGCTGGAATGGAGGAGTGCCGCCAATAAGAGGAATTGTTTGCTGCATGCTTATTACTTACCAAATTCAACAGGACAACTCCAACAACATACGCAATACAGATACAGTATCCATTGTTGTCTTTTATTCTATGAGTGTGACTGCATGTGCTTACCTTTAGTTTGTAACCAAAGATTGTCTGTATCTTCAATTATTGTTTGTCCATGCTCTGCTTTTTTTTTCTTCTCTCAACAAAACCTACCCAAAAAGAAACCCCCATTCCCATCCATTTTACAAACCCTAACCCTCTTCCCCCGGGCTGTGTTGTTTTGCTTGATGTCTGACTAAAATGACATCAATAATTCCACACACTTGCTGGGGAGGATAAGGTCATAGCAGCAACAGGCTGGTGAAGGAATACGAGGATATCTTCTAGACTTACTCAGCTTCAGTACTATATCTTCTAGTAGTAGTAGCCAATGTCAAATAAATTCAACGCAAGTACTAGTTATACTTGCAAGCAAATACTTTACCATTTGTTAGGCTACATTATGGCACTGTTCTAGTGTACTGTCACCTGCTATTTTCTCGATCGTACCGTAACCGTTGTAATGCTACAGTAAGGAGGACAAACAAGGTTTCGTTTTCTTTTTTTCCATAGGCATGCAACTGCCACTGTGTCACACCACTAGTACCACCGCAATGAGGAAATGTCACCCGCCCAGGATTGACAACGTTAATCCCCATTTCACCTGGAGCCAGCCCTGGGCCTAGCCCTAATTTCTAACACAAATTACAGGTAAGATAAGCGTTTGGTGGGAGGTAGTATAATGGAGTATTATTTCGGAGTTGACAAGAGATTGACGGTTGTACTACTAAAGTCCTACGACTGTTCAGGAAAACAAAGTTACTGTTACACCCACGCCCCCCACCCACCAGACTGAAAAGCAGTAAAAAACAGGTATGGTCAGATAAAGTTGAAAAATATATTTATTTAGCCCTAACAAAATAATCTCCCTCACCCACCCTAACCCCAACGATTGTCTCTGAAACGTCCCAAAACGATCCCAACTCCCAAATCCCACCCCCCAAAAGTCTATAAAAAAAGGGCAAGGGACACTCCACTACTGGAGGGTGCTGGTGCTGGTGCATGATGCGGCATGGGCATCATACTCCTTGCGGAGGGTGGCAAGCTCGGAGCGGAGGCCCTTAACCAAGTTCTTATACCTCAGGACCTCCTGCTCCAGGTTGGACATGCGGACTCGTAGGCGGCGTTGGCGGTCCTTGCAGCTCCTGTGGGGGGCAGCTGGTATTTCGGTTGCTTGGCGGTGGCGGTCGTCTTTCTTAGCCCGGCTCGGTCCCGCTGGCTTAGTCACGGAGGAGGATGCAGTGGTCACAGTCGAGGATGTCGTTGTTGCCCCGCTCGACTGCGTTTCCTCCTCCTCCTCCAGGGCCACCATCCGCCTATATTCGGCGACTGTGGCCTCCAGCCTCCGTTGCCGGGCCAATCTAGCCTGCTCCCTCCTTGTTGTTGATTTGGAAGGAGCAACTATATGAAGAAAGAAAGACATAGTCTGTAACCAATGCTCCTTATTAATAACACAAAGTGATTGAGCCGAAAGTTGGGTCACAGAGTACAAGTAGCAAATTGAAAGCACAGTACATAACTATTGAGGATAGTATCTATGTAACCTCCCACTTCTGCATCCTTGCTCTAACAGTAGTGGTAGTTTAATGAACTAATTCTACGACCACTATGGACTTCCATTACAGTCGACTATGACAGTACACCAGTCTTATTCTTCTTCTTCTCTCTTGTTTAGGGAAATGGGTACGTTATCTTATGCAAGCCGGCAGAATGACATGGACAGCACAGTGAACTTGCACCCGAGAAAAAAAGTTGCACACCATGATGAGTGAGACAGACTTGCGTTACTGTACCTGTCCAGTACATGCAGGTGGTGAAGCTATTACTTTTCTATTACGGGTGGCACTGAGAATACTCTGTTAGAAGGGCTACTGCTTAATTAATTTACCTTTCACCCTACAGTGCAAATGAGTACTAGAAAAGGAAAATGAAGAAGCTAACTAATTTGATTATCTATCACTTCACATGGGACGTATTTAATGACAGATGAGATGACTTTAGGTGCTTTGCTTAATATTGAGTGAACAGTGATACACCCACACATGAATGACGTACTACAAGTAAACTAAAGTTATTAAGAGAGGTACGGAGTGTCCACCGTAATAACCAGATATATGCTGTGAATGCAAACGCAATACAAAGTACTGCTACTATTCATGGTAGTATTGGACACATTTACAATTTCTTTTCCTTGCCTTCCCTGCACTGGAACGGACGTGCGGGTGCGGTGGTACATGCTCTTCAAGGTAACACTTACTTCACCTGGCGACCATCTACTCTCTCTAGATACACATGTGCTATCTAAGAGTCAGAGAATACCATGCTCCAGGCATCCATTCAGTCAAAGTATACGCACACATACAGTTTCTGTTTCACCCACCCAGGCTGCTGTCCTTCCACCCATCCTTGCTTCATCATTGACCCAGCCATGCACCATACCATATTCTTTCCTTCCCAGCCACCTCGGGGGCCAAGCAAACACATATCGTTCTTCTTTGCCAGCCATCATACAAGTTCGCGTCCCACTTACTTACACCCTTCTTTCGCTTTTCGTTCATCCCATCCATCACGTTCGTCTAAGAACTTATTGGGATTCTTCTCACCAAAAACTTCACAGCTAAGTCGAAGTACATTTCGAGGAGGCTACTACCTGGTTGATTTGTAATTGTAATACACCCGTGCAGAAAGCACACTATGCAGTCTTCAATCTCAATAAGTAAGGAATATATAGCTTACCTGTTTCCGCCACCACCGTTTGATCCCCCACAGGAACGTCCGCCGGCTCTTGTACCGCCTCCTCCCCAGAGGCCTCCGAGTCCTGGTCCAACACAGCCACCTCCGCGCTGGCCCCGTCACCAGATGTTACACCTACAAAGTACATTTAAGAATGTTAGAATACACCACTCACTACTATATAATATTTGGTCTAGGAGAAATGTTAAAAAAACAGAATACAATGTAATAATTTGTGACTGTCTACTCCATAGTAAAAATGTCCCATTTTCCAGGGAAGGCTGTTGTCTTGCTGCACTTTTATGCACAACTGATGAATGCTTGCTTTTGATTTTTAACACGCACCACTTTTTCTCCTAACAGACAGAAGCTTGACTCCTGAGTCCTAAGAACACGACCAGGATCAAGTTCAAACCAGGTGAGAGCTCGGCTCGACCACAAGAAATGTGTCCAATTAATCGTCAGCACTAACCACTTTTCCGTTTTCAGTTAAATAGTTTTATGACAAAGTAGATTTTAATAAATGTGTTTACTTTTAATAAAGCTTTTAAACTTAAATAGACTCTGTGGTTTTTGTTCCTCTAGACTAGAGTGGATGAGCTAAAGGTTTTGGAATTTTTGCAAGCATGAGTGCCTCTGACACTTCTTGACTGTGCTGTGACTCCGTACTACTCTCTTGTCCTGCGTACGATAATCTAGAGATCATTGGGGATCTATAATCGGTGACTTCGGGAGCTGAATGACTCTGCCACACTATCTAGTCAGTAAGGAGACAGTGCATAGAGGTATTGCTGAATATAATGGGAGTCCAATGGAATTGCCAAATGTCCAATCTTAGTTAGCTACACAGACAGACTAATAAGAATAGTCTAGTAATACCACAGGGAGTCATATTCGAGGCAGGATAAGAATTTATATCCAGTCTACAAGAAGATCAAAGACGATTTAGAAAAAATCGAATGAGGAACGCTAGGAAAAAATAGGTACTGTTTATTAAAATGTAAACTTACTGGGGCCAGCAAAGGAGCCCTCGCCTGCCCGATCCTGGCCTGCATCCTCAGCACCCTCCTCCTGTGTCCTCTTGCCCTTGGGGGGAGCTGATGTACAACATGAAAGAAAGAAAAACCAGAAAACATGGATGAGATTTTTCAACCAAATCAAACATTTCAAAAGAACAATAACAACATATTTTGGAAAAATAGCAAATAGATAGACAACTATTCCACGGGATCTATCTCATGTGGTATACTACGTTATTCGTATTGCCTGATTTGCGGAACGTTGACTTAGAAAGTTCCTATGTAACTCAATAAACAGACTACTAAAGAGGTTTGCCTAGGCCTGGCACTGCAGGCAGCAGTGCGCAACACGTGACAGACAAAGTCCATCCTGCTTGCAGATCAGTGAATACTCAAACTATCAATCCACCCGCCACCACCGCCACTATTTCTTCTTATAGCCATGTGTCTAAAGGAAGGACTGGACTTCAGTCTGTTGGGGCTGATAGAAGTCCCTTGCGGAAGTTGCGGCTCATTTTCCTCCATTGTTGCGTGCCTTTTCTGACGCAGCGGCAGAACAAAAGACTCGCCATGGTGTTGGTGCGGCGTATATATTAAAAAAAAACACATATGGGCATATGGGCGATGCATCACGTTGTAAAGCCCTGCGCCATCAGGGGGCGTTCCGGCGCAAGGGAGGGCGTACCTGCGCAGGAACGAATCCTAAAAGTGGCTGAGGGAAATCTACAAGATGTCAATCAGTCACTTTTAGGACAATGATGCATGACTCAAACCCTGCGCGCTTGAAGCCGACGTACGGCTTGATGCAGCATTGGGGAGATAGGGTACCCCAGAGCATTGCTGGAGCTGCGCCATCGTTGGCACGCAACTCCAGCAATGCGCTGCCTTTACGGCACAGATGCGTAAGGCTTCTGTGACGTTTTGGGCCAATGGGTGGTGGTGGCATGGCACACAATTACTGCCGCATCCCTGCTACTTTGCAGGGATGCGCCGGTAATTGAAAATATGACCCTTACTGTCTAGCATTACGCAGTTCTTTTCTTTACACTACACTCATACATAATTTCTCAGGCCAATGAAATGCTTCTGAACACAACATACAAAACAAAGAAGCATAGTAGCAAGCAAGGCTACTGAGAAGGAGAGCAGTGCACCTGAAATGCATAGAAGATTTTGAAATATAATTGACCTCAATGTAATCGGCAGCATTATTGCTCTTGGTAAAGAACAAAGATTTGCAAATAACAGAGCAGGATAAAACAGAGTAGTAAATGTACTACTACTACTACTCACCAAGCCTGGGGACCTCTACGCCGAGCGCGTCCAGCAAGTCCCGCTCCCGGTCCATGACATCGGTCCAGCGGTGGGTGGCCTGGTTATATGTGCGCCGGACCCCAGAGATCTTGTACATGGCCCGGCACACCTTCTCCCACCGCTTGCGACGCTCCCGGATGCCATAGCCAGTCGCGATCTTGCCGCCTCCCAGGATCGTCTTGGGGAGGCGGCGCTGGACGTGGAAGATCAGTGCCGGCACTTCCTCCGCGCTGAAGATCTCCCTCGGGACCACTTGCTCCCCCCTTAAACGCCCGCACGGGAGCCGGGCACGGGGTGCGGGACCCTTCCCCTTCTCAGGGTGCTTCCCGGCTCCCTTTACCATGGTCTGGGCAGAAATAGAGTTAAATGATAAACAAGAAATAGAATAGTGAAGAAGAAAAGAAAAGAGTTTAAAAAAGTAGTTTAAAAGTAACTAAAAGCTGCAGAAAACACAAAAATATAGAGCTAGAAAAATAGAGGGATAGATAATAAGTAAAATTAGATCAAAAAAACTTCAAACAAGCAAAGGATGGCAGAGATTGAGAGAGGATAGAGAAAGCATGCCCAGAACCATAGCAATGAATGAGAAACAAGATGGCCGCGCCCGTTCACGACCGCGTGGGTAAGTTCGCGCGAGATTTTCCTTGCGAGTACGCGCGAAATTGTACTAGCGAGCAGCACACTTTGCGAGATTACACATAGCGGGCGGAAACGGAATTACGTCACGCCAACAAGATGGCCGCGCCCGTGTACGACCGATAGGGTAACTTGGCAAACGTATAGCTAGAAGCGCCTCGCGAACACGCGCAAGATCACGCGAACATACACGTCGCAAAAAAAACAATTTTGTATTTGCACGTATTCGCGGCTTCCGAAATCGATCTCGCACGGATTCGCGCCCCAAAAAACGCGGGAAATTGCAGAAAAAAACGATTTTAGCTAAACTGAAAGCAATGAGCAGGTGCAAAAGTTCAAACTTAACATTAGTAACATTCAAGGTAGTGCTTCCTGATGGGCCCCTCCAGAGTTTGCAACTATTCTATGACCCTGCTATGACCCAAACAGCAGGCTCATAGAATAGCTACAAGTAGACCATAAAGGTCCTGTGAAAAAAAAAATTCACTGCAACAAAAAGCAAATTACAGATAAGGAAGGAAGCAGGTGCCAGCCAGACTGGAACTTTCAAAATTACTGACACATTAATGAAACACAAATTAATTGATGGCAGTTGAAGAAGGGCAGGTGTGCTTGCTTTTTTCAACCACCATAATCTACAGTGATAAATAAACCTAATGGGTGGCAGTGAGGATGTACCAGAGGGTGGCATGGGTGTCCCAGAGGGTGGCAGTGGTGAAACAGAGGGTGCTGTGAACCTGTGATGATAAACCAGACGTAGAAACAACATAGTCGCGGCCGTTGCGAGCCGAAAAGTAAGTTCGCAATTGCGAACTTGTCCCAAAATCGGCGCGAACGCGCGCCAACACAAAAAACGGGAAAATCCGCAAATCCGCTAGAGTTCGCGGATCTTCGCGGATTGCAAATCCGTAAATCCGCAAGTTCGCGTACGCGAGATCCGCTAGATCCGCCCATGCTTAATTAGGATTTCCAGCCCTACCCTAGTCAATGTGCCTAGTCATTGCCACCATAGTGCATATGATGAGGTGAGAAACTCAGCAATCCAGAATGGTTTTGACCAAAGCTAGCAACTGATGAAACGTTTACCCTCTCTGGCCAAACCAAGTAATCCCCACATTTGGCTACCCCATGTACCTGTCAATACCTTTCTTTTTTGGAGCCTTTTTAGCCCAATAGATATAGCTCTGGCCAACAACCACAATTTAAGCATTATGAAGGAGCAAAAGCAGTCAGGAGAAGGCTGGAGCTGAATGAGGTCGTTTTCCAAATCAAAAGCTGTTAAAATGGGGGTGTTTTCTTTTTTTACAAAAAATATATATTTGGTTGATTGCTGTCAGTAAGTAAGTGCATACAATTAGGTAGTATGCTGGATGCAGCAGTAAGAAGTCCTATTATTGGCTGTTGTTTGATAAAAGGAATATAATACAGACATGGATATGCTTCTGAATATGTGCAGTAAACCACACCTGCTCTATCTCATCTGTAAGTAGTCTGTTTCTTCTAGAATGTGATGTGAACTTGTGCATACTGGTTCCACTGAGTTGCTAGATACACTGAGCTCAGAGTGCATTGGGGAAAGGGTGTTAAGTTGAGGAGTTAGGACATCGTTTAAGTAATGATAAACTTTAATTTCCAATTGAGGACAATGTAATAAACTGTTGTGCGGTATCTAAATAATCACGAATACGCAGATATAGGAACCTCATTTTGAAAGAGAGGGAAAGGATGAACAGATGCTAGCCATTCACAAGTGCAGATAGAATAGTCTAAAATCAAAGACATGATTTCATTTGCTGCCTTTCTCATGATCATAGAGTGGAAAGTTGAAGAGGTTGACATTTTATGGTTGCTTTGTATGAGAGTGGTGCAACATTCTTGTGCTTAGTTTTTACAAATCCTAATTGTGTCAAAACTATTTTAAAAAGATCTAAAACAAGAATATAATCTACAAACTCAATTCATTGGTATGCACATAACTGATTAGTTATTTTAAAAAAAATTACACAAGAAATGAAGATGTATATGGGAGTTTGATAAAAAAGAGTGTCACAGTGATATAAAAAAAATGTGAGATGAAATATATCTATCAGATGGTATATGTTTACGATGTTAGTACAAAATGTTTTGGGAAGTAAGAGAAAAATGAATTAGTTCCCCTTTATTCCATTGTGTAGTTTAGTGAATCATAACAGTATAGTACAGTTCAACATTCTAATGAGGAATGTATTTAAAACTAAGAATGTTTTACATGTCTAAACAGTATGTGCAGAATAGATACATCCATGTTATTTGACTTCTGGGAGTTGTAGTACATTTGGACACAATATTAAACAGGATTAGTGTAGTCACAAGTAAAACATGAGAAAATGTTTTGCACCTGTATATGTATTATAAAGTTGTTAGGTATGTATTGGGAAGTGTTTGACAATGTGTTTTTTACTTATATGAGTGGTTGGGTATGCTTAAATGGTGTGATTTTTTTTGTGGTTGCAGATATTTATATGTGCGTTGGGACTTGAGTTTATTTAAAAATGTAGAGAACTATATATTTTTCGAAAGAGGTCTGGAAGGGGTGTATCTAATATGGAATCACATATATGTTTACATGATGACCTATGTTCTATGAGGCTAATAAAAATTTCATGTATGTGGTGAGGGTGGTGTATTTCTTTAAACATGCTCTGTTTAAAATAGAGGAAAGATTATAGTGTAGAATGCCTGTTGAGAGTTCTTGTGCTACCTTTATTTGGTATGTAACGTTTCATTGAGAAAGAACAATTTGAGAAATAATGTAGGTATGCATTTAAGAAAATATTTTGTGCTTTGAAAAAGTGAGATTTGTTGTTTTCAGTTTTTAGAAACTTACTGATGCATGTGCATGCTGAGTAACAGAGCAACGTATGCTTGTAGAGAGGCATGTATCCAATTATATAAGACGTGTGATATCTAGAATTTTCTGACACTGCCAGAAGGAGTTAAACAATGATATTGTCACAACTGTTATGTATGTAATCACTGATGACGTCATCCACAGAATCTCTAATTCACCTACTAACACCCTAATATAACTTTTCATACACCCACTCCAACTTCCACACTACCATTCTCAAAACCATTGACACACCCATACTAGTACCTATACACCCACTCACTGATTCATAGGTCTACACATACATCTACTCAGACACGCATACAGCTACTCATACACCAACTCACTCACTAATATAGCCACTGATATATTCACTCATACACCCATACAGACACTTACACACCTAGTCACTCACCCATAGTAAATCTCACAGCCACTTACTCACCTACACAGTTATACACACACTCACTCATTCATACAGATACTTACACTTACTCACTCACCCATACTGTCAGTGGCACAAAGAGACACTTAGCAACACATCCACTCTCACAATCACTAACTCACACATACAGTCAGATCATATACTCCAACACTGACCTATACTGCCAATTACTCACCCCTATACCACTGACACATCCATTCACTCACCAACACAGCCACACACAGACACAGTCACCAATACAGCTCCTCACAGATGCACTCACTAACCCACACAGCCACTGACTCACTCATCATGCAGGTAGTCACATACCCTTTCACCCACCCACGCAGACATTCATACACCCATTCAGGTACTCAGACAACCATTACTCATAAAGTTATTCACATACCCACACACCAACCTATACAGCCACTAAGACACCAACTGACAGACCTACAGGCATTCAGACAACCTCACCCATATATTCCCTGAGACACCTAATTGCTCACTTATACCATCAGTCAATCAGCCACTGATTCATCAAAACAACTTGGTATTTATATTTAACCATCCAACTTTTTTTTAAACGTTCAGTCTGTAGATGATGTCAACAGTGATGCTATCAGTGATGTCATTTGAGATGTCATTTGAGATGTCCCTGACCATTTCATGAGTAAATATGTGAGGTCGTAAGCAGTGCATTGTAGGGACGTGAGTTATAGTTAGCTCAGCTAACTATAACAGCTGAATTTCACTGGTTTTGTATGAGTGAAACTTGAGCAAAACTTTAATGTCTGTGTAACCTTTGGTTCATCCAGTGAATATATATATATATCCGTCCGTTTTTGATGCACTTTATTTTGCACAAGGTGTGTAAATAAATCTGTGAAAACCAACCTGTTGCTGTGCCGTGTCTTCATCTGCGGGAATCGTGGGAAGGAGAAACATATATATATATATATTTTTTTTTTGCAGCTCCAAAACACCAAAGCACTGCACTCCCATATATATATATATATTTATTACATACTGGCGGTCGCCAGTAGGTAGTTATAGTTAGGATTGGCTACCATAGGAAATCCGCAACATTCTATTGGGAATAACTCTGGCGCCGGTTGAGGAATTTGTGTGTAATTTTCCAAACTTTTGGCCAGCTCCGCTCCGCTCCTTCCCTGGAAGTTTCGGGGAGATTCGTGAAGTGGGGGCTGAGAAAAAAGGGGGGTCCCAATACGTGTTTTCCCCATGTTAATTTCCATAGGACGGTCTGACAAGTCTACAGCCCGAACCGCTGAACGGAATTACGCCAAACTTGGCAAAATTGTAGGGACTGGTACGCAGATGTGCCTTTGCTATGTTTGGTGAAAATTGCTCCAGTGTTTTTTTTTAAATTTAACTTCAAAAACACATATATATCTATAGGCGCGCCCCGAGCGCTCACCGGTATGCGCGAGTGCGCGAGCGGAAAGCTGATTGGCTCTCGGGTGTCTGTCAAAATTCTAAACAGTTCGGAGAGTCCGCCATCTTGTGTCTCGGTAGAATCGAGACACAAGAGGTGAAAAATAAAAGGGGAAATATTTAAAAGGGGGCAGAGTAGACACCCCCTTACCCCCTAGGTTTTCTGAGGGAGGCCTAGAAGGACCCTGAAGGGCAAAAAAACTTTTTCTTAAAATTTTCATGGGGTAAGCGCTGGGTGCATTCCCAGGTGTGCGCTCCGGTATGCGCACCCTGAGCGCACCACAAGGAAAAACAGTGTAAAAAATTTGAGAAGAAAATATTTTAGAGTGCTTACAGGTAGGGTAGCTCTGAAAAGAGCTGTTGTGTTATGTGGTTTTTTTTGTATCTACAAGTAGGTACCAATGCAGAGTCTTATATTCAAGAGGAAAACTCTATTCCCCTCATCTGTAAAATGCACACCATCTCTCCTATAGATGTCTTGCATGTTGTAACGCAAGTTGTTGTGGTAAATGGAACCCATACCATAGTCTCTAAGGTAAGCAGAAACAGATTTATTCTCATGTTTCCTTGCTTTCTCAATCTGTGGACAAAATTGGTTGGACCAGCTCCATTTCTGCCTTTGGCATATATTATAAAATACCAAGGCAGTTTTTGGAAAAAGTGACATTAATTGCCCAAAGATGTCCTGTAAAAGCATTTCCAGACCTACCCAGTCAAAGTGCCGAAGTCATTGCCACCACAGTGCACAATTATAAGGTCAGGGTGTGGTAAATGCATAAATGATTTTACCAATGGAATCAATTGGTGACTCCTCAATCCTCTCTGTCCAATCCATACAATGTCCACATTGGGTAAATCAAGGTTGTAAATACCTCTGTTAGCTGCGTATGTTTGACTCCAGTGGACAAAGCTATGACCCACAAACCAGACTTTTGGCATGTTGAAGGTAGATATGCTTCTAGTCAGATGAGTTGTGGAAATGAAATGGCAGTTTGAAAGTAGGAGTTATGTAAAAAAGTGGTTGAGGTTCAGTGCATTTGGAAAACAAAAAATGATTGGTGCTTTCTGAACATTCTCCACTGAAAACTAGGGTGCATGCTTTTGTTTTTTGAAATAAGTAATTTCAATGGTAGAGGAAAAGTCATTTCAAGAAACACTGCACATGATTAGGGTGGTGAATTAGTAAGGCTTACCTGCACGATAAATTGTGGAAAACTCACCCGCATTTGTGGGACTTAGTGAGTAGGGCTACCTGGAAGGATTACATCGCGGCGATAGCTGCCATATTGGGTGAGTGGTTGGGAAAGCGGGCCGGTGACTAGGCGCCATCTTTGTTGGCGGGCTAGACGATCGCATAGGCGGTCTCCCGCGCTCTACGGTGATAAATAGGATGGAGGGCCCAGCACGCAGCGGGCGCGCCGTAGGCGCGCCGGAGGTGCGCCAGAGGTAAGCCCGTTTGCGCTCTGGATGCGCTGGTGCCTGGCCCGATCCCTCCTGGCTCTCCTACACCCTTAACCTACACGAGAGAAGAACTCCTAGATCTTAACCCTGCTGTCTCGGGAGAACATCAGCCCAATACTACCGCTAATCATTCTAACTCTCTGGCTTGTGGCTTGCTAAATGTGAGATCTCTAGGCAAGCACCACACAGAGATAGCGCTACTCATAGAACAACATGAGTTAGACGCCTTGTTTATGACAGAAAAATGGTCGAGGCTAGATAGCGGTATAGAACTGGAGCAAGCTTGCCCTCCAGGATATAGGATTAGACATAATCCTCGTGTTGGGGCTAGGGGGGGAGGGGTAGGACTGATCTATAGGGACTCGCTGGATTTTTTCCAGTTAGAAACCATGAAAATCAAGGATTACGAACTGATGGGCTTCTCCCTGAAGGGACAGGGGGGGGCACTATTCACTGGGCTCTTGTGTTACAGACCTCCGGCTGGCGGCACATCTACTGTGTCCGACCTCACTGACCTGATTTACGGGCTATCCAGTTCCCATGCCAGATTGTTGGTTTTGGGGGATTTTAATCTATGGCCAGATGGACCAACGGATTCAGCCTTTGTATACCTTACGCAGGTCTGTCGCAGTATTAATCTGGAGCAATTGGTCCTCTCTAAGACTCATCAGAGGGGGCATGCTCTGGATTTGATTTTTGCTGACTCTAGTCAGGTAAGGGTTAATAACATCCTCCCGCAATGCTGGACGGACCACGCCCTAGTCCTTTTCTCCGTAGCTCTCCCGTTGGACTACCCTAAGACTGGTAGTACGGGAACGGTTAAAATCGGGAGACAATGGTCTAGGCTGCTGAGAGGTACAAATCTTCTAAATCTACTCTCTGAAGCCCTTCAGCTGGCAGACAATGTGGATGATAGTTACAATGCCATCATCCAACAAATTACGACTTCCTTGGATAGGTTGGCGCTGCTAAGAACAACGCGGGATAGAACAAAAACTGCCATGCCATGGTTTTCGAGGGAGCTGTTCCAACTTAAACACCATTGCAAGAGAGCAGAGCGGAGATGGAGGAGACATTATCTGGAGTCAGATAAGGTTCTCTATAAACAGGAGTTGGCAGCTTACAAGACACAGATCAAGTGTGCAAAAGCGAGGTTTTTGGAGGAGACCCTATTGTCAGCATTTAACAAGGCACAGGCGTTGTTTAAAATGGTCAATGAGATGTCACGACCAGCCTGTGCTACTACAGCTATTCCAGCCTCCCAGTCACTTTGAAGATAAGATCGCGACCATCTTGAGTAACTTAGGCCCCATGACAACAGAGTCCGACCACTCACTTACATCTGAGTTGGAGACTGGGAAAGCCAGGCTGGATAGCTTTCCTCTTCCGTCCTTTGCAGAGTTTGGTGCTTTAGCGGATAGTGTCTCATCAGGTTCTCCACTCGATGTACTCCCGCACAAACTTTGGAAGGTTTTCAGGGAAGAGTTGTTCCCTCCTCTCGACGCAGTTTGCTGCCAATCTCTTGACTCCGCGCAGGTCCCAGACAGCTGGAAGCTAGCGGTCGTTTCCCCATTGCTGAAAAAAGAATCACTGGACCCCTCTTGCCCCGCTAACTACAGACCCATCTCATTACTTTAAGATCCTGGAAAAACTGGTCACGAAACATCTGTCCTGTTTTTTGGAAGCCAATGGTTGTCTGGATGCGGCGCAGTTTGGTTTCAGACCAGCACATGGGACTGAAACAGCCTTGGTGATTGTTTTGAGTGACCTTCGTTCGCGTGCAGACTATGGACGAGCAGCCTTTTTAGTGCTGCTCGACATGTCAGCAGCATTCGATACGGTCAGCCATGCCATCTTGACCAGGAGGCTGGAGGAGGCTGGTGTGTCGGGCCTGGCTCGGGACTGGTTGGTATCATACCTGACCAACAAACATCTGGTGGTTGCCTTGCTCCCCTTTAAATCCGCCATCAAAAGGGTTGGGCAGGGAGTTCCCCAGGGCTCGGCCATCAGCCCCATTCTTTTCAATCTTTACCTCCACCCCCTGGTCAAGCTAATTAAATCTTTTGGCATCTCAGTCACCAATTACGCTGACGACACCCAGCTCATCTTCTCCTTTGAGGGGGAGAATGCGGTGTCTCGGGAGACCTTTCACCATTGCATGGTCACCACGGCTACCTGGCTGAGTAACAACTCGCTGCAATTTAACAGCTCCAAGACGGAGGTGCTGCACTGCTCAGTGGACCGGGCCCCTCGACTATTACCTCAGGACTTTTGGCCCCCCTCCTTTCAAGGCACGCCAGCTGCAGCCACATCAGTTCGGAACTTGGGCGTAAGAATGGAACCGAACCTTCAACTAGATGGTTTCATTGATAAAACAGTATCCACCTGTATGGGTTTGCTGCGTACCTTGTGAAAGATCCTCCCTTTGCTTCCTGCCCATGCGAGACCAGAAGTAGTGCGCAGTGTCATCTTGAGCAGACTTGATTACTGCAACGCACTGCTTCTGGGGGTACCTTCTACAGCAATAGGCAAGCTACAACGAGTGCAGAACTTCGCGGCCAAGTTAGCACTTTCCCGTCGACGTTCTGACTCGTCTTCCATGGCACTCAGAGACTTGCACTGGCTTCCCGTCCCTAAGCGGATTGAGTTCAAAGCTTTATGCCTGTTCTTCCGGGCATTGCATGGATTGGGACCTCTACCTCTACAGGAGTTGTTCTCCTGGTATACCCCCACCAGAGCCCTTCGATCGGCTTCTGCTTATTTGGCTGTTGTTCCCAAAGTTCGGAGAAAGCGAATGGGTCGCCGCTCCTTTGGCTTCACGGCATCCAAACTGTGGAATGACTTGCCACTGTCGCTCATGGGCTCAGAAAACGTTCTGTCTTTTAAAAAAGAATTAAAAACACACCTGTTCCCTAGATTAGTATAGATTCTCCTTTTGCTGATAAGGCTTTAACTGTGTTTGGGGATCTGCTTGATCACAGCGCCAGGATGCCCGTCGGGTGACAGTAGCGCTTTATAAGTGGGTTATACATACATACATACATACATTAGCTGGTACATTGAGTGGTCATACACCCTTGCTGCATTTTTTTGCAACATAGTATGATGAACTTCTGAACTGTGTGCTGGGTGAGGAGGGAGTTACCATGGTAACAGGGGAATGAGCACTGGGGGGATGGGTGAATGTTATGTGACTTTCAAAGTGTTCAAAAGTACAACCAAATAAAATGTGCAGTTAGTTACTCCACTTCATTAACTCCTTCTCTTTCTTCCTCTGTCCTCTTTGTTCTACACTCCCCTTCCCTCAATCTCTCTCTGTTAGTCTCATTCTTTCCGTCCCCTTAGTCTCTCACTCCTCTTCTGTCACGCTCACTGCCTATAACTCAGCCATACTGAAACACTCACCTTCTTTGAAACCTATATTATAAAGTGATGCATTGCTGGAGTGTGTCACAAAAGTGACGCAACTCCAGCAATGCATCCTTTCACATGGGGCCAGTCCCATGTGAAAGGGCCTGCGTCAGTCTTACGTCTGCTGTGAGGCAGGCGCAAGATTTTGACGCAACGGTGTCCTAAAAGTGACGCAGTGAAATCTCATAGATTTCACTGCGTCACTTCTACGACCCTTTCTTGCGTCAATACGCCCCCTTTGCATACATTACACTTGGCGCAGGTATAATGTGGCGCTGGGTTTTACAAAGTGACGCATCTACCTAGATGCATCACTTTGTAAATATGACTCAACAAGGTGCATTTTTTACAGCACTGGTGTGTCACAAAAAGTGATGCACCGGTGGCGTAAAAGTGACGCATGGCCTCATAAATGAGGCCTTCAGTCTTTATTTATTTATTTATTTTCGACATTTTTAAAGCGCGCTGTTACCCGAAGGTGTCCTGCACTGACTGATCACTAGAGGGCTTGGCCAGGAGAGTTAGCGTGTAAAGAGCCACGTTTTGAGGGCCTTCCTAAAATTGAGCAAATCGGGGATCTGTCTGAGGCTCGAAGGCAGCGCATTCCATGCCTTGGCGGCCCCCAGGGATAAACTTCTGCCTCCCCAGCGGACTTTCCTTACTCTGGGGACTACAACCAGCCCCTGCTCGGCTGATCTTAGAGCTCGCACTGGCTTGTACCACTGGAAGAGAGGGGTCATGCATTGGGGGCCCAGGCCATGCAGCGCCTTGAAAATCACACAGAGTGAATTAAACACAATTCTTTTGCGAACTGGCAGCCAATGCAGCTTTGCAAGGTCCTGAGAAACTGAGGCGAACTTGGGGGTGCCCGTGATCAGACGTGCTGCTGCATTCTGCAAGATTTGAAGTTTATCTAAAAGTCCCTGCTGGGCATTCAGTAGCAGAGCGTTGCAATAATCCAGCCGGGACATCACCAGTCCGGTCACTACAGTCTTTTTATGTTCCACCGGCAGAAATGGCAGGACCTTCCGGGTAGTTTTAAGCACGTAATGGGTAGCCGAGGACAATGCATTGATATGTGGCCTAAAGGACAGGGAGTCGTCCATCAAAACACCCAAGTTTTTTACCTTTGCCACCGGAGAGGGGGGAGACCCCATTTCTTCTGGCCACCAGCGGGGGGACCAGAAATTGTCTCTTGACCCAAACAGCAGCACTTCTGTTTTTGCAGAATTGAGCTTGAGGCAGTTTCCTGCCATCCAATTGCTCACCTCCCGCATGCAACATCTAAACCGGTCTGCTGTGTTGTCCAGTTCTCCCGGACGCAGCGACACAACAATCTGTGTGTCGTCAGCGTAGGATGTAAGATTAAATCCGAAGGATCTAATCACTGGCGCCAGGGTGGAAACATAAACATTAAAAAGAGTCGGACTCAGGGAGGAACCCTGTGGGTCTCCGCAGGGGAGCATAAATGGCTAAGATTCGAAGTCCCCCAAGGCCACCGACTGAGTCCTGCCGGATAGGAAGGCTTCCAAGATGTCGAGTGCTTTTCCCTGAATCCCGCTGGCCCTCAATCGGTGCACCAATAATTTATGGTGGACCGTATCAAAGGCAGCTGATAAGTCCAGCAGGATCAGGGCGGCTCTGCCCCCCACATCCAGCACCCTTCGAATGTCTTCGGCTGATTTAATCAGCGCCGATTCTGTGCTATGTCCCACACTGAATCCGTGCTGGGAAGAGTCCAGCATCTCTCCTGATCCCAGGAAGGTGCTAAGCTGTTTGTTTAGTATGCCCCCATGATTTTAGCTGGGAGGGGTAGTCTGGCGATGGGACGGAAGTTGTTCAGGTCGGTTACGTCTAGGTTGGAATTTTTTAAAAGGGGCAAGATGGAGGCTTGCTTCCAGCGCAGGGGAAATTTCCCCCTGTCCAGCATGACATAGATGCATCACTTTGTAAATATGACTCAACAAGGTGCATTTTTACAGCACTGGTGCGTCACAAAAAGTGACGCACCGGCGGCGTAAAAGTGATGCATGGCCTCATAAATGAGGCCTTCAGTCTTCTACTCTTACTTTTTCTTTCACTTTCTCTGTTTCTTCACTACCTTGTCTCACACTCACTTGTCTTTATCCAGTCTGTATCTCCACTCTTTCCTAAACATCATTGCTCTTCCACACCCCCGTTCCTTTACTACATTTTCTTCACTTATCCACATTCCCCATGTTCACTCTCCTTCTCCTCACTCTCTTACCCACACTCACCTTCTTTCAGTCCCCCTACTTCACTTCCCTTCCCCTCTCGTCCCTTTCTTTGCTTTCTCACTCATTTTCCTCTCCTCTCTCACCTGCACTCCACTACAGTTACTCTTTTTCATTTTTTTAAGAATACAGCTCTTTGATGAGAATTGGAGGTAGTTCTGAAAAGAACTTTGTTTTTCTTCTTTTTTCTTTTTTTTCAACAAAAACAAAAACAGGGAATGGCAAACTGCTCAACAGGAGCAAAAAAAATAATCAAAATTAGGGCTGGGGACGACAGCGGTGGTTCTCTCATGCTCGAACCATGAGCATAACACTTTGTTCCCCATAAGAAAGTAGCTGATCACATTGTCTGCATTTAATTACAGCTTCATTAAAAGCAGGCTGAATATTAGGGATCAGCTGCTCTGGTCGCCCCCTCACCGATGCAGTTGCTCCTACAGTTGAAGTAGAGGCACCATCTCTTGGAGCCTCTCGTGCCAGAGCCCTGACACTCTCCCGGGCATAGTTCTGGGTATGCCTTCTCTCGACGTGGCGAATCATGGTAGAATTACCAAAACTGTACTTCCTTGTGGGGTCTCCACGGGAAAGTACAGTATGGCAGATCTTACACTCCACCTTTGGAGCATTTACTTTCTTATGTCCCTCAGGTATATCAAACATTTTCCATATGAAATGTTCTTTGACCTTCGATTATTGCTGCTGGATGCTCTGGCAGCCATGATAATTCCAAATAGGGTGAGCAGGAAAAAGACAGGTCTTGCAGTCACAAAAGTGAAAGAAGAAGTGAAGGAAATGGGTGGGGATTTCATTCTTTGTCAAAAAAACTGTTAGCAACCAATGAAAAGTGTTATTTAAGGTCACATGACTTGACACGCTTCTGCTGCGCGCACCGGAGTGCTTCCGGGGGCGCTTATCCGGCGCGAACGTAGGCGCTTCCAGGGGCGCTTACGCGGCGCGCCTGAGTGACATTTTGGTAGCTTTACGGAAATGCAAAATCATTTCCATTCCGTAAATCAAAAATACTGCTTTTATAAGTATGGCACTGAATGTCTTGTATTATTATTTAGTTTTCATACATATTTTTTTTTACGAATGCAGAAATAGCGCTCTCACTGCGCTCTCGGGAGAGCTTACCGGTGCGCGCACCCTGAGTGCACCAGGAAACAATGATGAAAAAAAATATACATTGAACAAAAAAAATTTTTTTGAAATAATAAATAGTTATAAAAAACAGCTAATAAAAATAAATCGTAGGTTACAAAGTTTATATACAAAGGAATTAGCTTTTAAAAAAAACTATGAAATTCACTGAAAAAACCATAGGTTTCACAAACGTTATAGTTCGGAATTAGCTTTTAAAAAACCTTTGAAATTCACTAAAAAAACCATAGGTTTCACAATCGTTATAGTTAGGAATTAGCATTTAAAAAACCTTTCAAATTCACTGAAAAAACCATAGGTTTCACACTCGTTATAGTTAGGAATTAGCCTTTAAAAAACCTTTCAAATTCACTGAAAAAACCATAGGTTTCACACCAGTTATAGTTAGCTGAACATTTTACTCATACAAAACCATTGAAATTCCCACGTTATAGTTAGTTGGACTCACTATAACTCGCGCGCCCGCAATCCACTGCTCATGATGTCACATATTACATCATTCATGACATGGTCAGTGACATCACTGATGACATCTCAAATGACATCAATGATGACATCACTGATGACATCATCCATGTGATAATACAATGCACCTCCTCACACTGTAATCTAACCTTTGATACACCCAGTGTTAAATACAAACTACCATTCCTGAAATTATTGACACACCAATATCAGTAACTACATACGCACTCACTGATTGCAAGGTCTACACACACATCCACTCATTCACACATACAATCCCTCATAAATACAGACACTCTTCAATACACTACTATCATATGCACTCATACACCTATACAGACACTCACACACTGCCACTCATCCATGGAGTTACTCACACACCTAGTCAGTCTTACAAAGAATCAATCACACCCCCATTTCCTCATCTATACAGTTATACACACAAAACCTTACTTATTCAAACATAGACTAACACATACTTACTCTCTTTTACAATCACTGATACAAGTACACATTGATAGATACAGTCACTTATGCAATCACAGGCTCTCATGTATAGTCATTTATATATGCCAACTCTCACATGCACTGTATTTTACATATGTACTTACTTAGACATGTAGCACTGAGATATACATTCACTCACCAACACACCCATGCACACAGTCAACCGCCCATACAGTTGTTTTCACATGCACTCTTCAACCCATACACCAAGTGAATCAACTGCTCACACATGTATGCATAGAGTTACACACCTCCTAGCCACCCACACACACACTCAGACTCACATACAAATACTTTGGCAACCAATCAATAACTCATATAGCCACTCATATAGCTATTGATCAACACATGCAGCAGCTAACACAACAACAAACATAATGATGTACACATTCAGACAGTTTAGTCACTAACCAATGCATTCAGTAAGACACATTTATTCACTCACTCATACAGTCAGTCACGCACCTACTAAATCCTTCATCCAGACACTCATACATCCACTCATTCTTCAATATGTAAAACATATTTAAACTTTACAGAAACACAAAGTCACTGGATGATGTCATCAGTGATGTCATCAGTGATGTCATTTCAGATGTCATCAGTGATGTCATCAGTGATGTCATTTGAGATGTCATCAGTGATGTCATCAGTGATGTCACTGACCATGTCATGAATTATGTAATATGTGACATCATGAGCAGTGGATTGCGGGCGCGCAAGTTATAGTGAGTCCAACTAACTATAACGTGGGAATTTCAATGGTTTTGTATGAGTAAAATGTTCAGCTAACTATAACTGGTGTGAAACCTATTTTTTTCAGTGAATTTGAAAGGTTTTTTAAATGCTAATTCCTAACTTTAACGAGTGTGAAACCTATGGTTTTTTCAGTGAATATATATATATATATATTCACTGAAAAAACCATAGGTTTGATACCAGTTATAGTTAGCTGGAAATTTTACTGATATAAAACCAATGAAATTCCACGTTATAGTTAGTTGGACTCACTATAACTTGCGCGTGTAATGCACTGCTGATGACGTCACATATTACATCACTCATGACATCACTGATGACACCATCCTTGTGACACAGTGACAGACCTCCTTTCACTGTAATCTAACCCTTTAAACACATATTCAAAAATAGAAACTAAAATTTTCAAAAAAATGGAGATACCCATACCAGTTACAACAACCAATTCAATAATTCCACCATCTATATACACATGCACTAATTCACCAACAGTTCTATATAGTCACTCATACATATATTCACTAATCATATGTAGTGATACACCTACACATCCTGTTACACACCAACAGTCATCCAAAAGTTATTCACACACATACTCACACATGCAAATAAACTATTGAACATCCATTTATTTGCATAAACAGCTATACACACACTACCACTTTACTTCTAAGGAAACTTACACATACTTACTCTCTTAAAAAATCACTTATAGAAACACATGTTAATTTAAACAGGAACTCTTACAATCCCTCACTCTCACATATAATCACTTATATACATCAATATTCACATATACTAGATTAAAACATATGTAGTTACTGATAAAGACACTAATAAGACAGTCATTCACTCACTAACACAGACATATACACACTCATCCACCCATACAGTCCTGCACATATGCTGTTTTCAAAACACATACAAACAGAGACTCAGTCATTCTTGCATCTATGTACTAAGTAATACTCCCACCAAAGCATGCAAACACTCATACTCATACTAAGAAAAACATCTAATCACCTATATACATACACATGTACCTACTCATCAACCCATGCAGCCACTTATATACAAAGTGAAACACTAATAAATATATTTAAATATTTAAGCATTACTCACTAATATATGTATTCACTAAGATATTCAATAATATATACATATATAACACATATTTATTTTTCAGAAAGACACACATTCACTGGATGGTGTCATCAGTGATGTCATGAGTGATGTAATATGTGACGTCATCAGCAGTGCATTACACGCGCAAGTTATAGTGAGTCCAACTAACTATAACGTGGAATTTCATTGGTTTTATATCAGTAAAATTTCCAGCTAACTATAACTGGTATCAAACCTATGGTTTTTTCAGTGAATTTCATAGGTTTTGTAAATGCTACTTCCTAACTATAACGTGTGTAAAACCTATGGTTTTTTCAGTGAATTTCATTGGTTTTTAAAATGCTAATTCAGAAATATCTCGTGTATACAACCTATACTTTTGTCAATAAAGTTCTGGCAATATTTGTTTCAGAAACAAGCCGTTTTCTTCACTGTTCAAGTTGCATACAGACTCCTTGTAAAGCGATACAGAATTAGAAAGTCTGTACCTTACCTTTTTTTCAACGCATAAAAATTTGCCTGTAAATAAAAATAGCCTTTCTAAACTTTCGTGCACGACCCGGTGTGCGCACTCTCGGCAACAGTTCTCAATAAAATGGATAGCGCATTTCCAGGCTTTCGTGCGCGACCGACTGCGCGCACCCGCCTATATATTTTGTGAAAACTTTGCAATCTGAACTTATTGAATTTCTTCATAGACCCATCAAAGAACTTATACTACGTCAAAGAGACTAAACCTAGGCTTCTTTTTTAATATTATGAAAATTTTCATTAAATGGAGCCGAATGTCTTTTTAAACTTTCGTGTGTGACCGAATGTACACACCTTGGTATTTTAAAAAAATATATAAAAGGTTTTATACTTTAACAATTGTATGCTTGAATCGAGCTCAGAAGATATATTAAATCCGGATGTGTTTGGATTTACTCCTTTTCACGTTTTGAAACTTCGCTGAATTAGACCGCTACTTCCAAATGGCGTACGTGACCAGATACTGTCACCGCCTACACGTCCAGAGACGCGCATGTGAAGTCATGTGACTCGAAAACAACACTTCCAATTGGTTCTTAGTAGTTTCTATTCCGCAATTTACACGCAGCACTCCACCCACTTATCTCACTATCTTTTCTACTCTCAAAAGAGAACAACGTTCAACATCTTTCGAAAGACTTTCTTTTCACGCGATAATGTGAAATACTGAGATTGTTACAGGATTTTTATCACTAAGAAGCCTTCCTATTATGAAGGTTTATCTCCTAAGTCTCTGATTCTCAAACTGTGCAACGCGGCTCCCCTGTGTGCCGTAATGAAGTGCTAGGGGCGCCGCCCACACTCTAGTGTGACTAACCATCTATAAATTCCACAGACATCTCTACCCTGTTATCTGCAATTGTGAGCATCAAAAGGAGCTGCGCTACGCCCCTGTGAGAGGCCTCACTCCCACTGCTGCAACGGCTTGGCAGTCCTCCAGATGCACAGGAACAGCCCCTCCGATCCATTGAAGTTCTCTGTCGTGAGAGGCCTCACTCCCACTGCTGCAACGGCTTGGCAGTCCTCCAGATGCACAAGAACAACTCCTCCGATCCATTGAAGTTCTGTGTCGGTCTCAATACCACTTACGAAATGAAAATAAGCACTGAAGAATATTCAAGCATGTAGTACTCCTCCTGCTACAGCATACAGAATGCATTCTATTACCTATAAAAAAGTGAAACACCCACGCTACAATCATATAGAATACTTCCTCTAAAAAAGCCTGTGAATAACTTTAAAACATCAGGTTAACCTTTTTTTACTCTCTCATCATTGTCAAAAATTTAACACACTACTTCTCATTTTTACATAGAATAATTTTTAGTGCATTGGCAAATTTAGTATTCACAAATAGTAAGAAAGAAATGGAATGCTTCCACATTTTACCTGTGCTGTTTTATATGTGAATCTGATCTAATTTTATGAGCATATTTGACTATTTTATTAAAGACACTACACATAACCTGTTTTTGAAGTTGTGTTTAATTTTAAATGAAACGGTTTACATTTTTACTTTTTATTTCCATTACATTTTAAAAATAAATGTTTATAGTTCCATAGGCTCAAGCAGGTCAGCTTCCCACCCTATGTCATACAATTCTGACAAATCGGCATCCTCATCATGTTCTTCATCATCCTCAGGATTTAAATCATCTAAGGGATCTACTTCCACTGACGTTTCAATAACAAGTTCAACGATAAGATCGAGATCAACGGATTGCTCATTATCACTCATGGTTGATGTTGTCGTTATCTTTAAAGAAAGAGAAGAACAATAAGATGTTGCAGAGTAAGAGACAAATCTCAGAGACTATAATAGTAAAATTGTTTAACAAGAGTAACATTTTGCAGCTATTATTTAGCCATGTCCACCGATGCTGAGGAGATGAGGCCTATGTCCAAGTTTTCAGTGAACAGGACTCATCTCTTTTTAACCTTGGATAAGCCTCACCAACTCTGTGTCCCCTGCTCATACTTAAATGTAAAGGGGCAGATTTATGTTAACTGGCGCATCCCCAGAGATGCACCAGTTAATGTGCACCGCAGTTAATGCGTCACGCATCTGTGCCGCAAAAGCAGCACATTGCAGGAATCACGTCGTAAGCGCAACATGTCTACTGCAATGCACAGGAGCAAGCCACACATTGCATGGTGCATCACTCCTTATGCCTGTTTCAAACAGGCGTAAGGATTTGATTCAGCAATGCTATAAAGCTGACTCAGTGAAATCTTCTAAATTTCACTGTGTTAGTTTTACAGGGCTTTCATGCAAATGAATGCCCACCCTGCAACAAAACGCCTATATGAAACCTGACGCAGGTTTCATGTGGCACAGGACTTTACAGCATGACACATCTGCCTAGATGCCTCAAGTTGTAAATATGTCGCAACATAGCGCATCTTTTGCGCCGCCGCTACGTCACAAAAGTGATGCACAGCGGCGCAAAAGAGGCACACGGCTATCATAAATCTGTCCCTAACATTTTAAATGATTGATTCAGGATGACGATAAGGTATGGCCTATCCAGAGGTTTGTTTGAGGTGAGGCCTACTCAGGGTTGCAGATGAAATTTAGGCTTCTTGAAGAATACAGAGGAGATAATACATGTGCAGACCTACCAATGAAGTGAGTCATGTCCACTGCACTCTTGAACAAAGGTCAGACCTCTTCTGTGCCCGTGAACAGGCCTAAACCTCATCTGCACAATGTGATTCGTAAAGTTATGAAACACAGGTGATGTAATTGAAAAATGTGGAATTTCTTTTCCTCATTTCACAATCACATCACCTGTGTTTCCTTTGCTTACGTATCTCATTGTGCAGATGCAGTCTAGCATATCAAAGAGTACACAGAAGTTCAGCACTGTATACAACAATTTTGACATTTACAGAAGATTCAGCTTCTCCATGCCCCCTACACATTCCTAAATGTTTACAGTTTTAAACAGACGGTATGTTGTTGGAGATGAAGTGAGGCCTGTCTTGCAACATGGTGCATCTTTTGCATCACTGTTGCATTGGTTTCATGTGGCACAGGACTTTACAGCATGACACATCTGCCACTGAAGAATATTCAAGCATGTAGTACTCCTCCTGCTACAGCATACAAAATGCATTCTATTACCTATAAAAAAGTCAAACACCCACGCTACAATCATATAGAACACTTCCTCTAAAGAAGCCTGTGAATAACTTTAAAACATCAGGTTAACCTTTTTTTACTCTCTCATCATTATTAAAGATAAGTATTTACAATGCTATATTAAACAATGCCATGGTTCTTGCTTTTTAATTTTAAAAATCTTGCAATCTTTCACAAACCCAATACTCATGGCTTCTTTTTCGTGACAAAAATCTTGCAATATTACATACCTACATAGAATAACAGAAAAAACATAACACTACAAAGGCCGAACACTCTACTAAACGCGGATTTGTAACCTATGAGGCAGATTTATGTTAACTACTTCATACCCAGATATGCACCAGTTAATGTGCACCACAGTATGCTAGTGCTCCGTTACCCATGGTGTGCCACATTTGAAATGTGGCGCACCATGGTACAAAAACACCATACATGCGTAACACATCTGTGCTCAAAAAGTAATACATTACTAGAGTTGCATCGCAAGTGTGATGCAGCTCCAGCAGGGCTCACCAATGCACTATATTCACAATACTGCGTCAATACCTACGCCTGCTTCAAGCACATGCACAGTTTTGAAACAGCATAGGTCTGAAAGTCACTGAGTGAAATATCATGAATTACAGTCAGCCACTTTCAAGATGCATTCCTTCAGATGAACACTTCCTTATGGTGCAGGGCTTTAGAATGTGACATATCTCCTAGATCCATAACGTTGTAAATATGGTACATTATTTCCACTGTCATTGTATTAAATAAACTGACGAAATTGTGGCGCAAAGAGACGCAACATAAAGCTGCTACAATGTGTTTTAAAGTGCCCTTTAAATTACAACCAACACTCTCTTTGAAGAGACCCCTCATGTTTTTTTAACAACTGTTAAGTCCTTCCATGCTCATGACAGAGCCGCTCCATCACGAGCATTGCCTCAGCTGTCCCGAGAATAGACCAGTTTTGTCATGGCCTTGCCCCTGTGCTTTCTCAGCACTAATATTGTACCTCCATGACACGTTCTATTGACTAAGCAGAGCCTTGAGAGAACCACTGTATCATGAACAGATCTCAACCGTGGCTCATGAAGGAGTACCTCTATCATGAACATAGAAGTACAACTCAGCCCCCCGGCCCCCTAATGCTGAGGCAGAATTGCCACTGCAGCAAAGGACTTAAACTCCTGGAAAGAACAACATGTAACATTTAATATCATTTCCCACCAATGTTTTCATATATCAGTGTTGCTGAACTCACTCAGTAAAATGTCGCTCATTTCATTAAATCACTTTTAAAGCATGCCTTATAACAATGCACCCAATCCTATGTGGAAGTGCTTATATTAAACATGACATTGCTTTAAGCAGGATAGACAAAGAAATGACACAGTGATGTAAAAGTTTCTTTATTTTTTATACTTACCTAAAAAATAGTAAAACAGTAAAGTAAATTTCTTTTAAAAACGTAGTACCTGTGGAAGAAAAGTAAAAATAAGATTATAATGTACATTTCATAAAATAAAAAAAAGTAGGAGTCAATAAGAGAGAGGCAGAGAAAACTCTCGGATGTTATTAGTTGTACTTACCTTATAAATATAATATCTGTGGAAGACAGTAAAAAAATATGTTTTAATACATATTTCTAAATTCAATGTAACAAAATAACTCAAACAACATATTAAATGGTTTATTTTTGCTGTCCTTAGAATACATTGATTTTCACTATAAACAGTGATTTCAATATTAATCATCATATAACAGCGGGGAAAAAAAAACACAATCAAAATGATTGTGTTTAAAAAACCCATCCAAAATCTCCATACATATTATAAATACCTGAAAAAAACATATCTTAAATGTTTTTCTCAAATTCGCAATTTCTTGAGTAAGCACACTACATCTTCCACAGTTACAAACTAATTAAACTATACAACCTATTTTTAAATATATCTCAAAAAAACACCGTGCAAGTATCTCCTATAAAAATCTATCTTAAGTATACATTTTCTTCTCTCATACCTTTCCGCATGGCCAAATTGTATAAGTTAACTCATTACCTTTTAAATACCTCTCCCAAAAACTTGCGTCCATATATGTTCTAAAATAATTATCTAAAGTACTCATTTTCTTCTCTCATATTTTTCCACATGGCCAAATACTATGAGTTAAGTAGTTTTTTTCTGAAATTTCTTAATCTTAATCTTATCTATTCTTTTGTGAACCTTTACAGTAAAAATGTGTAACATGCTTTATACCACCAAACATTAACTACATTTCTACCTGATGTTATCACTATACCAAACACAAATTTCATTTATAGATTTGTAGACCCTCAGTCACATGATATTTGTAAACAAGAAAGTTTCATATCTTTACAGTATTAATCTTCCTACAGCAAGTGATTCTACTGAAATTTGGGTTCCAAAAATAGCAGATAGGAGTTAGTTAAGGCAAAAGGCAAACGTTTCTTAAAAGTCAATTGGGTATCATTGCAAAGCGTCCAGCCACTTCCACACTTCAAATAAGCTGTATAATGTCCTGATGATGTGGAAGGCCCTTCATAAAAAATAATGGCTACAGTTACAAATGTTCTTCTAGAAATAGATACTTGAGTAGCCACAAAATTTTTAATTAAAGTTGACAATGTACTCCCATCAGCTCTGCATCGTTGAAACATTAATATTACATATTGTCCATATCTATGGATAAATAAAGTTGATAACATTTCAGACTTACATTGAGAACAGACCATGTTCTGATGCGCATCTTTAACTAGTTTATTAAAAGACACTTATTTACAGTCTGGTAATGTTAAATATATAAATCTTTCACTGTGTATATCAGTACTACTTGAAAATGAGCAATTATCACAGTTATTTTCCCATTTATAAGAAAGGCCAAAAAGATTATCAATATCTACACCTTCATCTTCCAAAACTGTAAACATATACATAATAAATTCCTGACAATCTTGCTGAATATTCTGTGAAATTTGATTTACTCCTGCATATATGTCTAAAACATTCCTTAGTTCTGAAACACTTCCTACTTCACTTTCACCACTACTACATTTTTCAAATATAGAATTTAAGGAATAGCAAAATGTTTGCTCCTGATTTTCTACAATCTGTTCCCTAACATTTTTTAGAAAAACAACAACATTAACTACTACATTTGCATAACAGTTGACACCAGACCTGTTTTCAAACTTAAATCCAACAATCTCTTCAATACTAACCGTTTTCTTATGCCTACCAACAACAGCTACATCTTTTTTTCGTCGTTTCTCAACTACTTCAGCACATTTCTCCTCATTTTTCCTTTTCTGACCAACCATACGCCTTTCAATTAAAGGATATTGAGGTAAACTTGGAGCATATTCTCTTCTTAACCTATTATACTCCTTCACACAATTTAAATCTGCACTAATCTTTGTTCCATCATAATCAATTAAATAAAGTCCACATAAAGTTCTAACTCGCGATAAAGCAACATATGCCATACCCTCTTTGAATACAGTGCTTCCAATATTTACCAAAGCACAATCTACACTTAAACCTTGAGATTTGTGAATAGTCACTGCATATGCCAAACAAATTGGAAATTGCTTCCGACGGACATATAAGTCTTTCACAAGCAAAAAACGATTTGAACAGCGACTAATTTGCTGAACTGCCTCAATTCCATCAAATTTTATTCTTAAAAATTCAATCTCATCTCTATTTGTATAATTAACAAAACCAACAACATTACCCATTGCTCCATTTACCAATCCTCTTTCTACATGTAAATTTCTCCTTAAAATTATCCGACAATTTAAACATACATACAGATTTTTCTCTAAACCAGCAGTTTTAGATATACTTTTTTGAAGAGAATCCAATTTTAACTTCAACTTTTCAGACAAAACAATAGTACTACCTTCATGCTCTATTCTATCTTTAGCTTCCAGTTTCCTAATTTGTTGATTTTCTAAATTCAACATTTTCTCATTAAAAACTGAACATTCTTTCACAGTTGCCATCAAGCATATCACTGATTTATCTGCTACCTCTTTACTATATATTTTCTCAGGTACATTATCTTCATTAGGAAACAGCTTGGAAAGTAATCGTGTTCGTAGATTGTGTTTTGCATCTTCAGTTAGTTTTCCAATCCTGATATCTTGAAGAATATTTCCATATTTAGTATCCTTTGCCTGTCGCATATTTTGAATCAGTTCAGTATATTTGAAATGTGACCATATATTAACATTTCCAATACTGCCCAGGCACTTTCTAGTCTCCTCATGCGTAACAGTTTCAAATACAGGTTGTCCTTTCACTGGAGTTAGTTGTAGTAGATCTCCAAAAACTATGACATGATTACCTCCAAATAACACATCATACTCTGTCTTAAGTATCTGTTGCATTCTTAAATGCACAAAAGCAAGCATTAAATTAGATACCATGCTTACTTCATCAATAATAGGAAGTTTCATTTTTTTAAGCACTCTAGAAACTTCAAAACAAGCTTCTCCAGATAGCTTGTGATATTGTAATTTATTTTCATGTTCAACTGGCAGCATCAGTAAACGATGTAAAGTAATACCTTTAATATTATGTGCTGCCAATCCAGTTGGAGCAGTAACAACACACGACAGTGTTGACTGAGTTCTTTGCTGTAAATATGTAGTAATTCCTTTAATTAGGAAACTTTTACCAGTTCCAGCTTCTCCACTTACATATAATCGAATAGGTTCAAATGACATACATGAGCAATCTTTTCTCTCATGACGAAAGCCATGCTCAATGTGCTCTGTCACTTCATCATATATCTGTCTTTGCTCAATATTAAATTGCTTCTTTAATTCTTCTAAGTTGATTACTTCCTCTTGACCTTGCGGCATTGCTCTTTCCACCTCATCCATGGCAGTGGCTGCTTCATTCTGGATAATTGGTTGTCCCAGTGGATCTTGACCTAATGAAGCCGAACTTTGACTATCTTGTGAACTATCTCTACCAATCTCCGCTGCAATTGTCACTTCTTGCTCTATTTCATCATTCAACATTTGCAGATAATTACTAAAAACAGTACATTCAATACTACTTTTAGATGCGTTGAATGAATCTTCATAACTATCAAAGTCCCCAACTAGTTCCTCTTCTCTACGCCATGGTTTAAAGAGTTGCAAAAGAGCAAAATAGTAAAATTCTCTTTTGTCAGGTGTTTCGCAACTCAGTTTCCGATGATTAATCAAGTGTCCTTTTCTTTGCTTCACCAGACATCCTTCTTGTCCAATTACAGCATATACACCTTTATCAATGTTCTCTGTAACATTCCTTTTAAAAGTGTAGTTTTGAAGTATTTCATACAGACAAATGTTTTCTAGAAGAGTACTTCTATTTGGATAGTATGTATCCAACATATTTGTTTTCAGAATGTCTGTACTGTTTGGTTCTTTCTGGGCTAAATATTCAATTTCTTGCACAGGTTTTAGAACACGGTTTCGTGTTTCTGCAAGACCCAAACTCACCCAGAGAATAGTCCTTGATTTAGCATAAAGACTTGCTGATGATAATCGGTCACAACATTCATATGCTCCAATTTCTCGATGAGACAACATCTTCAAACTGTACGTATACAATTTTTTGCTTAGGCTCTTTTCATGAGAAATGTCTTCCCACATCTCCTTCAGTTCCGTCTTTTCAGATTTTGTGATGTAAGACGTTACATATCGAGCCACAGCAATAGAGTTGTCTGCAACATATTGTATGTCCATGTTAGCATTCCACATGGACAAAATGACTGGGTTATAGTCATTTATATATTTGGATTCTTCACCTCTTCTTAAATTGTACGTATTTTTAGGTGACCTTCTTCTGATGTTATGTCGCAAAGATGACATCAAATTGTTGACTCTTCCTTTTGAAAGTACCGGTCGTGCAAATCCAAAACGACATTTGGTGTAGAATTTACTCTTTGATTTGAATTTTCGCCGACAATATTTTCCACAACGATGACTTTGAAAGCGTAACACTTTTCCTCTTAAGTCCTTATCAGTTTTACTATTAGGTATGTCACAAGTGGCATACTGTTCAATAAAAGAGAGTACAGTCTCATCCGAGTCTCTTCCAAATTTAGGAGCATCCTTGATCCATAACAGCATATGAATATGAGGAGCACCTCTTGCTTGGTATTCTTTTCTCCAAAAGAAATCCAGTACTTCACCAAGAGGCGGATTTTTCTTGTTTGTAAGAAAAGACATCATAGCTTCAAATCTATGATTAAAATATCTGCAAACATTAACCGGATCTAACGAACACAGTTCTCCGGGTGTCTTGTAGTTTATATTGTCTATGTTTGCATTCGCCTCCTGAAGAATTTCAAGTAAATCTTCCCAAGCATACTCTGCACAGCTTAGGGTTAAAAACCATGTTGGTGCTCCTAAGTTTCTAAGCATGCACTTCAAATCTCCATGACGACGGTACCAATACTCATTAGTACCACGCTGACAAGCCAATAAATTAATTAGGTGTGAATCCAAAACACTATATTTCTGTTGCACTTTATCCATAAATTCCTTTGCTGAAATGTTATGCTGATGAACTCCACTTTTTAAGATATGATTAACTGCATAAGAGAGACCAGATAAGTCACTCTCAAACAGAAGATGAAACAAATATGGAATGCATTGGCGAAACCTCGGATCTTCTGCATATAATCTTGTTGTCCGGTATTCAGATCCAGGAATCTGCATAGGTCGATCATCATATTGTGTACCTTCACCTGTAGGGAATAACTGTGGGAAACAACGACCTTCCAAACTTTCTTCCCACACACTAATAGGATTTCCTTTCGCCTTTTTCATCTGAAATAATTCAATAGCATTCCCTATTGCTTCTTTGGAATGCAGTGGATGAACACTGTAATGTTCATAAATTTCTTCACTTCTGGATATATCAACTTTTTCAATTTATCCAATAGACAAATCACTCTCCTCTTCTTCACTTACATCTTCTTCTTCTACATATACATCTTTATAGTACTTATTGTTTTGAACTAAATACAACGTTGCCTTTTTGACTTTTCTAACATCCACTAAATCTTGCCAGATTTTCTTACTCTTTGTAGGTACACCATTAACTAGAATAACTAGAGGTTCCTCTTCTACATTTTCAACACCAATTGTTTCCATATTTTTTTTTAAATCAAGTGGCAAATATACAACTCTACCCTTGAATCCTCTTTGTAAATCTGAAGGATTTAATTTACCAGTCTTAGGCTCCATACGAACAATAGCCTGAAAAGGATGTACACATTGGATCAGAATAGTCTCATAAGTATTTAAATCCATCAATTCTGATGGAATATTTATCAACTCTAGATTGTTATGAACAGCTCTAGCAGGCATTTTATTTTCATTTAATTTATTATAACAATATTTACAAATACGTTGCTAAAAACCCAAATCAAAATAGTTTTCCACCATCAAATAAGTTGCAAAATTTTTCCATTGACCATTACTTTCATCTTCACTTTTTAAATATAAATCAACTAACCTAGTTTGACTTTTGTAATGAATGCGTCGACAACAGACACAAGAAAAATTTGGTTTCTCACCTGCAATTACCTTAAACTTTATTATTTCCTGTTCAAAATGTTCAATATTAACATGTCCAACATTTTCTAACACATTTCCTTCTATAATTATATCAGTTTCTGCATTACCTTCCTCTAGACCAAAATAACTTACCTCAATTTCTGCACAAATCTTCTTAACATCTAATTCACATCCATACAAAAGAGCAGTATTTAACTGTTTAAGTTTAAGTGCTGGACTTTTTGCATAATACAACTTTCTCACAAATTTTCTCATTCTAGTATGATGCACTGCTAACATCCTGAAGTGATGAAACACACTCTGGCATATTTTTTTAGAAAGACAAGCCAGAGAATGACCTTGCAGACCTATTTTTTCTCGCACTCTGCAATGATCTAATTCTTGCAATATAACAATTTTTTTTCTAAGACTTTCTTTAGTGTACTTACGTAAGAAATTGCGAAAGAAATCAATTGAATCCTGTCGTACACTACAAATGCTACTACAATTCCAACTGTAAACAGGAACATTAGCACGTTCCCTCTGAAGCTTCTCCAGCCATCACCTCTTCTGCATTTCTAACCACAATTTTCTCTTTCTCAATTACACATCCCTCCTTCACCTCGTATCCTCGACCACTGGTGTCAACTGCATGCCACAAATCGTTACTTTGAAAGTAACTCTCTTCATTAAAAAATGGTTCAGATGTTGAAGTATGCATCCACTTCCCAGAAAACACCTTACAAAAATTACTCCTATTTATGTGTCTCTTCCATTTACTTTTAGCTTTTAAAACTTGTATTGCCTTATTTAGCGTATTTATTCTATTAAGTACTAAAATAAATAATTTTCTTTTTGTCTCAAACGCGCGCTCAACAATACCCTCTATATATTGTTTCTTCTTAAGAAAAGCAGATCTTCTTTTAGAAACTTTCTCCTTTTGTAATAAATTCGAAACTACTCTGTTGTAAAACATACGCTTCCTGATTTGGCTAAATTGATTCATCCGAGTTTTACTGTACAGATTTTCCTGTCTCCTGATTCCAGAAACATTTTTATCTTTGGTTCCATGTCTCCTTCTCGATACTGGTATACTTTTTTCCTTGTCCACTTCAATACTAACATTTTTCCTTCCACATATTGCTCTCAAAAACTTTTTGGTTTGCTTACCAGGAGCACTCTTCTTTTTATCCGTCCTATGTTCTTTTGATACTTCTTCAATTCCTTTCTTCTTCAAATTGTAAGTCCGTTTATAGAGCTTTCTTTTTTCAGTTCTGGTCGGCATCTTAATTTAAGATTTTGATGAAATTCTCAATCTGTAAAACACAAACATAACAAATATTATAGTTGACTACTAGCATATAACGTACAAATTTAAACCACAGATTCATTTTCTAAGTAGAATTAAGAAAATAACAGAAAGTCTCTGAAATCCTGTAGTGAATGTTGGTTCTTAATTTTATCACACTCCATATCTGTTTTAACATTATAGACAGTTTTTAATTCTAATTTTTAAAGCATACAAACAGTACACTTTTTTCAAGAACTATGGGTCATCGTAGATGTTTTAATCTTTTTTACTACAATCTCTTTTACACTTCATGAGAACATGTCTTATCACTCTCCTAAAGCACATCAACGATGAATAGGACAAGAAAACTGTCTTCAAGAATGCTTTACTATAAAAAAAAAATGTATTTATTGAAATCTTCATAATTTTGTAGAACTTCCACCATTATATCATCAGGGACTTCTTCAAGTCCAAAGTCCTCATCTCCTTCAACCATCTCTAAGTAAGCGGAGTCTAAAGACATGTCCATAAAATAATTTTTTTCATCTATTTCCTCTTGAAAGACTGCGTCTAAAATTTCCTCCATCACTTCGTTAATGATTTCAAAATGAATTTGTTTCTCTTCTGAGGAATTCTCCATAACTAGACTCAGTTTATTCTTCTGTATCCTTTTAAAAAAATATAGAGACTAAATTATATCTTTTTTCATAAATGTATAACTTAAAAATACCTTTACTAATTTTTAAACTACATATATTTTTATAATTTCTAACTTATTAACTCTATATATTTTAAGATATCACGTTCCTCTTCTTTTGAAAAGAAATTGGCAATATAACCCTAAACATTAACACTGATCTTTTTTTCCATTAAATAATTACTGTTGTTAAAAGACATTTTACTGTAAAATTTATTTTTAGATTTTCTAGATATCACAAATATTGATAATCTGTAGAATTAATTTTTAGAGACCCATTTTTTCAGTTCACCAGTACAAAGAGCTATGTAAACTATATGCACTCTGAAGAGAAGGCTCACACTATACAAACCATAGCATTCACTTAACAGATTACTACTTCTCACAGAGACAGTTCCTTTTATGTTTCAACAGCATACTCACCATGTAAAAGTCATAGCATATACAAAATGTCATACTAAGCATGAAGAACAACCTCATAATAAACCTCTGCATGAATATGTAAAACAATGCCTATATATAGTATAATCACAGATATGCAGGAAAGATACCCATCACACCTAGAACCATATCATAATACCTCTTTGTAAATAAAGGAGAAAAACTGCCAAACATAATGCAACAAGATTTCAAAAATCATGAGCACTTCACAAGATTTAAGTAATGGAAACATGAAAGAATTATACTCCAATGATCCGTAAATCTGAACTCCATCAAAAAGAACACATGCACCAAGCCCATTAAAAGATAATTTCAACTGTCAGTGGAGAATATCTCAAAATACATATCTAGTATAAGCAGATACAACCCATGTGAATAATTCAAGATAAAATCATATTCCAAAATGAAATTTTACAAACATTTAAAAAAATCTTCTCCATTATTTTCTTGTGCACCCAAAAAAATTGCCTATGCAAAAATACCAACTCACCTGAAAAAAAGAATATAATTACTCAAATTCTGTAATTCAGAAGGCACGTTGTTGCTTTTCGGCACCAAACACTGTAAAAAAGAAAATAATAAAATTTAATTAACTTATTACAGACTTATTTCTTACACAACATAGAGCCATTATAGCAAAGAACAAGCATAACAGATAAATTCCCCAAGATTCTCTATCATTACAATAAGATACAAAATGTCTCATTTATGAAACCATTGCGCCACAGATATATCACTTTTTCCCATGTTAAAACTCATGCACCAGCGACACAAGGCCTTCATAACTAAAAGCCCATGTGACGGAGAACAAGTGCATAGACAGAAAATACAGGGCCAACCATGGGCATATGCAAGCAGTACACCTGCACAGAACCACCAAACCCCAGGAGCCACCATATTAATATATATCCTTAATAGAATAATCCTCTAAGGATGCATACATATTTGCGTAGCGGACCATGGCAGGAATTTGGCGTGCTCTGCCTCTGTTCCACTTCCAAACACCTTGATCCACCCCCCCTCTTCAGTGGGCTGCACGCTCCGCCCCGCCCAAACCCCCTGTTACAGAGCCCCCTACCTACGCTCCCTGCCCAGGGCTGCCATGACCCTATACCCGCCCCTGGAAAATGTGTAAGACACAGCAACAGTAAAAATCAAAGAATAGGCAACATGCAGAAAAACTACACAGTAGATAAAGAAACGAGGGGCATATTATCAAGGGGGTTTATCTCCGCTTGTTTGGCTTTAAAAGCCAAGAAAGCGGAGATAAAATTATCTCCCTATTACCTAGCTGTCGCTAACACCAGTTAGCGACAGCTAGTAGGAGATAGCGTCCATCTTGGGCCCCACTTTGCATGTCAGTGATATTTATCACTAATGACATGCAAAGTGGGTGTGCCAAGATGTTAGCGACTGGAAACAGTCGCTAACATCGCTATCTCCTATTACCAACTTTTGAAGATATTTGTGCTAGGCGCGAATATCTCCAAAAGCTAACACCTGCCCTGAGCAGTTCTTAGCCATGTTATCCAATGGGAGGTGGATAACATGGCTAAGAGCATTAGCTCGGTAATGCATAAATATCGCTGACTTTTCAGCGATATTCATGCATTGCGGGCGTTTTTTATCGCATTTGCGATAAACCTTGGTAATACCAAGGTTTATCTGCGATAAAAATTACCGCAGCGCAGCGGTACATTTTTGTCTCCAACCAAGCAATAGCGATAATTATCACTATTGCTTCATAATATGCCCCCATATGTTTAAGATAACCCCATTGAAAAACATGTAGTAATTATTTTAATCTGCCATGCATCTAGCCCTCCACGACCGCTTTGGAAACTCCTGCTTTAAACCTTTACATTTCATTTTTAAAACAAACGCACATTTTTTTTCAAAGCTGCATATTAAACGCCTAAACATATATTTAGTCGTCCACATGCAGGCACTTTCAATTACATGACTTATTTAAGTGGAATCCCTGTAATGTTGCATATCTTTCCAAAAATACAGCAGTGCCTATTATTATAACGATTTTTTTTCATTCTTCATCAGTGATATTATTTTTTACATATAATGAAAATCACTATGACTTTTTAAACGACAAAGCTTACGCGGTAAAATTCACTCTGCATTTGCTTCCCTTTAAGAATGTAGTTTATCTACCCCATGCATGTGAACCTTGATGTTTTCATCTGGCAGCGAATTCCGGCCTTGAATCACAAGACATGAACAACAGCCTTATTGTCACAAAAACAAGTTAGCGTAGCATCTGTTCGCGAACATATCTTTCACTTAGCTAATATTCACAGACAACACCATTCCTTATAAAAGAGTGGCCTTCCTTTACCATTTACTGAGGTGACTCCCTTAATTTTAAACACATCCTCCACTTCAAGACACGCTATTTTTTTTATAACTACTAACCAATGGTTTATTGACCGGACTGCCAAAAATTATATCAAGTCATTCTGCTACTATTCACTCCATGCTCTGCGACCTATTTCTGTGGACTTCCTGTTGAACTGCCAGTGCTGCGACGTTTGTGTTCCCATCTCGTTTATTTCAAAATGGATGTCCCTCCTGTCTTCGCAAACAAGCCGGAACATTTAGAACTATTTCGCCAGAAGATGCTTGACTACTACGGCATCTTAGCACTCTCGACTCTGAATACTTCATATCGATTATCATTTCGATATTCCTATTTCACCTGTGTGCAGCCTGTATTTCATTGCCGGAGCTGTGATTTCATGTGGGCCCTGGACTTATGTCTCTGCAACTTGGTACCTCCTGAAGTGAATTACAATCATCTCATGAATCCGTTAATTGATCATGAACAACTTTGTTGCAACGGAGGGATTATGGCCTTTGCAGCGATACAAGGAGTTCTGGGTCATTGGGATATATTCGCAGCGGCGCAAGATTTCCTGACAGACAGCTACATTGAAAACCCACCGAGCTGTCCTCTGATGGTACTAGAGGCTCCGGTAATAACAGATCATGAATGCTGCTTTCCTCTTTTCAATTGGATGGCTGACATGTTTTCGGATCATAACAGTGACTTCCTGTTAGAAGCAGTTGCTGCCTACTTCACCTATACAATCCTGGCTTGACTGTTATGCAAGCCATTGACGTCCACATTTCGTTTTGCCTCCCTATATTTTTCACGTTTTCTTGGATACTTTCTTAACATGAACAGACATATTGGCTTTACTAACAGTGGACATTATGATTTCCTACTGGTTAAATTTTGATCTTTTATGTGGACTTTTTTTCTTCAGCTACTCGATTTTGAACTTTATTTTTTATTAAAGTCTAATCTCAACAATTCTATTGTATATCTTATCTTATGTTATTTCAAACGTACTCGAACCAAAACTCGCTAATATATGCTACATGTGCCCTAATTAATGTGTAAATATAGAATGAGTTTTTTATAACTGTAAACGCCATTTCGCATTTGAACTGCTTAATTCCGCCTCAGACACCTCTGATCATTTAATTTTCCATAAACTGAAATATTTTGATTACATACATGCACCTCTCGCCATTTTGTCCGTTTTGGCGCGTTTTTTTTCCCTTACACAATAGCATAACAGAAACGTGATAGTGCTTCGCATACAGAGAGCTGATTGATAAAGACATAATGTCTAACCACTAGCATTTTCATGTATCGTTCCTAAACTGAAAGGCCAGAGACCTTCTTCCATTTATTAAAATATAATATACTTCCTCATAAGAGTGTATAATTAATTTTGCAAAACCATATTCATTTTTCATCAACTATACCGTTTGTATTCTATGTACTACTGACTATACCGATTACTTTGTTTTTTGCAATGTCTCTACTCGTATTAGATTAGAAACTTGCCTTGAAAACAGTGCATTTCTGAATAAACATTTCAAATATACACGTTCCCTCTTTTAATCCATAATCTCAACTAAAATGATTGTATACTGAAACAGTATTCATGTGTTCCACGTAACTTCAGCTGTACTAACTTAATGTTTTCTTTTGTCGACCTGATTTACTCATACTAGAACCCACAGCCCTATAACAGCCCGTGAACCCTTTCTTAGTAGGTCGCGCACCATGCAGACAGTTGTACCTCTGTAAAAAAATAATTTATTACTCTTCTCAAGCACCGTCGCAGTTCCGCTCCACTCAGTGTTAATCACTGCTCCCACGCTTCTACAGACCAGACGCTATGTCGTATTTCACTCCTTATCACGCTTTAATCTCCACAATAACAAACACTTCTCCGCCAGCCACCAGAGAACAGAGTGCACATGCAGAGGCACTAAGTAGTGAAATACAACATACCCTCTGCTCTATGGAAACAACCGAGCGGTAATTCTGAAAGAAAACATTCACTAGCGCTTCAAAAAAGCATTTCAATTATATAAATAGTTTTTTGAAAACGTTCCAACTAATTTGATGCGACTATCTGTGTGTGCCTCCACAGCAAAGTTCCTCAGCCCGGACTGAAGGCAGACACAGACAGACACACACACAATAAGATAACACAGGGCAACGGAGACGGAAAACAGAAGAGAGATAAAGATGCAGTCAAACAGCAGGAGTGAGAGAGATATTTTTATACTCCGTTTGGTACCTCAATTTACGAACACATTTACTGCACAAATCTGTGCTACAACCTCATGGTCAGAACTTTTCATTTTATTTTACTCGACCAACTGCCCTTCTCACCCTACGCCCACCATCGCAGGCCGCGGCCACAAACCGCACTATAATGTTGTCGTCTGACACAAACTTTAAGAATTCATTAAGAATTACCACTTTTTCAAGACCGTATCACATGTAATGTACCAACTTTTCATTTTATTTTACTCGACCACCTGCCCTTCTCACCCTACGCCCACCAATGCAGGCTGCGGCCACAAACCGCACTATAATTTTGTCGTCTGACAGAAACTTTAAGAATTCATTAAACATTACCACTTTTTCAAGACGGTATCACATGTAATATACCAACTTTTCATTTTATTTCACTCAACCACCTGCCCCTCTCACCCTACACCCACCAATGCAGGCCGCGTCCAGAAACCGCACTCTAATTTTGTCGTGTGACAGAAAGTTTACGAATTCATCAACCATTAACATTTTTTCACGACGGTATTTACCATTTCTCTCTCTATCTGCATTATCTGTCTCTCTGCTAATATCATTTTTTCACTTCATAAACAACTTCTCTCATTATATATAAAGGCTTCAAAATCACACAAATAATTACTCTTTATATTAAACATATTTTATAATTCATATTTCACATTTAAATTAAAAATAGTTTTAGAAATACAACACATTATGACAGCCAAAAATGAGTTTAGTTTCAAACTATGATGAAAATCAATCATTGTTTGTGAGTAAACCATATTTTACGGTACATGACAAAACAAACAGTTACAGACTTACCTTTACCAATGCTTTGTACGATGTACAACAGTGACAGTCACAAAATAGATATTCGTTTGACGGAAGTCTCAATTATGCTGCTATCATTGCAACCAAAATTCAATGGCACAGATATCCAGTCAATACAGACTCATATATGTCTCTTCAACCAATCATATTTCCTCCCGCAAAATTTTGTATTCAAATTTACATTTCAGTTGGTTGTCCCTCACAATATTTTCAATGTGACATAAAAGTCACCCATCACCCACTGCCATCTCTGGCTGTTTCCATGGTAACACCTCATTCTGCACCTGGCTGAAGGCACAGGTCAAAAAAGTTCATATCTCAACGTTCTACAGCAAACTAACAACACTGTTCTCCCTCCAGAAACACCTGCCTATCCACAGCTCTGTTACATGTCATTTTTTTCACACCCAATACTACTTTTTCTTTTACATAACATTAACATGCAACGTAGTCTTCAATCTTCACATATTAGAATCAACCAATCATTTTTCGTTTTTCAACCACACCAAGCTTCATCCATTTTTTTATCCTGACTTTCAGCTTCTAACTGCCATTCCACTTCCAGAACCCATCGGAGTACGAGTGCATCTGCCTTGAAAATGAAGGTTTAGCTTTTAGGACACAGCTATATTCACTGGAGTGGAAAATATGCAGCAAGCAGACGAATTTCCAACCTTGATTTACCAAATGTGCAGATAACGTGGATTGGGCAAAGAGGATTAAGATGTCACCAATTAATACCATTGGTGAAAACTTTTATGCATCTCCCAGAACCAGACCTTATAATTGTGCACTGTGGTGGGAACGATCTAGGCACATTGACTGGGGTAGGTCTGGAAATGCTTCTAAAAGACACCTTTCGACAATTGATGACACTTTTTCCTCGAACTGCCTTGGTATATTCCAATATATGCCAAAGACAGAAATGGAATTGGTCTAATCAACATTGTGCACAAATTGAGAAAGCAAGGAGACATGTAAATAAATCTGTTTCTGCTTTCCTCAGAGATTATAGCATGGGTTCTATTTACCACAACAACTTGCGTTACCACATGCAAGACATCTATAGGACAGATGGTGTTCATTTCACGGATGAGGGAAACAGAATCTTCCTCTGCAACATCAGACTCTGCATCGGTACTTACTTATAAATGCAGAAAAAACTCAATTAACACAAGGGCTCTTTTCAGAGCCACCTTATATCAAAGCACTCAAACTTCTGATTTATCTCAATTTTCACACTCTTGTAAATAGGTGTGCGCGCCCGAGTGCGCGCACCCCGCAACTTAAAAAAAAAATATATATATATATTTTCGTGTTTAAGGGCCTTACTGCACACCCTGAGAGAACCTACGCAGCAAAACAACCTCTACCTTCTCCCCTTTCCATGTTCCAACGCTTTTAAATGACAATATATTTACTCGCAGTGACAAAATGGCGGTCAACACTTCCTGATTTCCTTCGAATCGAACGTTAACAGACGTCACGCAGCAAAAAAAAAAATCCGCTCGCGCGCAGCCGCTTGAGTGCGCGCACCCGTACGCGCTTATAGATATATAATTGACTTTAACTTTCATTTTCTCAGCAACTACTGAACAGATTTACACCATTCCAAAAAAAGCGTAATCTGCGAGCCGGACTCTACAGTTTTGCCAAATTTCTTATAAATTCATTCAGCCGTTCGACCTGTAGCCGTGTCTAAACGTCCTATGGAAAATAACATGGAGAAAACACGTTTTGGGACCCCCCTTTTATCTCAAC
The DNA here is from genome assembly GCF_964261635.1 of Lissotriton helveticus. Lineage (NCBI taxonomy): Eukaryota > Metazoa > Chordata > Amphibia > Caudata > Salamandridae > Lissotriton > Lissotriton helveticus. The sequence continues at coordinate 2,055,406,920 of NC_136063.1, read as the reverse complement.
CCCCACTTCACCAATCATTCCCAAACTTTCAGGGAAGGAGCGCAGCGGACCGAGCCATCTTCTTTGAGAAATTCGCAAAGATTCATCCACCAGGGCCAAAGTTAATCCAAATAGAATGTTGAGGATTTCCTATGGAAACTTGGACCTAACTATAACTACCTACTGGCGACCGCCAGTAGGTAATATATATATATATATATATATATATATATATATATATATATATATATATATATATATATTCACTGAAAAAACCATAGGTTATAGACCATATATAGTTAGGAATTAGCATTTAAAAAACCTTATTTTACTCACACAAAACCATTGAAATTCCATATATAGTTAGTTGCACTAACTATATATTGCGCACCCGCAATCCACTGCTGATGATGTCACATATTACATCATTCATGACATGGTCAGTGACATCACTGATGACATCACTGATGACATCTCAAATGACATCACTGATGACATCTCACTTGACATCAATGATCACATCACTGATGATATCATTCATGTGACAATACAATGCATCTCCTCACATTTTAATATAACCTCTGTTTCACCCAGTGTTAAAAACAGAGTATAATTTTTGAAACCATTGACACACCAATACTAGTTACTACATACGTACTCACTGATTCCTACGTCTACACACACATTCACTCATTCACCCATACAATCATTCATACATACAATCACTCATGTTTACAACACAATCATATGCACTCATACACCTATACAGACACTCACACTCTGCCACTCATCCATGGAGTTACTCACACACCTAGTCAGTCCTGTAAAGAATCAATCACACTTCCATTTTCTACTCTATACAGTTAAACATAGAGCACCTTACGTTTTCAACCATATACTAACACATACTTACTCTCTTATACAATCATTGATACAAGTACACATTGATCTGTACAGAGTCACACACCTCCCATCCAGCCACACACACACTCAGTCTCCCATGCAAATACTTGGGCAATCAATCAATAACCCATATAGTTACTCATATAGCTACTGATCAACACATGCAGCAGTTTACAGAACAACAGACATAATGATGCACAAATTAAGACAGTTTAGTCACTAACCCATGCACTCAGTGAGACACATTTAATCACTCACTCATACATTCAGTCATGCACCTACTAAATCCTTCGTCCAGACACTTATACATCCACTCATTCTTCAATATGTAAGACATATTTTAACTTTACAGAAACATAGTCACTGGATGTTGTCATCAGTGATGTCATCAGTGATGTCATTTGAGATGTCATCAGTGATGTCATCAGTGATGTCACTGACCATGTCATGAATGATGTAATATGTGACATCATCAGCAGTGGATTGCGGGTGCGCAATATATAGTTAGTGCAACTAACTATATATGGAATTTCAATGGTTTTGTGTGAGTAAAATAAGGTTTTTTAAATGCTAATTCCTAACTATATATGGTCTATAACCTATGGTTTTTTCAGTGAATTTTCAAGGTTTTGTAAATGCTAATTCCTAACTATATATGGTCTATAACCTATGGTTTTTTCAGTGAATTTCAATGGTTTTTTAATAGCAAATATCATAAGCTGTCGAATGTCAAGTACGTGGTAAGAATTTTTTTTTTCGTGTTTATGCACACTGATCTGCTTTGATTGCTGCCCCCCACCCCTCATTTCTATTAGGAGTACTCTCTCTTTGCAGATAGTGAAGGGTAGTTAACGCAGCCCTTTCCCCCTTTGTAATCCGTCGTGCCTGCTTCTCTCTCCATTTGATTGATTGTTCTCTTTGGTTCATTCTCTATTTACAAACAAGCACAGAGTCGCAATACTCTGTTTAGTCTTTGCAGATAGCGAAAAATCGTGTAAAAAAACAAAAGGAATCGAGCAAAATCAGTAGGCCACTAATGGGATCTCTTTTGACCTCGCTAAAATAGAAACATTAGGAACAACCTGTTGAAAATAGCAATGCGTATGTATATAAGCGGCGTTCATTTGTGTTCACAGTACCCCTTGTTGATTGTTTCAATCGAGCATTGAATTGTTCGAAGTTAATTCTCTTAACGATCTTCTCTACCTGCAAACGAGGAAGAATAGGAATATTCTATCTCCCTTTGCAGATAGTGAAGGGTAGGTAACGCAAGCCTTTAACACGTCGTACCTATTTCATTCCTCATTGATTGATTGATTGTCCGAACATTGACTGTTTGGGAATTAGTTCTTTTTGGAGGTATTCCCTGTTTGCAAATAAACGTAGGAAAATCTTTGCAAGTAGTGAAAGGGTACGTAATGCGGACCGTTCTCCCCCGTTGTAATCTGTCATGCCTATCTACTCCCCACTGATTGATGCACCTTTTTCACCCGGACCATTTACTAGAGATACGTCATCTGGCCCGACCAGAGAGCACCCCTAGTGAAAAGGACATATGCAATAATAACGAAGTGATCACTGTATCCTGTTAACAGAAACTTTACCATGAAACAACCTGGAAAGAAAAAAATAGGAAAACGAAAATCAGTAGGCCACTGATGAACATGAACTTTTATTAAACAACGAACAAAGAAACGATAACATAACGTAATGATAAAACCTATTAATGTCCTAGAAACAAGAAAACGTTAAAATATGCCAGTGGTGAGAGACCAGAAAAACAGTAAGAGAAACCAAATCACCCCTCGCTGTCCCACCGCCTGCCACGCCAAAAAAATCGATAGACTAGGGAAAATGCAAGTCAGTAGAACATCCACCCCCACTCTGGAAACTTCCAAGGTGGGGCAGGGTTCCGGCTACGCCCAGCCGGGAGCAGCCCATATAAGGCAGGTCCTGCTGCCACGCCTCGGCCAGGAGATCCTAACGTAGGGTGTAGCCGGAGGAGAGGCCGAGACCAGCGGGACCCGGCCAGGGGATTGCCTTTACAACGCTGAACAGTTGCAGGGGGGGGGAATGTCTCCTCGACCCTCCCCTCTCTCTCCCAGTCCGGCCGCGGTGGCCCTTGAGAGTTGCAGGTAGTCCCGCCACATGCTCTTCCGGTCCGACCACCAACGGTCGGGGGGCCGAGGCCGACGGGATCCGGCTGCAGCCGATAAACCAAGAAACCCGTTCATGGGGCCAGAGCCAGGGGCGTCCGGCCGACATCCACCGGAAGCCCGGCCCGAAGACGGACGGGACACTTCTTTCTTTTATAATGGCTGCGACAACACTGGAGGGGGATGTCTTGCACATGCCTCCGACCCCCCCCTCGTCCTCATCGCCTGGTCCGGCCATAACAAATCTCAAGCGAGACGCCGTGGGGTGCACTGGGAGGGAGAGACGGTGCGAACAGGCCTCTCCCGCCTCCCCAGGTGGAGGCTTCCCAGCTGCACCCTCAGCGCTCCAGGCGGTGGCATCCTAACAACTACAGTGCTGCACAGTTTCGGAACGACCTAGATAACGGTTCTTCCACTGTGGCCATGCTGCAACGTCTCGCCCGGCAGGGTGGAGCCCGTCCGCTCATGTGACCCCGCGATCGCCGGTAGCTGCCGAACTCTCAAAATGGCGGTCGACCTGGCAAGAGCGGGCCCAACATAAAGAAATGGCCCGGTCACTGGTTGACTCCACCACCGTAGTCCTCCACGACCTTGAAGATTCTAGAGGAGCCGCGGGAGTCTCCGACCCCGATGGGGAATGACTGCCATGATCGCCCGTGGAGTGACGAAACTGTATCCGCGGGACGTCGGCGCTCCCATGCTGGCGCCAGCCTCACTTTGAATTACTACAATCCTGCAGACCTTACTTCCGGTGAAAGCACAGTGTGACCCGGTAGGAAAAATTATTGCACCCCCTCCCCTTTTTGACTGATAGTTCAAACCACCGATCCTTTCCTTTGCCCTTTTAACGGAACTTTGGACTGCCTCCCCCTCTTTTACATTTTCTAGAGAAAACAAAACATTAACCACTACATTAGCATAGCAGTTGACACCAGAACTGTTTTCAAATTGAAAACCAACAACATCTTCAACAGAATCCTTTTTGTTTCTGCTGTGACCCTGCTACAGCACAGGCATTGTCCCCAGCAGTAATTCTGCAATGCCGGTAAGAATAGCTGTGGTGCCTACTGGACTCACTCACCCCCGCGGCGCCCCACGCCGTTTTTTGCTGGGCGGCAACTTACTAGACATCACTTTCGTGCCATCTAGATTTCAGCGCGTTCTGCTGCCTTGGAACTATTCGCACAACAGACCGCTACTGACAAGAATATTTCATTATTGGTGCTGTCAATTTCAATAAATCTATTGGATAATTAAAAAGAAATTGCCACGGTCTCTTCGTTGTTTAAATGTTTTTACTGTTTTTGTTTTGTTGTATATATTTATATGTTATTAAAGTTTTATATTCCTACTACTTTGTTGGAGTGCTATATATTTTTAATGTGACACATAATTGTAAAAACTTTGATGTACAAAGAGTCATTCCTGGAATCTTCCGCTTCAGGCTCGGTCCCCTCCCCAATCACAATACAGGATGGTTTTCAGATAGTAGGAACGCGTGTGCTGTGACGGATCACATCGGGTGTGGGCCTTGATCTACTATAACTCCTTTGAAGAGGGGTGATTCTTTACAGCTGGGGCCATAAACTACATCTGCAGGGCTAGCTGATAGCCTAGGACCGGCCTGGACATTCGGACACAGAGGAAGAGGAGTGTCAGAGGGTGCGGTAGTGAATAGGGCGAAAGGGAGGTGTCGGGCGGGCACAGAGTGTGATTCTCAGGGAAGAGCAGCGCAGATGGGGGAAGGTTTATTGCCCATGCATAAGACAGAGAGCGGTGGTGACCAGTGCCTGGGGGAGATGCTTACGAGGGTGAGGAGCCATGCTACGAATCGACAGCGTGCAGAGAGTGGGTCTGGTCAAGACATCTAAAATGGCTGCCGTGCACGACAAAAGTGTGGCATTTCAAAAAAGGCAAGATGGCGCAGACAATGTTTTTCAACACTTCCTCATTTCCTTCGAATCGAACGTTAACAGACGTTGGGGCATATTACCAAAGTTAAGCGATATTTATCGCTAACGATGCTTACCAACCAATTTTTTACCACTAAGCATCGTCAGAAATTATCGAAGATAAACCTTACTATTATCAAGGTTTATCGCAAATGCGATAATAAACGGCCGCAATGCATGAATATCGCTAAAAAGTCAGCGATATTCATGCATTACCGAGCTAATACTCTTAGCCATGTTATCCACCTCCCATTGGATAACATGGCTAAGAACTGCTCAGGGCAGGTGTTACTTTTTGGAGATATTCGCGCTTAGCGCGAATATCTCCAAAAGTTGGTAATAGGAGATAGATATCTTGCATGTTGTAATGCAAGTTATTGTGGTATATGGAACTCATACCATAATCTCTCAGGAAAGCAGAAACTGATCCTTTTGGGACCGCCTAAAAAGGCCTAGGGGGTGAGGAGTACTCTACTTTGCCCCCTTTTCACGTTCCGAACTATTTTATTTTACTCTCTTCTGTAATTACACAAAATACCAGCGATAAGATGCATCGGAGACACACAGTGAGAGAAAGGAGGCCGGAGATGAAGAAGACATGTCAAATACACATTGGAGATAATATAGTGGCAGAAGGGAAGTAAATATGAGTAAACTTACCATGTAACATAAAAATGTTGCACTCTATACTATAAGTCTCATTTTATACTACAATCACTTCGCTACAACCTCATAAATTAAAAATAAAAATAAATAATGTCTCAAACAATTTTTGATTTCTAAATATAAATTTATTCTTCAGAATTTTCTAAATTTGAAACAACTAGTAACATGTCCTCATCAGTAATTTCCTCTTCAATCATCTCATCTGGAATCTCCTCATTAAAAGTCTGCAATGATGATTCTTGTAACTCTATGGTCTCCAAACACTCGATAAATTCGCCATCAAGAGATTGATCAAAAAAATCATTCAAGTCATCTCCTCCTTCTGACAATATTTCATTATTGGTGCTGTCCATTTCAATCAATGTAGTGGAATCATTCAAGTCATCTCCTCGTGACAATATTTCATTATTGGTGCTCTCAATTTCAATCAATGTAGTGGAATCATTCAAGTCATCTCCTCCTTGTGACAATATTTCATTATTGGTGCTGTCCATTTCAATCAATCTAATGGAATCATACAAGCCATCTCCTCCTTGTGACAATATTTCATTATTGGTGCTCTCAATTTCAATCAATGTAGTGGAATCATTCAAGTCATCTCCTTGTGACAATATTTCATTCTTGGTGCTGTCCATTTCAATCAATCTAATGGAATCATACAAGTCATGTCCTCCTTGTGACAATATTTCATTATTGGTGCTCTCAATTTCAATCAATGTAGTGGACAATTCAAAAGAAATTGCCACGGTCTCTTCATTGTGAGCCATTTTATTTTGAAATTGCTTGCTGTAAATTGCAGAAAAAAATAATCACTTTCATTTATCGTTTTTAGTAATACATAATATAAAACTAACTTCATCAAGTATTTAGTATAACAGAAGGACTGCAAATAAATAACAGAAAACATTTTTCAAATTATCTTCAAGTGTACAACATAGTTCCCCTTACAAATTAACAACTCACCTTTTTAAAAGTAGCAGAAGTGTTAGTACTGTGTAAATCAAACACCAGAAATTCACCACCAAAAATTCCTCACAAATGTACCTCAGACAGTAGTATCACAAAATGGCTGTGGTTTCCTCTCATTTGACATATATACATAACCAATTAACTTTCATCACACACAAATACAAAACCAAAGTAACATTTTAATTGGTTCTAAATTTCAACACTTTCAAATGTGTTTTCCCCATGCAATTTTCCATAGGACATTTACATACGTCTACAGCCTGAATGGCTGAACGGAATTACACCAAACTTGGCAAAATGGTACATCAAACCTAAGAGGTCAGGAATGATCTACTATGCCCCCTTATGGTCATTTCCCCCTTCGCTTTGGCCTCCTCTTGTCTCTCAATCCTACCGAGGGACAAGATGGCGGCCGCTACGGACTGTTTGGAATGTTGACAGACGCCGGAGAACCAATCAGCTTCGCAAAGCTCCGTAACGCGAAAAGTACGCGAAGCGGAGCGCTGTTACAGATATATATCTTTTTTTCAACGTTAATTTCTCAAAATCCACTGGAGCACATATATTGAGACCTAGCAAAGGCACATCGGGCTACCAGTCCCTAATATTTTGCCAAGTTTCGTGCAAATCCATTCAGCCGTTCGATTATTATTATTTTGTTTTTTTTTTGCCCCGCGGGGCCCTTTTAAAACCTCCACATCAAACCTAGGGGGTCAGCGAGGATCTACTATGCCCCCTTATAGTTATTTCCCCCTTTGTTTTGACCTCCTCTTGTCTCTCGATCCTACCGAGAGACAAGATGGCGGCCGCTACGGACTGTTTGGAATGTTGACAGACGCCGGAGAACCAATCAGCTTCGCTTCACAAAGCTCCGTTGCGCGAAAAGTCCGCGAACCAGAGCGCTAACCGGTCCGCTGTTACAGATATATATCTTTTTTTAAACATTAATTTCTCAAAATCCACTGGAGCACATATATTGAGACCTACAAAAGGCACATCGGGCTACCAGTCCCTACAATTTTGCCAAGTTTCGTGCAAATCCATTCAGCCGTTCGGGCTAAAAGTGAGGCCAACCGCCCTATGGAAAACTCAATGTTAAAAACACGTTTTGGGACCCCCCTTTTTTCTCGGCCCCCACTGGACGAACCCCCCCCAAATTTTCAAGGGCTGCTCAGAAACAAAATGTGCCATTTTCCTGAAAATTTCAGCCGATTCCGTCCACAAACGCCAAAGTTATTAGACATAGAATTTTCAAAAAACCCATAGAGAAAAAATCCTAACTATATATACCTACTGGCGACCGCCAGTAGGTAATATATATATATATATATTCATATATATATATATATATATATATATATATATTCACTGAAAAAAACATAGGTTTCAGGAGTTATATAGTTAGGAATTAGTTTTAAAAAAAACTTTGAAATTCACTAAAAAAAACTATAAGTTTTAGTGGTGTTATAGTTAGCTGGACATTTTACTCATACAAAACCAATGAAATTGCTCCTATATAGTTAGTTGTACTAACTATATTTCGCGCACCCGCAATCCACTGCTGATGATGTCACATATTAGATCATTCATGACATGGTCAGTGACATCACTGATGACATCTCAAATGACATCACTGATGACATCACTGATGACATCATCCAGTGAATGTGGTTTGCTTCGTTATTTAAATATGCATTATATATATAGCAATTTACATTGAAGAATGAGTGGATATATATTAATACATATTTGGATGGAGGATTTAGTAGCAGTGTAATTGACTGTTTACTTGAACAATTTATAATGTCTCACTAAATATAGTGGATAGTGACTAAACTGTGTGAATATCTGTATCACTTTGTCAGTTGTTGTGTAAACTGATTCTACAGTTGGTTACTAGCTATGTGAAAGTCTATATTAGTTATTGATTAGTTAACTGAGTATTTGTATGGGAGTGTTAAAGTGTGTGTGGTTCGGTGGGGGGTGTGTGACTGTCCAAAGATGTGTGAATAGTTGATTCAGTAGATATATGAAGTTAAAACTACATGTTCTAACAGTTTGGGTGAGGGAATCTCTTTATGGGTGTGGTGATGAGCAAATATATTTCTCAAAGGTACAGGTCCAACAAACTAGAAAAATAAAAGGCAGTGTATGTGTCAGTTGTTGTATATAAATAAGTATACATAAGACACAATGATTGTGTGAGTGACTGTATGGATAACTGTATACTTGTAATATGATTTTATAATTCACTAAGTATGACTTACTATCTAAATGAATAGAAGAAGTGGTGTTTGTATAAGTGTTTTGCTAAGTAAATATGTAAGTATGATCCATTGTTTGCATAAGTGAGTAGGATGACTTCATATGTGGATAGGATGCGTGCTGTTGTTTAATGTCGATATAGATGTATAAGTATTTTTGATAGTGTTCTATTGTTCATTGACAGCATGTATGAGTGAATCCATAGGTAAGTGATTAGATGTGTGTATACATCTATGAATCACTGAGTGGATTTTTAGAAACTTGTATTGCTGTGACAATGGATTTAAATATGATACTCTGTATTTTACAAACAGTGATGAAAAATTGTAATAGTGTATGAAAAGGTGTATGTGATTGTCACGTGGATGATGTCATCAGTGATGTCATCAGTGATGTCATTTGAGATGTCATCAGTGATGTCACTGACCATGTCATGAATGATCTAATATGTGACATCATCAGCAGTGGATTGCGGGTGCGCGAAATATAGTTAGTACAACTAACTATATAGGAGCAATTTCATTGGTTTTGTATGAGTAAAATGTCCAGCTAACTATAACACCACTAAAACTTATAGTTTTTTTTGTGAATTTCAAAGGTTTTTTAAAAACTAATTCCTAACTATATAACTCCTGAAACCTATGGTTTTTTCAGTGAATTTCAAAGGTTTTTTTAAATGCTAATTCCTAACTATATAAGGCCTGAAACCTATGGTTTTTTCAGTGAATTTCAAAGGTTTTTTAAATGCTGATTCCTAACTATATAAGGCCTGAAACCTATGGTTTTTTCAGTGAATTTCAAAGGTTTTTTAAATGCTAATTCCTAACTATATAAGGCCTGAAACCTATGGGTTTTTCAGTGAATTTCAAAGGGTTTTTAAATGCTAATTCCTAACTATATAAGGCCTGAAACCTATGGTTTTTTCAGTGTTTAAAAAAAAAAATTGATTGGTTAACTGGCTTATTAAGTGTATCTTAGTGAATACATATATTAGCGAGTAATGTTTAAATATTTAAATATATGCATGAGTGATGTAATATGTGACGTCATCAGCAGTGCATTGCAGACGTGCAAATTATAGTGAGTCCAACTAACTATAACGTGGGAATTTCAATGGTTTGATGCGAGTAAAATTTCCAGCTAACTATAACTGGTGTGAAACCTATGGTTTTTTCAGTGAATTTCAAAGGTTTTTTAAATGCTAATTCCTAACTATAACTGGTGTGTAACCTATGGTTTTTTCAGTGAATATATATATATATAACATTTCTATGGCAAAATGAAACCTCTCATTTTGTTCCTTTTCAAATTAAATGTACTAAGTGTTACCACTTTATTCCAATCAAGATGACTTCAGGTGTGCCATACTTTTGTCATAAGTAAGACTGTTAGCGTTCTAGTTGTTCTTTAGAACACTCTGGGACATTCTGTCATTGGGCTATAGTTGGGCTACATCTGGCTGATATTTGGGCTACATTTGGGCTCTTTTTTCTCAGGTGGCCATCTTGGGAGACTGCATATCAGAAGCTTTTTTAATGAAATATAAGAGGATTTGAGAAGTCACTCAAAATGTGCCCTAATTTTTCTTTCTTCAGCACTAATCATAATTTCTATGGCAAAATGAACCCCCTCATTTTGTTCCTTTGCAAATTAAATGTTTTAAGTGTTAACACTTTATGCCAATCAAGATGACTTCAGCTGTGCCATACTTTTGTCATAAGTAGGACTGTTAGCGCTCTAGTTGTTCTTTAGAACACTCTGGGACATTCTGTCATTGGGCTATAGTTGGGCTACATCTGGCTGATATTTGGGCTACATTTGTTTTTTTTGTCTCTGGTGGCCATCTTTGGGCTACATTGGGCTACATTGGGCTACATTGGGCTACATTTGGGCTCTAACATATATATAGCCCAATGTAGCCCAATATATATTTTTTCAAAATTAGTTTTCGTAAAAACCACTGCAGCACATATCTTGAGACATAGCAAAGGCACATCGGGCTACCAGTCCCTACAATTTTGCCAAGTTTGGTGGAAAACCATTCAGCCGTTCTGGCTAAAAGTGAGTCCAACCGCCCTATGGAAATTAACATAGGGAAAACACGTTTTGGGACCCAACCTTTTATCTCGGGCCCCGCTTGACGAATCCCCCCCAAACTTTCAGGGAAGGAGCGGAGCACCGCGAGGCAAAGTTAAGATGTTGCGATTTCCCTATGGAAAACAATCCTAATTATATATACCTACTGGCTATCGCCAGTAGGTAATATATATATATATACCAGCGAGCAAGGCGTCTGAGATCGCCGAAACGCGTTTGGGTTACCTGTTCGGATTATGCACATCTAAAAATTATGTAAAATAAACTTTACCTGCGGCTGCAGAAGAAAATTTTGGAGTCCGTCTCTCTTTTTCCTGCAAGTCGGGACGCCGCATGGCAAGCGGCGTAAAGAGTGGATTATTGATATATATATATATATATATATATATATATATATAAATATATATATATGGTGTAAATTCGTTCAGTAGTTGCAGGTTGTGGAAAAGAGTGCATTGACGGTGGAAACGCTATCTGAGACACAAATAAAGTCCACTGGAAGCTAACCCAAGCATGCTGGAGCCTGTTACTGAAGAATGAATGGGTGTGTTGAAATACATATATCTATATCTATATTTGGTTAAGATACATTGATGATTTATTCATTTTTTGGAAACCCGATACAGGATCAGTCGAAAGATTTGTTAAAAGTATTAATCAGAACAGGCTAAAACTATCATTCTCGAGTTAAGTTAGCAATACTACAATTGACTTCTTAGATGTTAAGCCTGAGGTGAATAATTCATGCTTTGAAAACCTCCATCTTCCGGAAACCGACTGCCGGTAATACCACTTTGCATGCAAATAGCTCTAACCCCTTTCCACTCAAAATAGCATCCCATATGGGGTACTACTCAGAGAGACTAAGTAAAGGAGGGTACCAATATCCAGTTCTAGAGATGGCAAAGGCCAAGGTTAGTAAGGTTAGTAGAATGATTCACTAGCACGGCTCTGGTTCAAGGTCATCAATGCCTCACTTCTTCAAGGTGAAATCCCGGACTTCTTGAAGGTCGGCCTAGTGCTCCCTATTCTCAAAAAACTCTTGGCTGAACCTGTTGACCTGAACAATTACCGACCAATCACAAACATATCCACCCTGGCTAAACTTCTGGAGAAATGTGTTCGTGAACATCTACGCAAACACATTGAGCAATTCCAGCTTCTCGACCTCTTCAAATTAGGCTTCCGCACAGGCCGCAGCACTGAAATGGCCATCACTCACATAGTGGGCAACACTCTCACTTTATTTGACCAAAATGAAGCCTGCCTTTTTAATTCTACTCAATCTCTCATCTGAAGTCGACACTGTCAAACATGACAACCTACTCTACCTCTTGGAACGCAGGATGGGGCTCTCAGGGGCTCTCAAATGGTTTTCCTCTTTCTTCAACAACAGAGCACAAAGAGTCAAATCCAACCAGTCTCTATCCAACCCAAGTCCTGGCAAACTGGGTATCCCCCAAGGTTCCTCACTCTCCCCCATACTCTTCAACCTTTTCCTGGAACCATTTACTGTAATTCTTAAAGCCTCCAACATCCAATATCACATGTATGCTGACGACACCCAACTCTACATGAAAATCTCCTCCCCTGACGACATCAAATCCCTCAACGGAACCCTTCTCATAACCCTAAAGTGGCTAACCTCCAACCATCTCAAATGAAACGCCCTCAAGATAGAATTCCTGCTCATTGCACCCGCTAATCAAACCCCCACTGTTTTGAAATATCTCTGTAACCTCACTGCCCTCAACTGCACACTATACATCATTGACTCCACTAAATCACTGGAAGTTGTGCTAGACAAAAACCTAAACATGCAAGACCACATCAGATCATCGACCAAAGGAGCAAACTTCCAACTCTGCATCCTAAGGTAACTCAAACCTTACTTTTCTCAAGATGACTTTAAATCGGCTGTGCAAGCACTTGTAATTGACTTCACTAAATCACTGGGAGTTGTGCTAGACAAAAACCTAAACATGCAAGACCACATCAGATCATCGACCAAAGGAGCAAACTTCCAACTCTGCATCCTAAGGTAACTCAAACCCTACCTTCCTCAAGATGACTTTAAATCGACTGTGCAAGCACTTGTCATCGCTAGACTAGAATACGGCAGTGCTACTCTATGCAGACTGCCAAAACACAGTTTAGCCCCATCAGAGCATCTCTAAATGCTGCTACTAGACTCATCACAGGTTCTAAAAAGACCAACCCCATTTCGCCGGACCTAAAATAGCTCCTTTGGCTTCCCTTTGAGGCAAGGATCCAACTAAAGATCGCTTGTATGACCCATAGAGCTCTCCATTTCAACACCCCACTCTACCTGACAAACAAGCTCGAACTATCTGGTGGCTCCAAGTCCACAAGGAGCACCGGCACACTGCTGCTCAAGCAAAAGAAATGTAATAAGCTTTAAACTTACAATCGCTCATTCTCTGGCATCGTCCCGAGAATCTGGAACTCCCTTCGAGTGGAAACAAGACTGATTCCCTCTACACCTGCCTTCAAAAGGGAAGTTAAAGCTCTACTAATTAACAATGCCTTGAAATAGATGCTTTGCTCCTCCTTCCTATAGCTTACTGTAAACATGTCATTTGTTGAGACCCATTGTCGCCTGCCATATTGTCTTGTTTACTCTTGATGTATATTGCCCTACTTTTCGTTCTCACCCAACCTGCTTCCTATGTTCACCTTAATTTTTATCCTGCTCCTGTTGTATATTGTCTCACTGTTACCTTGATTTTTTCCCACTAGCTGTTTTCATATGTCTTCCTCAACTGTATGTAAAGCGCTCTGATACCCACCTGGGTCATATTCGAGCTAAACAAAACTTTTAAAATAATAAATAAATACATGGATCTTCTATTTAAGCAGGAACAATCAAATAAGGAAAAAGCTCAGGCAAGCAGATTCATTACTGTGTATAACACCAAACATAAAGATCTTAGACAAGTTCTCAATAGACACTGGCACTTGGTGAAAAAGGATCCAATGCTAGGAGGTTATGCAAAACCCAACATATTCTATCAAAGATCACCTTCGATGAGTAACAAACTTGTAAAAGGGTACATAGACACAAATCAAAAAGGGCTAAAATCTACGAAAGGGTTCAATAAGTGTACTAAATGTAAGGCATGTAAACATGGTAAGAATCTTGCAGAATTGGAATCAAGTTTGGGGGAAAGTTTAAGGGTTTCCAAACCATTGAACTGTAAATCAGAATTTGTAGTTTATCTGCTGAAATTTACCTGTCCTGAGAGGTACATAGGGAGCACTAAGCTACAAGCCCATAAATGTATCCTTCAACATCTGAGAGCAGTGAAAGACTCACATGTCACCTATCCAGTGGGAACACATTTTATGGAGTCTCACAACAGCGATTATACAGTACTCACATACAGTGTCTTGGACCAAGTAGAAAAATCAATCAGGGGAAGAGACAGAGAGAAAGCCCTTAGGCACCAATGAGTCAAAGGGTTTGAATATTGATGAAGAGTTATACACCTTTTTATGAATGTATATGTCTGTTGTTATTGTAGCCTCTTCTACTTCTTTAATGGTTAGTCTCCAGGTACTCGCAAAGACATGTAAATGTTTTTAACGCTTTTTAATTTGTTTTCAGTCTTTTCATCAATAACAGACTAATATTTTTTATTTTGCCTATTCTATTTTAGGTTGTTCGAGAAGGATACCGTGACATGAATGCAAGAGAGCTAAGATATCTATTGTTTTTTCATATCTTTATTTTTATCTTTTTTGGCTCTCTAAGCCAAGTATGTAGTCCTTCGCCCAATAGGGCATTATTTATGGAGTCATATGGTGGCGAATAACCATTGAGATTTATTGTCTTTGCTTTGGTCTACACAATTGCTAGTGCATTAACCCGTTCACGGCGGCGGTGCAGTGATTTATGACTGGGCATGGGTTGGACAGCCCCGGCCGTACTCCGCACACGCCCACCGTGACGTCGGATGGCACACGCAAAGGGTTAATAAGCCCCATAGAGCTCTATATTATGGTTCAAACTATTATTATTGATATATTCATGTTTGTGTACCACACCTGTATATAAAGGGTTTATGCAAATTTGATCGGTCTTCTGAAAATGTAAACATCAGATAAACAATGCACCATAATTCTGTTTATTACATTGTTGTATAACCTCTTTTCAATTTCACTCATTCTGTTGGAATCTATTTTGAATTATCTGTAGAATGTTTTATTAATTGTAAATGTATGTCTGTGAATAATTGCCATTTGAAATGGATTCACTTAATTTTGATGTGTTAAACAATGGCAGACACTTTTTCATTGTTTACACCACCATGGCAAAGCCGCTTTCTATGTCTTTGTATGCAGAGGATACTAAATGTCTGCTGTTTTGACTGACAAAATGTTGTGAACAAGGCTAGTTTAGCCGAAACGCGTAGATGTTTTCTGTCTATATGCTATATTTAATTAACATTTAATAAAAAATTCCAGTACAACTTTCCATATTACGCATCTGGGCGTGGACGTCAACGAGCACCCACGGGGATCTGGCAGCACACCGTGCACACCCTCAGTTCTTATATATTTATATATACATATGTTCTTACACTTGCAAGCGTTATAAATTCAATATTGTACTGTTGAACAATGTCACAAATTTCATATTCCTGAGAGCAAATGCCAGTTTCTCCATTTCTGCTCTTAGGTAGGGTACCATTTCAAGTTTCAATGCTATCTTGATGTTCTAAAGAGATATTCATTACGATTGACTATATATTGGAACAGTGTTGTATGTATATCATCAGAAATGTACATTATTTTTTATTTAACACACATACACCATCCTTGTCAGCTACAGATAAGGATGCTATGCAGGAGAAACAATGGCAGGTAACTATAACTTGTGTCCTAAGGTTAATTATACCTCATGTACCCAATACACAGTTTTCTCATCAATAATTTAATTGCAAATGTAGCAGTGATATTATCAATGAGGTCACAAACACTAAGTATGATGTAATACGTGAGGTAATTAGCAATGCACAGTGAGGGTGTGAGTTATAGTTACTTTAGGGCAAGAGATACAGTTACTTTGGATAACTATAACTATAAATGGTAAATTTCTGTGTGTTTTTTTAGTTTAAAACATTACATTGTTACTGAACATTTCACTGGATTATAATGTTTATTTAACCTTTATTTTTTTCAGTGAATTTCTAAGTTTTACAAATATTTTGTTACCATTCATAAAGCCAACCCCATCCTTGCATGATGGTGTGTTGAAACCAGGCAGTCAAACCCATGCTGCTCACAGATTTTGGTAGCGCAGCCTCTGGTGACCTTTGGGCACCAGGGACCACATCTCCTAGGGCAAAAATCTATATATTAAGGTGGGGGTCATGCAGTTTCCCTCCTCAATCCTTAATAAGGCCTGAGGACCCCAATCCCCGGGGCCAAATTCAACAAAAAAGGGAGGGGACCATGTCGCCCCCATTTCTGAGCCTTAATGGGCTCTGTGGGTGACATCAACATGGGGCCAAATTCTAAGGGGAGGGAGGTGTGACCCCTCTACCCAAGTTTTATCAGGCCCTCGGGACCCTATCCTTCGAAGCTGCATTGCAGAATAAAGTCAAGAGGCGGTACCCCTCCCTGGGTCTTATTAGGACCTTGGGACCCCAGGTCCCTATTTTATTGAAATGGGGAGAGGTACAGTGCTACCCCCTCCCTGAGCCTATTTAATGGCTATGGTACCCCATCCACCGGGCCCTGCATCAATCATATTTTTGATTCATAGGTTGCCCAAATGCACAGTCTTACTGAAATTGTAGGAACTGTAGAACATGACACCATCAGCGCTCTAGTTTGGGTAGTTATTTAATGGGTCTCCCAAGTAGTTTTCTTAAGTGTACCCAAAGACTCTAATGACCAGTTAACCAGAGATGTCCATGGTGTTAGGGATAAATCCTCCTGAGCTAAATACAAAACCCATATTTTTGTCTGTAGGTTTTTCAAGCTTGCACCTTGTAGGAAGGTAGATCCCTGACTATGGTTGCCCCCAACTTTTTGCCTGGTGTTTTGCTGGTTTTCTGACTTAGTTGACCTGGGGCCCTGCTATTCAGGACCGCAGGCCTACTGCTCTCTCTGTAAAATGGATTCCATGTACCCTAGGTACATATCTAATTGGATACTGAGTCACCTTATCAGTCCCTGTACAGTGTACCTTAGGTACCCAGGGCATAGGTGTACCCAGGGCCTACCAGGGGCTGCAGCATGTATTATGCCACCCCTGGCTGGCCATCCAAATCTGACACAACTGGCTGCTTGACAGCTGGGGCAAGGTGGTGTAATCACCCTTTGCTTTAGATATAGTATACCTATATCTAACCCTAAAAATGGGCACACAGATCTCCTATCAGTCACTCCTATGGCAGGCCTTGACAATCCTGAAGGCAGAGTGCTTGGAATCGTGTGAGATAGTGCTCTGGCATGAGCTGAGCCTGTCTGCGGCTTTCGGGATCCATCCCTTAGCCGTTTCCATGATATCGCATACCATATACTCTTAAGTGCATTATAATCCTCGCGGTTATATGCCAACTCTGGTATCGCTTTATCAAAACATGTCGAGTAAGGTGTCATACGAATTGGAATACTAACCCCTCGCCAATTCTGGCGACGGGGTTAGCATTCCACCCTTCTAGAGGGACACGACATGTATGTGACCTGTAAACCCGGTTAAAGTCAGACAGAGCCTTAGCATCCACAAAATGGATGCTGCCACCGAGACACAAGTCTGCCCTCCTGCTGCTGGGAGTCCTCCCAGAGCAGGAGGCAAGGACAAAGGGTTTCCTGCCAGGGGCGGTGCCAGCACCGTCCCAGACAGGGTTTTGTGTATTCCAGGTAGGCAGGGCTACAGAGGAAGGTGACTGCAAGTGGCACCCCGGTGCTCACTGTGCATAGGCCGGCTGAAACCAGTTCCAGGGGCACTCCAGCCCCTGGCCTGGGGAAAGCCCGCCAAAGGAGAGGGGTGTAACCACCCCCCTCCTGGTCCCACCCATAGGGCAGGACTTAGTCGCGTGCCAGCCCCCTTTTCTCAGATAAAGGTAGGAGCAGGCCCCCTTCCAAATTAGATCATCTTTAGAATCAAGACACGACTTTCTACAAAAGGACATCAAGATTTCTTCTTCAAGATTCTCCCTTGTGACTAAGGAGTAGTCACCCTGCATCCGCAGGCACCACCTTAAGAACACTGCGGTCTGCTGCAAGTCCTTCCTCCGGAATCCGACTGCCCAGCTCGACAAGACCCGGCTTCCCTGGCACCTCCGACCTCTACTCACCTCTACAGCCAAGCTGAGAACCGTGAGTGCGACGAGACCTCAAGGGACCGACTATTGCCAAGACTGCACGACTTCTTCACAGCAAGCCCGCCGAGTAATCTCCTGGCGTTTGCTTTGGGGTCCGAGAAGCCCCGACCCTGAGCAGCTCCAGCACCAAAGAGCAGCCCCCCAGCATCTCCACGATCGGCGTGGGGCCCTTCTGCTTTTTGCTGCTCACCGCGTTGTTTGGCTACTAGCCCGCTGGCTTGTGGCCTTCTGAACGACGCCCAACGACATCACTGCTGCTGGTCTGGTTGCTCCAGACTGGCTCCTGCTCCCTTCCAGAAGAGGAGCACCCCGGACCCTCCTGGTCCACTCAAGACGCCATTTTGAGTCCACCGCGTGGGCTTGAATTAGCCAAGGCTTTGTTGCCCAATCCTGGGTTCTTCGACGCCGACAGCTTCATCCATCGTGGGACAGCTCGCCCCTCCATCCTGGTCGCCGACAACGCCTCCTGGTCCGTGAGATCTGCAGAGCACAGCGTCGCCCACTCACCTAGCCGAGGTGACTACCATCCGGTGCCCTCCTGGTGCCCCCTGACTACTGGCTAGTAGTCACGAACTTGGTCCCCTCTGCTTTCAGGTATCATCCATCTTCGAGATCCAGGCTTGGATCCCTTCGAACTCTCTTCACTGGTCGCCTGCCAGCATCTTTCTTCCAGGCTCCTGGTTCGTCTACGAGGATTCCCGACGTCTTTTGAGACATATGCAGCTGCAGCCCCTGGGCTAGGTAACTTCGGCATTTCGGTGCCCCAGCATAGCCTCACTATCCAAGGGTCAGGATCCACTGTCGTTTTCTTCCTACCAGGTCGGGTTTGCCCGTGAACACTAACTTTAACTTTACTAGCTATCATAGACTTTGTCCCGCATCCCGCGTGAGAGTGCACACTCTGCACCCGAGTCCCCTGGGCCTCCTAGAAGTAATCTAACGATTCTATAGTCAAGTCCTAGCGATTCCAAAGCCTATTAGTACTGTACTTACCTGCTAGTAATTTCGCATTCCACTTTTTGAGTATATGGTTTCTCGTGCCCCTCGGGCATTTGTGTATACTGTGCTAACTTAAGTATTTTTATAAGAGTTTTGTTGTGTGCTTAGCTCCCTGTCTCATAAAGAGCCAGGGTAGTCTTGTTATAAATAAATACACTGTTTATTTTCATAACAACTTGTGTGGTGTTCTTTCACTGGGTGTTCAAGGGGTAATGTGATGGTAAAACAGCTGGCTTAACACGCCCTCTAGAGTCTTAGCCTTAGACTGCTCGTATCCATGCTACTAGGATAGCTGGTCTATAAGGTTGACTTACAACCAATCATCAATAAGGGTTGTTTGAACTGATATATAGTGATCACTAGAATAGTCAGCACTGCACATCAGGCCAACTTCTCACACACCTTTTAAAGGCTACCCCACTATAGTTACCTTCTCTGAATTCCATACATTTTAAATGGCTAACGCAGCAATTAATTGCAGACATGTAGTAACACAAATGTTGCAACAGCATGGGCTGATCCTGACAGGTGGGGCTGTTACCTTTGTGGCAAAGGTATATGAAGCATATAGAACAGAGGGACTCTATTCATGAGTAATATTTCCAGCAGAAAATACACAATCAAGACTTTTTTACAATTATACCATATTAGCAGTTCCAAACAACTACACAGTTTATTAAGAACTATCATTCACGCTCCAGGAACGGTTGTATGTCATGACAACGCGTGGTATTACCACGCGTGCCATTACAATGCGGGGATTACAACGAAAGTCGTTACAACGACTTTCGCTGGAGGGCGCTGGATAGTGGAATAGTTTAATTTTCTATTCCAACTCCAGCCCACGTTGACAGTAGAGAAGGTGTTGGATAGAAAATTAAACTATTCCCTATCCAACAGCGGCCTCCAGCGAAAGTCGTTGTAATGACTTTTGTTGTAATCCCCGCGTTGCAATGGCAATGCGTGGTAATCCCCGCGTTGTCATGGCTGTTCCCCCCAGGAACACAAAAATTGCTTCCAAGGCACCCTACTGTGAGCAAGAGATGATTTTAGATAGGTTCCCCTCAGTAATGGAGGGGCAACATGGCCATTCTTAGCCGGTTAAACAACTTACCCTGTCATAGGAAACCTTACAGCACGAGAGCTGCGTACACTATAGATCAGTCTAATTATGTTATACAGATGTATGGAACAACACATTATGCTAACAATGGCAATACGCCCAGTGAGGAATGCTCAAGCTGCACAACAGCATTAAGCAATTCTAACAATTAGCCCACTGACTATTAATCCAAAGACGGGAAAAGTTCCACCAGATGGGAGGAAATTCTGTTCTGGATGGCACAAAAAACAAATCAACTTGAAGCAGTATTTTCCCATTCGGACCTCAACATAAACATAGAATTCTCACCATGTGCCTACCTTTAGGGATGGTTCCTTCTGTAGACTGAGCTATTTGGGTAGCAGTATTTGCAACGGGCTATACCATAATATGTGGTACAGCATCCATTGCTGTTTTACCAGAGGCGCTAACAAAGATCCAAAATAAATATAGAGCACCCCCGTCCAGGATTTGGAGACAAAGCTTATTAACAATTATGCCACGGTGGTCTCAATTATTTTAAGTAATATTAAAGGGGAAGAGGCAGCCTTGGCAGTACGCCAACATGTCACACAAATACCATTAGCAGGTCAGGAGCGAGAACTACCAAAGATAGTTGCTGACACCTTTACATCCATACGTCGAGATATTTTAAGAGCCAGACCTACTAAACCACAACTTTTGGGTAATTCTGAAAAGTATAACTCAAAAAAGGCACAAGAGTCGTCGAAAAATGGCTGGAATAATAAGAGAAATGAGGAAAAGCTTAACACCTGGAGTGGATCTCCTCCACAGGAGTTCTCTGAAAAGCACTATAATCTGCGCATCTGTGAAAGAATTAAACAGACTGATAGGTATCAGTATACTGATACATGTCCTTTTCATTCCTTTCAGGAGTCATCCAAAAAAACCTCAGAGAGTGGAGCCTAGTCAGAGCAGTATGTGAAACCGAAGGACTCACAAAACTCATCTGACTTTACAGTAAAAAAGGAAGAAAAGCTTCCACAACAAAATTTCAATTTAAAAAATGGTTGATATCTCACTTAAAGATGCCACACATAGTGAAGCCTCTGCTTTTGAATGTAGAGTAGACTATTACCCTGCTACACTGTGTGGCAGAAGTCACTGTAATTGGCTCGAATCTTCAAGAGTGTCTGCTGGCAACAGCAACTAGTGAGTTTGTCCAGGTGGAAACACGGGACCAGAGTCTTAATGTTCCAAGTAGGTTGTATGAATTACAGCTCCATATGAAGGGTGATATACTTCACACTATTAACTTTCTCTTCTGGGAGAACCTAACATTTGGTTATGACATTCTTTTGGCTGAAAGATTTTGGCCACCTGATTTTGATAAACAAGTCCCATGAGGGGAAAGTATGACATTACCATCTTTCTCCAATCTTGTTTCAGAATCAATTCAACATACATATGCCAAGGAGTGGGCCCTTGCACAAGCCCTTGTGTAATAATGCAATCACATGGGCTAGGATGAAGAATCCCCATACCATATAATACCCATTAGGTCAAACCCATAAGTGTAACCATAATAACCCATCCAGCAAACATGAGGATAAACAACAAATTAGAGAAATACTGAATATCAAGGTGTAATTTAGTCTTGCACCTCACCAATAAACAATCCTTTGTTTCCAGTAGTGAAACCAGATCATTCATATCCCTTGGTCTTAGACTATAGACAAGTACACAGTCATACTTACAGATTTACAGTACAAAATGAACAGCATAGGGCCAGATGTGTGATGCTTTTTTTTAGGTTGCGACCAGAAAAAAAGCATTTTTCAATGAACCAAACCCTATTTCATGATTCAGTAACCTATTACCGATACTCAAAATGAGTTAGCGATTTGGTATTAGGTAGGGGCATTTTCATGGCATCGCTTCTTAATAGAGACTCCCAGTGGCATGAGTGAATGTTGTGCGACTGAAATTCAGTCACAAAACATGTGCATGTTTACCACATACTTCAAGTAGGTTAAAACACATTCACAAATGGGAAGGTGTCCAGAAGAGACCCTTTTCCCTTGGTAAATGTTTGCAAAAACTTTTTTAAGAGCAGCAGTGGTCACTGCTTACTCTTAAAAAATGAAAAGAAAACTTTTCCTTTTTGTTTTTGATACACAATTTGTTATCCTTTAAGGAAAATGGGCTGCAGTTAAAAAATAAACTTTTTTTATTTAAAAGCAATCACAGACATGGTGGTCTGTTGACCCCAGCAGGCCATCATCCCTGTGAGTTTAGCGATTCCCAATTAGCCACAAATTTCGACCTACCGCATGAATATTAATGAGGTAGACCTATTTACAACCCACTGGGAATCACAAACATTGTCAAACAAACAGTATTACATAGCTGTCTGTGATTACCTAATAGTGTAGCACAAACATTCGCTATTATGTAATAGTAAAGTTAAACCTAACCACATCTGGCCCTTATTGTGCAAAAAATACCAAACAACATTATACATTTCAAATAGTTGTTTCTGCCAGAAAATAGGACCTGAGAGCCGGTATTTGACAACATTAACTTCCTCGGTTCACAAAAACAATTCTGTTGATTGCTACAAGGGTATATGAACAGCCCAGGCTTGTTCTCTGCCCGGGCAACAGGATTGCTACAGATCTTTGACAATGAAGCATTGTCCTATATTGATGGCATATATCTCACAGATGATGACTTAGAAACACACCTGGGATGAGTAGATTGCAAAATTCTAGTGTTTGCTCACATTGGCAATAAATTCAATTTACAAAAATCAAAAAATCTCAGTCTCTTCAGTTTAGGATACAAGTTGTCCAAAGAAGGCTAGAGCTTAGCAGCACACTTCCTAGAGAAGTTAGCACTCTTACAACCACCAAACACATTAAAGAGGCTCCAATCATTAATGGGTTTTTTCAATTTTGGCACAACATACATACACGATTATGCCCAATGGGTAAAACTGTTTTATGGCCTGATCCATCCAGACTTTTCAAGCACACAGTGGACACCAGAACATTCATAGATGGTGTGTGCAGTACAAACTGACATGCTAGTTACTAAACACTTACACACATGTGTAAACACAACAAATGTGATAATTCAAATAATTGCAAGGACCAGTGGGTATGCATATATCACTTTCAACTAAGATAACACTGTACCAATTGCATAAACATCTCATTTATATTCCAATGTGGAAATTAGTTTTGCACCAAAAGAAAATGTTCTCAAAGCGGTACACACCACTGTAGTGAGAGAAAGATCATTTGCTCAGGGGAAAAGCATAATTGTTGTGACTCCCGTTTCAGCCTTAGAGGCTGTCACAAAGGCTAGCATCCCAAACACAATATTTTTACATCCTAGATGGATACAATGGCCCAATTCACTAACAGCAACATATGTAGACTAAATGTTTTGACTCCACGCTACAAACACAGGCTTACCTTCGGTATGAACAAGAATACCCTTTGCCCAAATAAATAGTGCCTCTAGATCTGTATAAGTGTATAGTTTACACTGATGGTTCTGCCCAGCCAGCAGTTGGAAAAACATCAATACGTTTTGCAGTCACTAAGGTGACTGTACTGAACAGCTGGCTGTAATGCGGACGCCCCCGCACCGCACGGCCACCAGCTGCAGCGAGTGCCCCTCCTGCCCGCTACCTCACTCAGCCTTGCTGAGCCTGCCGCATCAACCCCGCCCCCCGCTGCCCTAGCGGGATCGCTCTCCCTGCCTGACTGTTGCCGTGCTTATTGGACTCTCCCCGGTGTGCTCGGTGATTTCTCCGCTTTTTTCCTCCAGTGTCATTTGTGATATTGTATTCCCCTGTGCCTCTGTCTCTTGCTGATCCCCGTGTTATTGCTCCCCCTCTGCCCCTGTTTCCCCCACCCCGCTCCCCGCTTCCCGCCGCCGTGCGCGAGGCCTCGCCCCCTTTCTTTGTGTACCCTTCACGCTCCCGCTCCCGCCTCCCAGCTCCTCCCTCCCTCCCACTTCGCCATATATGGCGACCGGGCGGACGCGCAGCGTTGAGGCGCAGCGGGCGCGCCGACTGAGCGCCGAAGGCGCGCCAAAGGTAAGCCCGTCTGCGCCCGTCCGCGCCTGGACCGCGCCCAGTGCCAGGACCCCTGGCCCCCGCAGACACCAGCCCTCCCGCCGGACCTACAGCGCCACCGAACTCAACGCACTCAACGCCGGCCGAATCCCGGGCTGCTATCAAGCCACCCCGCGACGCACCCACGGACCCTTCTGCTGCCACTCCTGCAAGTTCACCTGCATCCGGACCTGCACTACCCCAGCACCGACCAAGACCAAGACAAGCAACAGCAGCAGCCACCTGAAATGTATCCTGCTCAACACCCGCTCCGTCCACAGACACGCCGTCGACCTCTGGAACCTGCTCGACACCACAGCCCCAGACGTCGCCTTTCTCACGGAAACCTGGATGAGCGCCTCTTCAGCGCCCGACATCGCCATCGCCATCCCAGACGGCTACAAGATCATCCGGAGGGACCGCATCAACCAGACTGGAGGAGGCATCGCCATCGTCCACAAGAACACCATCCGCATCACGACCAACACCGACGACACCCTCGCACCCGCCGAGCACCTGCACTTCCAGGTCCACATCAACCCCAAGACCACCCTCAGAGGCACCCTCATCTACAGACCCCCGGGACCACGCACGCAATTCAGCGAATACATCGCCGACTTCATCAGCCCGCACGCCCTCCCCTCCGCTGACTACATCCTCCTCGGGGACCTCAACTTCCACCTGGAGAACAACAACGACCGCAACACCACCACCCTGCTGGACAACCTCGACATCCTCGGTCTCAAGCAGCTGGTGACCACCCCCACCCACTACGCCGGACACACACTCGACCCAGTCTTCTCATCCAGCAAGGACAGCACCTTCAGCCACGCCACCGGACTCCACTGGACGGACCACAGCTGCGTCCACTTCAGCTTCAGTAGGACCACGATCCACCACCACCAGCAACAGGTTGCACGCAGAAGCTGGAACAAGATCACAGCCGACCAGCTCGCGACTTCCCTGAGCAAGAACCCTCCCACCGGCGCAACGAACCCCAGCCAAGCGGCCACTAACCTCACGAAATGGATCAGCGACTTCGCAGACGACCTCGCCCCCCTGAGGACCCCGCCTAGCAGACCCGGCAGCAAGAAAGCCCCATGGTTCACCGACGAACTCAAGAGCTCCAAGAAGAACTGCCGAGCCCTCGAGAGAGCCTGGCGCAGAGACCCAACACTGGACAACATGACTGCCCTCAAGCTCGCCACCCAAAAACACCACCAACTGATCCACGCCACCAAGAAAACTGCATTCAAGGAATGACTGGACAACAACGCACACAACAGCAAAGAACTCTTCAACATCGTTAAAGAGCTCTCCAACCCCAACGCCGGAATCAACGACATCACCCCATTGCAAGACCTCTGCAACTCCCTCACCTCCTACTTCCACAACAAGATCGCGGACTTACACAACAGCTTCAGCCCTCAACCGACGCACGCCACGACCGAACCACCGACCCCCACCACCACCATCCGCGCCTGGACCCTGATCAGCACCGAAGACACCGTCCGCACGATGAACTCCATCCACTCCGGATCTCCGACCGACCCCTGCCCTCACCACGTCTTCAACAAGGCCGACGCTGTCATCGCACCCTACCTGCAGAACATCATCAACACCTCCTTCGACACCGCCACCTTCCCGGAGAGCTGGAAGCACGCCGAACTCAGCGCTCTACTCAAGAAGCCATCAGCCGACCCCACCGACCTCAAGAACTACCGCCCCATCTCGCTGCTCCCGTTCCCTGCAAAAGTCATCGAGAAGACCGTCAACAAGCAGCTGGCCGCCTTCCTCGAGACGAACGGATCCCTCGACCTCTCGCAGTCTGGCTTCCGGACCAACCACAGCACCGAGACCGCCCTGATCGCAGCCACCGATGACATCCGAGCCCTGCTTGACAACGGAGAAACAGCGGCCCTCATCCTCCTAGACCTCTCCGCGGCCTTCGACACTGTCTGCCACCGTACACTAGTGCAGAGCCTCAGCAACAGCGGAATCCAGGAGAAGGCACTGGAGTGGATCATCTCCTTCCTCGCCGGAAGGACACAGAGAGTCCGCCTCCCCCCGTTCAGATCAGAAGCCACCGAAGTCATCTGCGGCGTTCCTCAAGGCTCCTCGCTCAGTCCAACCCTCTTCAACGTCTACATGAGCCCCCTCGCAGACATCGCACGCCAGCACAACCTCAACATCATCTCCTACACCGACGACACCCAGCTGATCCTCTCCCTCACCAACGACCCCACCACCGCCAGAGCCAACCTACACGAAGGGATGAAAGAGGTAGCCGAATGGATGAAGAACTGCCACCTGAAACTGAACTCGGACAAGACGGAAGTCCTCATCCTGGGATCATCACCCTCCGCCTGGGACGACTCCTGGTGGCCCCCCGCCCTCGGCAACGCACCCAAACCAACCGACCACGCACACAACCTGGGCTTCATCCTGGACTCCTCCCTCTCCATGACCAGACAAGTCAACGCCGTCTCCTCGTCGTGCTTCAACATCCTGCGCATGCTACGTAAGATCTTCCGGTGGATCCCCACCGAGACCAGGAAGACAGTCACCCAGGCCCTCGTCACCAGCCGTCTGGACTATGGCAACTCCCTCTACGCCGGAACCACCGCCAAACTCCAGAAGAGACTCCAGCGGATCCAGAACGCCTCAGCACGAATCATCCTGGACATCCCCCGCCGCAGCCACATATCCGGACACCTGAGAGACCTGCACTGGCTCCCGGTCAACAAGAGAATCACCTTCCGTCTCCTCACCCACGCACACAAAGCCCTACACAACCAAGGCCCAGGATACCTCAACAGCCGCCTCAACTTCTACGCTCCCAAACGCCAGCTTCGATCGACCGGCCACGCCCTCGCCGTCGTCCCCCGCATCCGAAGAGCCACCACAGGGGGACGGTCCTTCTCCTACCTCGCCGCCAAGACTTGGAACTCCCTCCCGACCCACCTCCGCCTGACCCAGGACCATCTCGCCTTCAGGAAGCAACTCAAGACCTGGCTGTTCGAGCAGTAGCGGACCCCCCTCCCCTAGCGCCTTGAGACCCTCTGGGTGAGTAGCGCGCTATATAAGTGCCTTGATTGATTGATTGAATGAAAGTTGTAACTCTGTCACTTTAGAATAAGCATGAGCGGATTTTGCGTATTGGCAATCCGCGGATTTGCGGATTTGCGTATTTCGAAAATCCGCAAAATCCGCGGATCCTAGCGTATTTTTTTTGTTTTTGTGTTCGCACGGGCTTCTGCAAGTTCGCGAGGGTTTTATTGTACAAAACGCTCGCGAACGTGCAGAAACCCGTGCGAACACAATGTGCCTGGGTATTGCGCTCGTGAAAGTCAAGGATGCAAAGTCTATCCAGCATCACAGCTGATTTTCCACGGTAGATTTGGGAAGAAGGCACACCTGTCCAGCCTCGACGACGCTCACGATTGTTTTTGGGCTAATGAATGAGTCACTGAGCGACCATGTGTGTGTTACTATGCAATCGCCCCGAAGGGCGCAGGGGTCCCTTGAGTGAGCTGCTGTTGTATTTTACAATGGCGCCAGCAAGCTGCCAGCGCCGTTGTAAAATAGTTACAAAGTTAGCTTGCACAGGAAGCACTTAGATAAAATAAAGCAGCACCTGCTTCGTTTTATCTAGTGGTTCCTGTGCAAGCTAACTTTGTAACTATTTTACAACGGCGCTGGCAGCTTGCTGGCGCCATTGTAAATTAGTTACATGAGTGGGGGTTCAACTTTTGAACCCGTTACGTCCGCGCGGATTTTTTTTTTCAGATTTTGTGGGAAATCCGTAAAATACGCGGATTGCGGATTCCCCAAAAATCTGAAAAATCCGTGGGCGTAACGGATTTACCGCTCATGCTTACTTTAGAATACAGATCCAGAATTCCCCACATGTATAGTGTTTATTTTATATTATTGTATCCAGTCTTACAATGAGTACTTACACTATTAGTGCCAGATGGATTCAGAGATTCATGAGTGTATGCCATCAAGCACAAGTTGGTTTGGGGAAAGGTGGCAAATCTTAAAGCAAGTTTGCCACAGGCTCATGTTATCCACACACTGAGCCATCAATGCATAGGAGTACACGTTACAGGGAATTAATTGACTGATGAAAGCACAAAGGCAGCAGTGCAAACTGCTGCTGTAGCTGCAGTGACTCATTCCAACATGGGGATAGATGGAGAAATAATGTTGGCTGCCATAGCTTTGTGCTGTGGCACCCGGTTTCTAAAATATTTCCAAACAAAATACTCCTACCAATTAAGTGCAAAAAACAGTTTGCTCATTTTCCCAGAGTGGAGGATAGAGTAATACCAAATGTGGGCCCCAGGCCAGAATTCATCATAGAGACACATGAGGTGTTAGTATCTGCGCACGTTTTTGCGGTGGCTATGGTTTCACTGCTACAGCAATGATACTGGTGGCCAGGACTATATAAACAAATAAAAGATTATGCTCATAAATACAACATTTATAAAAAACTAAAGGTTTCTACGATGCCTCACCATGCAGTCTCCTTCCCTTTTATTTACATTTTGACCCCGGGGATGTGGTCCCAAGGGCCTAATTAGGCTCTAGGAAGGGAGACATGTGCCTCTCCCCTTATTTTATTACTCATCTCCAAGGGATAGGGTCCCCTGGGCCTGCCTTTTTAAGGCTCAGGGAGGGGACTATGCTGCCTTCTCACCTTTTGAATCTTTTTTGTCCCTGTGGGATGGGGTTCCCAGAGCCTAATTAGGTTCTGGGATTGGAGTCACACCCCCCTCTCTCCTTTTTCCCTTGGCCCTGGGGTTTGTGGTCCCATGTGCCCCTAAGAGGTTTGGGGAGGGGGCCACGTGCCATTGGCTGGATAAGGGTTTTTCGTGTTTAGGGGTGGGAAGGGGGATAGGGTGGCAAGTATGTTTTTGTTGATGTATAAGTTGGTAAGGGTATAGGGTGATAGGAGTGTTTTCAGGATTTTAGGTTGGGTAGACGAAGAGTGTGGCAATCACGAGTTTAGGGATTTGGGCGGGTAGGGGAAGAGATTGGAAGGGGGTTTTGTAGGGTTTAGCGGTGGGTGCAGGTATTGAGTCGAAAGGATGTTTGTAGGGTTTGGTTCCGTATGGGTAAAGGTAGTATGATTTTATTTTTTTAGAGCTTAGGGGTGGGTGAGGATATAGAGTAGTAAGAGTGTTTTTAGGGATTGTGGTGAGTATAGGAATAGGTTGTAAGGGTATGTTTAGGGTTTAGGGGTTGATAAGGCTGCTGGGTAGTAAGGGTGTTTTTTAGGGTTTGGTGGTGGGTATGGTTTTAGGGGGTCAGGATGTTTTTAGGATTTATGGGTTGGTAAGGTTGGCATGCCCTATTAGGTCAGCTTGTAGGTCCTGCCCATCCTCCCTCCCCTTCATTCTCTGTATGTGGGCCCCTGCCCCCTCCCTCCTGCCCTCCATTGTCTATTGTGTTGCCTCTATCCATGTAAGCCTTTTCCTCATTACCAGACCCTGACCCCTCCTCTCACACCCTCCATTGTCTGAGTCTGTCCCTGCCCCTTCCCTCCTGCCGTGTGCAGTATTTTGTGCTGCCACTTCCCTCCTGCTTGTCCTCTGTGTTTAGCTTGCTGCGCCCAGCTACTTTCACCCACCCTCCTTTGTCAAGTCTATGCCCCTGCCACTTCCCTCCTGCCCTGCATGATGCAATGTGCCGCCACTGCGCTTTCCACTTGCTCTTCAGGTTGTCTCTACTCCTGTATCTTGCCCTGCCATCTGTTGTCTGGGTTCAGGCCCCTGTTCTCTCACTCCAGCCCTGTGTCGTCCATGGTGCTCACTCTGCTGTTCCCTACTTGGTCAGCTTGCTACCCCCTCCCTCCTGCCCTCAATGATCAATTGAGCTGACACTGCTCCTCCTGCCTCCCCTGAATGTTCTTTTGTGTTGCCACTGCCCCTACCGTGTGCCCAGAAAGGTCAGCTTGCTTCCCATGTTGTTGCCTCCTCTAACTGCCTTCCATCATCCGAGTCCATACCCTAATCCCCTCCCTCCTAACCTTCGAATTACATTTTCTGCCCCTGTCCTATCTGCTTGAGTCTAGCCTCTACCCTTTTCTTACTGCGTTCCATGGTCCATAGCACATACCCCTGCCCCTTCCCTCTTGCACACCATGGTCCTTTATGCTGTCACCAACCAAACCAGCTGCAATACGTGGTCTGTTGTGATGCCACTGCCTCTCCCACCTGCCCTGGATGTTCATCGTGCTGCCCCTGGCCTCCTCTCACTGTTTTAAGTTTCAAAGCTTTGATTGAATCAAGATGAATTCATGTGTGTCACACTTCTGGCATAAATAAGAATGCTAGCGCTCAAGTTGTTTATCAGAACACTGTGGAAGGCTGCAGTTCAAGTCTTGGGTGTCAACTGACAGGATACTTCTGCACTTGCAAGTATGTTTTATTCAGTATATCAGACTTTATTCTTCCTTGGCCATGGAAGCCAGCATGAATTTACAGAAAAACATGCTCTCGTTTTAGTTTCTAGAGACCCTTCTATAAACTCTATAAGAAAAATATGAGAGAAAACAATTTTCTCTCAAAATTAGTTCATCAAATCATTGTGATAAAGTTGTGCTAGCACTGCAGCAATGCAGTAAACACCTGTGTTTATTAGAGGTAATTTATTTAGGTGAATGTCTATATATTCACTGAAAAAAACAAAGGTTACAAATAATGTTATAGTTACTTTATATTTTAAAAAAACTTAGAAATTAACTTCAGAAAACAAAAGTTAGAATGACATCACTGTGAGGTGAAAATGTCAGTAACATCATATTTTGAACTAGGAAAAGACACTGAGATTCACCAGTTATAGTTAACTGAAATAACTATAACTTGCGCCATCAAGAAACTATAATTTGCAGCCGCGCCATGCGCTGAGAAGACATCAATGATGGAATTTGAGATTAAATCAGTGGTGTTATCAATGGTGTCATTCAACATATCATATGTGATCTAATATGTGAGATATAAACATTGCATGACCAGGACTCCTTTCCCTCTGTGACCTCTTAACTGCTGGGAAAGCTATTACATGTGTAGCTGACACTATGCACAGTCCCAACAACCTTTGGACCCATTTCAGCTAGCTTCTGCTGCAAACAGGCCTTTTGGAGGTGTCTGAGACCAGTGAGACCAAGTCCATCTAACTCCTGTTGGATTCAATTCAACTTTCGGACATCACCACATTTTAGTGTGACTTCTATTGACTTATAAAAGAATATTGAAACACAGATGTCATTCCCTCTGTTGGGTGTGAGTGATTATTACTGTATAGGTCACAATTTATGAGCCCTACTTCTGCTAATTGGGCATGCCAGACTGACCACTCATTTTGAATTATAGCTCAAAACCTACCGCACGTTCATCATGTATAATAAAAGGAGGCTGCCCTCATATTGTTGAACATTTAAAAGAAATCACACTATTTTTCTTTTGTTCATTATTTTAGATGTCATTGGTGTTTTTGCAGTGATTCCCTGATTTATGGAAATCAGTGTATATTACTAACTGGCTGCCCTCTCAAGAATACATAAAACAATGTTCTTCCAGTGTTTTCAAATCACGTGGCTTTTTGTTGAAGTGCATGTTACAACATGCATACGTAATACAAAGGAGGAATAATGCAGGATGTGTAAGGGGCTGCACATTAGCGATATGTGAATGGGACGCATTGTAGACTGCTAATCTATGATAGGTCTTCTAGGCAAAGTGAAGCCAAAATGTAGTGTGTATATCATTTTCACTTTAGACCTCAAAATATGAGGGAAAAGTAAATTTCTTATATTCTAAATTAGTCTACATTTGGTAGTGAGGAGAAAGTCAATTCGATCCTGTTGAACTTTAATGCAACTATAATTGATGCACCAATAGATTATTTCAAACAGGGTTTTAAAATGTGCCAACAATGTTCTTCCCTGTGTACCCTGAATGGCCTTCCTCCTAGTGAGGACTGTGAGATAGTCTGCAATCTCAGAGATTAATGCTGTAACTACACAAATACATGATAAAACAATACAGGCCTCCATGGCATGTGCCTGTTTTGTATGGTGTGATTAATGCGGTTTTATCCTAAAACAGGTTTTTCACCCATGGGAGTTTATTTACAAGCCCATTGCACCGCAGGTGCGTCACTTTCCCCGTATAGAACATTACTCACCGGTGTTGCAAGGGGCTTGTAAATAAACCCATTGGTGTTCAGATATAATTGCCCTAACGTACAGAAATGAACCAAAGATTGCACAGAAAATAATCAACCTATTTTACTTATGAATGTACAGTAAAACATATTTGGAAAATTAATCCTCTGCAGATTAGTAGATTGGGCAATAGAGAATATATCTATAACCCAATGTACTAAACCTTTTAGTAGACGCAAATCCTCCAATTTGCTAAATCAGAGACTTTGCTCACCACTTAAAATTATTTGTCTGTTCCCTTAACTCAGTGTAGGAATCAGTTAAGTTTAACTGACTCCTAAAATGAGATTAGAAATGGATACCGAGAGCGCGCGACACGGCGAACAAGATGGCTGCGCCCCCTTGAGCTCCGCGATTTCGGCGGCGCATTTCAAACGAAGGACCCACTTTCAGTCGGCGTTTCTTGGCGGAAACGGCCGTTTCTAGCGTCGGAACTGCCCCCCAACATGTGGGTATGTTTCAGTACACTTTCCAGGTTTTTTTGGGGGTATAATTAGCATAAATGCATTCCCCTCAGAAACGGCCGCCATTTTTTTTTTTTTTCTTC
This sequence comes from Lissotriton helveticus, assembly GCF_964261635.1. Taxonomy (NCBI): domain Eukaryota; kingdom Metazoa; phylum Chordata; class Amphibia; order Caudata; family Salamandridae; genus Lissotriton; species Lissotriton helveticus. Next base: position 2,055,373,598 of record NC_136063.1, on the reverse strand, counting down.
ACCGTTTTTTTTTCTTTTTTCTTCTAAACCTTCTCTCTGGTGCCTTTTTGCTCTTCATTGCCCAATGGCTTTGTTTTTTCAGCGTTGCAATGACTTTCAGCAGCCATTTTAACTTTATTAAGGGATTTTGAGTCGTTTCTGCCTTCTCCTTGTCGACGGACCTTCGTCTCCATTTTTCATCTCATCATTTGCCTCGATAGTGTTCGGCTGGAGTTCTGCACTACTTGGGTCCATTATAACTCCTTCTTTTCTGCGCTCTGTTGAATCTGTGTTGCTCATTATTTTTGCTTGAGGTTTTCCTGATTTGTACTTTCATTGTCTTTGTTGGGATTTTGCAGCCCTCATTCCACACTCCGCTGCTAATCTTCTGCCTCACGTTCACGCTGCTCCTTTCTCTGACTCTACCATCATGGAGCACGGGCATACCAGCAAAGCCCCCAATGCTGCTCCAGCCTCACGCAAGGACTCCATAACTGCAGGCAAACGCCTCAAGAAGGATCCACCATCTCCTTCCAAATCTCCGCCTCCTGTCACCCTGGAGGACCTCATGGAAGAACTTCGACTTATTCGCCCCTTTATTGCGGATACTTCTGCTACCTTGCAGAGACTGGATGATAAGTGGTCTAATCTCGACAAAAGGGTTACTGATGTTGAACAAACAATCAGTGACGTCCAAGATGTCGCTGCTAAACTGGACAGTCTCACCAAGGAAGTTCTTGTCCTCAAGAAAACGTCTGAAGATTTGGAAAATCGTAATAGACGTAACAATCTACGTATTTATGGTGTTCCGGAGAATTCTGAAGGGTCCGACATCATCCTATTTTTGAAGACACAGGTTCTACCCATTGTTGGCCTGCCAAAACATGTGGATGTCAATATTCAACGAGCGCACCGTCTTGGTCCCAAAAACTGCTCTACCTCCGCAAAACCTCGAGGCATTATTGCTTATTTTCTTCTCTACTCTGACCTCATGACTATTCTACATTCTGCCAAGCAACACAAGCAACTTTTTTGGTCAGGGAATAAACTTTTTTTCTCTCAGGATGTATCTAAACAGACTGCGACGCGTCGAAAGGAATTCTTGGATATGCGGCGTTCGCTTCGCTCCATGAACGCTAGATATGGTCTGATTCATCCTTGTTTCTTCAAGGTTACATACAAGGAACGGTCTTACAGCTTCGAGGATCCGGCTGATCTCCGCAGATTCATTCATTCCCACAGAGAAGATTCCATGGAACAAAGTGGCTCCTAGTTTTTATATTTTTTCATCTCTGTGTTTCTTTTATTGTCTACAATGTTGACTTGTTTTTTCTCTTTTCATTACCTCACTCTCTTGTTTTTCTTGTCTCTTAGGTTCATCTCCCGCTGTTTCGATTGTCTTCCTCTTCATTGTATTGTTTTATCATCCGTCTCCGTCATCCCAGTACGCTGATATCCCTGCATACTTGTTTGGTAAGTCTCCTTCATTGGTTCTTGGTCGTGCTCGGTCCCAGGTTCTTTTTATATTTTCCCCTTCTCTTCTTGTCTTTTTTTTTTGTTCCTCGGACTGTGTTCTTGACTCCTTTTTTCCCTCTCGTGCGGTCGTCTTGTACCGCTACTCCCGCTCTCACTTCATTGTTTTTTCTGTTACGTGTCTGTATGGCTAGAATCGTTTTGGTTCTTCTTGCCATCCTTCTGCTTGCTGTCTTCTTTAGGGTTGCTTTTGGCTCCCTTCTTCTTTTTATTTGCTCCCCTTTCTTTCTCTACCTCTCTCCTTCTTACTCACCTCAGCATTTTACTCCTTCCTTTTTTTGCCTTTTTAGTTTTTTTCTACTTTACCTACCTTACTCTTGCTCTTTTTTCCACCTCCCTTTTGGCACTGTGGTATTAGTTACTTCTTCTTTTTCTCCTCCATTTATATCTCTTCACTTCTTCTCATCTTACCTTCCCATGATGGCCTTGCTCCTTTTCCTTTTGCTCTCTCTACTTGGGTTTCTTTACTATTTCCATTGTTCCTCTTTTTAATATTTTTGGCTTGTCTCCATCTCTCCTTGCCAATCTTTCTATATACTCTCTCTTTTTACCTGTATTACTCTTTCTTTCTACTTTTCCTTTAATCCCCTCATATGCAAGGTTTTCGACTCATTTCCTGGAATGTTAAGGGTCTTCGTAACCCTATCAAGAAGCAACGTGTTTTGTCTCATCTTGCTCGTTTAAAATGTCAAATTGCCTTTTTACAAGAAACACATCTTTCTACACAGGAGTTATCGTTGTTACGTATGCAATGGGTTGGAGAGGTTTTCTGCTCTCCTGCTATTAATCACAAAAATGGTGTTGTTATTTTATTTCATAAAGCATTGTCCGTTCAAATTTTAAATGAAACTGTTGATACTAATGGCAGCTGGCTGTTCCTTGATTGTATTGTTAATGATGTTCATCTCTCTCTTTGTAATGTCTATGGTCCGAATGGCATTGATTCTTCCTTTTGGAATGATTTCTCCTCCCTTCTCTCTTCCAATGCTAATGAAGATTTGATTGTTGGGGGGGATTGTAATCAATTGATGGACCCCTTTTTGGACCGCAAATCACAAGCTCATTACATTCCCAATAAAATGCAAAAGTCCTTTCATAGATCCATTTCCTCCAGAGGCCTTATAGATTCATGGAGATTATCCCACCCCGACTCTCTCGAATTTTCCTTTTTTTCTCCTGTGCATAATTCCCTTTCCCGTATTGATTATATTTTTCTCACCCACCATGCTTTTCAATTTATGTCCAACTCAGAAATTGGCTCTATCCTCATATCAGATCATGCCCGGTCATTTTAGATATGGATTACCCCTTTCCCTCGCCTCAGGCCCGCAGATGGCGCTTTAACAATTCCCTTTTACTTGATCCTGCATTCATTGAACATTTCACTCATTTCATGGACGACTTTTTCACTACTAACTCCAACTCTTCCTCTGACTTTCACTTTCTCTGGGATGCTTTTAAGGCCACTGCTCAGGGTTGTATTATTGACTTTGTGTCCCGTAAAAAAAAGAAAGCGCTTTCCCAGGCTTCTTCTTATCTTACTCGCATCAAAGAACTTGAGCATCTTTATTACACTTCCAACTCCCCGGATTCTTTATCCTCTCTCATTACTGCTAAAATGCAATTTAATAAACATTCTTGGGAATCGGCCTCCAATCAGCTTCTTCAATTTAATGCGAAGATATATGGTGGTCGCAATAAAGCTGGTAGAGCTTTGGCAAATTACCTCAAAATTAAGAAACAAAAATCGAAAATAGTCTCGATTAAAGATTCACAAGGCTCGCCCCAATCTTCTGATGCCAAAATTCTGGATTGCTTTGTTCAATTGTATTCTTCTCTTTATACCCCTGAGTCTTCCCCTTCAGTAGAGCAATTAGATTCTTTCTTTAACTCTGTCCCTAAACCTCCTTCTCCTTTGGTGGATTTCCCTTTTCTTGATGCCCCGATTTCAGAAAAAGAAATTCTTGCTGCCCTCTCTCTTCTCCCCAAAGATAAGACTCCTGGCTCCGACGGCTTTACTGTTTGTTTCTTTCTACAAATTAAATCTGTACTGATTCCTTATTTGCTCCAGTTAATTAACCACTTTCTCTCCTCTGGTGAATCCAAAGGCTCTTTCATGCAGGCTATGCTTGTTCTTCTCCCCTAAAAAGATAAGGACCCTTCCCTGTGTAAAAACTACAGACCCATCTCCCTAATTAATACTGATTGTAAATTATATGCGAAACTTCTGGCTCTACGGATTAATTCCATCATCCATTCATCAATCCGGTTTTGTTAAGGGAAGATCCATTACAGACAACTCTAGGACCCTTCTTAATATCATTCATCTCTCTGCTAAAATGGACAGTCCTTTGGCGGCCATTACGCTAGACGCCGAGAAGGCATTTGATCGTGTCAACTGGGATTTTATGTTTGGTGCCCTGCGCTGGCACGGTTTCAGTCCCACTTTTCTTAAATTCGTACAATTGCTTTATTCCGCTTCTTCTACCTCTATATGGATTAACGGTATGCAATCTGATTATTTTCCCCTTCATAGAGGTACCAGACAAGGCTGTCCACTCTCCCCCCTCCTCTTTATTTTGGCTCTCGAACCTTTCCTTGAGAAAATTCGTCAATCCCCTTCTTATTCTGGCTTTCTTTATAAAGATGTGGAGATTAAGTTTACTGCTTACGCCGACGATATTCTGCTTTACATTTCCAACCCTGCTGTTGCTCTTCCTGCTTTCTTTTCTTTATTACATGATTACTCCTCAGTTTCTGGTTATAAATTAAACATTGATAAAACAGAAGTCCTTCCCCTCAATAAATTCTGTCTTCCTCACATGTTTCAGGGCTCCGGTTTCCAATGGAATTCTGGCTCTATTAAATGTCTTGGTGTTTTATATGCTAACACCATTAGAGAAACTATCAGAATTAATCATTCCGATATACTTAAAAAGCTCTCTTCTCTTATAGAACGTTGGTCCCCTCTTTTTCTTTCCTGGTGGGGTCGTCTTTCCACTATTAAAATTATGCTCCTTCCTATCGTGAACTTCTGTCTTTCCATGCTTCCTATCTCTCTCCCCCATTTCTTTTTTAAGTCCATCAATAGTCTTTTTTCAAAATTTTTGTGGAATAAGCGTAAGGCTAGAGTCTCTCTCCTCCGTCTTCAGCAACCTAAACATCTTGGTGGGGTTAACTTCCCCAACATCTCATGCTTTCACTCTGCTTTTTCTCTCAAGCAAATTTGGCCTTTCCTTCTCGAAACTTCATCTCCTCCTACTACGGCTTGGAGTTCTCTGGAATTGGCTCAACTTCACCCCTTCTCTTTTCTTCTTGCCTCCAATCTAACTCAACCACCTCCTAAGCTGCTTTCACCTACTTTTAAACAATCCAAAGCTTTAACACTTGCTCTTTTTCGTTCCTTCTCTGTTCCATCTACTCTTCATTTGAATACCCCACTTTGGTATAATAAATCTGTTAAATTACGCAATCGGGCGCTCTTTTGGAAGGAATGGATCGACAAAGGCATTCTCACTTATAGACACCTCATTTCTAATAATTCCTTATTATCCTTTCCAGCACTCCGTGACTCTTTTGGTATCTCTAACAAATACTGTGCACATTTTCACGAACTTCTACCTACACTATCCACTATTATCCTGCAACACATCCCTCCCCCTTCTTCACCTCCCCTCCTTGCCTCTCCACCAAACTTTCAGGTTCCCCTTAAGGCCTCTGCTATTCATAGACTACTTTCTCCCTCACCTATTGATAGGCCTAAAACTACCCTAGAACTTATCTGGGAATCGGACCTCAATCAAACTTTTCCCTCACTTACCTGGGATTCTATTTGGTCCAAGCTTCATTCCACCTCCCGGTCCGCTAGTACCACACAAACCCTTTACTTTTTTTTATAACAGATTATTTTATACTCCCTGTGACTTGTTCAAATTTAAATTGTTAGATGCTAAGAAGTGTTGGTCTTGTTCATGCACCTCTGGTGATTTGGTTCACATGTTCTTTCTTTGTCCTAAGGTCCAACTTATGTGGTCCCACATTTGGTCTACACTTAACAAGATTTTATCCACTAATGTTCCTTTTCTTATTTCTTCTGTATTTCTGGGTGGTTTGGCCCCAGTTTGGGATGTCCCGCTTCATACTCGTAAATTTATTGACCTTTGCATTGCTATTGCTTTTCAAATCATTACAACTTACTGGAAAGATACCAAAAATGTGGTTTATAATGCCTGGTGGAATTTACTCTGCCATCATCACAGATTAGATCGTGCTTGCGCTTCTTCGATTCCAATGTTGATTAAACGTGATTTACTTTGGTCCCCTTTAACAGACTTTTTATCTAAAAGTGCCTCATGATCACCTGTTATTGTTAGTTTTGGTATTACTGTTTTTACTATTATTATGTACTTTTGTTATCTTATACCCCTCTACTCTGTTTACCATTTAGTTTTTTTTTTTTACTGCTGTTCCCCTTCCCCCCCTTTTTTTCCCTTCTTCTCTCTTTTTCTTTCTTTCTTCTCCCCACAAAATGAAAAGTTATAAAAGCATTTTTTCATTTGTATAGTGTTTTCCCCCTTTGGGGCTTTTCTTGTTATGATGGCACATTATTCTTCATAATTCTTTTGATTCCTGATGCTCTTCATTTCTGCTGTTGTACTGATGTTTTACATTGTCTTTTTTAATTCAATAAAGCTTTTCAAACTTAAAAAAGGAAATGGATACCGAATCACAGTTCAGAAGGGATGTGCTTTAGGTGTCCCTTCCAATTGCAATTCGGTACAATTTGCGTCAACGGTTTGCAAACCTAATTCCGTTTGAAAAACATTGACCAATTACTGACTCCCAGTTTGGAAGTTAACTGATTTGCAAATGGGATGGGGTCCCATTTTGATCCTTTCCTTTGAGAATCGGGGTGTGTTGAAAGATAGATCTCTATTTAGTGTGCTAAAACAAAGTACAATGTGCAGAGAGTCCTGTGAGTCCCTTATTAGTTTACACTCAAAAGTAGATAATACTAACCCTCCATTTGTGCTACTGTGGGCGAGCAGCAAGGCTTATCAGAGGGTAGTGCTAAGCATTTGTTTCTGCTCACAGAGGCACTAAATAAAGACACACATTCAAGAAAAAATCTGAGACCAATATATAAAAATAATGTTGATTTTTATGTAATTTTTAGGATCAAGAATTTCGATTTATAGTAAGTACTATTAAAAGTTAAAAGATTTCTGAGTTCACAAAATATATCACTTTTGTCCGTAATTATGCACCATTGAAGTCTATGGAGAAAAGTAGAAAAATACATATACAATCAGGCAATGCTTTCACAATGTTCACCTTCTTGTTTTAGGCTGATAGCAGGACTAATTCCAATTGGGAGCATCCCGGATTTGGCTGTGAGCAGAGTGCTGAGGTTGTTGGTAGCTGGCGCACTGTGACGAAGGGGGCCACTTGAAAAGACACTGCACAGGACGAATTAAAGGTAAGTTCGGGGAGTCCCACTTGAGGGAGGAGGTCGCAATAATCTAAGACCATGGGAGCACAGCTGGATCATTGTTACCGGGGCTGGTTAGGCCAAGTGCATAACAGATAGGTCATTCGGGCACCGTGCATCTAGATGTCCTTGTTGTTTGGAGCAGTCAACTTGGTGAGGCAACTCTGGGACAGCTGGGGTCTCAGTAGTCTTGATGTACCTTGATGGGTGCTTGCTTCTGGGATAGTTGAAGTCTGAAACAGACTCTTCCTCTTGCTGTTTCCTGAAGGGGGTCCGTTACTACAGGTATTGGTATGGTGCGACTCCAGCAGGACCTGGTGTCTCCAAATTTGGTAAAGAGACAGATCTTACCCTACAAAGCTGATTAACTTTTTCTAGTTTGTGTGCTATGTCGGAGTCACTAGGTAACAGCAAGTTGACAAACCGGGCTTAGCAGGTTTGGTGCCTGCGGTTGCAGGGGAGTGATACATTCCCTCCAAGGGAGGTTCTTGGAAATTTCCTGATGGCTGAAGGAACTCTGGTGTTCTAGGAGACTTCACAGTTGTAGGACAAAACAGCACATGACGATTGTTGAGTCCTTATGGCTGCAGACAAGCAGGGCTTCAGTCCTTGGGAGGTGAATCTTCTTGGTCCATAACTTCTTCATGTCTGTTGAAGTTCAAAGTCCAGGCATGCCTCCTAAATATTAAATGTAGAGGTGTTAAAGCGGGAGAAAGAAAGTGGCCAATGGGCTACCTACCTTTAGGGTGTCTACACCCTGCAAGTGACCACTTCTTGTGGGAAGGGGGACTACCCTAAGACAAAAACAACAGGTGATGGACAGAATGCATAACATTGTCATACATTCACCCCAGTACAGAGATCTGGACCTAAATCCATAATTTTTGTGCACGCCACACCACCCCAGGTCAGACATAGCCATATGCAAATCAGCTTTGACCCTGTGCCTCATGGGAACAGTCCAGCCCAAACAGCCAAGCCATGTCTTTCCTGGACCGGAATCAAGCATAAACCCTAGCCTTGATAGGTTGTTTTCCCACCATCTCAATATGGTAGATTTTCAAGAGAAGGGTCCACATGTACTGCCACACTTTAGGGGTGGTGCTGGCTAAATGTGGACATTCCTCCTCATCTAACTAATTGTCCCACATGTCCTCCCACAAAATTGGGAGCAGGAAAGGGGGAGTTGATGATCCAGCTGCTTACCAGCAACAGGTAATCTAATACCATATATTCACCTGGGCCCATAAACACACATACCAACTACCTGGCATTAAACTGCTGGGTTAATTTGTTTGTACTTTTTATCGTTCTAGATTAGACTTTGCCTTATTCTCAACAAATCTTTCACTGATCAAAAAGGTATTTCCCCTGGTCAATGGACCAAATTAGTTTAACTAGTTGATGATGAAATCTCATCAATACAATTTACTTATTTTTTAGGTGATAATCACAGACTTTACTCTTTATCTAGATTCATTTCAGGAAAACCACTTACAAGTACAGTACTGTCACCATTAATCATAAGAACTAAGATTAAGTAAATCAATTATCAAATGTATTAATTTGTACTATGCAATGACTGTGTTGTAATTTGGCAGCAATTAGGTTAAGCATTAGCAGAAGACATCCTGTATTTAGAGACTATCTTGTCCGTTTTGTAGAATCCATTTTGTATTTCTGTCAGCCATTTTGTTTGCCATGTGCTCGCCATGTGCTCTATCCTACCTTTCTGTTAACTGCTCTTGAAATCTGCCTAGAGACGAGATATATTTAGTATCTTCCACCTTTGCACATGCTCAGTTGACCTTGCAGCTGCTGTAGTCTGTAACTGTCAAGATGTGTCCACCAGAATAAGCAAACTGTTAACTCCTCCCACTTGTTGCCTGTACACTTTCTGTATGACCTTATATGAACCTAAAACCTGCATTTTGTACTTTGACCGCCTTCATTTGAACCCCTGTGTGGGTATAAAAGGGCCAAGCTCCTTCCATTCAGTGTGCTACATCATACATTACCGAAGGGTGCTGTGTGAATGTAGTTCCACCTCATGAGGTTTAATAAACTCTGTATTTTCTATTCCAGCTTCTGTGCCAACTTCATTCTATTGGTCTGAGGACTCTGTGCAGAGAAGGGAGAACCCCTAGAGCTGGTAGGCCTTGCTGAGGCTCACCACCACAAATTGGTGCTTCCAACATGGGGCTCAACGGCGACTCGGATGCCCGAAGGACTGGTCGAGATAAAGGATTGGAATCTCGCTTTGGACGCGATCGCTGCTTGAGGAGACCCGAGTCTTGGCAACCACTGCGGTTTTCCTTTCTTTCTGATCTGACCATCCAGGTGGCACCGGTCCTCGACTGAGATCTCTTCTGTTGATTTGCCGTGCAGTGACCATTTGGTCGATTTGAGAACTTGGCAGTTGGAACCTGGACACCATTTGATTGGTAAGAGCCATTCTGCGGCACTTGCTGTTGGTTTTTTGATGTCTTTGATTGGTAAGGTAGTTTAATAACACTTACTGCGGCTTTTGTTTGTAAGATTGGCCAATATTAATATTTGTTTGATAATTATATATGCATTGCAATTCATATAGGCAGGTAATGAGGAGATTTTTCTCTATTTTAATGTGTTTGAAAGGCGCAAAGAGTACCTTAAGCGCTACTTTGATTATAATACTGCATATTCTGCACTATTTTTGGCATGCCTGTTTCCAGCACACTTCATAGGATGTGTTGCTTTTGTAGCAGTACCAGTTTGAAACTCGAAGAAGCACAACCGCCCCCCCCCCCCGGCGGGGACGCCTCATAGGGACATGTATATTAAGCATGGTATTTCTGTCATAATGTACAGCACATTATGGTATAAATACACTCGTACGGATCCTGTGTTGCATTGGCCTATGCATGGGTTATTTGATTTGCGAAAGATTCAGTATGTGGAGCAACGAATGTTTAAGCGAAAGGCTAGCCAAGACATGTTTGACTGTGTGCGAATGTGGGAGAAAGAAGTGCATGAGCGAATGAAGAGTGAGCAAGCCTTGGTTGAAAAAAAACAACGTAAGAGCATTCATGCAAAAGGATTGGAAATGAAAATTAGGGAAATTAAAGAAATTAAAGAGAGGGAAGATAGGGAGCGCCATTTACAGGTAAATGGCTAATACGCTGTTCGTAGACCTTTTTATCCTATTCTTAATAAACCCAAGATGATTCTCTCTTATTAGATCATTGTCCACCTCCGTATACTCTTCCTTCTGCTCCTTATGAGTCAGATGAGGACTCTCCTACAGACCAGGACAAAGCTAGAGAAACTCGCTCAATGTTATCTGCTGAACGTGTGTCTCAGATTAGATCTGCTTTGCGTAAAGCCGTTCATAGTACTGCCACTGCTTCTGAACTTTTAGATAGTATAAAAGGTTGGCAGGAAAGGGAGCACATATATTTTACCGATACATTTTGCCGCAGAAGTTATCGAACGATTTAGAAAATATTCGGCAAAAATGGAGCCCGATGATGTAGCAGTTGATTGTAAACAACTACGTGAAGGTCTTTTTGTCTTTTCCCATGGGGCTGACACGATCAGACGCTTGGTTAAAGTGCGTGTTGAAGCAGCCTGTTTGCAAGAGGAGAAAAAGGCAGCAGATGCAGCTGCACAAACATCCCAAATCAGCATGCTACGAACTTCTACTCCTGAAACAGATAAGAATGTTGTAATTAATGTGAAACCCATGCGGGAAGCCGCACCTTTATATGTTCCTCCTAAAGGAACGGGTAAAAGTGATGATAAGACTTTTATTGATGCAATAGGTTATTTTATTTATAATTGGGTTTATACTCCTTGGAATAGAGCAGATGTTATGGACCTTAAAAATGCATTGCCTGATCCGCGAAAGAATCCAGCAGCCTTTTATGAGGAAGTTGAGGGTGCCATTAGCTCTTGTACTATAAATTTGCCTGATATTGATTTGCTTTTGGACTAATATTTCCGCCTGATACGTGAAGAACTGTGCGTAAAATCGATGATTGTCCTACATTTAGAGCATTGTGGAGAGATTTAGAGCAGCCAGATGAAGATAGAGAACCTGCACAGAAACCGTGTCAGTTAATTCTAGATCTCCCTACAGCAATATTAGTTAAGTTAAAAACGATTATTCCCCCTAAAAAGATAGATTGGACTGTATTAGCGTCGTGTAAGCAAAAGGCAGACAAATCAGTTTCAGATTTCTTTACACGCTTTGAGGAGGTATTCCACGATTTCAGTGGCCAGTCATTGACAGATGACATGGGTAGGCATCTGTTTGTCGATAAATATGTCGCAAACCTTTTGCCAGGAATAGCTAATCGCCTGAAGGCCAGTGAGAGTTCATGGACTACCTCTTCTCTGTTTTCTCTCCTAGCTGTGGCTCTGTATTATGAACAACAAGAATTAGAAGCTAAAAGTAATGAGGATAAAAAGACTAAAGAGTTGAAAACAAAGGTTATGTTGGCCCACCTTCTAGAGGTAATGATAGAGGTGGACGTGGATCTTATGGTCCGTCCTTTCCTTCCTATACTTGTTAGAATTTGTCTGTTGATCAGTGTGTGTTCTGCAAGAAATTTGGACATTGGCTTTCTGATTGTCCAGTACTGCATGCTCAGTAGTGTCCACGTGGTCGGGGACAAATGAGAAATCGCTCAGAATATTCAGGGCCTAAAGGAAGCACGAATGATCTCGCTAGGTTGGATGCTAATACACGTGGGCAGGATGGGTTTAAAACTTTTGATAGAAGGAACTAATATCAAATGACCGACTATGTGCCGTCTGATTTACAAGATTCTGCTTACGCATAGGATTGCCTAGGATGGGGTAAGGAATCAGTTGAAGTTCCAGTAGATCAGAGGGGTCCCTATGTTACAGCACATGTTTTGGGTTCTACTGATCAGTTTCTGGTTGATACAGGAGCTACTCGTAGTGCCTTGTCTAAACAACTGGTTCCTAGGGCTCCCCTGTCTGGCTTAACGATTACATCAATAAGCTTTGATGGAACACCTTCCCTTAGCCCACTGTCACAAACACTTGCATTCCATGTTGATAAGTTTATTGCTCCATGTCCGTTTTTGCTCTCTCCAAACACACCAGATAATATTGTGGGTCTTGATATGCTAAAATATTTCAGGGCTACGATACGATGTTCTCCGGAAGGAGTACGGGTTATTTTGAATGACAACTACCATGGGATTGAGAGATCCTGCATTGTTCAAGAGGACATTGCATTAGCTTCACTCTCTAGTACTTTGTGGGCTACTTCAGACACCGATGTAGGGCAAATGGTTTTTCCGCAAGTGCATATTAGTGTCAAGTAGGGTGCTTCTTTGCCATGACTGCCGTAGTATAAAATTTCTAAAGAAGGACTTACACGCATTGTTCATGATTTGATTAAAGTGGGAGTTGTGGAAGAAGTTCCTTACAATGTTTGCAATAGTCCGATTCTTTCCATTTTGAAAAAAGATACTGACACCAGGATTTATATATTCATCATTGATTTAAGAGAAGTCAACAAGATTGTAGTACCGCAGTACCCTGTGGGTTCTGACATAACGACACTACTTACCCTGGTCCCTCCGACAGCAACTACATTTTCAGACTAAGACAGAACGCTTAACTAGGGCTCGTCTGACAGGATACGAATTGACATTGTTAGCACCTCATATTACCTTGAAGAGATGTGCAACACTAAATCCAGCCACTTTGTTGCCATATCCTGCGACTCAGTCTCAGGCAAAGGAGCCTCACGGTTGTATATTCCTTACTGAGGAACAGACAAAGGGTTGCATCGATTTGCAAGATACGCCCCTTTCAGATGTAGATGGGGAACTGTGGGTTGATGGGTCCTGTTTGAAGTTACCAGATGGCACGACCTCAGCGGCATATGCAATCACAACACTAGAGACAGTAGTGGAAACAGCTTGCATACCACAGAGTCGGCTCCAGCAGCTGAACTAATAGCTGTCACACGAGTGTGTGAACTTTGAACTGACTTGTGAGTGAATATATACACGGATGCTTTTGGAGTGGTTCATGATTTTGGCCTCCTTTGGAAGGAAAGAGGCTTTTTTACATCCCACAGGATGCAGATAATGCAGGGAGAATTAGTGCATAATCTCTTGACTGCACTTACTTACCCAAAGAAAATTGCTATTATGAAGTGTAGCACTTACAAGAAAGTGACTGATAAAATAGGACAAGGTAATGCCTTTGCAGATTGCATAGCTTGAGAGACTGCGATGCAACGGAGAACTACTTCCAAGTACGTAGTGAAGTCACAAGCTGAGCGATGGCATGATGCTAGAGAGGAAGTACTAGATGTACAGAGATCAGCTTCTGTAGCAGAACTTGAGCAATGGGCCAAAGAAGGAATATTGGACGATGAGGGTTGTTGGCGCAACAAAGACATGGATAGATGGAAACTGCCTGCTGCCTATTTACAACTTATGGTTCAAATGGCACATGGGCTGGCACATGTTAGAATTCTAGCAATAACTAAATTGCTTACGCAAGTTTGGGAGCATCCTGAAATTGCCAGCACAGCTAAAAGAGTAGTACAGTCCTGTTTGATCTGTTGGCAGTATAATCCTGGAAAAGGGACACGGACTCCTACAGGAGGGTTTGCTACACCAACCGTACCTTTTGATGTTTTGCAGATGGATTACATCCAACTTGAACACTGCAATAATTTGAAATATGTCCTAGTGGTGGTATGTGCCTTCAGCAAATGGATAGAGGCATACCCTACAAAGGATAATACTGCTCTCACCACAGCAAAGGTGCTTCTAAAGGAGTTTTTCCTTAGATATGGTGTTTTTTAAGCTTTTGTGGAGTTACAACGGGCCTCATTTTATTGGGCAAGTTGTTGAGCATGTCCTGAAAGGATTAGGGATCAAGCAGAAATTCCTGGCAGTCTTCCACCCGCAATCAGCAGGATTAGTGGAGAGGTACAACGCTACTTTGAAACTAAAGTTGGCGAAAATACTGGCTTCCACGTCTTTGAAGTGGCCGGATGCACTACCCTTGGCATTGTTGTCCATAAGATCAGTGCCACATTCACGATCCAGCCTTACGCCCTATGAGGTGGTATTTGGGAGACCGATGAACATTTGGGGAGTTCCAAAGCAACGCCCCATACATGATGTACCTTGTGTTCTGATGAATGATTATTTGGCACAGTTAACCAACAGTTTGATCTCTATTCATCCTACAGGTTCGAGAAGCTCTTCCTGACAGATCTACAGGTGAGGCCCACAAACTCCGACCTGGTGACCAGGTTATGAGAAAGGTCTTCGACAGATCGAACAGTTTGGAGCCGAGGTGGCGAGGACCAGAGCAAGTGCTCCTTGCGACGAGGACTGCAGTTTGAGTGACAAACAGAAAGGACTGCATCCACAGCACACACTGCAAACGTTTGTCGCCTACCTTGGTGGAACTTGCTGTGTTGACCGACCATCAAGAGATCCTGGAAACGGAGAAAGGCCAAGCTATTTCACCAGACGAATCTGAAGGAGTCTTCCCGGACCACACGATCGCTGGAGAATCCCGATATCAACTGCGACCAAGGAAAGAATCTGTTTTGCCGAAAAAGACTGGTTGAGCTATTGTCCTGGGTTCGTGAAACGGAACGCCGATATGGCAAGGGGGGGGTCAGTTCTGCATAGTGTAGTGACACCCGTCTTGGCCCTCGGTGAAGAAATTAGCAGCTGCCCAGGGATAAGAGCTCCAAAGATTGTTTCAACGAGTTTGTAGAAAGATCAATTAACACTGTTGCTAAAATGCATAACAAAAGTATCATTTGTGCTGTAGGGTTTGTTGTTGCTCTGGTGGTTATGGGAATAATCACCTGGTTTGTTGAGAAAGTGGCTCCTGCGACACAGCTTTTTGTTGCCACTACTCCAATACCAATGGAACATCACTACTTCATGCTTCCATACCATGAGCAGAAGCATCGACAATCCTACTTAAATATTACCTTTATCCACATGTTGCATCATACTCATAATGCCACAAATACTACCAACTGTTGGGTGTGTGGGATGATACCTGCACATCAAAAGAAAGGAGGAACACCATTTTTTCCTCTTCCATTTTCTCATAATGGTTCTTGTCAAGTTTGTATGCGCTTTTGTTTGCATCTGGAAGATGTACAGTAGACGGGCTTCTTTTTTGCCTCAAAAAAGTATGCTACCAAGATAAAGATGGTTATCCTGAAGCCAAAGGGACCAAATGGGAATGGGAAGAGTATCAACCGGGCAATATTTCAACACCATACGTCTTCACAAATATGAGAACTTTTACCAGTAATGAGCAATTTGTGATTTCTGTTACCAGAGCTAAAGCAGACCTATGTATAAGTAGTATTGGGAGAATTCCAGTGGGGAAAAGTGAATGTACTGTAATTCTGACTATTGAATGTATTAATAACAGTAGTTTTATAGCCTCACATAATACTTATTTTATCTGTGGTAGCCAAGGATATTATCAACTACCTGCTGGGTGGTCAGGTGTGTGCTATGTGTCCTTTCTATTGCCCCATGTGTTTCTGGCACCTGCATCATATCATCGGGACCTTAAATTGTTTGACGATATCTCTAGAAATAGATACAAAAGGACAATAAGTGCTGACTAAGTAGGCCAAACTGACAGTACTCTGCAACAATATGTCGATTGTAATTTAGGTTTGTTCTTCTTTGTGGGTGCTGCATTAAACAGTAGTAAAATAAGACGATTGACTAGAGTTGTGGAAGCTGTTACCAATCAGACAGCTATGGCACTTGGGAACATTACAGAGGAGCTGCAAATTGCAAGATTTGTAGCTCTCCACAACCGAATGGTGCTTGACGTGATTTTGGCTGATCGAGGTGGTGCATGTCGCATCATCGGTAGCAGTTGTTGCGTATTTATACCAGATCACTCACCTTCAGTATATCATGCAATCTCAAAACTGCATAAGATTGCTGCAGAAATTCACCCAGAGACTGGTACATGGACATTTTCAAACTGGATATGGACACTCTTTATTACTTGGGGCTGGAAGCTACTGACTATTCTATGTATACTACTGGTGATACTATTTACATGCTGTACTTGTATACAATGTGGTCCTATGCTTTTCTCCATGAGTATTACTGCTTGTTCACCTGCCAAAAGAAATATTGCAGAAATAAAAGCACAACAAATGTTAAATAAAGAAATCACTGAGATGATGAGCATCAATCTACAGGATGCGTATCTAGATTACTCCAGATAAACGAATGTCTTCAGCTAATGCTGAAAGGGTCATCTGTTGTAATTTGGCAGCAATTAGGTTAAGCATTAGCAGAAGACATCCTGTATTTAGAGACTATCTTGTCCATTTTGTTTTGTATTTCTGTCAGCCATTTTGTTTGCCATGTGCTCGCCATGTGCTCTGTCCTACCTTTCTGTTAACTGCTCTTGAAATTTGCCTAGAGACGAGATATATTTAGCATCTTCCACCTTCGCACATGCTCAGTTGAGCTTGCAGCTGCTGTAGTCTGTAACTGTCAGGATGTGTCCACCAGAATTAGCAAACTGTTAGCTCCTCCCACTTGTTGCCTGTACACTTTCTATATGACCTTATATGAACCTAAAACCAGCATTTTGTACTTGTACCGCCTTCATTTGAGCCCCTGTGTGGGTATAAAAGAACCAAGCTCCTTCCATTCTGTGTGCTACTTCATACATTACCGAAGGGTGCTGTGTGAATGTAGTTCCACCTCATGAGGTTTAATAAACTCTGTATTTTCTATTCCAGCTTCTGTGCCAACTTCTTTCTGTTGGTCTGAGGACTCTGTGCAGAGAAGGGAGAACCCCTAGCACTGGCAGGCCTTGCTGAGGCTCACCACCACAACTATGCATGGAAGGGAGAGGATAGAGAGAAAAGGACATAGGCACATAAACAGACAAATAGTTATAGTTACTGAGTATGGTGTGAACACCAACCCCCTGGCGACCAAAGGCTTCAGGACAGAAATCAGTACAGGATAGATGACCTTTCTATCACCAACGCTTGCATAACTCCCCTCTCTGACACTCTCAACCTCCTTGAGATTCTTCCGCGATCTTCTTCTAATTAAATTGATTTCATATAAAGTGGCACTGCATTCGATTCTTCTTCAGCTTCTCTCATCACTCCGACAGCATCCCGACCTCTGCAGCATTCGGTATCAACGTCTTGTCGGACAGCATCCCGGTCTCAAGAACTACCTAACTAGCTAAGAAGTACCTCAATTATACCCTACAATATGCATGTTTCAATATCATGAAACTCCTAACTCTGATTGGACAGGAAAGGGGAGGTAATCATCACACCATGCTTACTTTTCATTCTTTTCAGTTAGCCTTTTGTTAATAAACCCATCCCCTTAATTCTTTATTCAAACTTTATTCATAAGTCTTTATTCCCACCCTCATTCGCATCATTATTGTCACAAATTATAAAAGTTCACAGGTTCCCATCCAAGTCAGTGGACTGTCATTCCGTTTCCCAGGAAAAGTATCTCTTCTTAACCTTGGACGGTGTTCAAGATGACATCACTTCTTCCAGCTCGATTGTACTACGCATGTGCAGCAATCAGGGGGGAACAAACTATGGTTCACGTAAAAAGGCCCATAATAAGCACTATTGAAAAAGTAAAAAAGGCAAATGTTAAAATCAAAAATAAATGGTTTCACTGTATACCACCTATCTCTATTCTAACCCCATTTACTTATTAATGCGTTACCCGCGTTAGCAGTAGTAAAATAACTTGTTTTAGTTTCAGCAAAGCAGATGCCAAGCATGTGAGTTCAAAGCAGTCTTTTGTCAGCCACTAGGCAAGTGCAAAAGATTCCCTCCAAGCGAAAGTACATCATACTACATAGATGCAGTAGACGCATGCGTACTAAAGATTTTCAGTTAACAGCCATTTTAGAATCTCACTTGAGTTACTCATTAGTAAAACACATAGGCCAGCTTCATTTTCTATAGTGTAGTCTGTTGTACATATTAATTTACACAATACAAAGTTAATACAGGGTGAAAAGTTACTCGAGTGGAATGCGTCCGAGCAAGTCTCTTTTCTACGAGTTCTTGCTCCATCATTGGCATCCTCCATGAAGTGGGGAAGCCTGTATTGAACTTCAAAGGTGGCATTGCCTTTGAAGCTTCCTACTCTAGAAGAACCTTCTGGCCTGGAGGAGGTGCAAAGCACCTCCGCCCAAGTAGGGTTTGTTTCCGGTCTCTGAGAGCATGAGCTCTCACCCTATGAGGTCAGACACATGTCTGGTGGAGGGCGGCTAGCTATGAGTAGTCAGAGACCACGCCAGTGCTTGGTAGGTTTTCAAGAGACCCTTTAAAGTGTTTCCTGTGTGTATTTATTAATAAATCCAACACTTGCATCCTTGAGGTTTTACTAAGACAAGATGTTTGGTACTAAACTAATTTGAGTAAAGTGAAGCCATCCTGGAGTTAGGAAACTTGTAATGACAAGTATCCAGCCCATGTACTCTCTATGGCTTCCTTGTGTACTTACAATATTCAAGATGGACTTAATATTGTAGGGTCATATCTGCTCATGCAGATATATCCACACATGGGATATAGTGCACCCTGCCTTGGGGCTTAAAGGCCTGCAGTAGGGGTGACTTACCTATACTTTATGCATTATACGAGGGCATGGCCCACATGTCTGTGACTCATGTCAACTCTTTGTTTTCTCTGCACCAAGGCACACAGCCTGTAGTGGCAGTTTGCATGGTTTTGATGTAGGGTCTCTAAAGTGGTACAAATGATGCTGCTGCCCCAGTGGGCCCTCTTCAGTACCCAGGCCTTATGTACCAGGGTTGCCATTTGCTGGGGACTTACAGGGGTGAGTGACGTTCTGCCAATTGTGGTACGGTTTTGGGAAAGAGTTCTGACACTGGGAACCTGGTTAGCAGGGTCCCAGTGCACTTACAGTTCGAAATCACACCAGTCATCAAACAAATAGTGGGGGCTAACAATGACAAAAGAGGCACTTTGTTACAGGGTGGCAGCTTCCAGAGGAGTGGGCATTGATCCAAGAGACCACTGACAACTTTCAGAGATATATTTAAAAATGAAGCCCTTTTTTTATCAAAGCAGTCGTATTTCCTTTAAGGAAATGAGGCTGCTTCGAAAATGTTTTGAATTTTGAATAGCAAATACACAGATAGTGGCATGCCGCCCAGGTCAGTTTGCAAAGTACACAACCAGGTTTTCACTGCATTTGGTAGATAGTCTGCATGTCTTCAGATATTAATTTTTGAAATACATCCATTTGATTAATGGCAAGTTCTTTCTTGCATCTTTTATGAGAAGTATAGATTTGATGAACTAGGTCATGACAACCTTATTGGCCTATTAGAAGCGTCAGGTGTACCTCCTTCATTTACTGAAAAATACATCTGTTGCTATGGTGCTATGCTATTTCACTGATATGTGTAACTAGAAAGGAGAATGTCAAGGTCATACAGTCACCCTATGCCATATAGTATTTATATACTTAATTTAGCCAATCATTTGGCCTCATTTTCGATGGGGTTAATGGCACTCTTGCCGTATATCAGTCAGTCAGTCAAAAGTACTTTATTCGGTTCATAGTAAAAACCATAAAAGTATACTAAACATTAAAAGTCAAGACCACAATCAAATACAAAAGAAAATTGTGCAAATTAGCAATTCATACAGTACATTATTATATTTAAAAACATACACTAATGATATAGGCAAGGGAGAATTTCATTATATCTGCAAATATCATATACAAAGACCATTAAAAGGAGAGAAACAATTTTAAAAAGGAGAAAGCGCTCGATCGCAATTCAGAGGTTCACCCTCGCTATGTACGATGGGTCCACTTAATATTCCTCTTAAGTCTAATCGCTATTGTCAAGAAGTTCGCTATGTTAAAACTCTCCCAAACATTAGACAGCAGCTGTAGATACAAGAGGGCAGGTTTAACTTGTCTAAAGCCCTTGTCTTTAATAAGAGGAATAATAAACCTTTTGCGAATAGGGCGAAGATGTTCACAAAAGAAGATAAAGTGCACAGTGTCCATGATGGAAAATCCGTCACACGAACAAATCTCCAGATCTATCTCCTTGGTCCAACCTGGACGTTCTGTTAGAAGAGGATCAATCAATTAATCAATCAATCACGGCATTTATAGAGCGCGCTACTCACCCGGGAGGGTCTCATGGCGCTGGGGGAGGGGGAACGCTACTGCTCGAACAGCCAGGTCTTGAGCTGCCTTCTGAAGGAGAGATGGTCCTGGGTTCGCCGAAGGTGGGTGGGGAGGGTGTTCCAGGTCTTGGCTGCCAGGTAGGAGAAGGATCTTCCTCCGGCGGTGGCTTTGCGGATGCCTGGTACGGTGTTGAGGGCGTGGCTGGTCGATCGTAGCTGGCGGGTGGGCGTGTAGAAGGTCATGCGGTCGTTGAGGTATTTGGGGCCTTGTGTGCGTGGGCGAGGAGTCTGAACGTGATCCTCTTGCTGACGGGGAGCCAGTGCAGGTCTCTCAGGTGTCCGGTGATGTGGCTGTGTCGTGGGTTGTCCAGGATGAGTCGTGCGGAGGCGTTCTGGATGCGCTGGAGTCTTTTTTGAAGTTTGGCTGTGATTCCGGCGTAGAGGGTGTTCCCGTAGTCCAGGCGGCTGGTGACGAGTGCCTGGGTGGCGGTCTTCCTGGTTTCAGTGGGGATCCATCTGAAGATCTTGCGGAGCATGCGCAGGGTGTTGAAGCATGAAGATGAGACGCCGTTGACTTGTCTGGTCATCGACAGGGAGGAGTCCAGGATGAAGCCCAGGTTGCGTGCGTGGTCTGTTGGCTTGGGAGCGGTGCCCAGGGCCGGGGGCCACCAGGAGTCGTCCCAGGCGGAGGGTGATGATCCCAGGATGAGGACTTCCGTCTTGTCTGAGTTCAGTTTGAGGCGGCTGCTCCTCATCCAGTCGGCGACTTCTTTCATTCCTTCTTGTAGGTTGGTAATGGCGGTGGTGGGGTAGTTGGTGAGGGAGAGGATCAGCTGGGTGTCGTCGGCGTAGGAGATGATGTTGAGGTTGTGTTGGCGTGCGATGGCTGCGAGGGAGCTCATGTAGACGTTGAAGAGGGTTGGGCTGAGGGAAGATCCTTGTGGTACGCCGCAGATGACTTCGGTGGCCTCGGATCTGAATGGGGGAGGTGGACTCTCTGGGTTCTTCCGGCGAGGAACAGGATGATCCATTCCAGTGCTTTCTCTTGGATCCCGATGTTGCTGAGGCGCTTCACTAGGGTGCGGTGGCAGACGTTATGTTATGTTATAGGTTTTTATTATGCGCGCAGCTACTCCAGCTAAGGAGCGTCCTGGCGCATTGACAAGAGAGAGCATAAGAAACATAACACAGCTAAAAGAACCAAAGAGGACCACTCTAAGTACATAACACGGACTGGGGGTAAAAAACTAAAACAGGAACGTTTTTAAGGCTTTCCTAAAAGCCATAAGATCCTCTAACAGACGCAATTCCACCGGGAGGGAGTTCCAAGCTGATGCCGGTGTCGAACGCCGCGGAGAGGTCCAAGAGGATGAGGGCCGCTGTTTCCCCGTTGTCGATCAGGGTTCTGATGTCGTCGGTGGCTGCGATTAGGGCGGTCTCGGTGCTGTGGTTGGCCCGGAATCCGGAGTGCGAGGGGTCGAGGGATCCGTTCGTCTCGAGGAAGGCGGCAAGCTGTCTGTTGATGGTCTTCTCGATGACTTTTGCCGGAAAGGGGAGGAGCGAGATGGGACGGTAGTTCTTGAGGTCGGTGGGGTCCGCCGTTGGTTTCTTCAGGAGGGCGGTCAGCTCGGCGTGATTCCAGCTCTACGGGAAGGTGGCGGTGTGGAAGGAGGAGTTGATGATGTCCCGGAGATGGGGTGCGATGATGGCGTCGGCTTTGTTGAAGACGTGGTGTGGGCAGGGGTCGGTTGGTGATCCGGAGTGGATGGAGTTCATCGTGCGGGTGGCGTCTTCGGTGCTGATCGGGGTCCAGTTGCAGAGGGTGGTGGTGGCGGGCGTTGGTTCGGTGATAGGGTGCGTGGTCTGTGCGTCGAAGCTGTTGTGTATGTCGGCGATCTTGCGGTGGAAGAACGCGGCGAGTGAGTTGCAGAGGTCTTGCGAGAGAGTGATGTCGTTGTTTCCGGCGCTGCGGTTGGAGAACTCTTTGACGATGCTGAAAAGTTCCTTGCTGTCGTGGGCGTTGTTGTTCAGTCGTTCTTTGAGTGCCGACTTCTTGGTGGCGCGGATCAGCTGATGGTGTTTGCGGGTGGCATGCTTGAGGGCGGTCCTGTTTTCTGTGGTCTGGTTGAGCCGCCAGGATTTTTCCAGGGTGCGGCAGTTTTTCTTGGATTCCTTGAGTTCGTCGATGAACCAGGGGGTTTTCTTGCTGCCGGGTCTGCTGGGGGGGGGGTCCTTTAGTGGTGCGATGTCATTGGCGCAGGCGGTCAGCCACTTGGTGAGGTTGCTGGCTGCTTCGATGGAATTTGTTCAATCTGAACTTTGTCAGTAAGAATCGATGGTTAGTATTGTTAACGATTCTTAAATAGGGTTCTATTGCACTAATGTTATTAACAACTGATGGGCCCTTACTGTTGGTTTACCCAGCTCCTTGTCCTCCATGGCCAGACATACCTTGTATGTGTCTTTCACTCATTTCACATCCCCCTTCAATAGTTTATTCGGCTGATCAAACAATTCTGGGCGGCCCAGTTTAACTGCTAGTTTTTTAACATAATTCAGCCAGGGGATAGAGTTGCCATGCTCAAGGGCTAGGCAATCCCTGAGAATTTCATGGTTCAACTCCAATTCGGGGTTCAGCCAAATTAAGATCCATTTTAATAGCGGGGCTATGGCTATACGATCTTCTAGGTATTCTACCCCACATATCAGTGGCAGTCCCATTCACCAAACTCTTGGTTTCCTGCCACATTGCTGTCTTTCAGATAAAGGAGCCACCCAGTAGGGGCCCGTGGTGGGAGGGCAGCCGGGCGCTGATGTTGGGCGGGGGAGGGGCAGGGTGGGGGGTAGTAAACTACGGATTACGGCTGATTAGAGGTAAGTAAACATATAAATAAATAAAACAAAGTTTGTTGCGTGCGCTGCAATGCGTTTGCTGTCCTGTGAGCTAAGATAAATACCGGTCTTACCAGAGTGCTGGGTGGAGTGATGCGTGTTTGCAATATTAAAAGTCTTCATGAAAATAAACAAAGTCAACTAGACATATCCCAATCCTAACCTGGTCCAAACCTCGTTTTTTAAATTTATACAAATGCACAATGTTTCTCCTTATGATCTCACAAAATATTTTTTCTCACTTTGTTGCTGTGAAATAAGGAAGTTATTAATTTGGGGAGAGGAACTCTATCATTGTAATAGAGTACTATCCCAATAGGTTACCAAGCAATCCACTTAAAAAACTCTTAACCTCTGGTAGCTTGGGCTCAAGCAAGGAATACATGATAGATTCAAGCAGTACCAAATTAATACATACATAAAATGATTACTCACATATAGGTTCTGTGAGAACCTACTGCTAGCGCATATGATAACAAACATTGGCAAAACCAATAAGCCTTTGGCAAGTGTTCGTCATTGTTATTTTATCTGTATGCAATATATAAAAAAACATTTGTCAGAAATACCAAAAAGAGAACGGAGTGCCCTTTAAAACCTGGTACACCAGCCCTGCAGTAAAGTGTACTTCCATTCAGGCTCTGTGCAATTATGAGTAGACGAAAAAGAAACACTCCCAGTGCCAGGCTTCTAATCAATGAAGTGGGCTACCCTTCTGCCCCATGGATATAGCTGCGCACCATCAAATATGGATTACACTTGAACAGATCAATGTATGAAGAGGCCTGCCCGAAATCCCTTGTATACGTGTATGCATGTATGTATCGTTCATTATAGATATTTTGGGAAACGTCAAGCTGATGAAATGTGTAAAATGTATCTAGATCAGACATAAAATGTGATGCACATCCCATATTTTCTAGAGGAACCTACAGCGAAAAACTCGGCGTGCTGCGTGGCCAATCACTGGGATCTTTTCAGACCTACGCTTGTGTAATAAAAACATTGCACACCTCTAGCTCAAATACTCTTGTGGTACAGAAGCATATACAGGTGCCGTTTGTACTACACTATGCAGTACTTAATTTGAGCCGGTGGTTAATGGGGCGCCCACGTTGACCATAGCAAGAGGGAGAAGTACACAAAAGGGGAAACGAAGAAGACAGATAGTAAAACAGTAGCAAATGGAGAAATAAGGGAATACAAATAGCCTATATGAGTGAGATAAAGGAGCGTGGAGTGTATGGTGCTGATCTAAAGAAGCGTGGGGCTGAACCAAGACTTCCGGGCCTTGGTACTCGGCACCCTGACATTCAATAGCGATGGCTGCGGGCTTGGAGCAAAACTTTGGGCGTTTCACTTACTTCTGCACACACAGATAACCTCTCATGATTGTATGCATAAACAAGCACGTGGAATTATCTAGTTGCTGTGAATCGCTCACATTTACTCAGAACATGTTTATTTCTCTTCGCAGCTGATCCACTGATGCAAATAAGCATTGCATAGCCCAAAGGATGTACCTTTTCTAATCATTTGATAATTCCATTGACTATCATTGGGAACAGACTCGTGATGGAGTGTGAGCCATGTTCCTGAAGTTGAATTGTATCAATGCTGGGTTAATTGATTTGAGAATGTAGCCAGCGGTGCTGTCAGCAAAGATGACCTTTCTAAAATTGCAGAAAGATGCAGTCGCTGCCCCTGGGCCAGATACATGTCACTGCAATCTAGCCATTTCATGGTTTGTCACGAGGCATGGCATGTGTAAAAAGTGATAAGGCTAAATGTATGCATATTCATTGAGGATAATTATTCACCCAGGTTTTAAAAACATTCCTCAGGGAAGAAATAGCATGAATATCTCACAAAGAGTCACTGAGAATTCTTGGAGTTCAACCCTCCAATAATCCCGCTTTCATCCCTGACCTCTTCAAGCTCAAAATCACAAGAAGGATGATCTTTTAAAGATTCGTTCGTCTTTCTGAAACATGTCTTTAGTATTACATTATTCTTTCCCAAATGTGTGTAAATCTCCAAACAGCAGACTAATTTATGTTTAGAAAAAAAATGGTTTGCTATTACCTTTGATTTTATTTGCTGGATCTTCACAAGGCTTTTTATAAAATAAAAAAAAGGTTCATCCACTTCAACTCCATCCTGGAAAGTTTCAGGGTGATCCACTAAGTGGGGGCCAAGAAAGAAGGGTGTGTGGGGAAAAAAAAAATTCCCACGCAATGTTCCATAGGAAAATTGAACAGCTATTCAAATAAAAAAGGTAAACGTAATAGTGTGCATTTTGTGATTTGGTTTACATCCATTCACTAGTTTTGAGAAATTAAGGTTCAAAATGTATGTATATTCTGTGCTGCAGTATCACTGCAGATCCACAGTGGAGATCGACAGCGCTGTGAGAGCATAGCACGCAATCTGTTTGGCTGGCCGCAACCTGACGAAAAAGTTGTGGCTGCCATGTTAGGGCTCGGGACTTAGGGGAAGATTCACAAGCCCCTTGCGCCACTTTTGCGTCACTTTTAACATGGGAAACGTGACACAAAAGTGGCGCAAGGGGCTTGTAAATAAACCCGAGAGTCCCTCAGTCCTAAAGAACCCATTTAAAAAAAGTATAAGGCAGCATGGGAGGGGTACCCTGACCCTCTTGTTGTAGTGGGAGTTCCAAGAGGGACCCCGCCTTAGGTATAAATTAAAACATTAAATATTATTATCCATTAGTCTGTGGTTTAGCAGTCTCTTGCATCTCTTTGACTTCATTGGAGTTATTCCTGATAGCACATATGCTTTGGTTGTGTGCATGAGTATGCTGGTATGCAAGCATATTTTATAAACTGAGCAGCTCACATTAACATTTTCTGCCCAAATTATCGTATTAAGTTCTCTCCCTATTTTACGGAACTTCACTAATGTTGTTGGGTTCTAACAATATGTAAAACAAAATCTGAAGCATGCAAAGTATACAATGATATGAAAGCCCTCTGAAGAACTGGAACTGCTGAAAAAAGGTCCCGTCCTTTTATTATCATGCAAGGCAAGCATACCCTCTCAGGGACTGTGACCTTTTATCAAAGGCTATAACAAAGATGGTGACAAGTGTCATGTGAACTATAGTTGTTGTGAGACCTCACAAGACTCATGAGTCCCTATTCACTGATGGGGCAGTCACAAGACATTTGAACCTGTTGCCAGAGAGACAACCAGACATTAAGAGACAGGATGGATGCTGGCACAAACAGGACATCGTGCTAGCAGATGGTGAGGGGCCTCATGCACTTTACAGTCACCTAATTAGCTGGACTCTGAAAAGGTAGCAGCTCCACCAGTATTTGTTCCAGCTTTCCCAAAAAGTTCACAAAGCTAGGGAGAGGAGTCCACTGGAGAGCAAGAGTGGAGATTGTGTAGTTCACTCCATGGTAGCATTCATAGATCTGCACAACTCTAGCCACACATGAAATATGTAGCACTGCTCTGATCAGTGGAAGTCATTGAGTTTCCCCTCCACTTTGCTGTACTGTAAATGGCAGAACTTTGAGAAATATGCTGATGATGGATATAGCGTGTGAAGTGTTATACTTCTGAGGAAACAATTAGACAGTACTCACAAAACGAGCCAGAAGAAAAAGAAAAAAAGGCACCCCTTAGTTGTTCACATACAAAACATCACAAAACAAGAAGTGTAGATCCAGACTCGGGCTTGGTTGGAGAAGGTAGCAGATGGGCCTCTGGAAGATAGAGCTGAGACTGACAGTACACCTTGTGTCAGAAAACCAATCATCCCTCACTCCTGGTAAGTAGTGTAGGGTGAAATTCTAGATAAGTACAGGCTGCAGCTCTGTACTTCGCAACTTGCTGTGTCATAGGTTACCTCACCACTGAGCTTCCCCACTGTTTGCCACTTGCCACACTATTGTTTTTCCCCTTACCTAGTTTGTGGTTCCTCTTTTTAAGACTTTGTGCATTTAGTATTCCAAGCGCTAACCCGGCATACCACCTTGATTAACACTTTGCTGACTCCTGTGCTCTTAAATCTGGTGAGGATATCCTACCACTCTACAGGGTGTGTTATCTGCCCTTTATCTGGAGCATGTGGTACGTTCCAGCCAATGTGATTGAGAAGGCCAACAACGCACAACTTTCTGAGTACATCAAAGCGAATCACAACCTGGACCTCTCCCAATCCAGATTCTTAAGCAACCACAGCACCAAGACCACCCTCCTTATCCCCACAGATGACGTCCGCACCCTCCTTGACCCAGGCAAAATGGCAGCCCTCATCCTCCTGGACCTCTCGGCCACTTTCAAAAGCGTTTTTCACCACACCCTATGCACAAGACTTCATGATGCCATGCATCAGCGACAAAGCTCTGGAATGGATCCGCTCCTTCCTCACCAGCTGAAGACAAAGAGTCAGACTCCTACCATTCCTCTCAAAACCCAAAGTGATGAGCTTCGAAGTGCCTCAGGGCTACTCTCTTCAACATCTACATGGCCCAGCTCACAGCCATCATCAGGAGCCATGGGCTCAACTTTGTCTCCTACCCCAATGACACACAGTTGTTTATCTCCCTCACCAACAAACCCACGCTAAGACCAACTTTTATGACTAGAGGAAGGCTGACACCACCTGGATGAAGAACAGCTGCCTCAAGCTCAATTCTGAGAATTCTGAAGTCCTCATCATAGGCTCCAACCCCACTGCTTGGGATGACTCCTGATGGCCTACAGCACTTGGAACCCCCACACCTACAGACCACACACAGAACTAAGGCATCATCATGGATCATTGCTCACCATGAGTCACCAGATCAACGCCGTCTCATCATCCTGCTTCCACACGCTATGCCTGCTCCAAACTATTTCCAAGTGGATCCCCATTGAGTCCAGAAATACGGTCTCCTGCACACTCATCAGCAGCAGAACCAACTACGCCAACACATTCTATGTTGGCATCACCCACAAACTCTTTAAGAAACAGCTGAACATTCAGAATGCCTCAGCCAGACTCGTCCTCAACATCCCCTACCACAGCCACATCACTGGCCACCTAAGAGACCTCCACTGGCTCCCAGTCAACAAAACGATCACCTTCAAGCTCGTCAAACAAGCCTAAAAAGCCCTACATGATGTTGGACCTGCGTACCTCAACCACTGCCTCGCATTCCATGAACCCACCAGAGGTCTCCACTCTGTCCAACTGGCCCTGGCTACTGTCCCATATTTCTACGAGACCACAGCCAGAGGAAGATCCTTCTTTTACCTCACAGCAACGACCTGGCAATCACCGTAGGCAATCACCGTCACTGCCTCAATTCAGGTAGGACCGCAAGACCTGGCTTTTCGACTGAACCACAGTGCCTTCAATGGACTAGAAGTTTCCTCCTCTTCTCCCCGGCACCATTGTTGTGTATCAATTTAGATTCTGTATGCATTTCCCGATTCATGCCCTTATATAGGTACAATTGACATGTTGCCCTTATATAGGCATAGAAATCCAGTCTTTATTTAGGCAGAGCCCCGGCTACCCAAATAGAGGCATGGCTACTTCCATCCGTTCATCTACGTCACAACGAGTTCTTGGAAAACCAGACTCTTAAGCCGTTAGGTACTTCCCCTTGCTTGGATATTGATTTCTCCAAGTACTCATTTATTATGCATGAACATCTATTCCTTAGGGGTTCATTCATGACGTTCATATGCCCAACTTTACGTCAATACTGGCATTCCTAAACACCTTCAAGGTATAAATATACCTTCACTTACTATGGCAAAACACGGTGGGGTTTGGTGCAGTTCGACTACCTACTTGCACGACGCAGCTCGCCAGAGCAAGTCCTGAAGGAAGCCAATTCTCCAGCTGATGCACTGACTAGAAGCTGTCATCCTCCTGCCGAGAATCCAGCTCCAGTGTTTCTGATTCCCCTTGCAGGGTGTTGGGAAATCGAGTCCCGGGAAAGAGATACCAACCCCTCTCATTCTAAGGTATGAAGCTGATTAGAACCTAGAGAAACCTTTGGCAGATTCTTGTCAAAACTAAACTTAGCTAAAACAGCATCTACTTCTTCCCTCGTACTAGACAAAGGTTAGGTACACTGGGGTAGGCGTATTTTAGAAGCACCAGTTGAGTATTTTAGCCTATTATTTATGTATGTATTTTTATATATGTCTTAGCAACAGACCATGCTATTACATTATTATTTTACATTACTGTTCACGCTGTACGCATTATACTTCGCATTCTGTCTAACGATTGTAGCAGTTTATATCTCTTGCATGAGAAATAAGGCTGTTCAATAAACCCTTTTCATTGAAACGCCCGTCTCTCTGTTTCTTTGCAAGTCTGTAGAAACGAAGCATGCACGATTGATTGAGTTAACTAGTTATCTACTGTTTCCACGACTCTGAAGATATTGTTTCGATTCTAGGGGAAACAAAGTTGTCATGTTTATGTGGTTGTCAGAGACCAATCCCTTCTTGTTTATTCAAGAAAGTTTCTAGTGACCTCTGAGTTAGCTGGCACACACACAATTAAGTTTAATATACTCAATAGAGACATACTGACCTCAGTCCTATGTCAGATCTGTAGTGTATGTTATTCCAATGTGCAGAGCCTATTAGGGATATAAGAACTACACTACACCATGAGAACCTTACCTCTGATTAGGCGCACTTTATAAACCCTGATTGATTGATGGTGATGAGCCTGCAAATCAGTGTTCACTTACTGCTATCACAGAGAGGAGATTGTGGGATTATCATCAGAACATGTCTCTAGATTACACAGTAAGCAGGGACTTGGAAGCAATGCATTTGAATATGCATAAGAACTAATGCTAAATGTAGAAGGAGACATGGGATAATAAACTCAGCAATTCTTTCAGGCAGTGTTCAGGTAACTACTATTCAGCTGACATATAAATAGTGCTTCCCTAGACCATCTATTCATCAAGTATCCTAAGACACTAAGTGCAGTACCACTGTGTACCACGTGACTGTATCATTCATCTTCACAAGAAGTTACATCACTTGATTTCCTTTCATCCATCTGCACACTAAGTGACATCAATACATTTCCCTTCCTCCATCTGCATAGGAAGTAAAATCACTGGAATTCCTATCATCTATCTGCACAGGAAGGGACATCACGTGTTTTGTGCCAAAACTATCCTTAAAAGAAGAAGCCAAGCAAGTGGATACCTTTCCCATCATCCATCTGCACAGGAAGGGCCATCACTGTATTCCCTTTATCCATCTGCACAGGAAGAGACATAAGTGATTTCCCATCATCCATCTGCACAAAAAGTAGCATTAATGGTTTCCTGGCAGTTCTATCTTCACTTAATAGAAGGCTCAGTGCGGCCAGTGCCAAGACCTCAGCTCCTCCTCCCACCCACGTCCCCCATTGTCACTACTCCATTGTGTTCCTCTGTGCCGATTCCCAGTCGCATCTCCCAGCACTGCTGCCAATCCTCGTAACCTACCACTAAAGGTGCATTCTCCTTTACCACCTGCCATTTTACATGCACATCCAGTGACCAACTCACAAGCCCCATGCAACTCACACACCCAACATACATAACCACACACACACTAATCCCCTAACACCGTACTCCTCCCTGTCCTGTCCTACATACTCCTCAACACTCACTAAAATGCCACCAAGTGTAGGATCTGTTACACAACCTCTCACCGGACCTACTCTTCATCACCGAATCCTGCCTGACTCCCTTGTCGCCCCCGTCATTGCCACAGCAATGCCCCCATATACAATATCGCAAGACAGGACAAGACAAACAGAACCAGAGGCGGAATACCTATTATCATCAAAGAATCTATTCCATACATGGAACATTTGACTTCATCACCAACAACAACACCCTTAGTGCTGCCCTCATCTACTGCCCTCCCAGAATACTTACACAACACCATTGTTGACTTAGTCACCCCCAAAATCCTCAACTCCAGTGCAAACATCCTCCTCAGTGACCTGACATACTACCTGGAGGACATGACGTATCTCAACAGGACCAACCTCCTCAAGGACCTGTTCAACCTCAAACTCACCCAGGAAGTGAAAGACCCTACACACGACGACAGACACCTACTGGACCCCACCATAAGCAGATTCATCAATATCAAAGTAAACAAGCCAAAACCAATCCACTTCTCCAATTACACCCTCATCAACTTCAGCATAGCCACCCCTCACCATCACAGAAACACCATTACTAAATCTTCTCAGTGGAACTGGAACAAGATCTCAGAACTATCGTGGCCATTCGAACTCCTACACTACCGGCCTTGACACAACAACAACCTCCCTGAATCCATCTCCAACTTCTCCACTTTCATCATCCTGTGCACAGAAACCCTGGCTCCTCTCAACGCCACCAAAGTCATAAGAACCAGATCACAAGCAAGCTGGTAATTGGAAGAGCTCAGGTTCCCCAAATGCAATTGAAACCAGCTTGAAATCAGATGTAGACAAAGTCAGAACAACCCCAACAAGAGCACTTACAAATCAGCTCTCAATGCTACCATCAGCAAACCAAAACCACCAAAAGCTCTGTGCTCATTGGCCTCCTCGAAAGGATCACCAACAGTACCAAGGAAATGTTTGCCATAGTGAAGGACTTTACTTCTCTAGCAGGAAGCTCCACCAGCATAATCCCCTCTCAGGACCTCTGCATCCAACTGTCCTATTTCTCTGCATCTATTAAAACGTTGAGCCCCAACCAAATCTTTCCACCATTGAAACCATTCTGCCCATCTCTACCAACACCCAGAGGACTACCCTGACCACCAGGCCCACAATCACAACTCAAGAAAATGCCACAACCATGCAGTCCACACATTTCAGAGCACCCTCCGACCCCTACTGTCATGATGTTGTCATCAAAGGACTGGATTCCATTAGTGCAGTCCACACCTTGAGCTGGACAATGTAAGGACCTGCCCAGAACCTTGGAAACAGACCACAGTACTCCTCCACCTCAAAGAACTGTCAGCAGACCCAAAGACACTAGCTGACTACCTGTCTATCTCCTTGCTACTCTACCATACAAAAGTAATGAAAAAGGTGATAAACAAATGCCTAACCACCCACCTCTCTGATAATCACCTCCTCAACACCACTTCATCTGGATTTAGGCCCGGCCAGTGTACAGTGACCACCCTCCTCACTGTCAAGGATGACATCTGGCTGATTATGGACAGAGATGACACCACAACCTCATCCTACTGGATCATTGCAGAGCTTTTGACATTGTCTCCCGCCCGTACTCATTCAATGTGACAGCACAAAGCCGATATCCAAGGTGCTGCACTTTGCTAGATTTGCTCTTTTATGACATTCAGCTCCCGCTTTAGCACCAAAAAACTATCCCAGGTGACTTGTGTGCTTACAAATACATATAACATTACATAAAGTAACGTAATGTAACATAACATAACTTAACATAACATAACATTGCTCTAGTGTCTTCAGGTAGGATAGGATAGGATAGGAATAAATAAAGCGCTCGATTGCCGTGGCGTCTTGGCGCTGATGTGTGTAAGCAGAGCTGAAACTACAACTTCAACAGTTTAATTGACAAAAAGAAACGTCTTAAGATTCTTCCTGAACAACTTCCTATCAGCTTGGAATCTCTATTCCAGAGATGCGCTGCCCCGTTGGAAAGTGTCCTACGTCCCCATTTGGACCGCTTAACCCTAGTCATTTTAAGTAGACCTAGGTTAGTAGATTTTAGAAGGCGTGTGGGGGTATAGGGTGTGAAATATTTGGAGATCACGTCGGCGCCACCTCCATAGAGCGCCTTATGAACCAGACACAAGGCCTTGAAATCAACACGCTGCTGCACTGGAAGCCAATGCAGTGATTTAATGCCCACTGAGGTTGAACAGCCCCTGGGAATGTTCAGAATCAGCCTTGCTGCTGCATTCTGAAGGGACTGGAGCTTTCCATCTGCGTTTTGTCTATACCCAAAAAAAGGGCATTACAGTAATCTAATTTGGATAGAAAGAGACTCACCATTACTGTCTTCTGAAGCTCATGCGAAATTAATGGAAAAATCTTTCTCAGAGTTTTTAGAAGAAAAAAACAGGAGGATGTCAAGCTATTGACCTGGGTGGAAAAATGTAGCTTGTCATCAAAGATGACCCCCAGGTTCCTAACCTTAGAGACAGGAGACGGGCACTTCCCAGCCTCTACTGGCCACCATGAGTCATTCCATACGGGGGATCCCCCTCCAAATTCTATCACTTCTGTTTTATCTGTGTTGATCTTCAAAAAATTGTGGTTCATCCAGATAATGATCTCGGATAGGCATGCGTGAAATTTAGCGGCTTTGACCTCAGGTTGCTTGCAGATGGAAAGAACAAGCTGGGAGTCATCTGCGTAAGATACCAGCCCAAAACCATATCTTCTGATGAGCCTTGCCAACGGAGTGACGTAGATATTGAACAGTGTGGGGGATAGTGCTGATCCCTGCGGAACTCCGCATGGAAGATACAAACTCTTGGATTCCAGTCCATCCCAAACCAGCTTTTGTTCTCTATCGTCTAGAAAGGAGGAGAGCAGGGCACAGGCAGTATCCTCAACCCCTAAATCCTTCAGTCGCTGCACCAACAACGCGTGATTCACGGTCTCAAATGCTGCTGATAGGTCTAGGAGAATAAGGACCGCCCTGCCCCCATCATCAACAACCCTCCGTATTTCCTCAGTTGCAACAATCAAGGCCGATTCGGTAGAGTGGCAGGCACGAAAAACATGTTGTGTTGGATCTAATAGGTTGTGAGTATTTAAATAGTCACTCAGCACCTTATTCAATGATTTCTCAATGACCTTCGCCACCATAGGTAGTCCCGCAATCGGACGGTAGTTCTTTAATACTTGAGGATCCAGGCTAGGTTTTTTAAGCAAGAGTCTAATGGCCACTTGTTTTCCCAGAGCAGGATATAAACCAGTCTCCAGCACTTGATTAATGAGGGGCGTCAGCCTCTCACAAATCTTTTTGGAGGCCAGATGCATAATAGCAGGGGGGCATGGGTCCCTAGGAGAACCTGATTTTATAGAGAGGAGCAGCTTTTGCACCTCCTCATTTGCCATTACTGGAAAACAAGGCAGCCTGCACTGCATTAGCGACAGATCCTCCTCTGGGTATGCATTAGCATCGCAGGATACCTGCATGTTTAAAAGGTCATCATGTATTACTTGGACCTTGTTATGAAAGAACAGTGCCAGATTATTGCAGATCTCCTGATCTGCCTTGGAAGCATTTTCCTGCTGTGGTTTTGCCAGTAGATTAACCACTCTGAAAAGTTATTTGTTAGAGTTCGCCTCATCTCTAATTTTACTAGTAAAGTAATGCTCCTTGGCCGCTGTTATCTCGTTCTTATATCGCTGCAATGAATGACTATAGAGTGCATTTCTATTCTCACTGTAGTCTCGTCTCCATTGGTTCTCTGCTCTCCTGCATTCAACCTATAGAGCTTTGAGCTGAGGGGTGTACCAAGGGGAGGATATCCTTGGTCTCCTTACAATTAGCAATTTCTCAGGGGCTTCCTGCCTGCCTGCCCCCTCAATCCATTCATTAAACCGTAATGCAGCAGCATTTTTGTCCGATGAAAGCAATTCAGGACCAGCATCCAGCGCCACTTCAAAGTCTCTACCCTGAACGCCCATGTTTCCGTCAGGAAGAGTATGTCTTGGGAGGAAGCCTGAATCAGTTTCTCCACTTCATATTTATGTTTACCCATGGAGCGGACATTTAGTAAAATATATTGGGCAGTGCATTGAGTTGTCCCTTGTGTGTTATTGATTGTTGGTAATCTTTCCCCCTATGTCCCTTCCTCCCACATTGCCCAGTTCTACTGGCTCGCTCATTTTCCGTTTCCCAATCCTGTTACTATGGTCAGGCACATCGTTGCTGTCTGACGAGGAGTGGGGGCAGCATTCCGCGACGTGGCCCACTTGAGAGATCAGAGCAGCAGGTGATACGGCCTGGGGGCTGGTGATACTACTCCGAAGAGCAAGGAGCTGGGCTCGACTGTACTTGTAAGGCATCGTACCTTCAGGGTTCCTGGCCCTCGGCACGGGCCAAGCGCAGATGGGCGCAGATGGGCGCTGACGGGCTTGCCTTTGGTGCGCCTTTGGCGTGCCAGCGGCGTGCCTGCTGCACGCGTCCGCTGCGCGGTCGCCCCAGCGTGTGTTTAAATGGTGCCGGCAAAGAAAGATACTAGACCGCCAACCCCGGGTGCAGTGCGGTCCCGCCTAACTTCCGGATACCACTGGGGTCGGGCAGAAAGACCAACAATGCAAGGCCGAGTCCGGCGGGAAATGGAGGCAAGTACTTAAAATATTGACAGACTATGCGCAAAGACGCAGTAGTTCTAGGGAAAGCTAGTGCAAAGTACAGTTATTAAAATTTTAAAATAAACAGCTTTGAAACAATTTCAGTTTCAGAGCACTCACACACACGTAGCACGGTCGCCACAGCGAGCGTTTAAATGGTGCCGGCAAAGAAAGAACTAGACCGCCAACCCCGGGTGCAGTACGGTCCCGCCTAACTTCCGGGTACCGCTGGAAAGACCAACTAGTCTACCAGTACACAATCTCAACACACAGTTCTGATAAATACAAGTCCTCATAGATGCAACAACACCCCAGAGCACCTCAAGCCATACTCATGTCAAGGTTTTGTTTCTTAGCAGCAAATGAGAAAATTCAGTAGCACACTCTTTATGCCTCATCAGATATACACGGTTCTGACACTATTTCGTGGCAACTGAAAATTACAAGACCATTTGTAGACTGCTAACAGAACGTTACTCAGTAGGTGGAGCCACCACTGTCAATTTACTGACAGAGTAAATGTTAGCATTTGATCATCTTTGAATGTCATATAACATATAACAGCAAGGTAATCTTTTCATTTACATATGATTAAACTACAAGCACAGTCTTAAGGTAAGGGCAACATTTTGCTTACAAATTACATATGATATTTAAAATGTACCACCCAGAAATTTTGAAAAACACTTCATCATAAGTTAAGGGACTTGTAGATGGAAATGTGTCACTGATGAAAAGCAACATACGATGTTAACGGTCATTCATTTTCGCAACATGTCACTTTCCATGCAAGACGCTCATGCTTCCAACAGAAAACACCAACTGAGCAATACTACCTTCTCGAAAAAGGAAAATATCACCAAAGCCCATAAAAAAAGAACATGTCTACAACAACATCAAATACATCCACAATTATACCAGATCTACTGACGAACACTGCATCCAAAATACCAAGAACCCACAACTTGAACTTTTACATTCTATACTCGATGGATAATAATACAATTAAATTATGAACTAGATGTGCCAAGACTAGATTTCTATGTTGTCATTATTGCACCAGGGTCGAAAAAGGTGACAGTGCAATTCTTTCCAATAGCACTGGATGACATTTGGAGATTGACAGATACGCTACTCAAAAACCCATACAATGTCTCCTCCATAAGCACATACTAAAAGGAGTGTTAGACCTGGAATCCATGGTGAGGCTTCTCCTGATTTTTTGCCTTCAAATGTCCTGTTTTTTCTGTTTTTGCTGGATTTAGAAATCTGGGCACGTTATCACTGCTAACCATTGGTAAAGTGTATCTGCTCTATACTTGAAAATACAGTAACATTGGCTTATCCACAATTGGAATATTTAATTTACTTATAAGTCCCTAGTAAAGAGCACCACATGTGCCCAGGGTTTCTCCAATGAATGGTTCTAGTGGGCCTGCTGTACTGATTGTGACACCCGCTTATGTAGCCCTTTAAACATGTCTCAGACCTGCCACTGTAGTGCCTGTGTGTGCAGTTTAAAACTGACGCATCGACCTGGCAAGTTAACCAACTTGCAAAGACCAAACCTTCCTTTTTATTACATATAGGTCATCCCTATGGTAAATCTACACGGAGCCGGACAGCCCATGGGCTGGGTGCAAAGTGCTGTTAAAAAGTAGGACATGTACGTTTAGATTTTACATGTCCTTGTAATGGAAAACCCATAAATAAATTTTTCACTACCTCAAGGTCTATCTCCGCCATAGGATAACATTGTGATTGCCTTATTACATTTTATAAGTGTAATTTCCAATTGGGAAGAGATGGCACCCCCACATTTGTTGTCTCTGGAATCGCAATTTAAAAACACAGGTTATGGGGAAGTTGGCGTTTAAATTGCAATTATAAAAAATGAATTTTTTTACTGTAACAATTGGTTACCTTCTGCCTGTCTCTCAATACATGTTTGGGATGGGTGACAGCTACCTTTGTGCATTCCCTCTAGACAGCCACACACAAAGGGAGCCTAGGTGTGACTAATGTGCCATCCACATCTTGATGGGCCATCCTGGGCAGGATGGAAGGGAGGAGCTCTCAATGACACCTGAAAGGGCTGTTCCTGTCACCAAACAAAGGACTGCATACCCCTCTCTAGTGGGTCTGTAGTCAGGACAGGAAAAGCAGGGGCTTGTGCACTTCAAAGGCATCGCTTTGAAGTCTCTCCCACTTTAAAGGCCTCACTGGGTATAAGCAGTGGATCTCTGATGCCACCAACTCAGAACACTTCTGGAACGTAGGGCGTTCTAACAGGAAAGAGGACTACTGTGCTGCTGGAGGGACTATGAACTCTGCTGGACTGCTTTATTGTGCTGGCCCGCTGGCCTCTTCCCTGGGAATGAGAGGACTGGACCTGCATTTCTACATTCCAGAACCTAAGTATCTCCAAGGGCTTGTTGGTTTTTCTCCTGTTCTGAAGTCTCAGGGATATCAAAGACTTATCTTCAACCTACAAACTGCACCTGGACTTTGCTTGTTGGAAGTCTTTCTCTGCCATGTGGTGCCAACCCAGTCCCGGGCCTTTGGAAGTGGGTTTAAAGTGCTGCAACTTCCAGAACTGACGCATCCTCTGCTGCATGAGCAGAAATGCGGCATTGATGCTGCTGCAGGAATTGGATTAGTGCATCACGCTCAGAACTGCCACATTGCGCTTCGAACCACTACTCCGGAACCAACGCATCACTGCCACTGCGTGGAGAAAGATCAATGCGTCTCCTCTCTGGGGTTGGAGTAGCCTGGAACATCGCATTTAGAACCACCGCACTTCAGAACAAGCGCATCGCTCACGGAACCAATGCATCACCACCGTTATGTGGAGAAATCTGGGGCATCACCCCAACTCAATTGGGGTCACAGACGTATCGCTCGGTTGCACCCTGCATCTCGTTGTTTGCAACCAGGATCAAGGTACTTTTGCTCAGCCAGCCCTGCGTGTGTCCTATATCTGGGCCATGCTCCATCGTGGTCACCTGAACTCTTGACTTTGTTTCGGTAGAACGGCACAATGCACTACGCATGGGAGTGGATCTTGGTTTTGGCTGGGACTTCTTTTCAAAACCTGCCTAATCTTCTTCATCCTACCCCTCTGAAAACCTATCTACTCCTCATGTTATCAATACCTTACTCTGTGTGTTTATGTTTTTGTATTTTACGTTTTTTCTAATTAAGTTTGTGTTTTTGCATGGCTTTTGTACCATTTGTTTTTTCGCTTTACTTTCTTACTTTTTTCCCTTCCTTCCATCTTTTTACTTCCTGTTTCTCTTCTACTTTCTTCTCTGCCCTGGCCCCCATCCAGCAGCATGGCAGAGCAGGGGAGAGGCAGCACCAGGCCCACCCCCGAACCAGCACCTGCAGCCACTTAACTTGCAGTAAGCAGTGCCCCTAAGAGGTGCAGCCCAAGCGTTATTCACTGAGATGGAGGTGGATGCGCTAGCTTTTTATGTGCAGTGCTACCTCCCCTCCACCCTGGCAACAGGCAGAAGGCCTGGTAGCAGGTAAGCCCTCTGGGAGTTTAAGCAGCAGTGGGAGAGGGGGCCCGGCCAGTGTACCACTGCTCTGGGATCTGGCGCACCCACCATCAGCTTAGGGAGTTGAGGTTAAAGAGGCCTGAGGTGATAACAAAATTAACATGCACATAGCAACACAAGGATCCTTTTTTGCCAATCCCTGTTGATAGTTTGTATGATCAGCTATTTATGGGGAAATCAAAATACCTTGACCTAAGATCCAACAGGCTTCCCAAACCTCACAGAGACAAATGTCCTATCACTTCGGACAGTTTGTAGTGGACAGATCTTCTATGAAAAATAGACAAATGAAAAGTTCGGACTAGAAATGCTAAAATAAAATTAAGCTGTCTGATCATACCAGAATCATTAATATAGCTAAAACTAAACCATTTATTAGTAGATGGGCCTAATTTGTGAAGCCCCAAACCATTTAAGCACTTCACTACAGAATCGTTCAAAGTGAAAAAACAGCAGTTTTTCAAAACTGATGTGTTGCTGTATTTATTCTGTCTTCATTTTTTCCAGACAGTTAGAGCATTTGCCTTTAGTTTATGAGAGTGGATAATGGTGTTTGTGATTTTAATCACATCTAATCGAATGGCCCTATGGGACCATCAATGTACTGCTACTGTTCCACCCACTACATCATTTTAAACACGTTTTTGCACAGTGCCTTGTTTACAATTTGTCTTTTTTTCTTCTTTTATAGTGCCTCCTGCTCAACACCAGGGCATATCAGTGGCTAATGGCCCAGGTGGAGGCAGCTGCCCAGGGCCCCAGCCTGGCCCCAGCAACAGCACCTCCAGCTTCCCAAGCACAACATCGGCACTGCAGTCTGCAGGCAGCTGCCCACCAGCCAACACACACTGCTGCCCTCCTCTTGGACCGCACCCTACTACGCTGCGGTCTTTTAAGGCTTGCGCGGATTGAAGCCCAACAGAGACATATGGACCAGCACCTCGATGAGCTCCTGTGCCTGGCTCAACATCCCTAGTTCCCTCAGCCTCTTTTTGTACTTTTATTTTGTTGGGCAGGACTTGTTTGTTGTTGTGGGTGGGGATGCAGGAGTTTGGATCGGGAATCTGTTACTTCCTACAATTTGGACTTTTTTTATTTGTTTACAGAGAGGGGTGGGCCAGTTTATTGTTGGAAGTGGCTAATAGTGGTAGGTTTTTTGTGTGGGTTTATTATTAAATATTTAAGTTTCTTTATTTATGCCTGTTTTACTATACACTGGTGCCTATTGGTGAAACCTTTTTTTAATATTTGCTGATAATGTGTAAAAACACATAGGTATGTGCTAGGACTCCTAACTTTACTACTACTAAACTGGGATAAAATCCCAAACTTACTACTTTTGGTATTCACAGAAGGCATTTAGCAGTAGTAAAGTTAGGAGTCCTAACTTTACTACTACTAAACTGGGATAAAATCCTAGACTTACTACTTTAGGTATTCATAGAATGCATTTAGTAGTAGTAAAGTTAGGAGTCCTAACTTTACTACTACTAAATGCCTTCTTTGAATATCAAAAGTAGTAAGTTTAGGATTTTATCTCAGATTAGTTCTGTGAATCAGCCCCAACATCTCCAACTTCATACCGACTGACACCTGACTCAATTACAATAGATTGACCTGTAGTGCAATGCTGTTGATGAACATCAAGAGAACACATTCAGTAATTCTTTGTGTAGACTAGATTTGTGTGTGTTAGCTAAAGGGGCTGGTCGGGTCTGTGAGGAATGTGAAGCAGAAAACAAAGCAGTGTGGACCCGGCAAACAAATCTTGCTAAGTGGCAAAGGGGAAGGAAAAAATCACCTTCATGAAAAAATGATCACCCTTTGTTGGGCCACCAACATTGCAAATCATCTTAAACACAATCAAGCTTAACAGTTAAAGTTAAACAAACAACCAGTGTCACTTCCTTCTACCACATGATTCATATCAACACACTCACAAACAAAAATCACCTATAGTGCAATGCATACCATTTACCTGTTCAAGAGTGGTCACTGTGATCCATTGTTTCACAAAACAGATATTAAATCAAATAATGTGGGGCAGTCCAGCTAGGGGAATAAACTAAAACAGGATAGATAGGCACGGAATGAAGGCAGGTGCAAATTTGCATCTCCAATGTCCTTGAGGGAAATGGTGGGGAGGTGGGAGGCTTCTTCACTGCAAACTTGTACAACTTCAATTTGCGATGAAAATGTGCCTAAAATGGTGGGGCTGCATTAGTAAGTCAGACACAAATAAAATAATGTTCCCCTAGCTATAGCTTGTCGTCAAAGCAGTTCAGGGATAGAGAGTAAAAGTTCTATGGTTGGTGGCCCAGGCTAGTAGTCAGGGAAGTAGAGTTCATCCTTAAACTCATGTGGTACTACCAAGACCTAGGTCTGATCACTCAACCTCACCTCCTTCTGTTGTACTTCAGGTAAGGTGCAATCCAGTGGTATAAAGTAGTTAATCGCTCTACCTTTTGGGGTGAGAGACTGGTCCATCTCACTGTAACAACTTCTCTCGCAGCTTTGAAAACATGCTGAGTGGTCACATTGGCTACCGAGCAAGCCAGATAGTTTATTGCCAGCCTGCGGAGCATCGGACCTCTTCTCATACCAATATACCAATGGGTTTTGATCAAGGTAGACCTCTGCACGGTCATCCAGATAGGCTTGGACCATCCTCTCAATAGTCATCGGTGCTCCACTCCATTCAAACTCTTTTGTCTGTGCCTCTGAACTGGACTTAAGCCTAACCGCGGGCGGAGACCTCCGCTCTGCCCGCGAAGTGTGCAGAGATTTGCCTCCTCCGCGCTCTGGAGCAGAGTTGGCCAGCCCCCCACCTCCACCCCCCTAAATTAACAAGTCAATCTATATTACTTCTAGTAAATTAAAACCACTTACCTGGCATGCAGCATACCTGGGCTGCCCTCCTCCTCTTTCTCGCCATCTGGGTAATTCTTTGAGAAAACTGCACATGCGCGCCTGCTCATACATGCGCTTTTCTCGCAAGAGATGCGCATGCGCGGGCACGTGCGCAGTTTTTTCAAAGAAATACCCAGACGGCGAGGAAGAGGAGGAGGGCAGCCCGGGGACACCACATGCCAGGTAAGTGGTTTGTATTTAATTTTAAGTAATGTAGAATTAATTGTTAATATAGGGGGGTGGAGGCAGGTGGTATAGTGGAGCGGAGTTCCATGGAGTATGTTCACAAACTGTGAACCTCCGCATAGCCCCGCTACACTCACTGCACCAGGG
This sequence comes from Lissotriton helveticus, assembly GCF_964261635.1. Lineage (NCBI taxonomy): Eukaryota > Metazoa > Chordata > Amphibia > Caudata > Salamandridae > Lissotriton > Lissotriton helveticus. Next base: position 2,055,331,302 of record NC_136063.1, on the reverse strand, counting down.
ATTACTTAAGCCCCATCTTCAACATTAATCAAAGTGGTCAGTAATTGTTTGTACAGAAGATCAAGATTTGTGGCTCAAATTTAATGTTTTGATGGCACAATGTCTCTTTGCATCCTAGTATTAACAGATAAGCAAAGGATTAAGCTCTCCACCAACTCATGCACATATTTTTATTCCTCCACACCTGCGTACATTTCAGACACGTCATTTAGCTGTTCCTGTAGCATATGCAACAACGGGATATCTTGGCCCATGATGCTGTCCTCCTTGCTGACTTCCCGTATGAAAACTTTAAAAGGAAGCAGCATCTCTGTCAGGCATTTAGCTTGGCCACATTGGTCCATCTCAATAATCATGCATTTCACTGCTGCATCCTATCTTTGCATGACATATTTATTGATCAATCTGTACTTCTGAAACAGATGTTACAACATGTAATAAGTTAAGTTCCAGCATGTTGGCACCTCTTGTCTGAGTGCTTTAACTGGCATTCTATTATCACACTGAATGACCCTCAGCTGTTTCCGGCCTTTAAAAGAATGGCTGAAATGTGAGCAGATTCTTCTGCAGGTGGACAGTATTTTAAAAGAAGCAATAACTTGGGAAAATGGACATAAAGTTCCCTGGCTTAAATATATCAGAAAGTGCTTAACTGAACTAGGTCGCCCTGAACTTTTTATAACTCCAGAACTCATTAGTAAACCTGATATTATTTCTGTGAAGAAGTTATTTCTCTCTACTAGGTATTTAGCCCGGGAGGAGGCTGAATTAAGGAAAGATAGTGTACGGAAACATTTACTTGTAAAAACCTCTGTACATATGGAACCGTACCTGTCATGGCCCCTGACTAGCTATGACCGTTTTTTACTTACAAGGCTCCGCTTAGACCTATTTCACCTTCTACTGGCAGTACCGAGGTGGGCCCATCGTGGCCAAGTGTTGCCATCTTGCGGCTGCGACAATAAGTCTCCGCAAGATCTGGCACACTTTTTATTCATTTTCCCATTTTATTTAACACCATGGAAACTATACCTAAAACCAATACTCAAAAAGCTGAATTTTGCACAAATTCGACAAGCACTTTATTATCTCCAACTACTAAGTAGTGATTGTACTTTGTTTGTATGTAACTTTTTAAAACTAGCGATCAAATTTAGGAAAAGTATGGAGGGATAATTAGTGTATTGTTGTCGAGAGTTTTCTTTTTAATTATTTAAATATGAATATTTTTAACTGTGTATTCTGCCTGTAAACTGATACTTTTTGTGATTCCTTTATATATATGTATTAATTGCTAAATTTTATTGAAGTGTGCTTTTATGAATGTTATTACGAACATTCGAATAAAGTTCTTTTGACTGACTGACTGAATGGCTGAAGTGTGAGCAGATTCTTCTGCAGGTGGACAGTAAGTTGCCGACTCCGTCTTTTTTTTGAGAAAGTTCTGTACAATGATGTTGATGCAGTGTGCCAAACACAGAACCCTGAAATAGGCACCCTCTACCATTGCCTTAACTATAGGATTGCTATTGTCCGTGGCAACAAATCCAATGTTAAGCCCTCTTGGTCACAGCCATTCAAAGACCTTGTTGTTAAAGTCTTCCAAGATGATTGCAGCAGTATGGAATTTTTCTCCATGGTGAACATGGGTACTGTTGCATGCTTTTGAGTCCCATAAAAAATCTCAGCAGTGTCAACACGTGCAGATTTCATTTCTCAAACCCTCAAAAAGGAGATCCAGTATGCAGTGATACACAGTGGCTTTGAAAATTGTCCACATTTCTGTCATCAGGTGAATAGTAGATTGTTTGGTGCTTTCTCAAAAGGGTTGCATGACCTCCGGCACCATAGTTTGTACCAAGCTTACCCCAACTAAATTGTTTTCCGCAAATAGAGAATGTGGCAGTGTTTGACTCCATTTTGCTAATCGTAAAGAAATCCCAAACTGGAGATTTGCAAATATTGCAGATGGCAGTGGCGGTGGTGGTTTCTGTGGTGCCACATCCCTAACTGCAGGTTGGGATTAAGCATGGGCGGAATTTGTGAATTTGCGATACGCGAATTCACGCGAATTCGTCATCGCGATTCGCCAAATTCCGCGAGCTTGCGAATGTATTTTTTTTTCGAGTTTGCGAGATTTTTTTACCAGTTCGGGAACGAGAACTTGCACATGCGGTCGCAACGGTCGTGAACATGTTGTTTCCACTTAACCAGCCTGCTCGCGATGCCTTTTTCCTGTTTCGGGCCGCAATGACGTGATCGCGTTCGCAATTTCCTGTTTTGGGTCGCAATGACGTGTTCGCAATTTCCTGTTTCGGGTCTCAATGACGTGTTTGCGATCGCAGCGTTGCTCGGCCAGCTACCAAAATTTAGCAGCGCACGCAAACAGGGAGGAAAACTCATCAGCGAACGCAGAATCATGGTAAGTCAATGCCACGCGCGCGAGATTGTATTTTTGAAGTGCTAACAAGAAAAAAATATCCGCCAACTCGTGAATGGCGAATTTTTGGGCTATTTCGCTCAATCCGCGGATCGCGAAATTGCCAAACATTTGCAAATTCCACGAGCGGAACAAATTTTCCGCCCATACGTAGGGGCTCTATACGATGGAGGATTTTCCGCATCCTCCGGGCCGACGGAAGCCACCGCCGGCCCAGAGGATGCGGAAAATACTCTGCGGACCCACCAAAGACCCACCGCCACATTAGGATGGATGGTGGGTCCTGGTTTCTGTCCGCCGCTTTTCCGCCGCGGTTGGCTTACCACTGCGGCGGAAAAGGCCTAATATGGTGGCGGTGTCTCTCAGACACCGGCATACATATTAGGATGGCTGTGCAAACATGCTTTTCCACGGCGGATTCTCTGCCGAGGAAAAGCATGTGGATCTTCACCTCGGGGGCCCGTAGCGGGCCCCCTGGGTGAAGGGGTGATGGGGGTGCACATGGGGGGTACCTATGGTACCCCCCTGCATTTGCGTGCACAAAGCGGCAGTCACCGCGCGGTGCCTGCCGCTTTGTGCATGCAAATGCACTGCTTTCATTTTTTACATTGCAGCGGGTGCTCAAGCAGCACTCGCCGCAATGTAAAAAATACAGGATGTGACCGCCAGGGTGGCGGTCACATCCTAATTGCCATGGAGGGACTGCCGCTGCCCATGCGGACGGTCCCTCTTACTCAGGGGTGGCAGACGGACGCAAGTCCGTCCGTCATCATAATAGGCCCCTTAGTTGGGATGGGGTAACATCTGTCTCCACTGGGACTCGGCTAACATCCATGATGACAGGCTGGTCGTCATCCTCCTCTTCTACATTCATAAAACGTAGGCTTTCAGGGACCTTCCTTTTCCCTAGCCTCTCATGATGCGTCTCACTCTAAGACTGAGGTGGGATTCAAGTGGAGTCATCAGAAGGGGGGCTTGTCGAAGAAGATGGTGGACTATCTTCTGAAAGAGTGAATTCTTCTACTTCCTCAGCATGAAGATCAATCTCCTTAACTGCTCCTACTTCAGCTGGATGTTGCTGTTGTTGTCAACTTTTCAGATTTCCCTGCACCGATTGGCCAGCAGTGCATTTCAACGTTGTTGCCATGATTAGACTGACTGCCTCAGTGACAGACATGAGCTTGAGCCTAGGTTGGGTTGGGTCCGCTGATGCCCGGGTTGCTCCCCACAGGCCGGTCAGCAGGAACAATTTATTTTTTTGCACAAGAAAGGTGTGGGTCAACATACCAGTAGTGGTAAGCTCCTTCTTATCACTGGCCACTTTCTTGGTAGCACCTTTCTTTGGGGCCATATGAAGCTGTCATTTGGCAGTGGTGCTTAACTTCACAAGCTGAAGCTGTGATGTGTGGTCAGTCACGTGTCACGTCATCTACAGGCCTTCTGTCTGACAATGCTATGGGTAAAGTTGTCTGCCCCTAAAAGCAAACGAGCAAGAAGAACATCAGTGAAATGTGGCACTGTTGAAGTTCAATTAGCAGTACAAACAAACAGTATAATTTAGTGTGGTCACTCACTGGTTACTTAAGTTATTATAAATAATTAACAATACAGTGTATCCATTTGTAAAACCGCAACAACATAAACTTTCATGGTGTACACTCAAGAAAAAAGCAAGATATAAAAGAGCAACAACAAACAATATCCTGATGTCACTGTTTGATTTATGTGCATCATGTGGGATGCGGGTCTCAGGGAGTTGCAGCTGACAAATGACAATGAAAGAGGAGAGGATGTGGTCTTACAAAAAGAACGGTCGCCCTCGACACTGGGAAACTGGGTTTAAGTCTTGGCAGGGACGCTCAACATCTTATGAGTTTGGGCAAATCACTTTATCTCCCCATGCCTAACAATAAACTAATGTGTCTGTCTGTAACACAACTGGGGCTATTGTAAAGTGTTTTCACTAAAGAAATGAATAGACCCTTCTTTTATCAACCCCACCAACTGGGGCATTTTTTCACCTTACAGTGTTGGTGCTCCTTCACTGAAGAATGATTCTAGCTACTTAAGCGTTCCAATATTATGAACCAGCACATTTATGTGCAAAAAAATTAACAGAAAGGCCTCACACACCTCCCTTGTGTCTGGCTTCATTATTGGCCATCCCGCATTCGCCAAAGAATCCTCAAATGGCAAACACGCCCATGTAAGGGCTATAGTTTCAATATTAGTAGGAAACTAAGGTGAGAAAGAAAGGAAAAAAAGGGGGTCCAATAAAAATCCCTACCGTCTGCCAGTCACCTATTCTAAATTGTTTTAATTGGTGGTGGAGGAATGATTAAAAACATTAAATATAGGACAATAATAACCCTGTTATGGTGCTAGTTGTCCACTAAAGCTGGTCGATATGTTTCAGCCCTGTTGTGGTCCCATATGGGGTCCAAGGCTTTCTTCAGGAACGTGATGGAGCCAATAGGTCTCTATGGTGATTCCCTACAACATGTGTACAGATGCCACGCATACAATACCCATGTAAAGTGCTCTGATACCTTTGGGTCAAGTTTGCGCTATATAAAACTATAGCAGACATGGGGTTGATTGTTGCCAGATGTTATGAAAATGGGAGAAAAAATATAAAATGAAAATCAATTAAATTAAAAACATTTAACTAAAAACATTTTAAAGATGTAACTTAAAACATTAAAACTAAAAAGTTACAAGTAAAAAACCTAACATAAAAAATCAAGTAAATACATTATAAATAAGTGAAAATATCCGCAAGGATATAATTATCTAAACTGCTATCGAATTTCTCAACCATCCAGGCAAGCCTATGGCAAAGGGCCACACTGGCTGGAAGCCCAAAATGGCTGCCAACCAGTGCCACATGGTCATCAACAACAACAACACTGAGCAAGAAGGCATTGGAAACAAAGAGCCAACATGAAGGTCTATGGCAAAAGCACACTTGTGGCCTACATAAAATGGCTATCGGCCACTTGGTGAAACACCAAGCAAGGAGACATGGTCACAACATAATGATAGAAGAACAACACATGCAGGCCTATGACAAAAGCACACTGGCTGGCTACACAAAATGGGCACCGGCAACATGGTCACAACAATAATTAGGAGGCCTGGAAAACAAAGGACACATGCGGGCTATAAACACCGACTATACAAAATGGCCCCTGGCCACATGGCATTGGGAAGAAAGGTAAATGATGCCCTATGCAAACACACACTGGCCAGACAAAGGAGGCATAGTAACACAGAGCATTACCACACCTACACACAGTTTACAGGGGGGAAAATTTGAAACAGCACAAATTTTTTTTTTAATATTTTAAGCCAATGCCATCCATGGCCTTAATTATTTTTATATTCAACAGACAACACAGAAACAGTTGTTTCATGCAACGTGGTGAATGCTGATTGGAAGTTCCATTGGCAGACTAGGCCACATAGTGAATTGAAAGATCATTGCAAAACAAGGAAATCATTTACTAATCTGTGCTACAGTTTTCCTTTAGAAAATAAGACAAATTACATCCATAAAATAACTGGGCCCCTACTGAAACAGCAGTCCAACCCCACCTTAATACATTGAATACAAAAAGAAATAAATCCTGGTGCATTCCCTCTATCAAACAAAAACAACCCTTACACAACATTATTTTACCTTAGTTGTGAAATAAAAAAGTCCTTAAATCCAATGGTATATTAAAAGCAGACAATAAGGGAGATTCTTCCAGCTCTAAATCCAAATAAAAAGTGACCAAGAGATAGACAAAGCACTCTAAGGAGCCTGCTGGGCAGGAAAAGAAAGTTGGAGACTCTGGGACACTTCCTTCCAATTGGAATATTTTTTTTTGAAAGGACTTCCCACACAAAAAAACAACGGACCTTTTGAGGAGGTTTTTTCTCCAAATTGTCATTTTGGAAAGGTTTTGGTGCTTCTCGAGGGGAGAATCTTCCTTAGATTCCTGTAGATTGTGTGCGTTTGCAATTGCGTATGTCACAAAACATTGCCAAAATTCGCTGGTGTGGCTGAAAGACGTATTAGAGACCGCATCATTTTGCAGGAGTTTGCGGGAGGCTAGCAAAACCTTGTGGCGTTCCTGAATGGCTAGGAAATCTAGTTGGCAATTGCCAGTGCCTAGTAAGTCATTCCCACACATGCAAAAGGACATTATGAGCCTGCCTACAAAATAAACTGCTCTGTTGATGAGTGCAGAGTTTATTGGTAATTCTGAGTTTTCTGCGAAACAAGGAGCTGCAGACTTCGGCAAACTCTGCGACAGGAGCGGAGTTTTATGCCCAGGCCTAGTTAGTAGGCTGCATCGATCAGGAGACAGGTATCAAGCTAAATTCCAGATACCATGGTGGAATGTCTGTGACAGCAAAGGGGCACAGGAAGCCAAAACAAACAATGCAGTGGGAGGATGGCACAATTCCCTCCAAACCACACTAGACAGCTTTCAACCTGCATTATACAAATGTATCAAAGCAATACAAATGTAGCAGTGCAATTGGACGCTCCCCTAACTCAAGGTGCCCTGGCATCAGCACTCTCTTCACTTAAGTGCAACACAAGTTCCAGCATAAACCAAAACTCCTCAATTCCACTAACAGTGCATAACACCTTCATACAGAGGGTGCAGCAATCACCTGGACGGGTGTTGATAGAGAAACTGCAGGAAGATAATTCCTCCATCAACAAATGAATGAACTAAAAGGAACATCGATCTCCCCTGTTAGGGTTTGAACAAACTCCTTTGAATGCTCCACCTTTGCCCAAACTCATAATGAAGGCCAATGTGGCAATTGCCCGGGTGATGACAGACCGAATAAGTTGGTACATATTCCATATTACTCTTCAGAGGGGAGCCCCGATGTCCTGAATCGCTCTAATTTATTAAGGTTATTACTTTCCCGGGCTAGGCCCATGTAGCGAAGATGCCCATTTCTTACATTGTCCTCTTTTTCACAATACCATTTCTGCCATGAACTTTTGCACATATTTGCATACACGACAATGTTGGATTAGTTTCTCTGAAAATACTTTGTTTATACATCTAGCTTTGCACAATGTTATCACGATTCCTCGAACATCATGTACAAGGCCTCTTTTTTTTTTTTGTCCTCATTTGCCTTACCCCTTACCTCGGAGATGCCAGCCACCTTACGTGTTCCCGACCAAGAGAGAGAACCATGATATGATGCCCATCTCTGGTTCCGGAACCCGAAATGTTTTATTGATGGAAGAAAATTCCCACAAGGAAGAGGGGTTTTAAGATCTTGCGCTGACTCCATCTAGGTATGTTTCAACCTGTCGGACCTACAACCGTATCGAACCCAGACCCGGTCCAAGGAGTGTTGATGGCATAATCATAGGACCTGGGGCAAAAAAAAACGCAATACTATCTCCACTGTACCAACAGATCCCAAAAGGCCAAGTTACGATTGTTGCCGGCTCTAGCCATGTCCACCTTTGATGTTTCGTATAGGGACGTGAGCCAGTCTGAGTATAATGGAGCAGATTTCTCCACCCACCGTATGCAAATCTGTCTTCTAACCAGCAAAATGGCATAGAACAAAAAAGATCTCGCCTTGCCAGAAATGCTGTCCTCTAAGCCAAAGATGATAAGTGGCAATGAAACTACTAGTGATATATTCAGGATGGAATTCAAGGTAGCCAACACTTCCTCCCAGAACCGGCCGATGTTAGGGCATTCCATAAACATGTGAATGTCTGAAGCTTCTAATAAATTGCATTTGTTACATTTCTTGTCCAGGAGAAATTTGGAAAGTCTCAGCGGTGTTATATATGCCCGATGGGCTGTGAAAAGATGGTTACGCCTCAGCCATGATGGCTTCACCACTTTATAGAGGAGCGCAAAGGATCTTAACCATATCTCCTCACACTGAAAGCCAGTTGCCTCTTCCCACAGCTCATCTGGAAGAGTGAACTCCCCATCGGTTTCTTCCTGCAGCCGCCAGTACCAGAAGGCCACCTCCTTGCCACCCCTTGGTCTTTCTAATAGCAGGTGCTTCAGGGAGCTTGATTTCCCAAAGAGTGCATCTTTGCACCGCTGGGCTCTCCCCCAGCTTTCCAGCTGGATGAATTTAAATCTAGAAAATGCTGGGCCTATTCGCTCGTGTAGTTCATCCCAAGGTAGTATCGCTCCATCTGCCATTAGCTCTCCCCATCTAACAATCCCAGCCTCCTCTAATGGGGAGGATAAGCTGTCCCTTAGGCACTCTGGTAAACCCGGAGAGTCCCATATGGGAGCGAAATCAGAGTAGTAGGGCAGGCCTAATCTTCTTCTAATGGCTAGCCAAACCCTAGCCCATGACTTTATAATTTTTAGCCTTATTTTCTTTAAAAATTTCTGGCTCCCAAACTTATATAGAAATCCATCAACTGGTAGATTTGCTCCGGTTAACATGGCTTTATACATTGTCCCCTCTGAAAGATTAGATGGTATTTTTAGTAACATCCTAGAATAGCACAGCTGAAAGGCCCATGCATAGTATACTAAGTCCGGTAGGGCAAGACCCCCCTTTTCCCTTCTCCTCCTCAACTTCTTCCACGCAATTCTAGTGGATTTATAATTCCAAATAAAGGAATTAATCTCTCGCAGACATCTGTCCAACATCTTCACATCAAACCCCAAAGGAATGGCACCAAAAATAAATATATACTTAGGAAGGATAGACATTTTTATTAGGTTCACCCTACCCATTATAGAAAGTGGCAGGTGAGTCCAGGATTTCAATAGGCCCTTACATTCCCTGGAGACTCGATCTAAAATATTTTGGGCAATGGTATCAATATCTTGGGTGATACGGATCCCGAGATACCGCATAGAGGTGGTAATGTTTATGCCTAACCGTGGGTCCGGAATATTCCATACCATGACCTCGGTCTTACTTGAGTTGATCCTATATCCCGAGATCTTACCGAACTCTGCTGCCCTTTGAATTACAGCAGGGAAGGACAATACCGGATCCGAGGTAAAGATTAAAATATCATCAGCATATAATGCTGTCCGTCTCTCCCACTCCTTAAATTTAAATGATGGTATATTTTCGTCAGCTCGCCAAACATGAGCAAACCGCTCAATATATAAATTGAAAAGGAGGGGAGAGAGCGGACAGCCCTGCCTCGTACCTCTAGTAATCTTAAGGGGTTCTGTCAAACTCCCGTTAATCAGAAGCCTAGCCGAAGGGGCTCCATAAAGCAAGGCACGAAAGCCCTTCCCGAAGTTAAACCTTTTCAATACATCATTTAGATAGGGCCAGTTGACCCTGTCAAAGGGCTTTGCTGCGTCAAGAGTTAACCGCATGCTTGCGGGCGGAATTCCGCCCGTACGCTGGGTTTTGCGAAACCGCACTTTACGTGACGAGCTCGGCTCGTCATGAGCGTGCGAGGAGGCTACGCCATGACGAGCCCAGCTCGTCATGAGCGTCGAAGGGGTTAAGGTGGCCAATGGAAGGGAGAAACCCGAGGCAATATCAATGGCCCCCACCAGATCATGTGTGAGATCTGAAAGATGGCGCCCCTTAATAAAACCTTTCTGGTCGTGATGGATAATGGAGCCTATTACATTTCCCAGTCTTGCTGACAATATGGCGGCAAAGATCTTATAGTCGCTATTCAGCAACGATATTGGTCTGTAAGAACCACAGTCTGATACATCCTTCCCTGGCTTGGGAATGAGAACAATTGTGGCCTCACCCCACGATTTTGGTGGTAGCTTTCCTTCCCTAAGGATACCGTTGAAAAGAGTTGTCAATACATGGACGATATTCTCCCCCAAGACTTTGTAAATCTCCCCAGGAAGGCCGTCTGGGCCAGATGCTTTCCCTTTTATTACCTGCCGTATTGCTTCCTTTACTTCTGCCTCCATTATTGCAGTCTCTAAACTATTACTCTGTGTTGTTGATAGAGTTGGGAGCATTATTCCTCCCAGCCACGTGTTTCGTGCCGTCTGGTCATCCGGTAACTCTTCCCTGTAGATTGCCTCGAAGAACTCATAGAAGGCTTTACCTATCTCCTGATTAGATGTCCTTGGTGCCGCCTCCCCCTCCACCTTAATTTCTCTGATATATTTCAGAGCTTGGTCAGCCTTTGTTTTCCACGCCAATACTCTTCCCGCGGCCTCTCCGAACTCAAAATGGGAGATCTTGCTTGCTTTCCATCTTTTATTAACCCTCTCTTGTAAGATGTTCTCTAATTGGAGCTTTAACTCAGCCAATTTGGACATCTCCTCAGGAGATCCTAGAGACTGACCTAGATTAGACTCAATGCCCTTAATTTCCTGTTCCAAACTGGATATCATATCTTTATATTTCTTACTTCGATATGAAGACCTACTTGTTATACACCCCCTTGTAAAGGCTTTAAAGGTCTCCCAAACCACTGCCGAAGAGGAGGACTCAAGATTAGTTTAAAAAAAAGCATTTATTTCTGCGGCCAGGAAATTCACTTCCCCTTCATCAAGTAGGAGTGTCCGGTCAAAGGACCAAGATGGATGTTCCCTCCTACTGTTGGTTTTAAGTGAAAAACAAGAGCCGAATGGTCTGACAGGTGAGACGGGAGATATTCTATCGCTATTAAGGTGTCTTTCAAATTGTAAGTAAACAATGCGTAGTTGATTCTAGATACATGCTTGAAACGACTATTCCGATAGGAAACCCCCATTTTACTGCCTACTTTTTCCCGCCATAGGTCCGCCAGACCTAGCTGAGTCATGATTGCTGAAAGAGTTCGCCTAGACTTTGATGAACTACAAGCCCTCGAATTTGCCGATTTATCTAGCTTAGAGGTCAGCACAATATTAAAGTCGCCCATCGAAATCACAGGATCCTGAAAAAGTAATAGGTGATTCCTAATGGCAGCCATATGTGACGGGTCATCTGAATTTGGGCCATAATAGCCCACCAGAATGTAGCATTGACCCACCAACTGAACTCTCAATATCACCCATCTCCCTGTATGGTCCTCTATTATCTCCAGGATTTGGGCTTTAGCAGCTTTCTTAAAAATAAATATAACCCCCTAATATTTGCATTATGATCAGTTGAACAAAATTTGTCAACCCATCTCTGTTTTTTGAGTATCTCAACTGCCTCTAATTTGAGGAGATGTGATTCCTGAATAGCAATGATCTGCGCAGGGGAGTCCTTCAAATACTGCATTATGCGTTCCCGCCTTCTTCTCACTCGCAGACCATTAACATTCCAAGACATATAGTGGAGTACTGTCATGATGCCACCACTACACCCTTCACATCTACCTTCCCCAACAGCTCCTGCGGGAATCTTAAGATTGGCCATTTACGCTTCCGATGTTGGACAGATATCAGGAACAAACATCCTGTAAAACAAGAGGCAGACTTATGAGGGTTTTTTGCTTTTTTCCCCCTCCCCCCCTGCTCCCTCCCCGGGAAAACCCTCCCCAACTTACTCTGACCTGGTGGATGGCCAGATTTACACCCACAACAGCTCTCCATCCTTACCTCCACCCTGCTAGTATAGTCTGTCAACAGACACCAAACCAGTATGGATATTAAGGGATATTAAGGGGGAACTTACATTATAGTGGGATAGGACCTTTATTAGGTGCAAGGAATTTAGAGCGTGGATTATTCTTGCCATTATTATCATCAACTCTCCTCTCTACCTACACCTTTATTTATACCCGGGTTCATATATATATATATATATGTATATACATATATAAACATTGTTATGTTTTGGTTTGAATTGTGCTTCCCCTACCCTCTACCCCCCTCTTGCACTAAAAAAAATAAAAATAAATAAATAAAAAAAAAGAGGCAAGAGAAGCAAAAAAAAAACCTTTCTTTCTTTTTATGTTTCCTTCAGGGCCGGACTGGCCACCGGGCAGTTTGGAATGCTGCTGAGCTGGGGGCTAATTTCGTTGATGGGGACCTGCGTGTACTAAACGAAATTCGTTTTGTTTTCATTATTTCGAAGTACACGCAGGTCTCCATGTCCGAAATCAGCCCTCACTGCAGTAAAATGTTCCAGCAGTTCGGCAGCATTCCAAACTGCCCAGTAGCCAGTCCGGCCCTGGTTTCCTTTTATCTATATTTTTTTCTTTTATGAATGCAGGTGTATCTATCCTATACTATACTATATACATTTCTATCTACCTTTTCTACCCCCCTTTTTTTCCCTTTTCCCTTCCTTTTTTTTCCCCTACCATATTTCAACCCGTTTTAATTCTGGGCTAGAGATTCTATGTCGGAACTAATAAAGAACAGCCATAATTTTATATTGGTAGTTAGCCTGTTCAAACCTACATAACCCACTATCTTTTACTCTGGGCCTGGGCATGATCTCTAATAGAAGCTAGTAGCTCATCTGCTTCCAAGGGTGAACGGATATTGTGCATTTTATTATTGTACATAATACGCAAAAAGGGCGGGAACCTCATCTGAACAGTGGCGCCCACCGCTGTAAATTCTTCCATGCGCTGCCCCAACTCCCATTGCCTACCAAGAGTAGTCTTAGATAGGTCTGACCGCACCTCAAAAGAGAAGTCCGGGCCTTGTAATGATCTGGCTTTCAGTGCGAGGTTCAAGATCTTATCTTTAAGTGAGAACGTCTGGAAGTTAATCAAAACCTTTCCGGGTTTGTCTCTCCCTGGCTTTAAACGGAATGGGTCACGATGGATTCGCTGGATGTTATTGTCTAGCTCCTCAGCTGACTCCTCCAAATTAAGAGAGTCCTTTAGTATCTTGATTACAAAACTTTTAAGATTTGTGCCCTCTTTTCCTTCCGGGATCTTTAAAAGTCGCAGATTATTTCTCCGGGAATAATGTTCCAAACTTTCCACTCGCTCTCGCATACTCTCCCCATCTCTTTGCAGCGTTTGGATTTTAGATCTGGCTATTTCAAGATTAGATGTCAGTGATCCCACAGAACTCTCCAACACCTCTGTCCTTGCACATAAGCCATCCACCTTTTGATCCAGCATCTCACAGGATGCTCTGATTTCGTTTTGATTTAACTTAGAAACTGCAAAATCAGCACGGATTTCCTCCCTCATTGCAGTTATTGACTTTACAAGAGCCTCCAGTGTATTCTCAACTCCTGGGTCCTCCACATTGCCTCCCCCGCCATCCAGCGTCGCCACTTTGTTTGGTACGACCCTCTCTTGAGACCCCTGGGACCCTTGGGCTCCTTCATGGGATTGCTGGGATTGCTGGTTATTTGCAGCATCGGCCTCTATGTCATTAACAAGCGCGGAGGGCTCTGCTAACTCAGCTACTGTTTTAGCTAGTGTACATGGTACAGAGATTGCTAATGGCAATGAGACCCCTAAAGGAGCTGTTATCTCCATTGACCAGGGTGTAGGCGTTGGCGCAACTACTGACGTTGACTCTTTCTGTGCCTTTGAGCTCCCTGCTACAGCAGTCGCCATCTCTGGTGTAATATTCAATATTTGGGGCAGCACTTTGAAGAATGAGCGTAGAGATGGCGTAATGCCGCTGGATCTCTTTGAGGGTTGACTTTTTGCCCCCTTCTGCTTATTGTCTTTAATGTCTTTAACCGCCTCCCGGGGGGCACTGCCTCTTGCTGAATTATAATCCTTCCCCCCAGTAGCGGTATTTGTGACAGTATTAGTTATACTCTGCCCTGCTTTCACGGAGCACCCTTGAAGCAGTTTTTTTTTTGATCCCTGGACCCTTTAACTAGTTTCTTAGTTCCACTCCTGGTGCACCTTCCCAAACAAAAAAACAACGGTCCTTTTGAGGAGGTTTTTTCTCCAAATTGTCATTTTGGAAAGGTTTTGGTGCTTCTCGAGGGGAGAATCTTCCTTAGATTCCTGCCGCTGTAGATTGTGTGCATTTGCAATTGCGTATGTCACAAAAAATTGCCAAAATTCGCTGCTGTGGCTAAAAGACGTATTAGAGACCGCATCATTTTGCAGGAGTTTGCGGGAGGCTAGCAAAATCTTGTGGCGTTCCTGAATGGCTAGGAAATCTAGTTGGCAATTGCCAGTGCCTAGTAAGTCATTCCCACACATGCAAAAGGACATTATGAGCCCGCCAACAAAATAAACTGCTCTGTTGATGAGTGCAGAGTTTATTGCTAATTCTGAGTTTTCTGCGAAACAAGGAGCTGCAGACTTCGGCAAACTCTGCGACGGGAACGGAGTTTTATGCCCAGGTCTAGTTAGTAGGCTGCATCGATCAGGAGACAGGTATCAAGCTAAATTCCCGATACCATGGTTGAATGTCTGTGACAGCAAAGGGGCACAAGAAGCCAAAACAAACAATGCAGTGGGAGGATGGCACAATTCCCTCCAAACCACACTAGACAGATTTCAACCTGCATTATACAAATGTATCAAAGCAATACAAAAGTAGCAGTGCAATTGGACGCTCCCCTAACTCAAGGTGCCCTGGCATCAGCACTCTCTTCACTTAAGTGCAACACAAGTTCCAGCATAAACCAAAACTCCTCAATTCAACTAACAGTGCATAACACCTTCATTCAGAGGGTGCAGCAATCACCTGGACGGGTGTTGATAGAGAAACTGCAGGAAGATAATTCCTCCATCAACAAATGGATGAACTAAAAGGAACATCGATCTCACCTGTTAGGGTTTGAACAAACTCCTTTGAATGCTCCACCTTTGCCCAAACTCATAATGTAGGCCAACGTGGCAATTGCCCGGGTGATGACAGACCGAATAAGTTGGTACATATTCCATATTACTCTTCAGAGGGGAGCCCCGATGTCCTGAATCGCTCCAATTTTTTAAGGTTATTACTTTCCCGGGCTAGGCCCATGTAGCGAAGATTCCCATTTCTTACATTGTCCTCTTTTTCACAATAACATTTCTGCCATGAACTTTTGCACATATTTGCATACACTACAATGTTGGATTAGTTTCTCTGAAAATACTTTGTTTATACATCTAGCTTTGCACAATATTATCACGATTCCTCGAACATCATGTACAAGGCCTCTTTACGCATGATGTACAAATGTTGTTCTATCATCATCCACGGGGCGACAGAGCTATCTACATATCCATACCTTTGCTAATCTACAAAGTACATCGCAAGGCTGCTGCTTATTATTATAAATAATGAGCATCACGATCGATTAGCAGAGAAGGCACTACAACTGACACAGAAGGTGCCTGCATGCTGACACTTCACCGTGCAGCGGTCTGACATCTTGGCGGGGTTGTCCAGTTCGTGACCAAGACGGGGTGCTTTATTTTCTCCCTCCAGGAAATGGGGTTGGATTGTCACCTTCGGGAGATTCTTGTCTCTTCTCCTATACACACTTTAGTTACACTTAGGGCCCGTTGATGATGTAAGGAATGGCTCAGTCTAAGCCATTCTTACCCCCATCGTAATCTCCTGTTTGGAATAATTTCCGACCAACCCATTTTGATAGAGTCGGTCAGAAATTATTCCAAACAGGAGTTCCAAATGGCTTACAAAGGGCTCGGAGAGCCAGTCCTCCATTCGAAAGGCCTTCAGCAATCCCTTGGCAGGTTCTTTCCGGCCAAGGGATTACGATGGCAGTTTCCCATTGCCTTTCTGTGCCAGCCATTCCGACACAGAAAAGCATTGGGGAACTGTCTTTGGGGGCTCCCAGCAGGTTCCCAAGAGGTGCAAAGCTGTTGAATGATGGCCTAATGGGCACATACGGTGCCGCCCTGTTGGTCCCTGCACCCGGTGGTAAGCCCCTTGAGGGTGTAGTGATGAACAACACCTCTGCTCTTTGATATGGGAACATGCATTCCGTTCGGAATGCATTCTCCCATAGCAAAGTAAAGGATTGCGACTGAACAAAGTGCGGTCGTATCCTAATAGCTGGGCTGGAACTGACAGCAGGAGGTCATTTAGTTCCATTTCCAGAGCGAGTCCATCAGACATCGCAATCAGGCCATCAGAGTAGGGTTTGCATAGTAAGAGTATGCCTGATTACTGCCTTGTTTATATGCCTGCATATACACACTGTCTTAGCACCATGGTAGAGCTGTACCTACTATTTTCTCTTTTGGTGCTATAATCACCTTCATTTGCTTCTGACTACTGATTATTTCAGCACATGTATTCTATACAAGAATAACGTTGGTTCAATAAATATATTGAAAAATTCCTATTGTGTATTCTGTATATTTCTCTGACCACAAGTAAGCACGAGTGATTGAGCGAAAGGTTCTGATCTGTTTCCATGATCCCTGAGGGGTCAGGGTTGTCATGTTCAGTGGATGCTAGAAACCATTTTCTCCCGGGTAAGGTTGGGGGGCTTACAGTGGCACTGTAAGCTAGCTGGTCTCTAAGTCAACATATCCTGTGGCGGGTGCCCAGAATCAGTCTAGGCACCTCACCCAAAGTTTATGTTGTTCAAACAAATATGCAGGTCCTATGGATTAGTGGGAACTACACAACAAGGTTAGTTAAAAATCATGTCTGAAATTATCCCGAGCGTTGAATTCAAATCTACTCCAGAGTGCAACAATATGAGGGAAGCTACAGTCTTAACACTAAAAACAAATCGACTGGCAGACGTTATATTGGAATGCAAGCCAATCATAGAGGAATGCGGCATATGAATCTCTAAAGTCCCAGCTCTAAAAGATTCAGCGCCACTAAATAAGCCAACTCACCTGCCCAATTTAACCCTATAGCGTCCTAAGAGGGACCCGCCACCCATTTTGCCACTCATTGGGGAGAGGAGTTGGCCTAACGGCTAGGGCGCTCGACCTCGGACCTGGGGATCTGGGTTCGAGTCTCGGTAACGACGCCAAAACCTCCTGTGATTCTGGGCAAATCACTTAATCTCCCCGTGCCTAAAATTTATGTGTGTCCGTCCTCATGTAACGTAACTGGTGCTATGCAAAGCGCTCTGATACCTGATTTGGTTCAGGTCTAGTTCGCGCTATATAAAACTCTGCAAAAAATAAAAATAATTGTCCGGGAACATACACATAGCTCGCCCCTACTCACCAACAATGGTTCCCATTAGGAAGGTCACAACAGGATGAATCATAGGGGAACACACCTGATTGGAGCTGGGTACCACTTGCCCTGTTCAGAGAGGCAATTAACTGCTCCTAGAATTTAGATGTACTCAGCTAAAACACAACCATCCATAAAGCTCCCGACATGGAATGTGGCTGGGCTATTAAGACTACTGAAATCAGACACCCTAAAATCACTGCTAATGGCATCTGATATACTTTGCCTTCAAGAAATGTGGTCATTAACCCCACTAACAATAATCGGCTTCCACGGGGTCCATTAAGCAGCAAGAAAAAACAATGTCTTTGGGAAGCCGTTGGGGGCCTTCCGATTTATTGTAACCTCAGACTGAAACTAAGAGTATCAGAAATGTCAGCTCAAAATGAGATGCTTCAAGCGCTCACACTAGACAGATTTAGGGCAGCAAACTCCCAAATTAGGATCCTTTTGATTAATGTCCATTTAAACAGCTTTGGCTCAGTGAGAGTGAAAAGGCAGGGCCAGCTAAGTGATAACCTGGTTCAGATACTTTGTGATCATGTGAACTATAAAACAATAATTTGTGAGGATTTCAACTTTTGACTACTAGGATGAACGCCCAATGACGACCCACCTACAAACTCTTTAAGCAAACAGCTTGACAAAACCTTAGGCAAACATGGCCTTAAGTCCATCCAGACCAAAGCTGAAAACTCAGAGCCATCACCTCAGTTTTAGAAAACATTCAGGGGGATAAGCACAATCGACTATGTCTTTACCTCAGGAAAAGTTGTGGATCATCTCAAGAACTTTGAAGTACTCTCTCTAGTGAAGTGGACAATTTTAAGAAAGATAACTGGAAATGACATCGAAAACATCTTATCAAGAATTGAGGCCAAGTTTATACTATTCTTGGACACCACTAACAACGGGTTAAAGGAGATGTCAGAACTTACACACTGCAGTTGAGCCAACAAATAAAGATAAGAGACAGAAAAGATGACGCATAGGTTTTGGCCATCAGTTTCCCACCATAGAAATAATGGTATTGCCGGACAGTACAGTGATGGGCCATTCACTCTCAAGTCAATGAAAATATCCGCATGGATCCAGCCACATCGAGTACTCCTAACAATATGAAGGGAACACGCAATAATTACAAGTTAGAAGGAGAGGAGAAGGTAAAATTCTACATTAAAAAACACCCAGTGGAAACATGCAAAGAAACTACCCCGGAGTCTGCTTCGAAACGCATGCGCGATAACAAAACGACAAACAAAGGAAGGAAACTACTCTGGAGTCCAACTTGATACACATGCGCCAAATTGAAAGCTTAATGAGGGACATCCATCAACGAGTAATCACAGCACACCAAAATGACGTCAGACACCAAGCGAACCGCGAGCACCTAAGAAAATACGAGTCTATAGGAAGAGCGAGAAAGGAACCGAGAGCGCAGATAAGGGGCCGTGTCTTTTCTACACAGGTAACGAATGCATGAAGAGCAGCGTTTTAGAAACCTTAAAAGAAGTCCTCAAAAACAACAAGCACCTGGTATAAACGCACGCGACTGTCACTATTAAAACAACACAGGAGCAATAGTTAAATGCATGACCACAGACGCGTAACTAGTATCTGCAAATAGTACGCGAACCCCATTCAAATGCACGAGCACAGACAATGATGCACCCGGGCTGCCAAAAGCCAACTGCACTCAAACGATGCCGGGGAGCACAGAAGTAGAGGTAGCTGCATCACAGAAAATCATTTAGTATCGGACATTGAAACATACTGATATACTTTCTCTTCTTTATTCTAGAAATACAAACCCTCACACAAAACAAGAGCGAGAACAACCGAACAAAGTGGCAAACAAGATACTCCACCCACCAGATCCGGTAGGTCACCACCGACCAACAAAAAACACCATAAAAATTTAGGGGGAACACATTTCGAATCTTAATTAATCCCCTTTTTCAACAGAATAAGAGACAACATTTCAGTATAAGAAAAACCTGAACGCGTTGTTCACAACTCCCCCCACCCCCGTTTTCCCGCCTCGAACAATAAGTGGTACGTAACAGGATTTTTATTCACTTGCACATGTAAATAGATTTATACACAACACTAAAACATTTATCCCTTGACTGTTTTTTTACAGATATTGAAAATTGTCCTAGACTATATTGATCGTGCCCTGAGGAAGATCTTACACAAATTAAGAGGTCCACAACTATAAAGGTCGAAACGCGTTGGCATCATTTATAGAGGATTAGAGTATAACACATCTGAAAGACATTGTTTAAATGAACAAGTGGAGTCAGACATTCTGAGCCCACCCAGATTCTCTCTAGGAATAGACTCTTAACTCTAAAAGGACCAAGTACTAGGTATTGCCAAGCAAAAAATAACGTAACCCTGGCAATAAAGTAGGAAGCTTACCAGAAGAATTGATATATGGACAAAGTATGGAAAAGCACGCTTCATTGTTTGTGATTTGAATATATGTATAAATTTGTACTTTTTTGTTATTTGTAAATACTGTTCGGTGTATATATTTTGTGCAAAAATTTGAGACACGATATGTTAATAAGTTTCTGTGTATAGATTGCAAGCATACCTAATCGAAAAATTGTATGTAAAGAAAGTAAAAAAGCAATAAGAGTAGTAGAATCGAGAAAAGGGACCCTTGCTCTCAAAATAAGAGTATATGATTTATTGTAAAGCTTTTGTTAAAAGTCTTTAATTTTGATTCCGGCCTCTGACCACCTCAACTGAATCGCTCCCCACAATTTGATATCCATCCTACGGGAGGAGGCGCAAGCCATCAGGTCGTTACTGGTTCCTCAGCCCCTTACAAATAACAGGAGCAAAATCTGATAACTGTCTGGGCACCTGGCTCTCGGCAAACTACAGTCCGAAAACACACTTGAGGCATCTCAGGGACAAGGCCACACTAATTAACACCAGGCAATGCCAACTAAATGCCCCCTCAAAATCCCTACTTCAGCCCCAATACGTAGAGTGCTCAGGGCCATCTAACCATTCACAATTACTTATAGTAGTGAGGCCTTCCCGGGACAGTTCATTAAACCTATGATAAAACTACACCTTTAGGTCTGCAAGAGAGTGTTCAGGCTGCCATATTACATCCGGGGATCTCTGGTGAGACTTGCATTTTGATAGAAAGGTCTATGTTGGCCATTATGGGGGCCTTCCTACAATACCATTACAGATGCATCTTTAAAATACCCTGCACTTAGAAGTCTGTCCTTCAAAACATATGTAATACTAAAAATAGTCCACGGTACACCTACCTAAGGGAGGAAGCGGATACCCTCTAAATAGACCTGACCGCATTAAACGCTTCATCGCTTATGCACATTGCAGTGAAAAATGTACTGAACAACAGATGAAACTTCTCTTGAAGACTGTGGATATGGAAAATATCAAATCCACTGAGTCATTAAATGCCCTGGAAACCTCGTACTATAACGATTGTCATGCTGGCCTGCTAAAACAACCATATCTTTACTGTACAACCGGAAAAATGTGCCTTACTGTCTGCAAGGATGTTGGCACTACAAATGAAACACTTTAATCCACACTGCCTGCTTCTTTCCAACATTGTCAAGTGCAAGGTACAAATATGAAATCGTTATGCACTTACTATGTTGCTGCCTGACTCTGCTTCATTTTTTGCTTTCACTATTAAAGCCACTCTTTTTAACTTGTGGCATAAGGACTTGCAACGAAACCATGAACTGGGGGGTTATTTACAAGCCCCTTGCGCGCAGGTGCATCACCGTTTGTGACAAACAGGTGGCGCATTTTGCTGCCCCATATTTACAAGGACAGGAAAAGCCACCCTGCGTGGTTTTTCCTGTCCTTGTAAATACGGCCCCTTTACACGCAGCACTTTGAATAAAAGGGGCATTCCATGGGTGTTGCTGTGGGTGTTCCCGCGCAACATCCATGTAACCTGGAACGTTTCCAGATTTAGGAGAAATAGGAAACCTGGGAATGTGTCTGGGGAGGTGTAGGGAGGCTTTCTGCAGCACACATAGAATGAGTAAATCACCTCTGGTTTATGTCCCTTCCTGCACATAAACAATCATTAAAAAAATATATGTTTTCCAAGTTCTACGTGAGCTAATGCAGTGTACAAAGAAGTAGAAAAACACCATTTGAGATTGCTTAAGCTTACGTGCAGAAAAGGGCGCCTTCCTGCACATAAACAAACATCCCCGTGAGGCAGGCATCCTGGTGCATGGTGCAAGGGTGCCTGTGTTGGCGCATGGCAGCAAATTGTGTGTTAGTGCAGGGGATATCAACGGGATCCATCATATCCTTGTAGATATGATGCATCCCTGTGCTCTTAAAGTGCTGCAGCATGGCACAGCCAATGGGCTTGCAGTGCCGCGCTGCAGAATTTTGTTGTGAATGAGGTGGTCCCTTCCGAATCGGTAAGAACAGACAAATACATTAAAGTGGTGCAGGAGCTTCTGAAATAAACCCTCATAAAAATTCCGAGAAGCCCCCTGACTGCCAGCCTTTTTTTATTTTTAACGTTTTACTTTTTATCACACATTTTTGGACTCTTGACAATCTTGAACTCTGCACTTTGTTTATTTGCAATTGATTTAAAATAATTACACTGCTTTTAAGTTAACCACAGCTACTTTTAAAAAGCTTGCCTTATTTTCTGACATCATGAGTTCATTTGTGTTAGATGGTTTTATAAAGCTCTGTATAATATGTCTAATTATACTACTACTACTACTACTACAAAAGGAGCAAAGCTACCAAGAACTAAGAATAGAACAATCTATTACCCCTAAAAAAGTTATGAAATATAACAACAGGCTAGACTACTTAAAAGTAATAGCCTAGTGCATCTTCTAAAACTCATGTAAAACTACCAAACACCTCAGAAGCTACAACAAACTCTAAAAAATCAATAAACCAAATTTGTTTTTTATGATAATTATATAAATATTTTATTACACTAGTGAAATAAGTTCATAAAGTAAAAAAATCATGAAGCACTGATATAATGAAATATACATATTAATTGTTAAAACAAATAAATTACTAAGTAACTATCCAACTTAAAAAAATAAGTCAAACCGTCACATTAAATAAATACAACGCATAATCCAAACCACTCCACAAAATTATAACATACACATAACATAAAAAATATGTAACATTTCCCACCCACAACAAAAAATCAATATAATACTTTACCTTATTACTAGTTTGGCGGTCCTCCTGCAGCACTTGCACCGCTGCACTGGCAGGAGGACCGGGTGGCGCTGCAGCGGTTTTACACCGGTGACTTTGTCAGGCCTTTAGGGGAACATTAACAGCAGACCACCCCCCTTGACAGCACCTGCAGATTGTTCCTGCACAGTGTGCCACACCATGCAGGAACACGGGTGCAATTCCAGGCGGGCCAACATATGCCCCCCCACATGCACCCCTAGGCCAAGAAGTGGCAGGGGGTCCTCACCGCCATGAAATGGGTAGTGGAAAGCCAACTTGGAATATGCTCAGCGGTACCGCAGTGACACCGCCGGACAATTCCTGCTTCTTTCCATTGTGCGCTCGCGGCAGGAACCCGGCGGACAAGCAGTGGTGGCCAAACTGCTACCACAAGCACAGCAGTCCTGAGGACCACCATACTCGCAATAAGGCTCTCAATATTTCCTATCTGTAGATCTTTCTCCACATAACAAATAAAATTAATCCCTAAACTCGTAATTAGGCCCACAGTATGTTTAATCATCAAAACATAAGTAACATTACATATTTTAACATAACATAACCATACATTAGTAATACAATGTAATAAATGCAATATAACAAAATAGAGCAACACACTAATAAAAACACAATAAAAAATAAATAGTAAGCACCCAAACAACACTATACCCAGCTTTTAAAAATCCATTCTAGATACTCCTACCATCAAAACCCTTAAAAAAGGACATACTTTTTCCTACTATTAGCAATACCTAACTATGACTTGTTTCCTGGAAACAAGATGCAAAATAACACCAATAGACTGCAAAGTAGAAGTTAGCATTAAAAAAACATGTATGGTGAATGTGACTACAAAAAAGACTATCTCCCCTTAGATATCAATGGGAAATTAATTAAAAATGCTTAATAAATGTAAAACAAAATGTACAAAATAATTGAAATGTCAAACATGTCAAACCATGTTGTAAAGTATGTTGCAAAATTTGTAAAGTATAGATTAAATATTTGTATAAAATATATACAATTATTTGATATAAACTAACTACAAATATCTTAAATAATGTTTAAAAATGCTTTTCAAAAAAGGTACAAAATATTTTTAAAAGATATACAATGTAAAATGACATGTGAAAATATAATTATGCAAAAATATAGATAAAATGTGACTTATTTCATTTTTTCAAAATAAAAAATACATTGTTTGATTTACTTAACTTTATGATTACTGTTATTAATTTTTAAAAATATATTCAACAAAATGTAAAACTGGATACAAACTGGCAAAAAAAAAATATATTTTTTAATATTTGTCACATGTTTTTACTATACTAAATATTGCAAAATTCTTATTCACTAAAAAGGTGACATCTACTTTTCCTACTCCAACTTAAACCAACTTGGGAAAGGTGTTGGTCACTAAAGGGGTGACATATACTATTTCCACTCCAAACTCCACCAACTTGGGGAAGGTGATGGGCACTAAAAGGGTTACATTTACTATTCTCACTCTAATCTAAAACAACTCATAGAAGAATTTGGACCCTGAAGGAGTGACATGTACTATTACCACTCCAATGAAAAGCAACTTGGGAAAGGAATTGGACACTAAACAGCTGACGTTTACCATTCTCACTCCAATCTAAGCCAACTTGGGATAGGTGTTGAACACTCAAAGGGTGGCATTTACTATTCTCACACCAACATAAACCAACTTAGGGATGAGTAAGTTGTTGGACACTAAAGGGATGACATTTACTTTTCCCACTCCAATGTAAACAAACATGGGAAGGTGTTGAACACTAATGGGGTGACAACGGTCCCATCAAGCATATGGATGCCACTACGCTGCTGCAACACCATCAGGGAAGGGCAGTTCCCTGGTGTCTGCGGCGGGGCTGGGGCAACCAACCACCCAACTTCTAATAGAGCCATCGGGAGACTGCCACATCCCTGCGACTCTGGAGAACCATGAACCGCCAGACTCATAATCAGGACCTTAGGGCTTTGTTATGAGTGCCGGTGTCCTGGGACCATCATACTCACGATGGCCGCCACCACCTCAGCGGTTCGACTGCCGTATTACATGGTGACGATGGGATGGCCACAAGACCGCCATCTCCCCTAGGATCCAGAATCAGACAGCGGTGGTGGTGTGAAAAGGGGCGGAACATGAAGGCCAGTGCTGATACGGGCACCGCTGAGTAGATTATGGCCTGCATTTCAACCGCCCATTTCATGGCAAGGACCCAGCCATGATAAGGGTGACAGAAATGCAGGAAAGGGGGTCCTTACAGGGCCCCAGGAAAAATCTGCCCTTAGGTTTACGAGGAGGGCACATTTTGTTCCCCCCTAGAATTGCACCTTTGCACATGCATTGTGTGGCATGCATGACATGGTGCATGCCATACAGTGCACAAACGTGCAGTAGATGCTGACACAGCAGCAGTATGCTGTTTAGGCTCTCTTGTGACACTACCACTACACCACCTGCTCGCCTTGGATTCAACTTGTAATCCAATGGGTAGGTTCACCAAGGGCTTGGCAGATTTCCTGGGACCGCCGAGGGTCTACAGCAAGTCCGCTAAACTTGTAATAAGGCCCTAAAGGGATGACATTTAATATTCCCACTCTAAACTAAACCAACTTAGGGTTGGTGTTGAACCTAAATTGGACACATTTACTATTCCCACTCCAAACTAAACCAACTGGTGGAGTCTACAAAAAAATTGCATTTTTTTAATCCAGCTCAATAAAACTTCTTACTTAGAATATTATATTTTTGAAAAACACAATACACAATTTGTAGTACAAATTCTGCTAGATTTTTATATTTTAAAGATATACTATTTTGAACTACTAACATGTTTAAACAAATTTGAATTAAAAAAATAAATTGTGATTTTTTAATTAATAAATTCTTCAATTTTTTTATTAACATTATCTACAATCATAAACTTTAAAAAACTAAAATTACATATGTTACAAATTAGCAATTTTCTAAATAAATTGTACAAAATATTCTTACATTTTTCCATAGAATACGTTTTTGTAATTTTTTGACATTTTCTGAAATAGTGTCTAAATTCTTATTATTTTATACAATTAAAACAATTCCATTAAAAATCACCATATTTTTAACTTAAACATCTAAATAAATCCAAATATAATACTATACAAAAACATTTATTTTATTAATATTTATGCATTTTTGTTAACTAAAATATCATTAAAGTATATGTTATTTCACATAAAATACAAAAAAGATAATAAGTATAACAGAATGTATTCTGCAATAAAAAATATTTGTATATCTTAAAAAGTGTCAACTTAAGCTTACATTTTAAATCTCATTTGTTTAAAGCCTCGCCACTCCTATTCCCTCTTAACACAACATCCTGCAACTAAAAAAAGTTTCAATAAGTAATACAAATACAATTAAAAATAGAAATTTAAACTTTTCGATAAATCAAGGAACTTCTTATATAAAAATGTATAATAAATTCATAAACACATTTAAACAATGCAATTTTACATACTATTTAGCAATTAAAAAATATACCTCATAATATGGCTACATCGACATTCTTTTACATGGATATTATAAACAGTACTAAAAACAATATTTTTAACTTCGATATTCCTTACCACAATATATGTTTAAAGCTACAGGACTTTATTAATGAGAATGTGCATAAATCAGCCATGCGTGAAGATTAGATGTCACCTAACAAATGTAGGTGTGTTTACACTGCAGATCTATCATTTGTAATAAAGTATTGTTCCCTGATACTTAGCATTCAAACATGAACTGTAATTCATTCTTCATTGTTGTCATTTTATAATTTGAAATATAAGCCACAACGCTAACAAAGCATCTCGTGCTGAGTAGGCAAAAATGGATTTTCACTTACGTAGATTTAGAAGACTTGTCCGTTACTGATAAAAGTATGTTGCAGTTAGTGTACTGCTGAATAATAACTATTCACAACAAAGAACTTCTTTGAAAAAAGTGCAAGTTAAACAGCTGGTAGAAATACACCTCAAGAGAGCTATTCAAAGAGAAGGAATGGATAATGTGTAACATGATCAAATAAACTCACTTTTGGAGAATATGCAGTAAAACAGTAAATATATTAAGTGTTTTTTTAGTCACAATTTTGCAATTTTTAGGCACTATAATTAACAGATTTTATTGTTGTCTAATTAAATTGCACTCAATTTGTCAACCTTAAAACTATGAAAGTATCCGTTGCCCCTCATTGCACTCAACTGAATGACCTGCAGGTTGTGTTGCATGTCAATAGCAAGAGCTGACCTAGATTTCACAATGACAGTGTGCCACAGACCTACCTCTTACTTTGATTTCAAAAGTTTTGGTGCCTGTACATTTTCAATGGCTTACTATGTCGATGTGCTTCTTGAGGGGAGAATGCAGCGCTGAATACATGAGATCTCCACTGTTTGCCGTCACACACCGCAGGATAATAGACTGTGAGCGGGGGCACTGCTGATAACCCTGGGTTCCCCTGATGTTCGGGTGTTGACGGTTAGGGTGACCAACCGTCCGTAAATTTCACGGACAGTCCGTAATTTTGGCCGTCTGTCCGTTGTACAGATGAATAGGATGAAAGGGTGGATGGATGGATAATGGATGGATGAGTGAAAGGATGGATGAAGGGATGGATGAGTGAAATGATAGATGGAAGGATACATGATGGATAGGTTTGCAAATGGTTGAATATGTTTGGAAATGGCTGGGCTTACTTATATACTATCGCGCGACCTCTGATGTGTCTGTAAAACTTACCTATTGTCCTGAAGTTTTGTCCTGAATTTTGACCTCCTGTCCTGAATTTGTGTCCTGAATTTTGACCCTTTGTCCTGAATTTTTACACTCACCATCCTGAATTTGCACCAATGCCAGTTGGTCACCCTATTGACGGAAGGGGGCTTTGATGACCTGTCCCACCACCAGCCTTAAACTCCCCGGGTCAGAGACGCATTGCTGAGCATAAGGTGGCAGAGTGCTCCTCGGCAGCGCTTGCTGTTGGTCCCTATTTGTTCAGAGGCTTGCTCCAGTTCTCAATCTCGATGATGTGCTGATCGTCAACCCTGATGCCCTCGCGGTGCACGTAAACAGCAGTCATTCTACTGCCCTCCGTCTTCCCGTGGTGCTGTGGCTGGGTCCCCCCCACCCCGACCCTACTTAATGGAACTCTGCTTTCCAGGTTGTTTGGGGCTTGACTTGGTGCATCTTGCCTTTTTGTGATGGTTTCCTTTGATGCCCACAACCCCGATCCGCCATTTTGTTGATTCTTGGCCTGTCCTTCAGTCCGTTGGACTCCATCATGTCGAACTTCAGACATTTCTCTTTTGCTGGACTGCCTTATCTCTTTCTCCCCTCAGGTCCCCTTCTCACCAATCTCAGCCTCCGAGTCTTCTCCCCCACCTCGCTCTACCCCTTTTGATGTTTTATTTCTCCATTCACTCTGTAAATATGTAATATTTAATTGTCCAAGCCTAATCGCTGGTAAAATGTAATCCTGAGTAAATTTACTATTTGTGTATATATATTTATGTATAACTCTAACCACTAGTATATGTAGTAGACCTTTGTACTTACTACCATTCCTATGAGTTTAGAGTTTATCCGTTTGTATCGCGTACTTGAATGACTTTACAACTTGTACATTTGCCATTTTTTTTTCTGTGTGTATCTCTGCGTTGTGTGACTTTACATCTTGTACATTTGCAAATGTTTCCTGTTTGTTTCTCTTATGTAACTCGTGTAATCCAAAGTCCTTATGTAACGCAACTGGTTCTTTTGTAAAGCGCTCTGACACTTTCGGGTAATGCTCGCGCTATATAAAATCGCATTAAATAAAAATAAATAAAAATAAAATAAATAAATATGTAGCTTGCATTTCTGGGTATGCTCAATGTGTGCCTAGAACAAGGTGAGTTGCGGTGCGCTGAGTAAGGTGTCAGAGCTTGTGGCACTGCACCCAGCTTCCTGACAGCTATTTACACCAACATTTATAATAGGAGCAGCATGCACGCACCTTCAGAGTAGTACGGTCCGACTAGTATCATGAAGAATTCCAACGCAAATGAAATGTATGTAAAATGTTAATTAAAGAGAGTTGTCCAGAAATATCTTAGCAGTACTGAGACTGCAAACATGTTATGAAAAAATGAAGTCGTGCACACTGGCTGTGCACAGAGTTCCTTCTCCCTAGTTTGAACATTAGTAGTAGTAGAAAGCTTTATTCGATTTTAAAACAAGATAAAATCATAATAAGCAACAGTCATAGTATACATTTTCATTTACAATCATAAATGTACAGTAAAAGTAATATTAAACAGTATATATATATATGCACATGATAAAGCCTTTCATCGCTACAGTAGATCATATAAAAAGTTTGGATTCCGTCTGCTTATTATATGAAATCAGACATGACAACCCTGAGTGGTTCATTTTTAAGTCACTGTAAGTCTCCATGTGTAGATCGGATTTTCAAACAGGTCTTAAGAAACATGGCTATACATTTGGCATTTGATACTGTATCTAGATATTGTAAGGCCAAGAAAGCAGGGCGGCATCTTCTCAGTCCTAGGGATAGCAGGATTGGAATGATCCAGCGTTTGCGTGGTACATCGTAAAATTTACAGAACAGCAATACGTGGATATTGGACTGTTCTGCGGTACCGTCGCAAGGACACCGGATGATAGAAGTTGACCAATCCTGTCTCCTTGGGAATGTAACCAAGCAGAAAAACAGATTAAGCCTGAACCGAGTTAGCAAATATTTTTCATAGCTGGTCAAACAAAAGGTAAGATACGGCTGGATGCTCAGAGTACATTGAATAGTTAAAATATGGCGATTGGTAACTTTATTGATTTCTTGAGCCATACGTAGTTCTCCCAAGTGAGATAAACAGAGTGATCATAGGGCCTTTCTTGTAACAGTGATTAAAATTGCAGGTTCTTTAAAATATTTGGAAAGACCCAGGGGCATATTATCAAGGGGGTTTATCTCCGCTTTATTGGCTTTAAAAGCCAAGAAAGCGGAGATAAAATTATCTCCCTATTACCTAGCTGTCGCTAACACCAGTTAGCGACAGCTAGTAGGAGATAGCGACCATTTTGGGCCCCACTTTGCATGTCAGTGATATTTATCACTAATGACATGCAAAGTGGGCGTGCCAAGATGTTAGCGCCTGGAAACAGTCGCTAACATCGCTATCTCCTATTACCAACTTATGGAGATATTCGCGCTAAGCGCGAATATCTCCAAAAGCTAACACCTGCCCTGAGCAGTTCTTAGCCATGTTATCCAATGGGAGGTGGATAACATGGCTAAGAGCATTAGCTCGGTAATGCATGAATATCGCTGACTTTTCAGCGATATTCATGCATTGCGGACGATTTTTATCGCATTTGCGATAAACCTTGGTAATACCAAGGTTTATTTGCGATAAAAATCGCCGCAGCTCAGCGGTAAATTTTTGTCTCTAACCAAGCAATAGCGATAATTATCGCTATTGCTTGGTAATATGCCCCCCAAAGAATTATGTGTGTAAGACAGCCACGGAACATCTAGCCAATTGTCTAAGACCAAGGAATCTGCAATTAGTGCACGGGTTAAGCTACACTGCTCCGTTGTCCAGATACGATGCCACAATAATATTGGCTGGATTTTTATATAGTCAGCAATGTGGTCCATGCCCAATTCAATATGGCAAGCGAACATTGGAGAACATTGTGGAACGGCCAAAAGATAGCGAATGAAATTATTCTCTGCAAGGTAACCACGGGTATGTAGCCCCACACCCCAGCACCATATACAGCTATGCTGTGACACTTAGCGTAGTATATTTGCAAGAGTTATTTTGGGTGGGCTTCCCTATTTTACGAGCAAAAGCAATCAGCGCAGAAGTGGCTCTTAAAAATAAAAGATATCTACTATCAATGGCCGATTTCCAGGAGGAAGTATTATCAAATAATATACCTAAATAGGGATATGTCCTAGTGCAATCCAAGTTAGCTTGTTCAATACATATCGTTTTTTTCTTGGATGTCTTTTTGCCTAAGTGCATAACTAATGTTTTCTTAATATTGACCATTAAATCCAATGAGGCCATGAATTTACAGAATGAGTTTAGCTGGATCTGAAGTTGTACTGGGGTTCGCGCCATAATTACCGCGTCGTCCGCGTAGAGTAACGCAGGAATTGGACGAAGGGCAATTGTTGGCAGGTCCTGACTCCCCTCTAACATGGCCTTCTCGAGGCCATTTGTGTACAAATTAAATAGGAAGGGAGCCAGGACACACCCTTGTCTAACTCCCTTAGTTACTGCAAAAGGGTGAGTGAGCTCCCCATTCAGCCCAAATCTCACCCTTGCCGATGCTCCAGAATACAGCTCATGTAAAAAGGATATTATTGGAGGGTCTACTCCCATTTCAGTTAGGATTGACCACAGCCTAGAGTGTGAAACACAATCAAAGGCTGCGGTCAAATCCACATAAACCAGGTGAAGATTGCCTTTCTTCGCCTGGACATACTTCCCAATTAGAAGGGAGAGATTCAGAGCCTGCTCAACGGTACCCAATCCCTCCCGGAAACCATGTTTTATTTCTCCATTCACTCTGTAAATATGTAATATTTAATTGTCCAAGCCTAATCGCTGGTAAAATATAATCCTGAGTAAATTTACTATTTGTGTATATATATTTACGCATAACTCTAACCACTAGTATATGTAGTAGACCTTTGTACTTACTACCATTCCTATGAGTTTAGAGTTTATCCGTTTGTATCGCTTCCTTGAATGACTTTACAACTTGTACAGTTGCCGTTTTTTTTTTCTGTGTGTATCTCTTCGTTGTGTGACTTTACATCTTGTACATTTGCAAATGTTTCCTGTTTGTTTCTCTTATGTAACTCGTGTAATCCAAAGTCCTTATGTAACGGAACTGGTTCTTTTGTAAAGCGCTCTGACACTTTCGGGTAATGTTCGCGCTATATAAAATCGCATTAAATAAAAAAATATATATTTATGTAGCTTGCATTTCTGGGTACGCTCAATGTGTGCCTAGAACAAGGTGAGTTGCGGTGCGCTGAGTAAGGTGTCAGAGCTTGTGGCACTGCACCGAGTTTCCTGACAGCTATTTACACCAACATTTATAATAGGAGCAGCATGCACGCACCTTCAGAGTATAAGGTCCGACTAGTATCATGAAGAATTCCAACGCAAATTAAATGTATGTAAAATGTTAATTAAAGAGAGTTGTCCAGAAATATCTTAGCAGTACTGAGACTGCAAACATGTTATGAAAAAATGAAGTCGTGCACACTGGCTGTGTACAGAGTTCCTTCTCCCTAGTTTGAACATTATTTGAACAGTCAAATCTTGAAATACTATTTGACCAGAATGGCTGGGGAGGCTCACTGGTGAGACAGCACAATGCAAGAGTGGGCATGCTGGTAAAGGTGTTACAACAATCTCTTGTGACAACAACCACCTACCATGACGGTGGCCTACTCCACAATCTCAACACTACAACCACAATCACAACCTACCATTTGTGGGAGATGAAAGGCAAGGGTGTTGTCATCTACTGCTCCCTCAGTGCGTGCTCAGACTCTAAATGTGTGGCCCCAAAACACTAGACAACATGTAGAGTGTGCCCAGAATGTCTGCTATGGGTGGCACACTCACTAGCATAGCCAGTGTGCCATGGGCCCTAGTGAAAGGATAGAAAAGCCCCTCCCCCCTTGCCTGCTGCAGGTTCCTGGGGCATCAGGCATCTGGGCCCTGGTGTCACTGCACCCGCTGCACAAAAGAAACTACGCCCCTGAGCACACTCTGTGCATCTCTCAAAGAATCCATGTTCATATTCTCTTGTTACGTACAAATTAGGAATTATTTCGTTTTAATCTGCAGGAACTTCAGCAGCACCATCAAATTCCTTATTACATAGAAGGATGCGCAACCCTTGCGCCCCTTTTTGTAATATCAAAGTGTGCGTCCTGAATGTAATATTCTTCTTTAAGGTGAGAGTCGGAATTAATAGTTACTCTTCACTGGAAGTGAAATGGCCTAATTCATGAATCCCATTGTGTATATATAGCCCGTGTTGTGCTTTACATGCAAGCCCTCGACCATGAGCACGGGGCGCATCATGTTTTCCATCTCTGTACACAATACAGGATGCATTTTAACTCCTGCTAGAATTTATAGTTAAATTGTTGTTTAAGGCTCGTTATGAAAATATATTCGGTAATTCAATTTCAAGTCAAAAGTTAGTTTAGTAGATATTTTTAGTTTCAGAATTTCTGAGTCGCACTGACTCCTGCACGTATGAACAGGGCAGGACCGGTAGTGTGCATTGCTACAGAGGCTGCCCAGTTCATGCTCGTATATTCCCACATGCAAAACAACAGTTGATGGACAGAATGCAGCACAATGTCAAGCTATCCAGGCTGATGAAGGCTGATAGCCAGAAACCGGTCCTTGGATGCTTGATTCCGGTCCAGGAAAGACGTGGCTTGGCAGTTCGGGCTGGACTGTTCCCATGAGGCACAGGGTTAAGGCTGATTTGCATATGGCCATGTCTGACCTGGGGTGTTGTGGAGTGCAAAAAAACGATGGATTTGGGCCCAGATCTCTGTACTGGGGTGAATATATGACATTGTTCTGCATTCTGTCCATCAATAGTTGGTTTTGCATATATTCACACACGCACGAGCGGTCTCAGAGTCAGGTAGGCGCCGCCTCAGACCGCATTATGGCGAAGCCCATCTCAGATGGCACAGGGTCAATTATGACCCAGTGATTACAGTCTGCAATTACCACAGATTGGGAAAGGCGCCTCCATAACTTGGTGGGCTGGACAGTTTTAGTAACTGTCCCCATGAAAGTTAATCTCTGTAAGCAGTCTAGTGGAGTACTTTTCTGAAGTAATAACTGTAATAACTCCTCTGCATGAAACACAAATTTAGCAGCGTTCTTTTTTTAAACGGGTACATTTAAATTCACCCCTCGCAGTGTAAGCTTTCAGAATATGTTATTCTAGTCTTGCCGATTTCAACAGATGGCTGCCTTTAACGTTGTCATTCATTTTAAAAACATTTTAGATGCGTGCGGCATCTTGCCATCCCATTTTTCTACTCTGTAATAGGCTCCCTCGCCAGCATTCTGTGTGATAAAAGTACCCCGTGAAGTACAATGGGAAGTCCAGTTCTAAATACAGTCACAACGTGAGACTAAAGAGGAAATCACAAATCAGTCAGACTGCTGGAAAAATATAGAAATATGTTAAGGGTTATTCATGTTCGAAGAGAATAGTTAAGAAGCATGGATCAAAATGAAGAAGGTTTAAAAGCATTAAAGCTGGGATTAAATACAAAAAAATAAATAAAATGAAACGAGGCTGTTACATCATGTGCAGGTTTTCGAGATCTAGGTGGATGGAGGACGACTGTGTCACTGTTTCAAGACGAATGGGGACAACGATTCACCAAACGTGTTAAAGGTAGATTGCTCAACTCTTCGGGAACCTGTTGCCTTTTTGTTTTCATTATTATGCATGAGGCAGTATTCCTTTTTCAAATCATTGCACCCACCTAAAAATGGAGATGTGAGGGCCTGAAATGGGCTACAGACCCCATATATGCATTTACACCTGCAAAATGTGCGGAACCCTGGGCTCTTAATGGGGCAGGTGTGGCAATGACAAACAAGAAGCATAATGACATTGTTACAGGACCATTGTGTTCTCCCTTTAGCCGATAGCAGTCATTTGCGTGATACAAACTTTCAAGGGCCGATTCTGTGTGGCCAACAGTTGTTGACTACAAAGCCTTGCAACTGCGGAAGCATTTGCGCAACACTGATACATTTCCTGGTCAATGTAAAGGAAAGAGAAACTCACATTTGCCACACCCATTCTTTGGCACTCAGTTCATTGTCTCGTACAGACACTTCACTTAGCCCTCTGATTTCTGAGCCCCTGTAAATTGTTTTCTATTACAACGTTAGCACTGACATAAGAAAAGTCATTTGTGACTCACAATGTCTCTTTAATCCATAGGGTTTTTGGTTATCACACTTGGAAAGCTGCCACTTTGAGCACCACAGTTTTTAGGAAGTTTAGGAACGGTTAAATTATCAGGCCCAAGAACAAGTAAATGAGCAACAATTCCAGCAAAATGTGCATCATTACAAATAATATTCTGTGCAACCGTGCCATTTTCTGACACTTCTAACATTGTGTTTTTTTACTTCAGTCCACCAGTCATAGCTCTGTTCCCCTCCCTCTTCAATGCCACATTTGGTATGGGAACAGTTCTGTAGAAGTTGCAGCATGTCATTATCACTCCCATTCTGAAGAAACTTAATGAAGTCCTGGGCATGCTAGTCAACATCATACCCATTATGGTTCCGCTTGGATAATTATGGTCATAGAGACAATTTTCACTAGGAAACTAGTTGCCTGGGTTCCACATAGAAGAGAAATCAGTTACCACCTTTTTTTCCCAGTAGGAGTACTCAGCACACAAATCTTTTCATATGCTTGCACGCAGTGGAGAGGTGTGGGGCAGTGGCCAGGGCGGCTGACATCAGAGCATACGGTTCACTGTTCGATCCCTGGCTCCGGAGGCAGCTCAGCTCACTTAATTTTCACGACAGCCCCAAGCCCTTGGGACCCATAAGGATGAGTAGTTTGTGCTTTACAAATACGGATTTACATTTACTATTTTGTATTCTTCATTGTGACACTGTAAGGGTGACAGGTATCCTTGGGTGTGGGTCTCATGCTCTTCTGCCACAGAATCAAGATTCACTGACTTAAGAGATCAAATATTAGACTTGCATTATTTGTGTTCCAGTTCGGATAGGACTTAACTTGGTAGTTTCGGTTGGCGCAGGAACAAGGTTGATTTGCATAATTCTGGGTCTAATCTGAGGTGGCATGGTCAGAAAAAAAGTCTTTTAACAAAGGAGGGAGGGAGAGGTAAAGTGGATTCGATCTCCCCTGGCAATTTACATAAACAAAGTGGAATCCACTCTAGTGGTGGTGGTGGTCCCTAAAGTGGTGGGGAGCACACAGTGTTGTGTAGAATACCCCTCACACACCAACAGGCCCCCTGGTGTCATGCTTCATCATCGGGGTCTTCGCACCCCTCTACGGGATGCGGCGTGCTGCAACTTACGACTACGTAGGAGCACTTGAAGTGAACTATGTGTTGGTGAGTGTGGGGGGGGGGGTTATTTTGTGTGAGTAGTGAAGTGGTGAGAGGTGAAAGTTTAAAAAAAAATACCTGGCTCGTAGGGTAAAAACAAAATGTATTAAGCCCTCGGCTGGTATTGTTAAAAGGGTGCAGGGTGAGGTTGTTACTGTATTTTAATGTACATCAACCTCAAAAAGTGCATCAACATGACATGTTTCGGAGTGTGGAAACTCCTTCTTCAGGACTAGGGAGTGCACAAACCTCCTCACCTTACTCACATGTAGTGTAGATGTTAAACTGTTAGTTACAAAAATAAAATCTACAAAAAATTAGGTGTAGTGTTCCTAATTATGTTTATATGATTCAGAAGTCTGTTGCGCCCAATTGGCGGTAATAGAAGAAGAACTGTGAAGATAAAGCGCATAGTAAATCAAAACATCACATTAGGATATAGATTATCATCAGAAAATGTCTATTAAAAAAAATAGGGTAATCTGTGACCTAGTGTGGTCTGGAACCCTGTAAGAAAAAGACAAGGACACACATATAGACTAATACACACACATTTACAAATGGTAAGTCATAAGTTTCTCCTAAGTTGTTGTATTTTTAGGAGGAAGGTTTGGTTAGTTCAGTGCTTACTTATTTAATAAGGCAGGGTGGCCTCATGAGCCCTGCGTGGTATTGGGGGTAGTCTTCCGGCTCAATGCGGCTACCTAGAGGACATAGGAAGCTAGAGTCAGGATACATAGTTCTTACTCATGGCAAAAGAAGGTAGGTTCCCAGCATAACAGACTCACGGTTACAGCATGCTTAGATGGGCTGTCATCCCCTCAACGCGGCTCCGATGATGTGCCGTGTGTTCGGAGGTTCGTACCTTATATACTACCCAGAGTGCCCTTAATTGTAGCCTAATTGGAAACGGATAGTGCCCATAGAATGAGAGAGACCCCAATTGATTCTCCGGTTGTGCGCGGTGGAGATGGGCGTTGTTGTTAGTGAAACCGCGCATGCGGGCGGGAGTAGTGACAACCACGTCTCTCGGTGCAGAGAGGCGTTCAGCGCGCCTGCGCCAAAAAGTAGCGTGGGACCCTATGTGGGTTCAGCGCGCTGGTTGCATATCGCGCTATGGATCTCTTTAATTCATTAGAGTCACACTGGGACCTCGCTCGTTTTTACGAATGCCTTGTTCTAGTAAGGGCCATAGTTTTATCGTTCAGAAGACCTTGGCAACAACTGCCTGGATGGGTTTGTGAAACTATTCAGCATCCACAGGGTCACTGGATTACGAAAGGGACATGGATAAAGAGGGTTATTTGTTCCATCAGATATGCTGGGATAGAATGATCACCCCTGTATAAATCAATCCATTGCATACATGCTCTTCAGCCAAGCCCTGATTTTTAGTTGATAAACTAGGGGGTTATGGTCTGGGTTTTTTGTGACACTTATGAGCCCATAAGTCAACGTAGTTGGCCCCATGGGATAGAGTCATTGAGTCCATTGGTATCGGTGCCCAAACGGAAGACCCACCTCTGTTCCTTCTCAAACAATCCCACATCAGTGGGGAGCTGTTCAATTACAGTCCAGTGCAGTTCTTTGACACAATGTTGTGCCTCCAAAAAATGTGCTGCCATTTTTGTGGTAGATTTTTTGCATCTCACGTTACTTTTATGTTAGTTTATTCTTGTTTTAACTGCCGGAGTGGTCATACCCACATATTCCAAGTTACAGGGGCAGGTGATTAGATAAACGACATTCTTGCTATTGCAATTGGTGAACACTCGTTGCTCCCATTTTGTGCCATTTTTGAAGGTTAAAGTGTTGCTTTTTTTAGTTAAGTGGCAACTATTGCAATTGCCGCATGGGTGATGTCCCTGCACTCCACGTAGCTGCGGTCTGGTCATTGTGTTCTGTGGTCTTGTGTGCACGAGAATGTCTTTGAGGTTCCTTCCTCTTCTGTGGGCAAAGAGAAGTTTTTCCAAGTTTAACGTACCACTCGTGAGTATGCGCCAGTGTTTGTTCACCAGTTTAGTTACCTGGTTGGAGAGAGTACTGTATGTGGTGACACACACCGGTCTGTTCAGAGTGTCGTCTTTCGGAACTTTGTCTTCCAGGAGTGACTCTCGATTGTTATTACGAGCCCTTTTCATAGCCTTCTTTATTACCTTCTCAGGGTATTGTCTCTGTTTTAGTTTTACGCTTAGATCCTGGGCTTGGGCTTTGTATCTTGCTACGTCGCTACAATTGCGGCGTAGGCGGAGGAACTGTCCGTATGGTAGGTTCTCTCTCAGATGACGGGGATGAAAACTGTCAAAACGTAGTAAACAGTTCCTCGCCGTCGGTTTGAAATGAGTTTCAGTTTTTAAGGAACCGGACTCATAATAGATATTCAGGTCTAAGAACACCATTGACTCATTTGACGTAGAATGAGTGAATTTTAGGAAGGCATTTTGGGCGTTCAGCCATATCATGAAATTCAAGACCGATTGTCCGTCCCCATCCCAGATGACTAGAACGTCATCTATGTAACGTTTCCAGGTGCATATTCTGCCCCTGAAAGGATTATTGGGATGGAGGATCTTGGTGGTCTCCAGGTGGTGCACATATAATCCCGCCAGGCTTGGCGCGAAAGTGCTGCCCATGCTGGTTCCATGCTGTTGTAAATATAAGGTGCCTTCGTATTCAAAAAAGTTTTTGGTAAGAGCTGTTGAAAT
Organism: Lissotriton helveticus; assembly: GCF_964261635.1. Lineage (NCBI taxonomy): Eukaryota > Metazoa > Chordata > Amphibia > Caudata > Salamandridae > Lissotriton > Lissotriton helveticus. The sequence continues at coordinate 2,055,292,628 of NC_136063.1, read as the reverse complement.
GCACTCCATCACCACTCCTCGTGGGGTTTGATATTTCCATGGTTTTGAATGTAGTACCTCCTCAATAATGAGGAGAGTTTCATCATGGGGGAGGCTGGTGTAGAGGCTCTCTACGTCTAGACTCAACAGCATTTGTGAGTCTTGGTCAAGTGGAAGATCTTGTAGTAACTGTAGTACAGCTTTAGTGTCTCTCAAGTATGTGCCTGTCGCTTGTACCAAAGGTCTTAAAAAGGCATCAGCGAATTTAGACAAAGGCTCTAATATTGATGAAATCCCAGATACGATGGGACGGCCTGGTGGGTTTGTGAGACTTTTTTGTACCTTCGGTATACTATAAAAGTATGGTGTACGAGGGTTTTTTGTGTCAAGAAATCTGCTTCCTTCTTGGTAAGCCAGTCATGGGCTAGCTCCTCCTCAGTCATTGCCCCTATCTGTGTGCGTAGAGCTTCAGTAGGGTCATCTGGCAAGACTCGATAGTTCCTCTCATCTGATAAGAGTCTTCTGCACTCTTGGTCATAGGAATTTGAGCAGGTTAGAAAACGAGGCAATAAGAGAACTTTCCCAGAACAAAAAACTAACCATAAAACCAGCCGACAAAGGCGGGGCAGTGGTTATTCAAACCACCGCCGCCTATGACAGACAGACGAAACTCCTGAGGCGACCTGTGTAACTTTTAAAATTGTGTATTTACTTGTTTTTAAAACTCATCTGTTCTCCGTTGCCACGCCCCCCGCCCTACCTGTTGAATCGCGCTGAATGCGAGCGCGCAGCAGTGACAGACGAAACTCCCGAGGCGGAAGCCGGGAGATAGCGCGACCTGTGTAACTTTTAAAATTGTGTATTCACTTGTTTTTAAAACTCACTTGTTCTCCTTCTGGGCACTCGTTTGGTGTAACTGTTTGGACTCGGGCAGTCCCGCGCAGCTGATAGTAAGAGCTGCAGCGGTACCACACCGTTTGTGCGGTCGCCATTGCCCAGAGGCCACGGACCACGCCCCCCTCAAACAGCCCACACCCCCTCCCCCTCCTATAAATCATGTGCTCCCGCCGTTCGCGCAGTGGACGGGCGCAGCGGGCGCGCCGTCAGCGCGCCAAAGGCGCGCCAAAGGCAAGCCCGTCTGCGCCCGTCCGCACCAGGACGGGCCTTAGGGCACGTCAGGCTGGCCAAAACATCACGTACTCGGCCAATTCTCTTAGAGATCTACAAAATACCGTCATCACCCTTTCGCCTATAACCCTTCGTCGCATATCCGCTGTCGGCCTCATGCGCCCAGACAAAATTCTTTCCGGTGACTGTGCTTCCTCAGCCTCACTTACCAGGAACTCCACGCCCATTAGGATTTTATATCTGAATACCCGCTCACTAGTAAAGCACGCAGAGGACATCTTCGTCTTGCTGTCTAATTCTAATCCCGACTTGCTCCTACTCACAGAAACCTGGTTAACCTCAGAATCCCTCCCTGATATACTGGCTGCCCTCCCCCCTGACTACTACTACTACATCCTTCACACCGATCGTCCTGACGACCGACCCGGTGGCGGGGTGGCAGCCATCATATCCAAACGCCTGATATGCACCTCTTCTCACTCTCTCCCCCTTCCCGAGGTGGAGAATCTACTTTTCAGTGTACAAACGGACTCTGGCTCTCTCACCCTCCTCCTTCTCTACCGCCCCCTCACTCAATGCCCTCTTTCTCTTCCACTATAAACGAACAATTGTCCTCTCTGTTAACAATGCACTCCTGCTTTGCTATGTTCGGTGATTTGAACTATTGGTTCAACGACTCTAACGCCGGCACTCATGCCGTCGAATTATTCGATACCCTCACCAACTTGAATCTTGTTCAACATGTTACCCAACCCACCCACATCAAGGGACATATCTTGGACCAGATTTGGTCCTGTAACCTGGCCCTGTCTTTGCCAGACATACTCCCCTGTGTCTGGTCAGACCACCATTTGGTGGACACCACCATAACAATGGTCGGTCAGATCTCTGCCCCATTGATGGCTGGTGGCTTGTCACGGAAATGGAGTACCTATGATGCTCAGGGCTTTCTTGCTGCTCTCACGGATTCTCGTATTGACCCCTCCGATGATATCGACAAATTAGAACAAAATCTAGGATGCTGGCTAAAATCGGCCAGTAATTTAGTCGCTCCCTTAGTTAAATTTCCCCGCACTAGGCACCGCAACTCTCACAGGTGGTTTTCTGAAGAGCTTAAAGCCCTCAAACTGAAAACCCGCCAGACAGAACGCATTTGGAGAGGCAACTACTCAGATCTAGCCAGACAATCTTATCTGATTGCACGAAAAGAATACAAGGCAGCCATTCGATCGGCAAAGATAGATCACTTTTCAAAAAGGATCTTATCGGCAGAAGACAAATCTAAGGAGGTGTTCAGAGTTCTGAACGAGCTAACCTCTGATGACAGAACCCTCCCGACTCAAACCCCTACTCAGGAGGCTTGCGATACTTTAAACTTGTTCTTTCTGGAAAAAATCATAAAAATTAAAATGACCCTTCCACCCCCTCCCCCGTCTTCCTCACCGGATACCTCCTCTACCAACCCCATGATCTTTTCTACTTTCCCCGCTTTGGATCCTACTTCCCTAGCGGAACTTGCCATTCGTGTCAAATCCAGATCCCCTAACGATTGCTGCCCACCATCCGTCTTGCGGAATGTAAGTCTCAATCTACCTGACGACATTCTAAATTTACTTAACAGAACCCTCTGTCGTGGCATCTTTCCCACCTCTTTCAAGGAGGCTATCTTACTACCCCTCTTAAAAAAAACTGGTGCCGACCCTGCAGAGCCATCGAACTACCGGCCGATTTCTCTTCTTCCTTACTTTTCTAAAATTTTGGAGGCCCATGTTACTCGGTGCCTGTCTAATTTCATCGAATCCTCCGGCCATCTGGAGTCCAACCAGGCGGGCTTCCGACCTGCCCACTCCACAGAGGCTGTCATTCTGGCAGTTCTTGACACACTCAGAAGCAACGTGGATGGCAGACATCACCAGGCCTTGGTCCTGTTGGATTTGTCGGCCGCGTTCGACACGGTGGATCACAACATCCTTCTCCACCGTGTCGGACAGGCGGGCATCCAAGGCATAGCTTATGAGTGGATCAAGTCCTTCCTTACTGGAAGATCACAGGCAGTCCGCATGGGCCCTTTCACTGCTAACAAGACCCCCACTTCCTGTGGTGTCCCCCAGGGTTCTTCCCTTTCCCCGCTCCTCTTCAACTTGTACCTCCGGCCACTGATCCAATCCCTTTCAAAATGGGATATCATAGTTTTCAACTATGCAGATGATTTGCAACTCATCTTCCCCGTCAACTCTTCTCAGGCCACTAAAACATTTCACGAGGTCATGATCCACATCCAGCTCTGGATGAACCAGAATCAATTAAAACTAAACCCCAGCAAGACTGAGCTCCTTCTTCCGGGGCTCAGCCATACCCTTTGGGGCCCACAGTACTGGCCTCCAGAGCTCGGCTCTCCCCCTACCCCAGCTAAAGCTGTAAAAAGCCTGGGCATAATCATTGACGCAGAACTCACCCTCCAAACACAAGTTGGGGCTGTAGTATCCTCCTGTATGTACCAACTCCGGAGGATACGCAAAGTCCGTCATATTCTCCCCCCCGAAGCACTCACCCAAACTGTTATCTCACTTGTGCTTTCCAAACTGGACTTTTCAAACGCCATTTATCACGGTCTCCCTTCATTCCTGATACACCGCCTCCAAGTTGTCCAGAATCAAGCGGCTCGTTTGATTCATGGATCCCCCAGATGGCTATCAGCCAAGCCTCTGCTCCGCAACCTCCATTGGCTCCCGGTTGACCAGAGATCCACTTTCAAGATGGCTTGCCTCATCTTTAAAGCTCTTCATTGCCCCAGTCCCGGGTTTCTTAAATCCCTTATTCATCCTCACTGCCCATCACGTAATCTCCGATCAGCCCATCGCGACCTGTTAGTTACCCCCAAAAGCAAAACTAAAAAATTTGGCGGTCGCCGTTTTTCTCACCTAGCTCCTGCACTCTGGAACTTGCTCCCCCTCTCAATCAAATCCTCTACATCCCTCCTTAAATTCAGGAAACTGTTAAAAACTCACCTCTTCCCCTCTTTCAGTTAGGCTCTTTGCTATCCTGGTTTCCCTCCACACTCATTCTGTCTCTAGCGCCAGGAAGCTTCGGCGACAGTGCGCTCTACAAATGGCACTTAAGATAAGATAAGATAAGAGTCCGGTTCCTTAAAAACTGAAACTCATTTCAAACCGACGGGCGAGGAACTGTTTACTACGTTTTGACAGTTTTCATCCCCGTCATCTGAGAGAGAACCTACCATACGGACAGTTCCTCCGCCTACGCCGCAATTGTAGCGACGTAGCAAGATACAAATCCCAAGCCCAGGATCTAAGCGTAAAACTAAAACAGAGACAATACCCTGAGAAGGTAATAAAGAAGGCTATGAAAAGGGCTCGTAATAACAATCGAGAGTCACTCCTGGAAGACAAAGTTCCAAAAGACGACACTCTGAACAGACCGGTGTGTGTCACCACATACAGTACTCTTTCCAACCAGGTAACTAAACTGGTGAACAAACACTGGCGCATACTCACGAGTGGTACGTTAAACTTGGAAACACCTCTCTTTGCCCACTGAAGAGGAAGGAACCTCAAAGACATTCTCATGCACACAAGACCACAGAACACAATGACCAGACCGCAGCTACGTGGAGTGCAGGGACATCACCCATGCGGCAATTGCAATAGTTGCCACTTAACTAAAAAAAGCAACACTTTAACCTTCAAAAATGGCACAAAATGGGAGCAACGAGTGTTCACCAATTGCAATAGCAAGAATGTCGTTTATCTAATCACCTGGCCCTGTAACTTGGAATATGTGGGTATGACCACTCGGGCAGTTAAAACAAGAAAAAAAGACGAACATAAAAGTAACGTGAGATGCAAAAAATCTACCACAAAAATGGCAGCACATTTTTTGGAGGCACAACATTGTGTCAATGAACTGCACTGGACTGTAATTGAACAGCTCCCCACTGATGTGGGATTGTTTGAGAAGGAACAGAGGTGGGTCTTCCGTTTGGGCACCGATACCAACGGACTCAATGACTCTATCCCATGGGGCCAACTACGTTGACTTATGGGCTCATAAGTGTCACAACAAACCCAGACCATAACCCCCGAGTTTATCAACTAAAAATCAGGGCTTGGCTGAAGAGCATGTATGCAATGGATTGATTTATACAGGGGTGATCATTCTATCCCAGCATATCTGATGGAACAAATAACCCTCTTTATCCATGTCCCTTTCATAATCCAGTGACCCTGTGTATGCTGAATAGTTTCACAAACCCATCCAGGCAGTTTTTGCCAAGGTCTTCTGAACGATAAAACTATGGCCCTTACTAGAACAAGGCATTCGTAACAACGAGCGAGGTCCCAGTGTGACTCTAATGAATTAAAGAGATCCACAGCGCGATATGCAACCAGCGCGCTGAACCCACATAGGGTCCCACGCTACTTTTTGGCGCAGGCGCGCTGAACGCCTCTCTGCACCGAGAGGTGTGGTTGTCACTACTCCCGCGCGCATGCGTGGTTTCACTATCAACAACGCCCATCTCTACCGCGCACAACCGGAGAATCAATTGGGGTCTCTCTCTTTCTATGGGCACTATCCGTTTCCAATCAGGCTACAATTAAGGGCATTCTGGGTAGTATATAAGGTACGAACTCCGAACACACGGCACATCGTCGGAGCCGTGTTGAGGGGATGACAGTCCATCTAAGCATGCTGTAACAGTGAGTCTGTTATGCAGGGAACCTACCTTCTTTTGCCATGAGTAAGAACTATGAATCCTGACTCTAGCTTCCTATGTCCTCTAGGTAGCCACATTGAGCCGGAAGACTACCCCCAATACCACGCAGGGCTTATGAGGCCACCCTGCCCTATTAAATAAGTAAGCACTGAACTAACCAAACCTTCCTCCTAAAAATACAACAACTTAGGAGAAACTTATGACTTACCATTTGTAAATGTGTGTGTATTAGTCTATATGTGTGTCCTTGTCTTTTTCTTACAGGGTTCCAGACCACACTAGGTCACAGATTACCCTATTTTTTTGAACAGACATTTTCTGATGATAATCTATATCCTAATTGATGTTTTGATTTACTATGCGCTTTATCTTCACAGGTCTTGTTCTATTACCGCCAATTGGGCGCAACAGACTTCTGCATCATATAAACATAATTAGGAACACTACACCTAATTTTTTGTAGATTTTATTTTTGTAACTAACACTTTAACATCTACTCTACATGTGAGTAAGGTGAGGAGGTTTGTGCACTCCCTAGTCCTGAAGAAGGAGTTTCCACACTCCGAAACATGTCATGTCGACGCACTTTTTGAGGTTGATGTACATTAAAATACAGTAACAACCTCACCCTGCACCCTTTTAACAATACCAGCCGAGGGCTTAATAAATTTTGTTTTTACCCTACGAGCCAGGTATTTTTTTTAAACTTTCACCTCTCACCACTTCACTACTCACACAAAATAAACCCCCCCACACTCACCAACACATAGTTCACTTCAAGTGCTCCTACGTAGTCGTAAGTCGCAGCACGCCGCATCCTGTAGAGGGGTGCGAAGACCCCGATGATGAAGCATGACACCAAGGGGCCTGTTGGTGTGTGAGAGGTATTCTACACAACACTGTGTGCTCCCCACCACTGTATGGTCAGAAAAAAAACATCTACTGGGATCCTAAGAACTTACCAGTGGCTGAGATTAATTCAAACATTTGATGCATCACTTTTTTGTATTCTTCATTGTGATGCCCTAAATGTGGCGGATATGCCCAGACAGGGTACCATGTTCACTGTGCCAATGGAGCTAAACTGCACCCAGTTTTAGAGGTTCAAGTAGGCTGAATTGGGTCTTGAGTTGCTTGGTTTTTTGCATTTCGGAGAGACCTTGGTTTGGCAGTTTGGGATAGATTGCTCATTTTGTAGCACGTCCAAGGCTAATGTGCATACAACTGGTTCTAACGCTTACCTGAGGAGGCATTGTGAATAGAAAAACGATCGACTAGGAGGCAGCGATAATAATTCAAGCATTCCACCCATCACTTTTTAAAACTCATCATTATTTAGAGTTTGCCAAATGAGAACAAACAATCCAAACACATTTGTTTGCAGCTCTCTATCACCATTCGTTTTATTTGGAATCTGGTTGTTTAGCTGACAATCCACTATCCTCTGTCCTCTGACTGCTCCACATACCTAAACCTATATCTGTGGTTAGAGTGTCATAATTAAACAGATGACCACTGATCAACGGAGTTTAATATTTTTTCCATCTGCTATGGCGAAAAATATGTTAAAAAGCGAAATCCTACCAATAGTCATATCGCAGTCAACACAAGCAAGAGCCATGCTGTTGTAACCCATAGGGTTGTATCTGGGAAAGGTCCTTAACCAAATGCTGATGTCGAAAAACAAAGTTCATTTTTCAACAGTTTCATTTTAAAAAGTTACATTTCGATGAAAGTAGCAAAGATGGCATATATGATATCAGAAATAATGTACGTAAAGTTCATAAAGCACAACACCCCTCACACATATATGAATGTTACTGTCATGTATATACCCGCATTCCCCCTCAAAGAAACATACATACACTAATAAAGGTTGACTTGAAATTCAAATGTAGCACACTACCTTAAAACTGAATTAACCAACCATTTCATGTGTGTATAAAAATGGCGTAATTCCTTGGATGTTACCTAAAGTTGATCTACGTAATGGACTACCAGATGACAGATCTTTCAGCATGGGCTTGTGACTACTGTCTGCCTCAGTCTGACTTACTTACCGCCACCACATTTTCATTAGCCAGCCACCTTGGTTGTGATTTCTTTACACAGGAGGGGCATCTCTTCATGGTGCTAGGCTAAACATGAGTGAAGTGTGATGTGTCACTTACATGGATTGATGAACTTAATTTGCAAAGATTGTATTTTAGAAATACATAAGTATTAAGCTTCGCAGTGTGCGAGCATTGCAAAAATAAACAAAATCTCCTACACTGGGTACATATTTGAAGTGTATGTGTGCATTATGCAGATTGATCACGTCAGTCAGTCACCATGTTTAGCCAGGACAGGCACTCCATTTTGGTCTTGTCATCCATGGGAAGGACTGCTGTTCTGTCAAAGAATCATGATATCATTAAAACAGGTCAAGCTTCATGGCTGAGGCATATGGCATTGAGAGCCAACACGTCCCCATCAACCCGTACATAATGCCACTACCATCTTACAATAGATTGAAAAACAGCCTTTTCAAATATAAAAGAGTAAAATGCAAGTCATATTTGTTAGAGCTGGGGGTCTCTAGTTGGCAGAGGTAGGTACCACTGTCCAAATAGGGACCCTTATATCTAGTCAGGGAAAGAAGGATACACTCTTTAGATAACCCCTGCTCACCCCCTTTGGTAGCTTGGCACGAGCAGTCAGGCTTATCAAAGGTAATGTGTTAAGTATTTGTACCAACACTCACAGTAACACAGTGAAAACACCACAAACTGACTCCACAAGAGTTTAGAGAAATAAAGGTATTTTAATCTAAACTACACAAGAGCCAGCTCTTCTCAGGCCCTTGGAGATTCCTTGAAGCAAGGGGACACAGCACAAAGGAAAATCCTTCCCCTCTTCTTGGCAGCAAAGCAACTGCAGGTCAGTCTACATGCACACAGCAGGACAGTCTTCCTTCTTCAGTCTTCCAGCTTTCTCCTTGGCAGAGGTTCCTTCTTGCTTCCAGGATGATCTAATTTTCTGTAGTCTGGCGTACTGTACTTATACCCCTAAAGGTATTTGTTCCCTTTGTGCAGGAGGGCTATGAGCCCAGTATGAACCAGTTCTGGGTGTTCCTTGAGCACTTTGTTTTCCTGACCTCTCCTTTCCTTTCAGAGAGAGGGGCAGGGTGGTCAGCCGCCCAGCAGGAGGTGGAACCAGCATTGTGTAAGGCAGGCACAACCCTATTCAGGCCCAGGTGCTATCCCCTCCCACCACAATAGATGCAGATGAAGCTATTCAGCCCAGGGATGGCCCACTCAGCATCTGTGAGCCACCCAGCCCCTGCCACTCACAAACCAGACAGTCGATTCACAAACAGGCCAAGGCACACAGAAAGGTCAGACAAGAGAACAGCCACTTTCTAAAAGTGCTGTTCTCAAACACAGAATTTAAAACCCACCTTTCCTAAAAGATGTGTTATTACATCCTGGGTTCAGGGATACCAGACTTTTATGTCCTATCTTGCTCCTATGGGAAGATATGCAGTTAACCACTGTAGCCAGAATTCCTCATGATAGACTATGGGCAAGAGAGCATTACAATAGTGAAAAACAAAAATGGTTGTAATTCACTACCAGAGCATGTCATCTGCACTAGTATATGCTCTACCTTTCACATACACTGCACCCGGCCTAAGGGGATACCTTGGGCCTTCCATAGGGTTGAACAATGTGTACAGAAAGGGAAGGGTTAGACCGAAAGGGAAGGGTTAGACCTGGTCAGTGGGGGCACTGACCAGGCGGACATGGCAGTCCACAGACTGCACACAGGCACTGCAGTGGCAGGCCTTAGACACCATTTTAGGGCTACTCATGTGGGTAGCACAATCAGTGCTACAGGCCCACTAGTAGCATTTGGATCACCAGCCCTTGCACACTCGTTGCACTTTACTAGGGATTTCTTGGTGAGACAAATATGCCAATCATGGATAAACAATTACAATCACTTTTTACACAGGGAGCACTTGCACGCTGACACTGATCAGCAGTGGCAAAGTGCCCAGATCATCTAAACTAGCAAAAATGAAATCTGTCATAGCGTCAAATATACGGGAGGTAGAGGCAAAAAGATAGGGGAAACCACGCCAAAGATGCCAGGTCTAACACGTGTCCTCTCCAGCTGAAAGTGGGGAGAACTGCCCACCCTGTTGGGAGTTCTCTTCACGAAGGCGGAAGAATCTGGACAGACCATCAGCGTTGGCGTGTTCTGTACCAGGGTGGTGTTCCACCGCAAAGTCCATTCCCTGTAGGGAAATAGACCACCTCAACAGTTTTGGGTTGTCTCCCCTCATCTGCATTAACAATCTGAGGGGCCTGTTGTCTGCCTGAACCCGGAAGTGAGTTCCAAACAAGTAGGGCCTCAGCTTCTTCAGAGCCAAGACCACAACAAAAGCTTCCCTTTCAATTGCACGCCACCTCTGTTCCCTGGGTGGTAGCCTTCTACTAATGAAAGCTACAGGTTGGTCCAACCCTCGTCATTGATCTGTGTGAGTACTGCTCCCACACCATGCTCTGAAGCCTCTGTCTGCACTACAAACTCACTGGAGAAATCACGTGCCTTAAGCACCAGTGCTGTACACATGGCAGTTTTTAGGGCATCAAAAGCAGTTTGACAAGCTTCGGTCCAATTCACTCTCCAGGGCTGCTTCCTTGAAGTCTGCTCTGTCAAGGGGGCAACAAGGGTGCCATATCCCTTGACAAACTTTCATTAATACCCGGTGAGGCCTAAAAAGGTTCTCACCTCTGTCTGGGTCTTGGGTGGCTCCAAGCCAGAATGGTATCAATCTTTGCCTGTAGGGGCGCCACCTGGCTGCTCCCCACCTGGTGTCCCAAATACACTACCGATCCCTGCCCTCTCTGGCACTTGCCGGCCTTGATAGTGAGGCCTGCCCTTTGCACAGCCTTCAACACTTCACAGAGGTGTTGCAAGTGTTCCTCCCACGTGGAGCTGAATTCAGCAATGTCATCCAGGTAGGCGGCGCTGAATACCTCCAGCCCGGTCAGTACCTGGTTGACTAGTCTCTGGACTGTGGCATTCGCATTCTTCAAACCAAAGTGCATGACTCGGAACTGGAGGTGCCCCTCTGGCGTTCAGAACGCAGACCTCTCTTTGGCCTCCTCAGTTAAGGCAATCTGCCAGTAGCCAGAATTAAAATCAAACATACTGAGGTACTGGGCATCTCCCAACCGATCCACAAGCTCATCAGCTCTGGGGATGGGGTGTGTGTCTGTCTTGGTGAAGGCATTGAGCTCACAGTAGTCCACACAAAACCGGAGTTCTGGAGTGGCCCTGGGCGCAGCAGCTTTTGGCACTAAGACCACTAGGCTAGCCCAGGGGCTGCTGGAGGGCTCAACTACCCCTAGCGCCAACATCTTAGAAACCTCTTCCTTGATGCTGGCCCTGACCTTGTCAGCTACCCTGTAAAATTTCTGTTTCACAGGTAAACTATCTCCAGTGTCCACATCATGGAAGCACCAATTGGTGACACCAGGGGTCAGGGAGAACAGGGAGGTAAAGTGACCCAACACTTGGCGACAGTCCCTCTGCTGCTCTGGGGTCAGGGTGGGCTTGAGGATCACACCATTCACTGACCCATCTTGCTCCTTGGCTGCAGGAGATCAGGAAGAGGGTCACTTTCCTCTTCCATTCCAGCATCTGTAGCCAGGCGCATTGTCACTTCAGACCTCTCAAAGTGGGGTTTGAGGCGGTTCACATGCAAGAGTCTCAGGGGCTGTCTGGGAGTCTTCAAGTTAACCAGGTAGGTTACTTCGCTCCTGCGCTCCACCACCTCATATGGCCCAGTCCACTTGTCCTGGAGGGCACAAGGCTCCACTGGCGCCATCACCCACACTTTCTGCCCAGGTTGAAATTTGACCAGAGTGGTATCCTGGTCGTACCATCTTTTCATTTTTTCCTGGCTAGCTTCTAGGTTCTCCAGTGCGAGCTTCCTGAAGCGTTGTGTCTGGTTGCGGAAGGCCAACACCTAACTGAACACATCCTGGGGGTCTCCCACCCCTCCTTTACCAGTGTGAGAGGTCCTCTAACAGGGTGACCCTACCGAAGATCAAAGGGACTGAACCCTAAGGACTTCTGAGGCACCTCCCTGTAGGCAAAAAACAAGCATGGTAGAAAGACGTCCCACTTCTGTCTCATGGGCTCCGCTAGGCCCATAATCATACATTTCAGGATGCGGTTGAACCTTTCAACCAAACCATTTTGTTGAGGGTGGTAAGGAGTGGTGAACTTGTAAGTTACCCCAAGCTCCTCCCACAGAGACTTCACCTACCTAGAGATGATGTTGGTACCCCGGTCGGAGACCACCTCTCTGGGGAACCCCACACGGGAAAAGATTCCCATCAATGCACTGCCCACCACGGGGCTGTGATTGTCCTGAGAGGAACAGCTTCCAGGTACCGGGTGGCAAGGTCCACCAAAACCAGGATGAACCTGTTGCCTAAGGCTGTCTTGCGGTCCAGTGGCCCCACAATGTCGATGCCCACCCGCTCGAAAGGGGTGCTCACCACAGGAAAGGGTTGTAGGGGTGCCTTGCACTTCCCTCCGCTCTTGCCACTCGCCTGACATGTCTGGCAAGATCTACAGAATGTCCCGACGTGCTTCTTCATCTGGGGCCAGAAGACGTGGGTGACAAGCCTTTGGAAGTTCTTGTCATGCCCCAGATGTCCTGCGAGAGGCACGTCATGAGCCATACCCATTAGGAAGTTCATGAAGCACTCGGATACCACCAGCACACGGGCTGCACCGTGCTCAACGAACTTAGGCTCACTATATAGCATCTCATCCTCCCAGTAAATGAGATGATCCTTGGACTCTCCACCTGCTTTCTGGTCTGCAGCCTGTTGCCGCACACCAATGAGGGAAGGGCGTTCCTTCTGCGCCTTGCGAAATTCCTCTATGGAGGGGCCACCTTCTTGCTGCCAATGGGTCAGCTCAGGTAGGTCCCCCAGTTTAGCCACCTGTTCCCCGGTAGGCTACAGGGCATCCCCCTCAGGTTCTGCTCCTTCCTGGGTGGTGGGAACAGCTGGGGCGGGTTTCCCGTGCCCCCTGCCTCTTCCTCTCCTGGCAGTTTCCTGGGCCACTGTTTCAGGCTCCAGTTCTGCAGAATCACCCTTACAGGCAGCCACAGCCCGCTTGGTCATGCAGATCCACGTAGGCAAACCCAACATCTCCAGATGAGCCTGGTGCTCCGCCTCCTTCCATGGAGAACTCTCCAGGTCATTACCTAGCAGACAGTCGACAGGCAAGGCTTGACTTACAAAGACCTCCAAGAGACCAGAGACCCCCTCCACTCAAAGGGAACACACGCCACTTTGCAGAGGTACACTGAACTGTCAGCTGTAACTACTGGGCGGAGTACATAGGGAATGACCTGCTCTTCAGACACCCACTGACACCTCACGGATGTCACGCTGGCTCCTGTGTCTCGCAGAGCCTCTACCTCCCTCCCATTGATGGTCACCTTCTACCCGTATTTCCTAGTGTTAGGGGGCAGATAGGTATCCTGGACCATCTCTTGGTCTCCTAGAGAGACAAGGGTCATGACTGCTAATCCCTCCTCCCCACTGGAAATTAACTCCCCTCCCAAAGCTACTCTTGCTAACCCTGGGGCTGGAGCACCAGTGGGTGTTGGCTGTTTCTTAGGGTACCTATTGATAACATGTCCCACCTCATTTCAGTGATAACAGGTAGGGGGACCTCCGTTATCCCTTCTGATCCTAGGGGGCCACGGCTGCTTGGGTTTGGAGGGTTGGGATTCCTTTCCCTGGGAACTATTTTGGGGGCCTTGAGAGAACTCCTTTTGGTTACCCTTGTCCCCCCCCCACTCTTCTGCTGGGGACCCTGCCCACCTTTGGCTGTGATACCCACAATTCCTCTGTGGACCCTGGTATTGGTCCAGCGGTCCGCCTCCTTAGCAAGCTCAATGGGGTCTGTCAGCTTGCTGTCTAAAAGATGCTGGCGCAGCTCTAGAACACAAAGACTACTCAAGTGCTCCCACCTAATTAAATGCAACAACCCCTTATAATCAGTTACTTTGCTGCCCTTTATCCAACCTTCCAGTTCACGCAAGTACACATTCACACGCTCCATCCAAGTCTCAGACTCTTTCTTCTTGGAATTTCAAAACTTCTCTCAATGCAATTTCATAACAAGTAAACCATGCATAGATATCCTCACTCCTATTATAATTCTGTACCAAATCCTTGGGAATATATACTTTATCCCCTGGAACTGGCTGTGCGCTGCCACCGTTTGAACTGGAATCCACCTGCTTGGCCTTGATATCCAGTTCTTTCATGCTCAACTCATGAGCCAAAAGCAATTTCTTTTCCTTCAGGGCACGGGCATTCTTGCTCTCCTCCGCCACCCTTTCTCTCTCTTTCTCTATTTCCAATTGCTTCATCTTTATCCTCATGACTTCCAAGTCATAGTCTTTTACTCTTTGATTCTCTTCTAACTCTTCTGGGGTAAGACCCCTTCTGGAATGGTTGCTACCAGGTCTTGAGCCTGGATTGCCCACTGGCAATTCGTGGGGTTGAAACCCCTCCCTTCCACTTATGTGTGTTAAGCTTTATTGTTCAATTACTTAAAATCTTTACAATATACTATTTTTTACAAAAAAACTTCCAAAGAAGAAAAGAAAAGAAGTAAAAAAGAAAAAAAAAGTTAAAATCTCAGGCAAACTTCCACTTGCATCATTTCCTTCTTGGGCCTCCAACCAGGCCTTCAAGATTCTCTGCAGCTCATCCTTCCTGAAGCTGCTTTTTATGGGGCACTCAAACTTTTTGCAGAATTGCTTAAGCTCCTCAACTTTGAACGAATACAAATCCTCAATGACAGACTCCAATTCTGCCTCCACACTGGGTACCATTCCATTCACAGATATGATGCTTTTAAGAGTTACTCAAAAATAGAACCAACAAAAACTCAACCGTAGTGTGCAGTGGCGTAGTGGTCTGCACTCACTAGTGATGTACACTATTCACTGTGGGTCAAGTACAAATGCAAGTTAAAAATCCCACCGCTGACCAACAATTTTAGAACTGGGGTCTCTAGTTCGCAGAGGTAGGTACCACTGTCCAAATAGGGACCATTGCTTCTAGTCAGGGTAAGAAGGATACACTCTTTAGATAACCCCTGCTCACCCCCTTAGTAGCTTGGCATGAACAGTCAGGCTTATCAAAGGTAATGTGTAAAGTATTTGTACCAACACTCACAGTAACACAGTGAAAAAACCACAAACTGACTCCACAACAGTTTAGAAAAATAAAGGTATTTTTTTCTAAACTACACAAGACTAAAACGACAAAAATCCAACATTCACAGTCAAGAATATGATTTCAAAAGAGTTCTTAAGGTTGCGTTAAAATAATCCACAGTTGCGTCACGTTTTAGCCAACAGTATCTTTAGATGCGACAAAAGTTCCAAGTGAAAACTGCAGCGCTGAAAAGCAAGCGATGTGTCACTCCTGAGACCCTGGGAAATGATGCGACAACCCCACTGGAAGCAGCGGGCGGATTGGGATGACTCGGGTCTGTATGGGAAGGGATGCGATACCTTGCGTGGATTCCAGTGGGCAGGTTTCGGTGGAAGCGGCTCGCAAAAGGGATGACGATCATAGGTGCGGCGGCGATGCGCGACGCAGCGTCGACATTCTCCTCTCACAGCCCCTCAATGCGATGGCTCTGCGATGACTCTAGCTGAGATGTGATGAGGTCCGCAAGCAGGCGGTGTGACGATCTCACCCAGTGACGACAGGCTCTGCGATGATGTTCACAGCGATGGAACTTTTCCTGCACTGGAGCGATGCGTTCCGCAAGCTAAGGATGCGTCGGTTCTTGCAGCGGCAACAGGCGCTGCGACGATCTCGATCTTCACGGAGGCGGGAATTTCCTCACTTTGACGGGGATGCGGTCCGCAAGCGAGCGATGTGTGAAACTTTTTGGAAAGTCTTTGTATATTGATTTTTAGCTTCCCAAGCACAGGTACAACTTCCAGAGGCACCACAACTGGCCCAAGCACCATGGGAAGGACAAAACTCTCTCAGTAGAGTTCAGGTAAGCAGGGGGTGAAGTCCTTTTATTCCTAGGACCTCTCAACAGGGTGCCAGCTCTTCTCAGGCCCTTGGAGATTCCTTCAAGCAAGGGGACACATCACAAAGCAAAGTCCTTCCCCTCTCCTTGGCAGCAAAGCAACTGGAGGTCAGTCCACAAGCACACAACAGGACAGTCTTCCTTCTTCAGTCTTCCAGCTTTCTCCTTGGCAGAGGTTCCTTCTTGAATCCAGAATGATCTAATTTTCTGTAGTCTGGGGTCCTGTACTTATACACCTAAAAGTATTTGTTCCCTTTTTGCAGGAGGGCTCTGAGCCCGGTCTGCACCAGTTCTGGGTGTTCCTTGAGCACTTTGTTTGCCTGGCCTCTCCTTTCCTTTCAGGGAGAGGGGCAGGGTGGTCAGCCGCCCAGCAGGAGGTGGAGCCAGCATTGTGGAAGGCAGGCACAACCCTATTCAGGTCCAGATGCTACCCCCTGCCACCACTCTAGATGCAGATGTAGCTATTCAGCCCAGGGATGGCCAACTCAGCCTCTGGGAGCCACCTAGCCCCTGCCACTCACAAACCAGACAGTCAATTCACAAACAGGGCAAGACACACAGGAAGGTCAGACAAGAGAACACCCACTTTCTAAAAGTGCTGTTATCAAACATAGTATTTAAAAACCACCTTTCCTTAAAGATGTGTTATTAAATTCTGAGTTCAGGGATACCAGACTTTAAAGTCCTATTTTGCTCCTATGGGAAGATATGCAGTTAACCACTGTGGCCAGCATTCCCCATGATAGCCTATGGGCAAGATTGCCTTACAATAGTGAAAAACGAAAATGGCTGTAATTCACTACCAGAGCATGTCATCTGCACTAGTACATGCTCTGCCTTTCACATACACTGCACCCAGCCCAAGGGGGTACCTTGGGCCTTCCATAGGGGTGAACAATGTGTACAGAAAGGGAAAGGTTAGGCCTGGTCAGTGGGGACACTGACCAGGTGGACATGACAGTTCACAGACTGCACACAGGCACTGTAGTGGCAGGCCTGAGACACCATTTTAGGGCTACTGATGTGGGTGGCACGATCAGTGCTGCAGGCCCACTAGTAGCATTTGGATCACCAGCCTTGGCACACTCAGTGCACTTTACTAGGGACTTCTTGGTGAGACAAATATGCCAATCATGGATAACCAATTACAATCACAATTTACATAGGGAGCACTTGCACGTTGACACTGATCAGCAGTGGCAAAGTGCCCAAAGCATCTAAACCAGCAAACACGAAATCCGGCACAGTGTCAAAATTACAGGAGGTAGAGGCAAAAAGACAGGGGAAACCACGCCAAAGATACCAGGTCTAACACATGTCCCCTCCAGCTGATAATGGGGAGAACTGCCCACCCTCTTGGGAGTTCGCTTCACTAAGACAGAAGAATCTGGACAGACCATCAGCTTTGGCGTGTTCTGTACCAGGGCGGTGTTACACCGTAAAGTCCATTCACTGTACGGAGATTGACCACCTCAACAGTTTTGGGTTTTCTCCCCTCATCTGCATTAACCATCTGAGGGGGCTTTTGTCTGTCTTTACTCGGTAGTGAGTTCCAAACAAGTAGGACCTCAGGTTCTTTAGAGCCCAGACCACAGCAAAAGCTTCCCTTTCAATTGCACTCCACCTCTGTTCCCACAAGTAGCATTTGGATCACTAGCCCTGGCACACTCAGTGCACTTTACTAGGGAATTCTTGGTGAGATAAATATGCCAATCATGGATAATCAATTACAATCACAATTTTCACACGGAGCACTTGCACGTTGACACTGATCAGCTGTGGTTAAGCGCCCAAAGCATCTAAACCAGCAAAAACGAAATCCGGCACAGCGTCAAAAATACAGGAGGTAGAGGCAAAAAGACAGGGTAAACCACGCCAAAGTTGCCAGGTGTAATAATATCCTTTACAGACATTATATTAAACATCAATAGTTATGAGATTGCACATATGTATAAATGTGTTGAAATCTGACACACACCTTTTCAATAAAACTCAGATTTATGTTTGATTGTGGTACAAATAAACAACCAGTTTATGTGACTCAGCTATGGTATATGTTTTTTATTTTTGTTGATGTAATTCATCCGTTATAATATAATCAAAGTCTTGTTCACCATAGTTTATGTACTCGCGACATGTAATATATTTGATTGTTAAGTTTTAAAAAGCATTCTGTAAACACAACCCAGTAGATCCTTAGAGGCCATTTAGCAAGCACAGGTATGGGTCAATTTACCAATTCTGAACACATGAATGGATTCAGCACACATGGAAAGAGGAAAACACCTCTTTATGTTGTTTTAATGCAGGAAGGTGCCCATTCCCACACAAAAACAATCCTCCCTACAATAGAGGCATCCTTGCACCATGGTGCAAGGCTGCGTACGTTAGCGCTAGGCATCAAATTGTGTGCAGGGGAAAAGGGCAGGAATGCTCTGTATGTCATAAAACTTGTGCATTGCTGCCCTTGCATGTTGGCTTGGGGGCACCTTTGCAAGAAGACTTCCGGCGCTGCCCTGTGCCAATTCCTCATAAATGATGCCCCTAGTGTTTAAGCACCAAAGGCATTGCTATAACGAGGGTTTAAGTAGTTCAATGAAGTAAACACACTTTTGTGCATCAATAAGTTTTTCTTAAGTTTTTCGAGTCAGTAGGTTATTCTGAGAGTAAGTTATATCTTCATGGGAAGAGATGTTCCGATAAACAGAACAAGTGGCCTCGAAGCGCTCAGTAAGTAGCTGCGCTGCTTTGCTGTCTGGAATGTCATTATAGCTAGATCTCTCTCTGGTATGTCGTGAATAGCTATTATAATCTTTCAAAGCTGCTTACTTTGATTAAAAAAAAACATGACAAGGTGAGAGAAATAACATGAGAATTTGCTTGCACAGTCATGTTAAAGCCTAAAGCTCTTATGATTTCTCCTAAACACCATCTATTTAAATGAATTCATAAATATATGATATGAAAGCATACTATCAAAATATGCGATAAAAGTAATGCACATTTTTGCACAATAATGAAAATAAATACTTCTCCAATTGCCAATTAATACCGGCTTATGTGGCCTAAGCAAAAAAGCAAATACTTGCTATAGGAGGTCTATAAAATACACATAAAACAAAATACGTGACGCCCCTAGAATGATAAGAAGGTCTCTATGGAAAATATGAATCATAAGTTACCATGCATAATGATAAACGGTCAAGCAAGGCAATCATCTTATATATAGTTCGATTTTGCAGCAAGTCAATAATAAATCAGGTGCAAAAGCCATATTCAAAAAGATGGCTCCACATGGAATAGCAGCAACTGCTGAACACCATCCTCTTTTCAAGGTCAGTTTTGTTTAATTGAACAGCCTGGAACCGCCAAATCCAAAGTATCAAAAATTGATTGGATGATCGGAGAAGATGGTGAGAAGCATGTGATGGAAATCATGAAAAACAAGTAGCAGCAGATTACCAAGTTTATAATAGAAAATGCAGCAGGTGTATAAGGCATCAGATTAGGTACCATCAGATTAGGTAACATTGATTAAGGCATCGATAAAATTGTTGTTGTTACCTCAAAGGCAACTGAAGCTTGAGGGGCAGAAACCATCAAGTTCAAATGAGGAGTCACACGCGTCCCATACATTGTGGCACATGAGACTCAAGCAAAGGTACACTATAGGAAGCAGATGTGATGGCGGGCAACAGAAAAACTCCACAAAATGAATGGTGAATAAACAGTCAACATATTAGCTTCCGCCAATTCTCACGAAAAACCTTTGGATGGTCTAATTAGCTGATTACAATAATCATATGAGAGTAAGCTCAGCACTGGAAAAGAGGTCATGCAACTGGTGGAAGAAACTTATGAACCTCCAGAGACCAGCACTTCACTGAACTCGAAATCAGCTCTACTGCCAAGTAGAAAACTATTTCATGATGACAGTGTTCCTGCAAAGGATACAGAAAAACCATAGGTTTACCATTATAATTAATATAATCAAACATATGAGAACAAAACTGTTGAAAATCTTCCAAAGAGGTAAACAAACGCTGAGTCCTAAAATGCAGATGTTCATCATTCTTTTTCTATTGTAATTTATTATGGTCCTCATTGACACAGTAGCAATGCTAGTGGTGATAGAGGCTTGGAATACAGAAGCAGGCAAGTCTGTGAAATGCATTGGAAATGGTAGGTCTAATTCACTAAATTCAGTTTTCAGTACGTTTACAGTTTTAAGTACTTTTACCACTTTTCAGTATTTACAAACTGCACTTTTGCAGTAAGTCCAGCACTACAGATGGCCAACCTCTGGTATCTCAACACACTCCCATAGAAAGTAATGGTGGTTCGGACTTAAAAAAAAAAAAACATCAGAAAAAAAATGGTTTATTAAATTAAACTATTTAAAATAGCTTGTAGTTTATAAAAATATCTACATTAATGTAAAAGAAAATATGAAGATTGTACATATTTATTATTAGAACATTGGAATATTGGGAGCTCCATTGAAAACAATGGAGTGCTCTGGGCTTATAATGGCTGGTATAAGCCTGGAGCTCCAACATTCCAATGTTTCTTTGTTCACAGCTCTGGTTGTGAACAAAGGGTTCAGGGAGCCTGAGGGGATTCCAATCCCCTCACGCTCCCAAAAGGCTTTGTTTTTTTTGTTAGAACATTCTGTCCTCTAGTGACAGAATGTTCTAATAGCCTTATAGCCCTTCGTAGATGGGCTATACCGCTATTAAAGTCCCTCTCCCTTGTTAAAGGCCCTCGCCTTCGGCTCGGGGGCCTTTAACGCTGGAGAGGGCCTTTAATAGCCGGTATAGCACTCTACGGCGGGCTGTAAGGCTATATTATAACTGTTTAATAGCCAATTTTGAATTTTATAAAAAGTAACAATACATTTTAATAAAAATATGTATATATATATATATATATATATATATATATATATATTATATAAACCAAAAAGGATCCAATGCGCACTCAGAGAGGGAAAGGTTTCCCCAATTTATTTCAAAATTATCGCGATAATTTTGAAATAAATTGGTGAAACCTTTCCCTCTCTGAGTGCGCATTGGATCCTTTTTGGTTTATATAATTAACGATTACCGGCGTTGGGGCTCTGCCGGCTCGTTGCGCCACCTGACCTTGGCAGTGATTCAGGAAGGACCCTGCTTCGTTTGAACTTGGAATATATATATATATATATATATATATATATATATATATATATATATATATATATATATATATATATATATTCACTGAAAAAACCATAGGTTATAGACCATATATAGTTAGGAATTAGCATTTAAAAAACCTTATTTTACTCACACAAAACCATTGAAATTCCATATATAGTTAGTTGCACTAACTATATGTTGCGCACCCGCAATCCACTGCTGATCATGTCACATATTACATCATTCATGACATGGTCAGTGACATCACTGATGACATCACTGATGACATCTCAAATGACATCACTGATGACATCACTGATGACATCATCCAGTGACTGTGTGTTTCTGTAAAGTTTAAATATGTTTTAGATATTGAAGAATGAGTAGATGTATAACTGTCTGGACGAAGGATTTAGTAGGTGCATGACTGAATGTATGAGTGAGTGATTAAATGTGTCTCACTGAGTGCATGGGTTAGTGACTAAACTGTCTTAATTTGTGCATCATTATGTCTGTTGTTCTGTAAACTACTGCATGTGTTGATCAGTAGCTATATGATTAACTATATGGGTTATTGATTGATTGTCCAAGTATTTGTATGGGAGACTGAGTGTGTGTGTGGCTGGCTGGGAGGTGTGTGACTCTGTGCAGATCAATGTGTACTTGTATCAATGATTGTATAAGAAAGTAAGTATGTGTTACTATATGTTTGAAAATGTAAGGTGCTCTATGTTTAACTGTATAGACAAGAAAATGGAAGTGTGATTGATTCTTTACAGGACTGACTAGGTGTGTGAGTAACTCCATGGATGAGTGGCAGAGTGTGAGTGTCTGTATAGGTGTATGAGTGCATATGATAGTGTTGTAAAGATGAGTGATTGTATGTATGAATGATTGTATGGGTGAATGAGTGAATGTGTGTGTAGACGTAGGAATCAGTGAGTACGTATGTAGTAACTAGTATTGGTGTGTCAATGGTTTCAAAAATTATACTCTGTATTTAACACTGGGTGAAACAGAGGTTATATTAAAATGTGAGGAGATGCATTGTATTGTCACATGAATGATATCATCAGTGATGTGGTCATTGATGTCAAATGAGATGTCATCAGTGATGTCATCAGTGATGTCATTTGAGATGTCATCAGTGATGTCATCAGTGATGTCACTGACCATGTCATGAATGATGTAATATGTGACATGATCAGCAGTGGATTGCGGGTGCGCAATATATAGTTAGTGCAACTAACTATATATGGAATTTCAATGGTTTTGTGTGAGTAAAATAAGGTTTTTTAAATGCTAATTCCTAACTATATATGGTCTATAACCTATGGTTTTTTCAGTGAATTTTCAAGGTTTTGTAAATGCTAATTCCTAACTATATATGGTCTATAACCTATGGTTTTTTCAGTGAATTTCAATGGTTTTTTAATAGCAAATATCATAAGCTGTCGAATGTCAAGTACGTGGTAAGTGAAAACATTTTCGTGTTTATGCACACTGATCTGCTTTGAATGGTGCCCCCCCCCCTCATTTCTATTAGGACTACTCTCTCTTTGCAGATAGTGAAAGGTAGTTAACGCAGGCCTTTGCCCCCGTTGTAATCCGTCGTGCCTGCTTCTCTCTCCATTTGATTGATTGTTATCCAAGTATTTACTGTTTTAGAATTAGTTCTCTTTGGTTCATTCTCTATTTACAAACAAACACAGAGTCGCAATACTCTGTTTAGTCTTTGCAGATAACGAAAAATCGTGTAAAAAAAAAGAAAAGGAATCGAGCAAAATCAGTAGGCCACTAATGGGATCTCTTTTTGACCTCGCTAAAATAGAAACATTAGGAACAACCCCTCATGACAAATACAAAACTAGTGAGATGAACTGAACTCCACACAATGATGGCTGCAAAACAGCTCGGCTCCGCCACCCACCCCGCCCAAAATAACGATAAAGAGCGGCTGCCATGATTGGTTGCGGAATGGCCACAACGGAGCTACGAAATGGTGCTGCTCGCATGCTAACCCCAGCTTCAGTCTGAAACATCCAGAAACACTGTAGACTACCAATTCGATCAGTTCCGGTAGCGCCCCAATGTAACCCGGTAGAGAAGAACTAGCCCTCCCCTCTTTGACTGATGGTTCTTGTTGCCTGTCCCTTCTGTTGTCATTTAACAGAACTATTTAGCCTGCTGAAAGGGGTTGTGTTTCGACCGCTGGTTGGTGGAGACATTTTGACTATATTCTGGACCTGCGTTGTCGCGTAATGCGTCATATGACGCGCCGCGTTAGCGCATCCGGAAGTCATCCGGGGCGCGCAGCGCGTAACGTAAGCATAACAAGTCATGTGACTTGTTAATAAAACTTTTCATTGGTTCATTTTACTTTTCTTATTCTAATGATGAAAGCCTTGGTCATATCACCTAAAAATTACGCTTTTAATTACTTCCGAACATTATTTTCTCTTAAATATATGTTATAATGTTCCAGGCTAATGTACTTTCCCGGAAATTTTACAACTGTCCTGCAAGTAAAATATATTCTTTTTTCGAGAAAAAGAGCGTTTCTTCGTCCCATGACGGAGCCGTTGAGCAAAAGAGGGTCGACCTGCTGTCTTAGTCGCCGATACGCCTGAATATGAGATTCTTATCGATCATTTTATGTTGCAGGAATAGAAAACACAACAGCCCTTGACCATTTATCTTTACTGCGTTCCTTCGTATTATACCTTTTACCCTTCATGTAATTGGTCTGCTTTATTTCACTTGCCTTTTAATGATTCTAAAACAGTGACTATTATTAAAAACTTTACCAATGTATACACTACTACCATGTTTTCTTTTAAAAACCTTTATTGTGAAAATTTCATTATACAAATACGAGCCTATAACCACGTGGGCCTGCCACGGAGCAAACTGTAATCGTATATGATGAATAGACATTTACACTGTAGAGGAACGTAACGGGCGGGCCATTAGGTTGCAAAAACTAAGGTGTCTAACAGTTACGGAATCGGTGGACGTACATTTTATAATTAAAATACGACAGGGCCAGTTACAATAAAATTATCTAGATATACATTTGCGGGCAAGTACCATGGGTGACGTTAATTCGAATTTTCAACAGTACAGTAATCAATAACACATCAGAACTTAATATCAATAGGGATGTCGAAATATTCAATCAATTCTCGTCCCCGCCCGCCATGTGCTTCAAAACTGCATACGTATCTCGTGATTTCAAGGTTCTGCAACCAGTACACAACAAGGAGTTACGAGTCCCATTTATTCCGGCGCCATTTTGGGCGAGGACGGGCAGGTCCAGGATATAGTCAAAATGTCTCTACCAACCATCGACTATGATGATGTTCATATGCTGTATTTATTAGAGTAACACTCATCTGCCCACATGAAATTAATTTACCACAATCTAAACATGTCATTTTAATCTTTCCAAAGTTCTTCTAAATATTTGGGACCGTTTCCCTTGCCTCTGAAGCTCTCAGTGCCACTTCTTTGATGAATGTACTAGCAGGTCAGGGGATCTCCTCCAAATCTCTCTTTTATGCAGCACTATAATTAATTGGTGCCACCTCTCCATATGACGATGCATGGTATAGTTAC
Source organism: Lissotriton helveticus (assembly GCF_964261635.1). Classification (NCBI taxonomy): domain Eukaryota; kingdom Metazoa; phylum Chordata; class Amphibia; order Caudata; family Salamandridae; genus Lissotriton; species Lissotriton helveticus. The sequence continues at coordinate 2,055,267,836 of NC_136063.1, read as the reverse complement.
CACAACTATATATTTTTTCGGTTCCTCTGGAGAGTTCATCGTGGCAGATGAAGCGTGTAACATACCGGGCATTTACCTTTTTTTGCATGTACAGGAAAGGAAAAAAAAATCGAGCGTTCGAGTTCTTAGGTGTCCCAGGGCCATTTTAGTGGACCAGGCCCAAATCCAAAGAACAGCTATCTCACAGGCTAATGGGGCGACCCACGCCGAGTTTCAGCATTGTAGGATGACCACACAAGTACAGCAACTTGCTAGACATCACCTCGGTGCCATCCGGATCTCGGCGCCCCACTGCAGATGAAGTGCCTCTCAACTATGAAACCACCACGGTGACATCCGGATCTTGGCGCGTTGTGCTGCCTTCGGCCTATTCGCACATCGGTCCGCTACTGACGCCATCTCACAGGCTAATGGGGTGACCCACGCCGAGTTTCAGCATTGTAGGATGACCACACCAACTTGCTAGACATCACCTCGGTGCCATCCGAATCTTGGCATCTCAACGCCTAGTGGTATCTTCCATACAGAAAATATTGTTACGCTGCCTTTGGCCCCATTCGCACATCAGTCCGCAACTTAGACATCACCTCGATGCCATCCGGATCTTGGCATCTCAGCGCCTTGTGGTGTCAGTCAGAAAATATTGTTGCGCTGCCTTTGGCCCCATTCGCACATCAGTCCGCTACTGACACCATCTCACAGGCCAATAGGGCGCCCCACGCCGACTTTTACCATTGTACGATGGCCACACCAGTGGCACAACTTGCTAGACATCACCTCGGGGCCATCCGAATCTTGGCATCTCAACGCCTAGTGGTATCTTCCATACAGAAAATCTTGTTACGCTACCTTTGGCCCCATTCGCACATCGGTCCGCAACTTAGACATCACCTCGGTGCAATCCGGATCTTGGCATCTCAGCGCCTTGTGGTGTATTCTCTTCAGAAAATATTGTTGAGCTGCCTTTGGCCCCATTCGCACATCGGTCCGCAACTTACACATCACCTCGGTGCCATCCGGATCTTGGCATCTCAGCGCCTTGTGGTGTCTTCTACTCCGAAAATATAGTAGAAAATATTGTTGCGCTGCCTTTGGCCCCATTCACACATCAGTCCGCTACTGACACCATCTCACAGGCCAACAGGGCGCCCCACGCCGACTTTTACCATTGTACGATGGCCACACCAGTGCCACAACTTGCTAGACACCACCTCGGTGCCATCCGGATCTTGGCATCTCAGCGCCTTGTGGTGTCTTCAAATCAGAAAATATTGTTGCGCTGCCTTTGGCCCCATTCGCACATCGGTCCGCTACTGACGCCATCTCACAGGCCAACGGGGCGCCCCACGCCGACTTTCAGCATTGTAGGATGGCCACACCAGTGCGGCAACTTACTAGACACCACCTCGGTGCCATCCGGATCTTGGCGCGTTGTGCTGCCTTCGGCCTATTCGCACATCGGTCCGCTACTGACGCAAACTCACAGGCCAACGGGGCGCCCGACGCCGACTTTCAGCATTGTTGGATAGCCACACCAGTGCGGCAACTTACTAGACACCACCTCGGTGCCATCCGGATCTTGGCGCGTTGTGCTGCCTTCGGCCTATTCGCACATCGGTCCGCTACTGACGCAAACTCACAGGCCAACGGGGCGCCCCACGCCGACTTTCAGCATTGTAGGATGGCCACACCAGTGCTGCAACTTGCTGGACACCACCTCGGTGCCATCCGGATCTTGGCGCGTTGTGTTGCCTTCGGCCTATTCGCACATCGGTCCGCTACTGACGCCGCCTCACGTGCCAACGTATTTTCTCCGCATTTTATACCCTATGCCGCATAACAGGTCATGTGACTTGTTTATAAAACTTTTCATTGGTTCATTTTACTTTTGGTTTCCTAATGATGGAAGGCATGATCATGTGACCTAAAAACAACACTTTTCATAGGATGAAAACTTTTTTTTTTTCCCAAACGATGAAAGCCCCACCTTGTTTCTGGATGTTTCAGACTGAAGCTGGCGTCAGCATGAGAGCACCACCATCTCGTGGCTCCGTCGTGGTCATTCCGCGAGCAATCATGGCAGCCGCTCCCCACCAGAAGCCTGCAGGAGTCGGAGCCCCCAAAACTTTTGATGAATTCTCAAGGCGGAGGGGACGCTTTCGAGAATGGGGTCCAAGACCTAGCAGACAAGCGTCCGATTTCCAAGGTGTCCCAGGGCCATTTCAGTGGACCAGGCCCAAAAAGGAAACAGCCTGCCGCCATTTTGAGAGTCCTGTGACAGCCGCCTATCGCTGCACCGCAAGAGTGGGCGCAACTCAGCTGAATTGCGGCTTTTGACACAGTGGACCAAAAACGGACGGAATGGCAACTGAAACGGTAAAGGGGCGCCCCACTACAACAGATGACACTCCACCTGGAGAGGCCCGTTCACGCCGCCTCCCCCGGGGCGCTCCACGCCATTATTCGGAGCAGCATTGTAGGATACCAAAACCAGTGCGGCAACTTACTGGACATCACCTTGGTGCCATCGTTCTGCTGCCTTGGAACTATTCGCGCAACAGTTTGCTACTGATGACCCACCCCCCGCGACGCCCCATGCCGTTATTTGCTGGGTGGCAACTTACTAGACATCACTTTCGTGTCATCTAGATTTCGGCGCGTTCTGCTGCCTTGGAACTATTCGCACAACAGTTTGCTACTGATGACCCACCCCCCGCGACGCCCCACGCCGGAAATCTGGACGTTGTGCTGCGTTGGGACTATTCGCACAGCCGACCGCTACTTCGTTGTTTTTCCCTAAAAATGTTTATATGTTATTACTATTTTTGTTTTCTTGTATATATTTATAAATTATTAAAGTTTTATAATCTTACTACTTTGTCGGAGTGCTATATATTTTTAATGTGACACATAATTGTAAAAACTTTGATGTACAAACAGTCATCCCTGGAATCTTCCGCTTCAGGCTCGGTCCCCTCCCCAATCACAATACAGGATGGTTTTCAGATAATAGCAACGCTTCTGCTGTGACGGATCTCATCGAGTGTGGGCCTTGATCTACTATAACTCCTTTGAAGAGGGGTGATTCTTTACAGCTGTGGCCATAAACTACATCTGCAGGGCTAGCTGATACCCTAGGACCAGCCTGGACAATCGGACACAGAGGAAAAGGAGTGTCAGAGGGTGCGGTAGTGAATAGGGCGAAAGGGAGGTGTCGGGCGGGCACAGGGTGTGATTCTCAGGGAACAGCAGCGCAGATGGGGGAGGTTTATTACCCATGCATAAGACAGAGAGCGGGGGTGACCACTGCCTGGGGGAGATGCTTGCGAGGGTGGGGAGCCATGCTAAGGATCGACAGCGTGCACAGAGTGGGTCTGGTCAAGGCATCTAAAATGGCTGCCGTGCACGACAAAAGTGTGGCATTTGAAAAAAGACAAGATGGCGCAGACAATGTTTTTCAACACTTCCTGATTTCCTTCGAATCGAACGTTAACAGACGTTGGGGCATATTACCAAAGTTAAGCGATATTTATCCCTAACGATGCTTAGCAACGATTTTTTTACCGTCAGAAATTATCGCAGATAAACCTTGCTATTATCAAGGTTTATCGGAAATACGATAAAAAACGACCGCAATGCATTAATATCGCTGAAAACTCAGCGATATTCATGCATTACCGAGCTAATGCTCTTAGCCATGTTATCCACCTCCCATTGGATAACATGGCTAAGAACTGCTCAGGGCAGGTGGTAGCTTTTGGAGATATTCGCCCGTATCTCGAATATTTCCAAAAGTTGATAATAGGAGATAGCGATGTTAGCGACTGTTTCCAGTCGCTAACATCTTGGCATGCCCACTTTGCATGTCATTAGTGATAAATATCACTCACATGCAAAGTGGGGCCCAAGATGGTCGCTATCTTCTACTAGCCGTCGCTAACTGGTGTTAGCAACAGCTAGGTAATACACATATAATTTTATCTCCGCGAAGCGGAGCGCTGTTACAGATATATATCTTGTTTCTGAACGTTAATTTCTCAAAATGCACTGAAGCACATATATTGAGACCTAGCAAAGGCACATCGGGCTACCAGTCCCTACAATTTTGCCAAGTTTCGTGCAAATCCATTCAGCTGTTCGATCCTACCGAGAGACAAGATGGCGGCCGCTACGGACTGTTTGGAATGTTTACAGACACCGGAGAGCCAATCAGCTTCGCTTCGCAAAGCTCCGTAACGCGAAAAGTACGCGAAGCGGTGCGCTGTTACAGATATATACCTTTTTTTGAACGTTAATTTCTCAAAATCCACTGGAGCACATATATTGAGATCTAGCAAAGGCACATCGGGCTACCAGTCCCTACAATTTTGCCAAGTTTCGTGCAAATCCATTCAGCTGTTCGATTATTATTATTTTTATTTTTTTTTGCCCCGCGGGGCCCTTTTAAAACCTCCACATCAAACCTAGGGGGTGAGCGACAATGTACTATGCCCCCTTATGGTCATTTGCCCCTTCGCTTTGGCCTCCTCTTGTCTCTCGATCCTACCGAGAGACAAGATGGCGGCCGCTACGGACTGTTTGGAATGTTGACAGACGCCGGAGAACCAATCAGCTTCGCTTCACAAAGCTCCGTTGCGCGAAAAGTACGCGTAGCGGAGCGCTGCCCAGTCCGCTGTTACAGATATATACCTTTTTTTGAACATTAATTTCTCAAAATCCACTGAAGCACATATATTGAGATCTAGCAAAGGCACATCGGGCTACCAGTCCCTACAATTTTGCCAAGTTTCGTGCAAATCCATTCAGCTGTTCGATTATTATTATGTTTATTTTTTTTTGCCCCGCGGGGCCCTTTTAAAACCTCCACATCAAACCTAGGGGGTGAGCGACAATGTACTATGCCCCCTTATGGTCATTTGCCCCTTCACTTTGGCCTCCTCTTGTCTCTCGATCCTACCGAGAGACAAGATGGCGGCCGCTACGGACTGTTTGGAATGTTGACAGACGCCGGAGAACCAATCAGCTTCGCTTCACAAAGCTCCGTTGCGCGAAAAGTACGCGTAGCGGAGCGCTGCCCAGTCCGCTGCTACAGATATATATCTTTTTTTGAACATTAATTTCTCAAAATCCACTGAAGCACATATATTGAGACCTACAAAAGGCACATCGGGCTACCAGTCCCTACAATTTTGCCAAGTTTCGTGCAAATCCATTCAGCCGTTCGGGCTAAAAGTGAGGCCAACCGCCCTATGGAAATTAACATGGGAAAAACGCGTTTTGGGACCCCCCTTTTTTCTCGGCCCCCCCTTGACGAACCCCCCCAAAATTTTCAGGGGCTGCTCAGAAACAAAATGTGCCATTTTCCTGAAAATTTCAGCCAATTCCGTCCACAAACGCCAAAGTTATTAGACATAGAATTTTCAAAAAACCCATAGAGAAAAAATCCTAACTATATATACCTACTGGCGACCGCCAGTAGGTAATATATGTATATGTATATATATATATATTACCTACTGGCGGTCGCCAGTAGGTATATATAGTTAGGATTTTTTCTCTATGGGATTTTTGAAAATTCTATGTCTAATAACTTTGGCGTTTGTGGACGGAATTGGCTGAAATTTTCAGGAAAATGGCACATTTTGTTTCTGAGCAGCCCTTGAAAATTTGGGGGGGTTCGTCAAGGGGGGGCCGAGAAAAAAGGGGGGTCCCAAAACGTGTTTTTAACATTGAGTTTTCCATAGGGCGGTTGGCCTCACTTTTAGCCCGAACGGCTGAATGGATTTGCACGAAACTTGGCAAAATTGTAGGGACTGGTAGCCCGATGTGCCTTTTGTAGGTCTCAATATATGTGCTCCAGTGGATTTTGAGAAATTAACGTATAAAAAAAGATATATATCTGTAACAGCAGACCGGGCAGCGCTCCAGTACGCGTACTTTTCGCGCAACGGAGCTTTGTGAAGCGAAGCTGATTGGTTCTCCGGCGTCTGTAAACATTCCAAACAGTCCGTAGCGGCCGCCATCTTGTCTCTCGGTAGGATCGAGAGACAAGCGGAGGCCAAACCGAAGGGGCAAATGACCATAAGGGGGCATAGTAGATCCTCCCTGACCGTTTAGGTTTGATGTGGAGGTTTTAAAAGGGCCCCGTGGGGCAAAAAAAAATAATAATAATAATAATCGAACAGCTGAATGGATTTGCACGAAACTTGGCAAAATTGTAGGGACTGGTAGCCCGATGTGCCTTTGCTAGATCTCAATATATGTGCTCCAGTGGATTTTGAGAAATTAACGTTCAAAAAAAGATATATATCTGTAACAGCGCACCGCTTCGCGTACTTTTCGCGTTACGGAGCTTTGCGAAGCGAAGCTGATTGGCTCTCCGGTGTCTGTAAACATTCCAAATAGTCCGTAGCGGCCGCCATCTTGTCTCTCGGTAGGATCGAGAGACAAGAGGAGGCCGAAGCGAAGGGGCAAATGACCATAAGGGGGCATAGTAGATCCTCGCTGACCCCCTAGGTTTGATCTGGAGGTTTTAAAAGGGCCCCGCGGGGCAAAAAAAAAAAATAATAATAATAATCGAACGGCTGAATGGATTTGCACGAAACTTGGTAAAATATTAGGGACTGGTAGCCCGATGTGCCTTTGCTAGGTCTCAATATATGTGCTTCAGTGCATTTTGAGAAATTAACGTTCAAAAACAAGATATATATCTGTAACAGCGCTCCGCTTCGCGGAGATAAAATTATATCTGTATTACCTAGCTGTTGCTAACACCAGTTAGCGACGGCTAGTAGGAGATAGCGACCATCTTGGGCCCCACTTTGCATGTGAGTGATATTTATCACTAATGACATGCAAAGTGGGCATGCCAAGATGTTAGTGACTGGAAACAGTCGCTAACATCGCTATCTCCTATTATCAACTTTTGGAAATATTCGAGATAAGCGCGAATATCTCCAAAAGCTAGCACCTGCCCTGAGCAGTTCTTAGCCATGTTATCCAATGGGAGGTGGATAACATGGCTAAGAGCATTAGCTCGATAATGCATGAATATCGCTGAGTTTTCAGCGATATTAATGCATTGCGGTCGTTTTTTATCGTATTTGCGATAAACCTTGATAATAGCAAGGTTTATCTGCGATAATTTCTGACGGTAAAAAAATCGTTGCTAAGCATCGTTAGGGATAAATATCGCTTAACTTTGGTAATATGCCCCAACGTCTGTTAACGTTCGATTCGAAGGAAATCAGGAAGTGTTGAAAAACATTGTCTGCGCCATCTTGTCTTTTTTCAAATGCCACACTTTTGTCGTGCACGGCAGCCATTTTAGATGCCTTGACCAGACCCACTCTGTGCACGCTGTCGATCCTTAGCATGGCTCCCCACCCTCGCAAGCATCTCCCCCAGGCAGTGGTCACCCCCGCTCTCTGTCTTATGCATGGGTAATAAACCTCCCCCCATCTGCGCTGCTCTTCCCTGAGAATCACACCCTGTGCCCGCCCGACACCTCCCTTTCGCCCTATTCACTACCGCACCCTCTGACACTCCTTTTCCTCTGTGTCCGATTGTCCAGGCTGGTCCTAGGGTATCAGCTAGCCCTGCAGATGTAGTTTATGGCCACAGCTGTAAAGAATCACCCCTCTTCAAAGGAGTTATAGTAGATCAAGGCCCACACTCGATGAGATCCGTCACAGCAGAAGCGTTGCTATTATCTGAAAACCATCCTGTATTGTGATTGGGGAGGGGACCGAGCCTGAAGCGGAAGATTCCAGGGATGACTCTTTGTACATCAAAGTTTTTACAATTATGTGTCACATTAAAAATATATAGCACTCCGACAAAGTAGTAAGATTATAAAACTTTAATAATTTATAAATATATACAAGAAAACAAAAATAGTAATAACATATAAACATTTTTAGGGAAAAACAACGAAGTAGCGGTCGGCTGTGCGAATAGTCCCAACGCAGCACAACGTCCAGATTTCCGGCGTGGGGCGTCGCGGGGGGTGGGTCATCAGTAGCAAACTGTTGTGCGAATAGTTCCAAGGCAGCAGAACGCGTTGAAATCTAGATGACACGAAAGTGATGTCTAGTAAGTTGCCACCCAGCAAATAACGGCGTGGGGCGTCGCGGGGGGTGGGTCATCAGTAGCAAACTGTTGTGCGAATAGTTCCAAGGCAGCAGAACGATGGCACCAAGGTGATGTCCAGTAAGTTGCCGCACTGGTTTTGGTATCCTACAATGCTGCTCCGAATAACGGCGTGGGGCGCCCCGGGGGAGGCGGCGTGAACGGGCCTCTCCAGGTGGAGTGTCATCTGTTGTAGTGGGGCGCCCCTTTACCGTTTCAGTTGCCATTCCGTCCGTTTTTGGTCCACTGTGTCAAAAGCCGCAATTCAGCTGAGTTGCGCCCACTCTTGCGGTGCAGCGATAGGCGGCTGTCACAGGACTATCAAAATGGCGGCAGGCTGTTTCCTTTTTGGGCCTGGTCCACTGAAATGGCCCTGGGACACCTTGGAAATCGGACGCTTGTCTGCTAGGTCTTGGACCCCATTCTCGAAAGCGTCCCCTCCGCCTTGAGAATTCATCAAAAGTTTTGGGAGCCCCGACTCCTGCAGGCTTCTGGTGGGGAGCGGCTGCCATGATTGCTCGCGGAATGACCACAACGGAGCTACGAGATGGTGGTGCTCTCATGCTGACGCCAGCTTCAGTGTGAAACATCCAGAAACAAGGTGGGGCTTTCATCGTTTGGGAAAAAAAAAAGTTTTCATCCAATGAAAAGTGTTGTTTTTAGGTCATATGATCAAGCCTTCCATCATTAGGAAACCAAAAGTAAAATGAACCAATGAAAAGTTTTATAAACAAGTCACATGACCTGTTATGCGGCATAGGGTATAAAATGCGGAGAAAATACGTTGGCACGTGAGGCGGCGTCAGTAGCGGACCGATGTGCGAATAGGCCGAAGGCAATACAACGCGCCAAGATCCGGATGGCACCGAGGTGGTGTCCAGCAAGTTGCAGCACTGGTGTGGCCATCCTACAATGCTGAAAGTCGGCGTGGGGCGCCCCGTTGGCCTGTGAGTTTGCGTCAGTAGCGGACCGATGTGCGAATAGGCCGAAGGCAGCACAACGCGCCAAGATCCGGATGGCACCGAGGTGGTGTCTAGTAAGTTGCCGCACTGGTGTGGCCATCCAACAATGCTGAAAGTCGGCGTGGGGCGCCCCGTTGGCCTGTGAGTTTGCGTCAGTAGCGGACCGATGTGCTAATAGGCCGAAGGCAGCACAACGCGCCAAGATCCGGATGGCACCGAGGTGGTGTCTAGTAAGTTGCCACACTGGTGTGGCCATCCTACAATGCTGAAAGTCGGCGTGGGGCGCCCCGTTGGCCTGTGAGATGGCGTCAGTAGCGGACCGATGTGTGAATGGGGCCGAAGGCAGTGCAACAATATTTTTGGAATAGAAGACACCACTAGGCGCTGAGATGCCAAGATCCGGATGGCACCGAGGTGGTGTGTAGCAAGTTGCCGCACTGGTTTGGCCATCCTACAATGCTGAAAGTCGGCGTGGGGCGCCCCGTTGGCCTGTGAGTTTGCGTCAGTAGCGGACCGATGTGCGAATGGGGCCAAAGGCAGCGCAACAATAGTTTCTGACTGACACCACAAGGCGCTGAGATGCCAAGATCCGGATGGCACCGAGGTGGTGTCATAGTTGAGAGTTCTGAGCAGCGGTTGTAACACTGTCTGAAGCTTATTTGCAGCTGCTGCAGCTTCACTACGCGTCAAGATCCGGATGGCACCGAGGTGGTGTCTAGTAAGGTGCACTGGTGTGGCCATCCTACAATGCTGAAAGTCGGCGTGGGGCGCCCCGTTGGCCTGTGAGTTTGCGTCAGTAGCGGACCGATGTGCGAATAGGCCGAAGGCAGCACAACGCGCCAAGATCCGAATGGCACCGAGGGGGTGTCTAGTAAGTTGTCGCACTTCTGTGGCCATCCTACAATGTTGAAAGTCGGCGTGGGGCGCCCCGTTGGCCTGTAAGATGGCGTCAGTAGCGGACCGATGTGCGAATGGGGCCAAAGGCAGCGCAACAATATTTTCTGATTTGAAGACACCACAAGGCGCTGAGATGCCAAGATCCGGATGGCACCGAGGTGGTGTCTAGCAAGTTGTGGCACTGGTGTGGCCATCGTACAATGGTAAAAGTCGGCGTGGGGCGCCCTGTTGGCCTGTGAGATGGTGTCAGTAGCGGACTGATGTGCGAATGGGGCCAAAGGCAGCGCAACAATATTTTCTGACTGACACCACAAGGCGCTGAGATGCCAAGATCCGGATGGCACCGAGGTGATGTCTAAGTTGCGGACTGATGTGCGAATGGGGCCAAAGGCAGCGTAACAATATTTTCTGTATGGAAGATACCACTAGGCGTTGAGATGCCAAGATTCGGATGGCACCGAGGTGATGTCTAGCAAGTTGCTGTACTGGTGTGGTCATCCTACAATGCTGAAACTCGGCGTGGGTCGCCCCATTAGCCTGTGAGATGGCGTCAGTAGCGGACCGATGTGCGAATAGGCCGAAGGCAGCACAACGCGCCAAGATCCGGATGTCACCGTGGTGGTTTCATAGTTGAGAGGCACTTCATCTGCAGTGGGGCGCCGAGATCCGGATGGCACCGAGGTGATGTCTAGCAAGTTGCTGTACTGGTGTGGTCATCCTACAATGCTGAAAGTCGGCGTGGGGCGCCCCATTAGCCTGTGAGATGGCGTCAGTAGCGGACTGATGTGCGAATGGGGCCAAAGGCAGCGCAACAATATTTTCTGAAGAGAAGACACCAAAAGGCGCTGACATTCCAAGATCCGGATGGCACCGAGGTGGTGTCTAGCAAGCTATGCAGTTGAGTTGTGTGCGCACTTGCGGCGAATAGGTCGAAGGCAGCATAACAATGTTTTCTGAATAGAAGACACCACAAGGCGTTGGGATTCGGTTACCACCGAGGTGATGTCTAGCAAGTTGCCGCACTGGTGTGGCCATCCTACAATACTGCTCCGAATAACGGCGTGGGGTGCCCGAAGGGGGGGGGAGCCGGCGTGAATGGGCATTCCTAGGTGGAGGCTCGTCTGCTGTAGGGGGGCGCCCCTTTACCGTTTCAGTTGCCATTCAGCTGAGTTTCGGCTGCTCTTGATGCTACAGCGACAGGCGGCTGCAAGAGGACTCTCAAAATGGCGGCCTGTTCTTTGGATTTGGGCCTGGTCCACTAAAATGGCCCTGGGACACCTTAGAACTCGGACGCTCGATTTTTTTTTACTTTCCTGTACATGCAAAAAAAGGTAAATGCCCGGTACGTTACACGCTTCATCTGCCACGATGAACTCTCCAGAGGAACCGAAAAAAAATATAGTTGTGGTAACTATACCATGCATCGTCATATGGAGAGGTGGCACCAATTAATTATAGTGCTGCATAAAATAGAGATTTGGAGGAGAACCCCTGACCTGCTAGTACATTCATCAAAGAAGTGGCACTGAGAGCTTCAGAGGCAAGGGAAACGGTCCCAAATATTTAGAAGAACTTTGGAAAGATTAAAATGACATGTTTAGATTGTGGCAAATTAATTTCATGTGGACAGATGAGTGTTACTCTAATAAATACAGCATATGAACATCATCATAGTCGATGGTTGGTAGAGACATTTTGACTATATCCTGGACCTGCCCGTCCTCGCCCAAAATGGCGCCGGAATAAATGGGACTCGTAACTCCTTGTTGTGTACTGGTTGCAGAACCTTGAAATCACGAGATACGTATGCAGTTTTGAAGCACATGGCGGGCGGGGACGAGAATTGATTGAATATTTCGACATCCCTATTGATATTAAGTTCTGATGTGTTATTGATTACTGTACTGTTGAAAGTTCGAATTAACGTCACCCATGGTACTTGCCCGCAAATGTATATCTAGATAATTTTATTGTAACTGGCCCTGTCGTATTTTAATTATAAAATGTACGTCCACCGATTCCGTAACTGTTAGACACCTTAGTTCTTGCAACCTAATGGCCCGCCCGTTACGTTCCTCTACAGTGTAAATGTCTATTCATCATATACGATTACAGTTTGCTCCGTGGCAGGCCCACGTGGTTATAGGCTCGTATTTGTATAATGAAATTTTCATAATAAAGGTTTTTAAAAGAAAACATGGTAGTAGTATATACATTGGTAAAGTTTTTAATAATAGTCACTGTTTTAGAATCATTAAAAGGCAAGTGAAATAAAGCAGACCAATTACATGAAGGGTAAAAGGTATAATACGAAGGAACGCAGTAAAGATAAATGGTCAAGGGCTGTTGTGTTTTCTATTCCTGCAACATAAAGTGATCGATAAGAATCTCATATTCAGGCGTATCGGCGACTAAGACAGCAGGTCGACCCTCTTTTGCTCAACGGCTCCGTCATGGGACGAAGAAACGCTCTTTTTCTCGAAAAAAGAATATATTTTACTTGCAGGACAGTTGTAAAATTTCCGGGAAAGTACATTAGCCTGGAACATTATAACATATATTTAAGAAAAAATATTGTTCGGAAGTAATGAAAAGCGTAATTTTTAGGTGATATGACCAAGCCTTTCATCATTACAATAAGAAAAGTAAAATGAACCAATGAAAAGTTTTATTAACAAGTCACATGACTTGTTATGCTTACGTTACGCGCTGCGCGCCCCGGATGACTTCCGGATGCGCTAACGCGGCACGTCATATGACGCATTACGCGACAACGCAGGTCCAGAATATAGTCAAAATGTCTCCACCAACCAGCGGTCGGAACACAACCCCTTTCAGCAGGCTAAATAGTTCTGTTAAATTACAACAGAAGGGACAGGCAACAAGAACCATCAGTCAAAGAGGGGAGGGCTAGTTCTTCTCTACCGGGTTACATTGGGGAGCTACCGGAACTGATCGAATTGGTAGTCTACAGTGTTTCTGGATGTTTCAGACTGAAGCTGGGGTTAGCATGAGAGCAGCACCATTTCGTAGCTCCGTCGTGGCCATTCCGCAACCAATCATGGCAGCCGCTCTTTATCGTTATTTTGGGCGGGGTGGGTGGCGGAGCCGAGCTGTTTTGCAGCCATCATTGCGTGGAGTTCAGTTCATCTCACTAGTTTTGTATTTGTCATGAGGGGTTGTTCCTAATGTTTCTATTTTAGCGAGGTCAAAAAGAGATCCCATTAGTGGCCTACTGATTTTGCTCGATTCCTTTTCTTTTTTTTTACACGATTTTTCGTTATCTGCAAAGACTAAACAGAGTATTGCGACTCTGTGTTTGTTTGTAAATAGAGAATGAACCAAAGAGAACTAATTCTAAAACAGTAAATACTTGGATAACAATCAATCAAATGGAGAGAGAAGCAGGCACGACGGATGACAACGGAGGCAAAGGCCTGCATTAACTACCTTTCACTATCTGCAAAGAGAGAGTACTCCTAATAGAAATGAGGGGGCGGGCACCATTCAAAGCAGATCAGTGTGCATAAACACGAAAATGTTTTCACTTACCACGTACTTGACATTCGACAGCTTATGATATTTGCTATTAAAAAACCATTGAAATTCACTGAAAAAACCATAGGTTATAGACCATATATAGTTAGGAATTAGCATTTACAAAACCTTGAAAATTCACTGAAAAAACCATAGGTTATAGACCATATATAGTTAGGAATTAGCATTTAAAAAACCTTATTTTACTCACACAAAACCATTGAAATTCCATATATAGTTAGTTGCACTAACTATATATCGCGCACCCGCAATCCACTGCTGATGATGTCACATATTACATCATTCATGACATGGTCAGTGACATCACTGATGACATCATCTAGTGTCTGTGTGTTTTTGTAAAGTTTAAATACGTTTTACATATTGAAGAATGACTGGATGGATGGAAGACTGAGTGTGTGTGTGGCTGGCTGGGAGGTGTGTGACGCTGTGCATATCAATGTGTACTTGTATCAGTGATTGTATAATAGAGTAAGTATGTGTTAGTATATGTGTGAAAAGTATGGTGTTCTGTGTTTAACTATAAATGAGGAAATCGAAGTGTGATTGATTCTTCACAGGACTGACTAGGTGTATGAGTGCATATGATAGTGTTCTAATAATAACTGACTGTATGTATGAGTAATTGTATGGGTGAATGAGTGAATTGGTATGTAGACGTACGAATCAGTGAGTGCGTATGTAGTAACTGGTATTGGTGTGTCATGATGTCATCAGTGATGTCATTTGAGATGTCATCAGTGATGTCATTTCAGATGTCATTAGTGATGTCATCAGTGATGTCACTGAAGTATGGTGTTCTGTGTTTAACTGTATAGATGAAGAAATGGAAGTGTGATTGATTCTTTACAGGACTGACTTGGTGTGTGAGTAACTCCATGGATGAGTGGCAGTGTGTGACTGTCTGCATAGGTGTATGAGTGCATATGATAGTGTTGTAATAATGAGTGACTGTATGTATGAGTGATTGTATGGGTGAATGAGTGAATGTGTGTGTAGACGTAGGAATCAGTGAGTGCGTATGTAGTAACTGGTATTGGTGTGTCATGATGTCATCAGTGATGTCATTTGAGATGTCATCAGTGATGTCATCAGTGATGTCATTTGAGATGTCATCAGTGATGTCATCAGTGATGTCACTGACCATGTCATGAATGATGTAATATGTGACATCATCAGCAGTGGATTGCGGGTGCGCGATATATAGTTAGTGCAACTAACTATATATGGAATTTCAATGGTTTTGTGTGAGTAAAATAAGGTTTTTTAAATGCTAATTCCTAACTATATATGGTCTATAACCTATGGTTTTTTCAGTGAATTTTCAAGGTTTTGTAAATGCTAATTCCTAACTATATATGGTCTATAACCTATGGTTTTTTCAGTGAATATATATATATATTACCTACTGGCGGTCGCCAGTAGGTATATATAGTTAGGATTTTTTCTCTATGGGTTTTTTGAAAATTCTATGTCTAATAACTTTGGCGTTTGTGGACGGAATCGGCTGAAATTTTCAGGAAAATGGCACATTTTGTTTCTGAGCAGCCCTTGAAAATTTGGGGGGGGTTCGTCCAGTGGGGGCCGAGAAAAAAGGGGGTCCCAAAACGTGTTTTTAACATTGAGTTTTCCATAGGGCGGTTGGCCTCACTTTTAGCCCGAACGGCTGAATGGATTTGCACGAAACTTGGCAAAATTGTAGGGACTGGTAGCCCGATGTGCCTTTTGTAGGTCTCAATATATGTGCTCCAGTGGATTTTGAGAAATTAACGTTTAAAAAAAGATATATATCTGTAACAGCGGACCGGTTAGCGCTCTGGTTCGCGGACTTTTCGCGCAACGGAGCTTTGTGAAGCGAAGCTGATTGGTTCTCCGGCGTCTGTCAACATTCCAAACAGTCCGTAGCGGCCGCCATCTTGTCTCTCGGTAGGATCGAGAGACAAGAGGAGGTCAAAACAAAGGGGGAAATAACTATAAGGGGGCATAGTAGATCCTCGCTGACCCCCTAGGTTTGATGTGGAGGTTTTAAAAGGGCCCCGCGGGGCAAAAAAAAATAATAATAATAATAATCGAACGGCTGAATGGATTTGCACGAAACTTGGCAAAATTGTAGGGACTGGTAGCCCGATGTGCCTTTGCTAGGTCTCAATATATGTGCTTCAGTGGATTTTGAGAAATTAACGTTCAAAAAAAGATATATATCTGTAACAGCGCACCGCTTCGCGTACTTTTCGCGTTACGGAGCTTTGCGAAGCGAAGCTGATTGGCTCTCCGGTGTCTGTAAACATTCCAAACAGTACGTAGCGGCCGCCATCTTGTCTCTCGGTAGGATCGAGAGACAAGAGGAGGCCAAAGCGAAGGGGCAAATGACCATAAGGGGGCATAGTAGATCCTCGCTGACCCCCTAGGTTTGATGTGGAGGTTTTAAAAGGGCCCCGCGGGGCAAAAAAAAAAATAATAATAATAATCGAACGGCTGATGACCATAAGGGGGCATAGTAGATCCTCGCTGACCCCCTAGGTTTGATGTGGAGGTTTTAAAAGGGCCCCGCGGGGCAAAAAAAAATAATAATAATAATAATCGAACGGCTGAATGGATTTGCACGAAACTTGGTAAAATATTAGGGACTGGTAGCCCGATGTGCCTTTGCTATGTCTCAATATATGTGCTTCAGTGCATTTTGAGAAATTAACGTTCAAAAACAAGATATATATCTGTAACAGCGCTCCGCTTCGCGGAGATAAAATTATATGTGTATTACCTAGCTGTTGCTAACACCAGTTAGCGACGGCTAGTAGGAGATAGCGACCATCTTGGGTCCCACTTTGCATGTGAGTGATATTTATCACTAATGACATGCAAAGTGGGCATGCCAAGATGTTAGCGACTGGAAACAGTCGCTAACATCGCTATCTCCTATTATCAACTTTTGGAAATATTCGAGATAAGCGCGAATATCTCCAAAAAGTAACAGCTGCCCTGAGCAGTTCTTAGCCATGTTATCCAATGGGAGGTGGATAACATGGCTAAGAGCATTAGCTCGGTAATGCATGAATATCGCGGAGTTTTCAGCGACATTAATGCATTGCGCTCGTTTTTTATCGTATTTGCGATAAACCTTGATAATAGCAAGGTTTATCTGCGATAATTTCTGACGGTAAAAAAATCTTTGCAATGCATCGTTAGGGATAAATATCGCTTAACTTTGGTAATATGCCCCAACGTCTGTTAACGTTCGATTCGAAGGAAATCAGGAATTGTTGAAAAACATTGTGTGCGCCATCTTGTCTTTTTTCAAATGCCACACTTTTGTCGTGCACGGCAGCCATTTTAGATGCCTTGACCAGATCCACTCTGTGAACGCTGTCGATCCTTAGCATGGCTCCCCACCCTCGCAAGCATCTCCCCCAGGCAGTGGTCACCCCCGCTCTCTGTTTTATGCATGGGTAATAAACCTCCCCCCATCTGCGCTGTTCTTCCCTGAGAATCACACCCTGTGCCCGCCCGACACCTCCCTTTCGCCCTATTCACTACCGCACCCTCTGACACTCCTTTTCCTCTGTGTCCGATTGTCCAGGCCGGTCCTAGGCTATCAGCTAGCCCTGCAGATGTAGTTTATGGCCACAGCTGTAAAGAATCACCCGTCTTCAAAGGAGTTATAGTAGATCAAGGCCCACACTCGATGAGATCCGTCACAGCAGAAGCGTTGCTATTATCTGAAAACCATTCTGTATTGTGATTGGGGAGGGGACCGAGCGTGAAGCGGAAGATTCCAGGGATGACTCTTTGTACATCAAAGTTTTTACAATTATGTGTCACATTAAAAATATATAGCACTCCGACAAAGTAGTAAGATTATAAAACTTTAATAATTTATAAATATATACAAGAAAACAAAAATAGTAATAACATATAAACATTTTTAGAGAAAAACAACGAAGTAGCGGTCGGCTGTGCGAATAGTCCCAACGCAGCACAACGTCCAGATTTCCGGCGTGGGGCGTCGCGGGGGGTGGGTGATCAGTAGCAAACTGTTGTGCGAATAGTTCCAAGGCAGCAGAACGCGCCGAAATCTAGATGACACAAAAGTGATGTCTAGTAAGTTGCCACCCAGCAAATAACGGCGTGGGGCGTCGCGGGGGGTGGGTCATCAGTAGCAAACTGTTGTGCGAATAGTTCCAAGGCAGCAGAACGATGGCACCAAGGTGATGTCCAGTAAGTTGCCGCACTGGTTTTGGTATCCTACAATGCTGCTCCGAATAACGGCGTGGAGCGCCCCGGGGGAGGCGGCGTGAACGGGCCTCTCCAGGTGGAGTCTCGTCTGTTGTAGTGGGGCGCCCCTTTACCGTTTCAGTTGCCATTCCGTCCGCTTTTGGTCCACTGTGTCAAAATCCGCCATTCAGCTGAGTTGCGCCCACTCTTGCGGTGCAGCGATAGGCGGCTGTCACAGGACTCTCAAAATGGCGGCAGGCTGTTTCCTTTTTGGGCCTGGTCCACTGAAATGGCCCTGGGACACCTTGGAAATCGGACGCTTGTCTGCTAGGTCTTGGACCCCATTCTCGAAAGCGTCCCCTCCGCCTTGAGAATTCATCAAAAGTTTTGGGGGCCCCGACTCCTGCAGGCTTCTGGTGGGGAGCGGCTGCCATGATTGCTCGCGGAATGACCACGACGGAGCTACGAGATGGTGGTGCTCTCATGGTGACGCCAGCTTCAGTCTGAAACATCCAGAAACAAGGTGGGGCTTTCATCGTTTGGGGGAAAAAAAAAGTTTTCATCCAATGAAAAGTGTTGTTTTTAGGTCATATGATCAAGCCTTCCATCATTAGGAAACCAAAAGTAAAATGAACCAATGAAAAGTTTTATAAACAAGTCACATGACCTGTTATGCGGCATAGGGTATAAAATGCGGAGAAAATACGTTGGCACGTGAGGCGGCGTCAGTAGCGGACCGATGTGCGAATAGGCCGAAGGCAATACAACGCGCCAAGATCCGGATGGCATCGAGGTGGTGTCATAGTTGAGAGTTCTGAGCAGCGGTTGTAACACTGTCTGAAGCTTATTTGCAGCTGCTGCAGCTTCACTACGCGCCAAGATCCGGATGGCACCGAGGTGGTGTGTAGGAAGTTGCCGCACTGGTGTGGCCATCCTACAATGCTGAAAGTCGGCGTGGGGCGCCCCGTTGGCCTGTGAGTTTGCGTCAGTAGCGGACCGATGTGCGAATAGGCCGAAGGCAGCACAACGCGCCAAGATCCGGATGGCACCGAGGTGGTGTCTAGTAAGTTGTCGCACTTCTGTGGCCATCCTACAATGTTGAAAGTCGGCGTGGGGCGCCCCGTTGGCCTGTGAGATGGTGTCAGTAGCGGACTGATGTGTGAATGGGGCCAAAGGCAGCGCAACAATATTTTCTACTATATTTCCGGTGTAGAAGAGACCACAAGGCGCTGAGATGCCAAGATCCGGATGGCACCGAGGTGGTGTCTTGCAAGTTGTGGTACTGGTGTGGCCATCCTACAATGCTGAAAGTCGGCGTGGGGCGCCCCGTTGGCCTGTGAGATGGCGTCAGTAGCGGACCGATGTGCGAATAGGCCGAAGGCAGCACAACAATATTTTCTGACTGACACCACAAGGCGCTGAGATGCCAAGATCCGGATGGCACCGAGGTGATGTCTAAGTTGCGGACTGATGTGCGAATGGGGCCAAAGGCAGCGTAACAATATTTTTTGTATGGAAGATACCACTAGGCGTTGAGATGCCAAGATTCGGATGGCACTGAGGTGATGTCTAGCAAGTTGGTGTGGTCATCCTACAATGCTGAAACTCGGCGTGGGTCACCCCATTAGCCTGTGAGATGGCGTCAGTAGCGGACCGATGTGCGAATAGGCCGAAGGCAGCACAACGCGCCAAGATCCGGATGTCACCGTGGTGGTTTCATAGTTGAGAGGCACTTCATCTGCAGTGGGGCGCCGAGATCCGGATGGCACCGAGGTGATGTCTAGCAAGTTGCTGTACTGGTGTGGTCATCCTACAATGCTGAAACTCGGCGTGGGTCGCCCCATTAGCCTGTGAGATGGCGTCAGTAGCGGACCGATGTGCGAATAGGCCGAAGGCAGCACAACGCGCCAAGATCCGGATGTCACCGTGGTGGTTTCATAGTTGAGAGGCACTTCATCTGCAGTGGGGCGCCGAGATCCGGATGGCACCGAGGTGATGTCTAGCAAGTTGCTGTACTGGTGTGGTCATCCTACAATGCTGAAACTCGGCGTGGGTCGCCCCATTAGCCTGTGAGATGGCGTCAGTAGCGGACCGATGTGCGAATAGGCCGAAGGCAGCACAACGCGCCAAGATCCGGATGTCACCGTGGTGGTTTCATAGTTGAGAGGCACTTCATCTGCAGTGGGGCGCCGAGATCCGGATGGCACCGAGGTGATGTCTAGCAAGTTGCTGTACTTGTGTGGTCATCCTACAATGCTGAAACTCGGCGTGGGTCGCCCCATTAGCCTGTGAGATAGCAGTTCTTTGGATTTGGGCCTGGCTCGTCTGCTGTAGTGGGGCGCCCCTTTACCGTTTCAGTTGCCATTCAGCTGAGTTTCGGCTGCTCTTGATGCTACAGCGACAGGCGGCTGCAACAGGACTCTCAAAATGGCGGCCTGTTCTTTGGATTTGGGCCTGGTCCACTAAAATGGCCCTGGGACACCTTAGAACTCGGACGCTCGATTTTTTTTTCCTTTCCTGTACATGCAAAAAAAGGTAAATGCCCGGTACGTTACACGCTTCATCTGCCACGATGAACTCTCTAGAGGAACCGAAAAAAAATATAGTTGTGGTAACTATACCATGCATCGTCATATGGAGAGGTGGCAACAATTAATTATAGTGCTGCATAAAAGAGAGATTTGGAGGAGAACCCCTGACCTGCTAGTACATTCATCAAAGAAGTGGCACTGAGAGCTTCAGAGGCAAGGGAAACGGTCCCAAATATTTAGAAGAACTTTGGAAAGATTAAAATGACATGTTTAGATTGTGGCAAATTTATTTCATGTGGACATCTGAGTGTTACTCTAATAAATACAGCATATGAACATCATCATAGTCGATGGTTGGTAGAGACATTTTGACTATATCCTGGACCTGCCCGTCCTCGCCCAAAATGGCGCCAGAATAAATGGGACTCGTAACTCCTTGTTGTGTACTGGTTGCAGAACCTTGAAATCACGAGATACGTATGCAGTTTTGAAGCACATGGCGGGCGGGGACGAGAATTGATTGAATATTTCGACATCCCTATTGATATTAAGTTCTGATGTGTTATTGATTACTGTACTGTTGAAAGTTCGAATTAACGTCACCCATGGTACTTGCCCGCAAATGTATATCTAGATAATTTTATTGTAACTGGCCCTGTCGTATTTTAATTATAAAATGTACGTCCACCGATTCCGTAACTGTTAGACACCTTAGTTCTTGCAACCTAATGGCCCGCCCGTTACGTTCCTCTACAGTGTAAATGTCTATTTATCATATACGATTACAGTTTGCTCCGTGGCCGGCCCACGTGGTTATAGGCTCGTATTTGTATAATGAAATTTTCACAATAAAGGTTTTTAAAAGAAAACATGGTAGTAGTATATACATTGGTAAAGTTTTTAATAATAGTCACTGTTTTAGAATCATTAAAAGGCAAGTGAAATAAAGCAGACCAATTACATGAAGGGTAAAAGGTATAATACGAAGGAACGCAGTAAAGATAAATGGTCAAGGGCTGTTGTGTTTTCTATTCCTGCAACATAAAGTGATCGATAAGAATCTCATATTCAGGCGTATCGGCGACTAAGACAGCAGGTCGACCCTCTTTTGCTCAACGGCTCCGTCATGGGACGAAGAAACGCTCTTTTTCTCGAAAAAAGAATATATTTTACTTGCAGGACAGTTGTAAAATTTCCGGGAAAGTACATTAGCCTGGAACATTATAACATATATTTAAGAAAAAATAATGTTCGGAAGTAATGAAAAGCGTAATTTTTAGGTCATATGATCAAGCCTTTCATCATTACAATAAGAAAAGTAAAATGAACCAATGAAAAGTTTTATTAACAAGTCACATGACTTGTTATGCTTACGTTACGCGCTGCGCGCCCCGGATGACTTCCGGATGCGCTAACGCGGCGCGTCATATGACGCATTACGCGACAACGCAGGTACAGAATATAGTCAAAATGTCTCCACCAACCAGCGGTCGGAACACAACCCCTTTCAGCAGGCTAAATAGTTCTGTTAAATGACAACAGAAGGGACAGGCAACAAGAACCATCAGTCAAAGAGGGGAGGGCTAGTTCTTCTCTACCGGGTTACATTGGGGCGCTACCGGAACTGATCGAATTGGTAGTCTACAGTGTTTCTGGATGTTTCAGACTGAAGCTGGGGTTAGCATGAGAGCAGCACCATTTCGTAGCTCCGTCGTGGTCATTCCGCAACCAATCATGGCAGCCGTTCTTTATCGTTATTTTGGGCGGGGTGGGTGGCGGAGCAGAGCTGTTTTGCAGCCATCATTGTGTGGAGTTCAGTTCATCTCACTAGTTTTGTATTTGTCATGAGGGGTTGTTCCTAATGTTTCTATTTTAGCGAGGTCAAAAAGAGATCCCATTAGTGGCCTACTGATTTTGCTCGATTCCTTTTCTTTTTTTTTACACGATTTTTCGTTATCTGCAAAGACTAAACAGAGTATTGCGACTCTGTGTTTGTTTGTAAATAGAGAATGAACCAAAGAGAACTAATTCTAAAACAGTAAATACTTGGATAACAATGAATCAAATGGAGAGAGAAGCAGGCACGACGGATTACAATGGGGGCAAAGACCTGCGTTAACTACCTTTCACTATCTGCAAAGAGAGAGTACTCCTAATAGAAATGAGGGGGGGGGGCACCATTCAAAGCAGATCAGTGTGCATAAACACGAAAATGTTTTCACTTACCACGTACTTGACATTCGACAGCTTATGATATTTGCTATTAAAAAACCATTGAAATTCACTGAAAAAACCATAGGTTATAGACCATATATAGTTAGGAATTAGCATTTACAAAACCTTGAAAATTCACTGAAAAAACCATAGGTTATAGACCATATATAGTTAGGAATTAGCATTTAAAAAACCTTATTTTACTCACACAAAACCATTGAAATTCCATATATAGTTAGTTGCACTAACTATATATCGCGCACCTGCAATCCACTGCTGATGATGTCACATATTACATCATTCATGACATGGTCAGTGACATCACTGATGACATCACTGATGACATCTCAAATGACATCACTGATGACATCACTGATGACAACATCCAGTGACTGTATGTTTCTGTAAAGTTAAAATGTGTCTTACATATTGAAGAATGAGTGGAAGTATAAGTGTCTGGACAAAGGATTTAGTAGGTGCATGACTGAATGCATGAGTGAGTGATTAAATGTGTCTCACTGAGTGCATGGGTTAGTGACTAAAGTGTCTTAATTTGTGCATCATTATGTCTGTTGTTCTGTAAACTGCTGCATGTTTTGATCAGTAGCTATATGATTAACTATATGGGTTACTGATTGATTGTCCAAGTATTTGTATGGGAGACTGAGTGTGTGTGTGGCTGGCTGGGAGGTGTGTGACTCTGTGCAGATCAATGTGTACTTGTATCAATGATTGTATAACAAGGTAAGTATGTGTTAGTATATGTTTGAAAATGTAAGGTGCTCTATGTTTAACTGTATAGACAAGAAAATGGAAGTGTCATTGATTCTTTACAGGACTGACTAGGTGTGTGAGTAACTCCATGGATGAGTGGCAGACTGTGAGTGTCTGTATAGGTGTATGAGTGCATATGATAGTGTTGTAAAGATGAGTGATTGTATGTATGAATGATAGTATGGGTGAATGAGTGAAGGTGTGTGTAGACGTAGGAATCAGTGAGTGCGTATGTAGTAACTAGTATTGGTGTGTCAATGGTTTCAAAAATTATATTCTGTATTTAACACTGGGTGAAACAGAGGTTATATTAAAATGTGAGGAGATGCATTGTATTGTCACATGAATGATATCATCAGTGATGTGGTCATTGATGTCAAATGAGATGTCATCAGTGATGTCATCAGTGATGTCATTTGAGGTGTCATCAGTGATGTCATCAGTGATGTCACTGACCATGTCATGAATGATGTAATATGTGACATCATCAGCAGTGGATTGCAGGTGCGCGATATATAGTTAGTGCAACTAACTATATATGGAATTTCAATGGTTTTGTGTGAGTAAAATAAGGTTTTTTAAATGCTAATTCCTAACTATATATGGTCTATAACCTATGGTTTTTTCAGTGAATATATATATATATTCACTGAAAAAACCATAGGTTATAGACCATATATAGTTAGGAATTAGCATTTAAAAAAACTTATTTTACTCACACAAAACCATTGAAATTCCATATATAGTTAGTTGCACTAACTATATATCGCGCACCCGCAATCCACTGCTGATCATGTCATATATTACATCATTCATGACATGGTCAGTGACATCACTGATGACATCACTGATGACATCTCAAATGACATCACTGATGACATCTCAAATGACATCACTGATGACTACATCCAGTGACTGTATAATTCTGTAAAGTTAAAATATGTCTTACAAATTGAATAATGAGTGGATTTATAAGTATCTGGATGAAGGATTTAGTAGGTGCATGACTGACTGTATGAGTGAGTGATTAAATGTGTCTTACTGAGTGCATGGGTTAGTGACTAAACTGTCTTAATTTGTGCATCATTATGTCTGTTGTTCTGTAATCTGCTGCATGTGTTGATCATTAGCTATATGAGTAACTATATGGGTTATTGATTGGTTGCCCAAGTATTTGTATGGGAGACTGAGTGTGTGTGTGGGTGGCTGGGAGGTGTATGACTCTGTGCATAGATGTGTGAGCAGTTGATTCACTAGATGTATGGGTTCAAAAGTGCATGTGGAAACATCTGTATGGGCGGTTGACTGTGTGCATGAGTGTATTGGTGAGTGAATGGATATCTCAGTGCTACATGTCAAAGTAAGTACATATGTAAAACACAGTACATGTGAGAGTTGACATATATAAATAAATGTGCATAACAGCCAGTGAATGTGTGTATGGATCATTGTGAACTTGTATCCAGGATTGTATAAGAGAGTAAATATGTGTTAGTATATGTTTGAATAAGTAAGGTGTGTATAACTGTATAGTTGAGAAAATGGAGGTGTGATTGATTCTTTGCATGACTGACTAGGTGTGTGTGTAACTTCATGGATGAGTGACAGTCTGTGAGTGTCTGTTTACACTGAGTGTATCTAAGGTTATATTAGAGTCTGCAGAGGTTCATCGTATTATCACATGAATGATGTCATCAGTGATGTGATCAGTAATGTCAAATGAGATGTCATCAGTGATGTCATCAGTGATGTCATTTTGTCATTTGAGATGTCATCAGTGATGTCATCAGTGATGTCATTTGAGATGTCATCAGTGATGTCATCAGTGATGTCACTGACCATGTCATGAATGATGTAATATATGACATGATCAGCAGTGGATTGCGGGTGCGCGATATATAGTTAGTGCAGCTAACTATATATGGAATTTCAATGGTTTTGTGTGAGTAAAATAAGGTTTTTTAAATGCTAATTCCTAACTATATATGGTCTATAACCTATGGTTTTTTCAGTGAATTTTCAAGGTTTTGTAAAT
The DNA here is from genome assembly GCF_964261635.1 of Lissotriton helveticus. Lineage (NCBI taxonomy): Eukaryota > Metazoa > Chordata > Amphibia > Caudata > Salamandridae > Lissotriton > Lissotriton helveticus. The sequence continues at coordinate 2,055,242,523 of NC_136063.1, read as the reverse complement.
GCTAATTCCTAACTATATATGGTCTATAACCTATGGTTTTTTCAGTGAATTTCAATGGTTTTTTAATAGCAAATATCATAAGCTGTCGAATGTCAAGTACGTGGTAAGTAAAAACATTTTCGTGTTTATGCACACTGATCTGCTTTGAATGCTGCCCCCCCTCATTTCTATTAGGAGTACTCTCTCTTTGCAGATAGTGAAGGGTAGTTAACGCAGGCCTTTGCCCCCGTTGTAATCCGTCGTGCCTTCTTCTCTCTCCATTTCATTGATTGTTCTCTTTGGTTCATTCTCTATTTACAAACAAGCACAGAGTCGCAATACTCTGTTTAGTCTTTGCAGATAGCGAAAAAAATCGTGTAAAAAAACAAAAGGAATCGAGCAAAATCAGTAGGCCACTAATGGGATCTCTTTTTGACCTGGCTAAAATAGAAACATTAGGAACAACCTGTTGAAAATAGCAATGTGTATGTACATAAGCGGCGTTCATTTGTGTTCACAGTACCCCTTGTTGATTGTTTGAATCGAGCATTGAATTGTTCGAAGTTGGTTCTCTTAAGGATCTTCTCTGCCTGCAAACGAGGAAGAATAGGAATATTCTCTCTCCCTTTGCAGATAGTGAAAGGTAGGTAACGCAAACCTTTAACACGTCGTGCCTATTTCGTTCCTCATTGATTGATTGTTTGCCCGAACATTGACTGTTTGGGAATTGTTTTTTTTTGGAGGTATTCCCTGTTTGCAAATAAACGTAGGAAAATCTTTGCAAGTAGTGAAAGTGTAGGTAATGCGGACCTTTGTCCCCCGTTGTAATCTGTCATGCCTATCTACTCCCCACTGATTGATGCACCTGTTTCACCCGGACCATTTACTAGAGATAGGTCATCTGGCCCGACCAGAGAGCACCCCTAGTGAAAAGGACATATGCAATAATAACGAAGTGATCACTGTATCCTGTTAACAGAAACTTTAGCATGAAACAACCTGGAAAGAAAGGAATAGGAAAACGAAAATCAGTAGGCCACTGATGAACTTTTTATTAAATAACAAACAAACGATAACAATACGTAATGATAAAACCTATTATTGTCCTAGAAACAAGAAACGTTAGAAGTAAGCCCGTAATAAGAAACCTGAAAACAGTAAGAGAAACCAAGTGTGACATTGCAACGGCCACAAGGCAACGAGGCTTCATCGCCCCTCACTGCCCCAAAACGTGTCTGTCCCACCGCCTGCCACGCCCAAATAACGGCAAACTGGGAAAGATACAAGTCAGCAGACATCCGCCCCATTCTGGAAACTTTATCGGGATTGTACTTGATTGAGTGTGATGTCACAAACATTTGTGCGGATCTAGATTGTGTTAAGGAATACAATAGGTTAAGAAGAGAGTATGCGCCACATTTGCCTCAATATCCTTTGTTTGAGAAACAGGTTTCCGGCTACGCCCAGCCGGAAGCAACACATATAAGGCGGGTCCTGCTGCCAACCGTCGGCCAGGAGATCATCACGTAGGGTGTAGCCGGAGGAGAGGCCGAGGCCAGCGGGACCCGGCCAGGGGGATTGCTACGACCACCCTGGAGAGTTGCAGGGGGGGGAATGTCCGTGTCCTCGACCCTCCCCTCTCTCTCCCAGTCCGGCCACCATCAACCAGAGGCCGAGGCCGACGGGATCCGGCCGCGGTGGCGGTAACCCTGGAGAATTGCAGGTTAGACCCTCTCTCTCCCAGTCTGGGCCAGCATCTATGGAGGGCCTGGGAGTGGAGAGGCCACTGCACGAAAGGCCCAGGAGAGGCACCACACACCAAGGCCTGCCCCACCGGATGAGCCAAGGAACCCGTTCATGGGGCCAGAGCAAAGGGCGTCCGGCCGCCATCCACCGGAGGTCCGGCCCAAAGACGGACGGGACATTTCTTCTTTTTTTTATAATGGCTGCGACAACACTGGGGGGGATGTCTTGCACATGCCTCCGACCCCCCCCTCGTCCTCATCGCCTGGTCCGGCCATAACAAATGTCAAGCGAGACGCCGTGGGGTGCACTGGGTGGGAGAGACGGTGCGAACAGGCCTCTCCCACCTCCCCAGGTGGAGGCTTCCCAGCTGCACCCTCAGCGCTCCAGGCGCCCGGAAAAGGGTTCTTCCACTGTGGCGATGCTGCAACGTCTCGCCCGGCAGGGTGGAGCCCGTCCGCTCATTTGACCCCGCGATCGCCAGTAGCAACCGAACTCTCAAAATGGCGGTCGACCTGGCAAGAGCGGGCCCAGCATGAAGAAATGGCCCGGTCACTGGTTGACTCCACCACCGTAGTCCTCCACGACCTTGAAGATTCTAGAGGAGCCGCGGGAGTCCCCGACCCCCGCAGACACCCCCGATGGGGAATGACTGCCATGATCGCCCGTGGAGTGACGAAACTGTAGCCGCGGGACGTCGGCGCTCCCATGCTGGCGCCAGCCTCAGTTTGAATGACTAGAAACCTGCAGACCTCAGTTCCGGTGAAAGCACAGTGTGACCCGGTAGGAAAAATTGTTGCACCCCCTCCCCTTTTTGACTGATGGTTCAAACTACCGATCCTTTCCTTTGCCCTTTTAACGGAACTTTGGACTGCCTCCCCCCCCCGCGGCGCCCCACGCCGTTATTTGCTGGGCGGCAACTTACTAGACATCACCTTCGTGCCATCCAGATTTCAGCGCGTTCTGTTGGAACTATTCGCACAACAGACCGCTACTGACAACCCACCCCCCGGGACGCCCCACGCCGGATACCCAAATCAGTGCGGCACCCAGGCAACATCTTCTGAATATTCATAATTTGAAAGAACTAGTAACATGTCCTCATCAGGAATTTCCTCTTCAATCATCTCATCAGGAATCTCCTCATGAAAAGTCTGCAATGATGATTCTTGTAACTCTATGGTCTCCAAACATTCGATAAATTAGCCATCAAGAGATTGATCAAAAAAATCATTCAAGTCATCTCCTCCTTGTGAGAATATTTCATTATTGGTGCTGTCAATTTCATTAAATGTAGTGGATAATTCAAAAGAAATTGCCACGGTCTCTTCATTGTTTAAATGTTTTTACTGTTTTTGTTTTGTTGTATATATTTATAAGTTATTAAAGTTTTATATTCCTACTACTTTGTTGGAGTGCTATACATTTTTAATGTGACACATAATTGTAAAAACTTTGATGTACAAAGAGTGATCCCTGGAATCTTCCGCTTCAGGCTCGGTCCCCTCCCCAATCACAATACAGGATGGTTTTCAGATAGTAGGAACGCGTGTGGTTTGACGGATCTCATCGGGTGTGGGCCTTGATCTACTATAACTCCTTTGAAGAGGGGTGATTCTTTACAGCTGGGGCCATAAACTACATCTGCAGGGCTAGCTGATAGCCTGGACAATCGGACACAGAGGAAGAGGAGTGTCAGAGGGTGCGGTAGTGAATAGGGCGAAAGGGAGGTGTCGGGCGGGCACAGAGTGTGATTCTCAGGGAAGAGCAGCGCAGATGGGGGGAGGTTTATTGCCGATGCATAAGACAGAGAGCGGGGGTGACCAGTGCCTGGGGAAGATGCTTGCGAGGGTGGGGAGCCATGCTACGGATCAACAGCGTGCAGAGAGTGGGTCTGGTCAAGGCATCTAAAATGGCTGCCGTGCACGACAAAAGTGTGGCATTTCAAAAAAGGCAAGATGGCGCAGACAATGTTTTTCAACACTTCCTCATTTCCTTCGAATCGAACGTTAACAGACGTTGGTGCATATTACCAAAGTTAAGCGATATTTATCGCTAACGATGCTTAGCAACGAATTTTTTACCGCTAAGCATCGTCAGAAATTATCGCAGATAAACCTTGCTATTATCAAGGTTTATCGCAAATGCGATAAAAAACGGCCGCAAAGCATGAATATCGCTAAAAAGTCAGCGATATTCATGCATTACCGAGCTAATGCTCTTAGCCATGTTATCCACCTCCCATTGGATAACATGGCTAAGAACTGCTCAGGGCAGGTGTTAGTTTTTGGAGATATTCGCGCTTAGCGCGAATATCTCCAAAACTTGGTAATAGGAGATAGATATCTTGCATGTTGTAATGCAAGTTATTGTGGTATATGGAACTCATACCATAATCTCTCAGGAAAACAGAAACTGATCCTTTTGGGACCGCCTGAGAAGGCCTAGGGGGTGAGGGGTACTCTACTTTGCCCCCTTTTCACGTTCCGAACTATTTTATTTTACTCTCTTCTGTAATTACACAAAATGGCAGCGATAAGATGCATCAGACACAGACAGTGAGAGAAAGGAGGCCGGAGATGAAGAAGAGATGTCAAATACACATTGGAGATAATATAGTGGGAGAAGGAAAGTAAATATGAGTAAACTTACCATGTAACATAAAAATGTTGCACTCTATACTATAAGTCTCTTTTTATACTACAATCACTTTGCTACAACCTCATAAATTAAAAATAAAAATGAATAATGTCTCAAACAATTTTTGATTTCTAAATATAAATTTATTCTTCTGAATTTTCAAAATTTGAAAGAACTAGTAACATGTCCTCATCAGGAATTTCCTCTTCAATCATCTCATCAGGAATCTCCTCATGAAAAGTCTGCAATGATGATTCTTGTAACTCTATGGTCTCCAAACATTCGATAAATTCGCCATCAAGAGATTGATCAAAAAAATCAATCAAGTCATCTCCTCCTTGTGAGAATATTTCATTATTGGTGCTGTCAATTTCAATAAATGTAGTGGATAATTCAAAAGAAATTGCCACGGTCTCTTCATTGTGAGCCATTTTATTTTGAAATTGCTTGCTGTAAATTGCAGAAAAAAATAATCACTTTCATTTATCGTTTTTAGTAATACATAATATAAAACTAACTTTATCAAGTATTTAGTATAACAGAAGGACTGTAAATAAATAACAGAAAACATTTTTCAAATTATCTTAAAGTGTACAACATAGTTCCCCTTACAAATTAACAACTCACCTTTTTAAAAGTAGGAGAAGTGTTAGTACTGTGTAAATCAAACACCAGAAATTGAGCACCAAAAATTCCTCACAAATATACCTCAGACAGTAGTATCACAAAATGGCTGTGGTTTCCTCTCATTTTAGATATATACATAACCAATTAACTTTCATCACACACAAATACAAAACCAAAGTAACATTTTAATTGGTTCTAAATTTCAACACTTTCAAATGTGTTTTCCCCATGCAATTTTCCATAGGACATTTAGATACGTCTACAGCCTGAATGGCTGAACGGAATTACACCAAACTTGGCAAAATGGTACATCAAACCTAAGAGGTCAGGGAGGATCTACTATGCCCCCTTATGGTCATTTGCCCCTTCGCTTTGGCCTCCTCTAGTCTCTCGATCCTACCGAGAGACAAGATGGCGGCCGCTACGGACTGTTTGGAATGTTTACAGACGCCGGAGAACCAATCAGCTTCGCAAAGCTCCGTAACGCGAAAAGTACGCGAAGCGGAGCGCTGTTACAGATATATATCTTTTTTTTAACGTTAATTTCTCAAAATCCACTGGAGCACATATATTGAGACCTAGCAAAGGCACATCGGGCTACCAGTCCCTAATATTTTGCCAAGTTTCGTGCAAATCCATTCAGCCGTTCGATTATTATTATTTTTTATTTTTTTTGCCCCGCGGGGCCCTTTTAAAACCTCCACATCAAACCTAGGGGGTCAGGGAGGATCTACTATGCCCCCTTATGGTCATTTGCCCCTTCGCTTTGGCCTCCTCTTGTCTCTCGATCCTACCGAGAGACAAGATGGCGGCCGCTACGGACTGTTTGGAATGTTTACAGACGCCGGAGAACAAATCAGCTTCGCTTCACAAAGCTCCGTAACGCGAAAAGTACGCGAACTGGAGCCAGTAGGTATATATAGTTAGGATTTTTTCTCTATGGGATTTTTGAAAATTCTATGTCAAATAACTTTGGCGTTTGTGGACGGAATTGGCTGAAATTTTCAGGAAAATGGCACATTCTGTTTCTGAGCAGCCCCTGAAAATTGGGGGGGGGGTTCGTCCAGGGGGGGTCGAGAAAAAAGGGGGGTCCCAAAACGTGTTTTTAACATTGAGTTTTCCATAGGGCGGTTGGCCTCACTTTTAGCCCGAACGGCTGAATGGATTTGCACGAAACTTGGCAAAATTGTAGGGACTGGTAGCCCGATGTGCCTTTTGTAGGTCTCAATATATGTGCTACAGTGGATTTTGAGAAATTAATGTTTAAAAAAAGATATATATCTGTAACAGCGGACCGGGCAGCGCTCCAGTACGCGTACTTTTCGCGCAACGGAGCTTTGTGAAGCGAAGCTGATTGGTTCTCCGGCGTCTGTAAACATTCCAAACAGTCCGTAGCGGCCGCCATCTTGTCTCTCGGTAGGATCGAGAGACAAGAGGAGGCCAAAGCGAAGGGGCAAATGACCATAAGGGGGCATAGTAGATCCTCGCTGACCCCCTAGGTTTGATGTGGAGGTTTTAAAAGGGCCCCGCGGGGCAAAAAAAAAAATAATAATAATAATCGAACGGCTGAATGGATTTGCACGAAAGTTGGTAAAATATTAGGGACTGGTAGCCCGATGTGCCTTTGCTAGGTCTCAATATGTGTGCTCCAGTGGATTTTGAGAAATTAACGTTCAAAAAAGATATATATCTGTAACAGCGCTCCGCTTCGCGTAACGGAGGTTTGCAAAGCTGATTGGTCATTCTGTCACTGGGCTATAGTTGGGCTACATCTGGCTGATATTTGGGCTACATTTGTTTTTTTTGTCTCTGGCGGCCATCTTTGGGCTACATTGGGCTACATTGGGCTTCATTGGGCTTCATTGGGCTACATTGGGCTACATTTGGGCTCCAACATATATATAGGCCAATGTAGCCCAATATATATTTTTTAAAGTTAATTTTCGTAAAAACCACTGGAGCATATATCTTGAGACATAGCAAAGGCACATCGGGCTACCAGTCCCTAAAATTTTGCCAAGTTTCGTGGAAATCCATTCAGCCGTTCGAGCTAAAAGTGAGTCCAACCGCCCTATGGAAATGAAGGAAATGAATGGGTAATTTGTAATTAGCAAATAGCTCATCGCAAACTAGGAATGGTAAAGAATCGCTATTTATTCCTTGAAGTTCGCTATTTAGGAAATGCAAAAAACTTTGATGATACATATGGCGGTTCATCTCTAACAAGATAAGAAGCATAGGGATAGATTTATGATGACTGGCGCATCACCAGGGATGTGTTAGTCAATCTGTGCCGCTGTTCCGTCACCTATGGTGTGCTGCATTTACAATGCGGCGCATCATGGGGCAAAAACAGCACAGATGCGTGATGTATCTGTGCCGTAAAGGTGGCGCATTGCTGGAGTTGTATCGCAAGTGTGATGAAGCTCCAGCAAGGGTCGGGGGTGCCCCTGTCGCAGGGTTTCTGTTCTCACACAGAACTGTGGACATAGGATTGGAACCTCGGCGAATTAGGGTGCCCCAAAACTCACCTTAGTAATCGAAAACCCCTTAGCAAGCTAGGTACAGTGTCACATTGGATATAAAAAACTCTCAATGTTTAGACAATCCAGAATATGAACTTATAGTACCTCAGGATACGTGGAACTCATGAACAGTCGGTCGTTATATATTTCTTAGAAACCAGAACATGGAGTTAAGAAGAACACATGTGTATTTGAAATGTTTATTTACTAATGCCGTCTTCTCTGGCGTAGTATCTTAGGTAATACAAGTACACATATTATCAGTAGCAAAATTACCAGCATAGTTACTAGTACATAAAAAGCGAATGGTGACAGTATGTTAACATGCTGTAAATGAATAAGAGTTAGCAACACTTATAAGCAGCCACGGGCCGTGGAGGGAGTTACGGTGGGGCAGGGAGGCGGGGAGGGGGAGTGGCAGGGTGGAGAGGGCTCCACCCTGCCCCTCCCCCTCCCCGCCTCCCTGCCCCACCGTAACTCCCTCCACGGCCCGCGGCTGCTTATATCTCACCCTCCCTAATACACATATTATATTATTTGCTAAGAAGGTCTCTTTGTGTTGGTTTAGGGCGTGCCCATACTTTAGTGTCTTAGATTTGAAGGAATCACATCAGCATACACCAGCTCTCTCTTCATGTGAACCGCATCAACTGTTGTGTATGTGTGTTCGGCAAAGCAATATAAAACCCGCCTCATGCCCAGAATTGGCAGAAGCTGCACTTATGTTATGAGTATGAAGTCGTGGAGATCAGACCTCATAACAATTCTGTATCGTGTTGTTCTTGAAACTTCAGCACTCGCTGTACAGATATAGTTTAACAAGCAAAGCAGATAGTAGAGCAATAACATATTATTCTCATGTAAACCACGATGAACTACTAGGTTGAAAGCTAAAGCAACAACTAAGTGTCGTGTGCAGAAGTTGCAAAAAAGGAAAAATGGCGTTTAAACCGGTAATGAGCCCATGCTAACTTAACACGGTGTAAAGATATCCAGGACCTAGATGACACCTCCCCATGATCCGGAAACGAACTGAATAAGATAATAGAAGTGCCATCTCATGAGAGCAGATTGCAACTTTATATGTGGACGGTCCGCAAGGTAAAACATTAAAAACTAGGAAAATTTAATGCTAAAGAAAAATAAAACAGCCAAGTACTTTATCGAGTCTTAAGCCAATAGGCAAGCTAAATAATAAAAACTTGACAAATAAGTCAATGAATTGTCAATGAAATGCTAGTACTCAGCATATCAAACATGAAAAAGGTCTATGACATAACTGTGTATGCAAAATAAGCTGCAACAGCCTCCAATAGGAAGTCACCGTCTTCATCCGAAAAGAGTTCAGCCATCCAATTTAAAAGCGGAAAAGAACATACGTGCTCTCCCAGCACCGGATCCTCTATCACCATCAGAGGACAGCTCGGTGGGTTTTCAAGAAAGCTCTGTTCCAAGAAAGACTGTGTTGCCGCCAGTAAATTCCAGGGACCAATTAGTCCATGCATCAATGCCACAGCCATAATCCTTTTGCCAGGACAAACCAACTCGTGAGTAATGATAGGAGTCATCAGCTGATTAAAGTCGACGTCAGGAGAAACCGGTCCGCAGAGACACAAATCAATGGCCCAATCGAAATCACAGGTCAGGCAGTGAAATACAGGCTGGACACAGGTGAAGTAGGAGAATCGAAAAGATAATCCATATGCCGTGCTTAATATCGCCAACGGCATTGTGCCATAATATTCTAGCATGCGATTGCGGAACAGTGTCAGCAGCTGCAGGGCGGGAGCTTGCACAGGAGGGACATCCATATTTAAAAATGTAAAAAAGCACAAGAGCGTCCGCTGGTAATGCAAGTAAAAATGGGAATCCACGAAGCACAGTGGAAAAAAATAGAATGAAAGAAAGCAGGGATGACTCCAAAGATTTTCTCAAATGAAGTCACAAGACCACTGGTAACAACTTTAAAAAAGTGCGCCAGGGCCTTTGTGGAGGACGCGTTAAAGATAGTCCGAACCATCTTGCTGAAATGGAAAGGCGAATCAGTATTGAAAAGGGTCTGCACCTCTGTACGGGTGTTCGCTATGTGAAGCACGAAAGTTTCACGGGCCGAACTCAAGGCCACCTCTCTCTGAGACAAAAGAGCTCTTATTCTTGCCATGCCGTTGAAATCTGCTCCCAAGGTTGGTATTTGTGGCCAGATTGAAAACTCCCTATGTTCATGTGTGGGAGGAAATAGAACATTTCTGCAGCAAATAACCCGTTCACTTACTGTTACGATAAAAGGAATACTTTTAATTAACCCAGAACAATCTTCATTATTGAGCATCAAATAACTACCATTTTCCAACAACTTGAACGTGGGGATGATAGCAGGAACTGGCGTGCCTTGCAACACGCAAGCCATATTTGGTCGGTGTTTGTTGCATGAACCGTGTAACTGTATGTGCCTACACATTAGTGAATGATCTGGCGTCTCAGTGCATTCCTCTCCATTCAGATAAACTTCTTGATCATCTTTGAAACATCTGTATGTGTATGGAAGCGACCAGACCTCATGAAGAAAAGCACTACCTAAAGGTTCATAACGACCTATTGGTATATATTTCATACAATTTGAAAACTTATATAAAGCAAAAGGCAGCGTTATTAAACCGTGGATAAGGCACGTTGCCAAAAAACCCGCAATCCTCTGCTGATGATGTCACTGAGCATGTCATGGATGATGTAATATGTGACATCATCAGCAGTGGATTACGGGTAATAGTATCTCTAGTTTACTCCCCTATAGCTGTCTTTCTTTTAACATAAGTGTCTGTTTCCTTCCCTTATACTTACTGTTCTTTTTTAAAAAAAAAATTTTGGGTTCACTTCCGGTTCGCGTACCGGCGAGCGAACTGGGAAGCGAACTACGAGAAATAGAGGTTGGCACAGTTCCAAATATTGTACCAATTTTTTAATAACGGGGAGGTAGTTCTGAAAAGAACTTTTTTTTTTATTGTTTTTGTTGTTTTATATTTTTTTTATTATTTTTCTGAACATTTTTTTACTTTTTTTGAATTTTTCTGAACAGTTTTATATTTTTTTGGGTTTTTCTTGCAGGGGGCAATGAAAGCGATTCATTGTAAAGGGCTCAACAGGAGCAACAAAACAAAAAAAAAGTATTTATTATTTGGGGCGTTTCGTACAAACTTGCATATGATAGTCAATAGCTCTGTTGATCAGAGTGATGCTTCTTTCTCAGTAGCAAATGAATCCATTGCAATGTACGCAGACGTGTTTTACTTCATGAAATCTCGTTTGAATATTTGGCACCATCTCCCTGCCCTCTGGTCCCGTTACTTCCGGTACAACAGATCTTCTGGCCATAATAGGGAGATTATCTAGGTCGTTACGAAACTGTGCAGCACTGTAGTTGTTAGGATGCCACCTAGTCATATGGCGATGCATTGTGTAGTTTCCGAAACTGTATTTTTTGTCGGTCCCTCTGGACAGTCTATCTTGACATATAAGGCAAGTTACGTATCTTGCATTTACTTTTTTCTGACCTTTGGGAATTTAAAAAAATTGCCAAATGAAGTTTTCTTTCCGGTGAGACGTCCTGGGCTCCTCAGGCAAAAAGTGCCTCTCTTCGTGCTCGTCGTCCTGTTCCTCTTCTTCCTCTTCTTGCTGAATTATAACTTGAGCAGGTGGTCCACTCTTCCTTGGATGTGGTGGAGGTGGTGGGGAAGCACCAGCTGAAGCTACTAAAGAAGCCATTGCTCACTGGTAACAAAGGGTCTTTCTTTCACAATGATGAAAGTCAGAGTGAGGAAAGAAGGAGGGATTTTCATCATTTGGGAAAAACAATAGTTCTCAACCAATGAAAAGTGTTCATTTTAGATTATATGACCTAGTCTTACATCATTAGGAAACCAAAAGTGAAATGAACCAATGAAAAGTGTTATTACCAAGTCACATGACCTGCTGTGTTTACGTTAAGCGCTTTGCAGGGCCTCCCGGTTTGCTTCCAGAAACCTGTGCTTTGCGACTCGGTAAGCGTACCAGTTCGCTAACGTAGCACGTCATATGACGTATCACGCGACAACGCGAAACGTCATGCGGACGGGAGGTGTCACGATGTTGTTTTCTAACGCGGCAGTTGCGGTAAAGAAACGTTTACCGGCTCGCGGTCTATTTTGCGGCATCAAGGTCAGCTAACGGGAAGCTTCCCGATTCGCGAAGCGGGAACGAAGAAAAAAAAATATTTTAAAAAAAATTTATTAATAAACATATAAAATATATTTTTGGATTTAAAGAAGAATACATTTTACAGCTACAGATATTAGCTGTTAAAAAACCAATGAAATTCACTGAAAAAACCATAGGTTATAGACCATATATAGTTAGGAATTAGCATTTACAAAACCTTGAAAATTCACTGAAAAAACCATAGGTTATAGACCATATATAGTTAGGAATTAGCATTTAGAAAACCTTATTTTACTCACACAAAACCATTGAAATTCCATATATAGTTAGTTGCACTAACTATATATCGCGCACCCGCAATCCACTGCTGATGATGTCACATATTACATCATTCATGACATGGTCAGTGACATCACTGATGACATCACTGATGACATCTCAAATGACATCACTGATGACATCTCAAATGACATCACTGATGACATCATGACACACCAATACCAGTTACTACATACGCACTCACTGATTCCTACGTCTACACACACATTCACTCATTCACCCATACAATCACTCATACATACAGTCACTCATTATTACAACACTATCATATGCACTCATACACCTATGCAGACAGTCACACACTGCCACTCATCCATGGAGTTACTCACACACCAAGTCAGTCCTGTAAAGAATCAATCACACTTCCATTTCTTCATCTATACAGTTAAACACAGAACACCATACTTCAGTGACATCACTGATGACATCACTAATGACATCTGAAATGACATCACTGATGACATCTCAAATGACATCACTGATGACATCATGACACACCAATACCAGTTACTACATACGCACTCACTGATTCGTACGTCTACACACACATTCACTCATTCACCCATACAATTACTCATACATACAGTCAGTTATTATTAGAACACTATCATATGCACTCATACACCTAGTCAGTCCTGTGAAGAATCAATCACACTTCGATTTCCTCATCTATAGTTAAACACAGAACACCATACTTTTCACACATATACTAACACATACTTACTCTCTTATACAATCACTGATACAAGTACACATTGATATGCACAGCGTCACACACCTCCCAGCCAGCCACACACACACTCAGTCTTCCATCCATCCAGTCATTCTTCAATATGTAAAACGTATTTAAACTTTACAAAAACACACAGACACTAGATGATGTCATCAGTGATGTCACTGACCATGTCATGAATGATGTAATATGTGACATCATCAGCAGTGGATTGCGGGTGCGCGATATATAGTTAGTGCAACTAACTATATATGGAATTTCAATGGTTTTGTGTGAGTAAAATAAGGTTTTCTAAATGCTAATTCCTAACTATATATGGTCTATAACCTATGGTTTTTTCAGTGAATATATATATATATATTCACTGAAAAAACCATAGGTTATAGACCATATATAGTTAGGAATTAGCATTTACAAAACCTTGAAAATTCACTGAAAAAACCATAGGTTATAGACCATATATAGTTAGGAATTAGCATTTACAAAACATGATTTTACTCACACAAAACCATTGAAATTCCATATATAGTTAGTTGCACTAACTATATATCGCGCACCCGCAATCCACTGCTGTTGATGTCACATATTACATCATTCATGACATGGTCAGTGACATCACTGATGACATCACTGATGACATCTCAAATGACATCACTGATGACATGACTGATAACAACATCCAGTGATTTTTTTGTTTCTGTAAAGTTTAAATATGTCTTACATATTGAAGATTGAGTGGATGTGTAAGTGTCTGGACGAAGGATTTAGTAGGTGCATGACTAACTGTATGAGTGAGTGATTAAATGTGTCTCACTGAGTGCATGGGTTAGTGACTAAACTGTCTTAATTTGTGCATCATTATGTCTGTTGTTCTGTAAACTGCTGCATGTGTTGATCAGTAGCTGTATGAGTAACTATATGGGTTATTGATTGATTGCCCAAGTATTTTTATGGGAGACTGAGTGTGTGTGTGGCTGGCTGGGAGGTGTGTGACTCTGTGCAGATCAATGTGTACTTGTATCAATGATTGTATAAGAAGGTAAGTATGTGTTAGTATATGTTTGAAAATGTAAGGTGCTCTATGTTTAACTGTATAGACAAGAAAATGGAAGTGTCATTGATTCTTTACATGACTGACTAGGTGAGTGAGTAACTCCATGGATGAGTGGCAGACTGTGACTGTCTGTATAGGTGTATGAGTGCATATGATAGTGTTGTAAAGATGAGTGATTGTATGTATGAATGATTGTATGGGTGAATGAGTGAAGGTGTGTGTAGACGTAGGAATCAGTGAGTGCGTATGTAGTAACTAGTATTGGTGTGTCAATGGTTTCAAAAATTATACTCTGTATTTAACACTGGGTGAAACAGAGGTTATATTAAAATGTGAGGAGATGCATTGTATTGTCACATGAATGATATCATCAGTGATGTGGTCATTGATGTCAAATGAGATGTCATCAGTGATGTCATCAGTGATGTCATTTGAGATGTCATCAGTGATGTCATCAGTGATGTCACTGACCATGTCATGAATGATGTAATATGTGACATCATCAGCAGTGGATTGCGGGTGCGCGATATATAGTTAGTGCAACTAACTATATATGGAATTTCAATGGTTTTGTGTGAGTAAAATAAGGTTTTGTAAATGCTAATTCCTAACTATATATGGTCTATAACCTATGGTTTTTTCAGTGAATTTTCAAGGTTTTGTAAATGCTAATTCCTAACTATATATGGTCTATAACCTATGGTTTTTTCAGTGAATTTCATTGGTTTTTTAACAGCTAATATCTGTAGCTGTAAAATGTATTCTTCTTTATATCCAAAAATATATTTTATATGTTTATGAATAATTTTTTTTTAAATATTTTTTTTTCTTCGTTCCCGCTTCGCGAATCGGGAAGCTTCCCGTTAGCTGACCTTGATGCCGCGAAATAGACCGCGAGCCGGTAAACGTTTCTTTACCGCAACTGCCGCGTTAGAAAACAACATCGTGACGCCTCCCGTCCGCATGACGTTTCGCGTTGTCGCGTGATACGTCATATGACGTGCTACGTTAGCGAACTGGTACGCGAAGCGAGTCGCAAAGCGCAGGTTTCTGGAAGCAAACCGGGAGGCCCTGCAAAGCGCTTAACGTAAACACAGCAGGTCATGTGACTTGGTAATAACACTTTTCATTGGTTCATTTCACTTTTGGTTTCCTAATGATGTAAGACTAGGTCATATAATCTAAAATGAACACTTTTCATTGGTTGAGAATTCTTGTTTTTCCCAAATGATGAAAATCCCTCCTTCTTTCCTCACTCTGACTTTCATCATTGTGAGAGAAAGACCCTTTGTGATCACTGAGCAATGGCTTCTTTAGTAGCTTCAGCTGGTGCTTCCCCACCACCTCCACCACATCCAAGGAAGAGTGGACCACCTGCTCAAGTTATAATTCAACAAGAAGAGGAAGAAGAGGAACAGGACGACGAGCACGAAGAGAGACAGTTTTTGCCTGAGCAGCCCAGGACGTCTCACCGGAAAGAAAACTTCATTTGGCAATTTTTTAAAATTCCCAAAGGTCAGAAAAAAGTAAATGCAAGATACGTAACTTGCCTTATATGTCAAGATAGACTGTCCAGAGGAACCGAGAAAAAATACAGTTTCGGAAACTACACAATGCATCGCCATATGACTAGGTGGCATCCTAACAACTACAGTGCTGCACAGTTTCGGAACGACCTAGATAATCTCCCTATTATGGCCAGAAGATCTGTTGTACCGGAAGTAACGGGACCAGAGGGCAGGGAGATGGTGCCAAATATACAAATGAAATTTGGTGAAGTAAAACACATCTGCGTATTTTGCGATGGATTCATTTCCTACGGAGAAAGAAGCATCACTCTGATCAACAGAGCTATTGACTATCATATACAAGTTTGTACGAAACGCCCAAAATAATAAATACTTCTTTTTTTGTTTTGTTGCTCCTGTTGAGCCCTTTACAATGAATCGTTTTCATTGCCCCCTCCAAGAAAACCCCAAAAAAATATAAAACTGTTCAGAAAAATTCAAAAAAAGTAAAAAAATGTTCCGAAAAATAATAAAAAATATATAAAACAACAAAAACAATAAAAAAAAAAGTTCTTTTCAGAACTACCTCCCCGTTATTAAAAAATTGGTACAATATTTGGAACTGTGCCAACCTCTATTTCTCTTAGTTCGCTTCCCAGTTCGCTCGCCGGTACGCGAACCGGAAGCGAAACAAAAACAGTAAGTATAAGGGAAGGAAACAGACACTTATGTTAAAAGAAAGACAGCTATAGGGGAGTAAACTAGAGATACTATTACCCGTAATCCACTGCTGATGATGTCACATATTACATCATTCATGACATGCTCAGTGACATCATCAGCAGAGGATTGCGGGTTTTTTGGCAACGTGCCTTATCCACGGTTTAATAACACTGCCTTTTGCTTTATATAAGTTTTCAAATTGTATGAAATATATACCAATAGGTCGTTATGAACCTTTAGGTAGTGCTTTTCTTCATGAGGTCTGGTCGCTTCCATACACATACAGATGTTTCAAAGATGATCAAGAAGTTTATCTGAATGGAGAGGAATGCACTGAGACGCCAGATCATTCACTAATGTGTAGGCACATACAGTTACACGGTTCATGCAACAAACACCGACCAAATATGGCTTGCGTGTTGCAAGGCACGCCAGTTCCTGCTATCATCCCCACGTTCAAGTTGTTGGAAAATGGTAGTTATTTGATGCTCAATAATGAAGATTGTTCTGGGTTAATTAAAAGTATTCCTTTTATCGTAACAGTAAGTGAACGGGTTATTTGCTGCAGAAATGTTCTATTTCCTCCCACACATGAACATAGGGAGTTTTCAATCTCGCCACAAATACCAACCTTGGGAGCAGATTTCAACGGCATGGCAAGAATAAGAGCTCTTTTGTCTCAGAGAGAGGTGGCCTTGAGTTCGGCCCGTGAAACTTTTGTGCTTCACATAGCGAACACCCGTACAGAGGTGCAGACCCTTTTCAATTCAGATTTGCCTTTCCATTTCAGCAAGATGGTTCGGACTATCTCTAACGCATCCTCCACAAAGGCCCTGGCGCACTTTTTTAAAGTTGTTACCAGTGGTCTCGTGACTTCATTTGAGAAAATCTTTGGAGTCATCCCTACTTTCTTTCATTGTATTTTTTCCACTCTGCTTCGTGGATTGCCATTTTTACTTGCATTACCAGCGGACGCTCTTGTGCTTTTTTACATTTTTAAATATGGATGTCCCTCCTATGCAACCTCCCGCCCTGCAGCTGCTGACACTGTTCCGCAATCGCATGCTAGAATATTATGGCACAATGCCGTTGGCGATATTAAGCACGGCATATGGATTATCTTTTCGATTCTCCTACTTCGCCTGTGTCCAGCCTGTATTTCACTGCCTGACCTGTGATTTCGATTGGGCCATTGATTTGTGTCTCTGCGGACCGGTTTCTCCTGACGTCGACTTTAATCAGCTGATGACTCCTATCATTACTCACGAGTTGGTTTGTCCTGGCGAAAGGATTATGGCTGTGGCATTGATGCATGGACTAATTGGTCCCTGGAATTTACTGGCGGCAACACAGTCTTTCTTGGAACAGAGCTTTCTTGAAAACCCACCGAGCTGTCCTCTGATGGTGATAGAGGATCCGGTGCTGGGAGAGCACGTATGTTCTTTTCCGCTTTTAAATTGAATGGCTGAACTGTTTTCGGATGAAGACGGTGACTTCCTATTGGAGGCTGTTGCAGCTTATTTTGCATACACAGTGATGTCATAGACCTTTTTCATGTTTGATATGCTGAGTACTAGCATTTCATTGACAATTCATTGACTTATTTGTCAAGTTTTTATTATTTACCTTGCCTATTGGCTTAAGACTCGATAAAGTACTTGGCTGTTTTATTTTTCTTTAGCATTAAATTTTCCTAGTTTTTAATGCTTTACCTTGCGGACCGTCCACATATAAACTTGCAATCTGCTCTCATGAGATGGCACTTCTATTATCTTATTCAGTTCGTTTCCGGATCATGGGGAGGTGTCATCTACGTCCTGGATATCTTTACACCGTGTTAAGTTAGCATGGGCTCATTACCGGTTTAAACGCCATTTTTCCTTTTTTGCAACTTCTGCACACGACACTTAGTTGTTGCATTAGCTTTCAACCTAGTAGTTCATCGTGGTTTACATGAGAATAATATGTTATTGCTCTACTATCTGCTTTGCTTGTTAAACTATATCTGTACAGCGAGTGCTAAAGTTTCAAGAACAACACGATACAGAATTGTTATGAGGTCTGATCTCCACGACTTCATACTCATAACATAAGTGCAACTTCTGCCAATTCTGGGCATGAGGCGGGTTTTATATTGCTTTGCCGAACACACATACACAACACTTGATGCGGTTCACATGAAGAGAGAGCTGGTGTATGCTGATGTGATTCCTTCAAATCTAAGACACTAAAGTATGGGCACGCCCTAAACCAACACAAAGAGACCTTCTTAGCAAATAATATAATATGTGTATTAGGGAGGGTGAGATATAAGCAGCCGCGGGCCGTGGAGGGAGTTACGGTGAGGCAGGGAGGCGGGGAGGGGGAGAAGCAGGGTGGAGCCCTCTCCACCCTGCCCCTCCCCCTCCCCGCCTCCCTGCCCCACCGTAACTCCCTCCACGGCCCGCGGCTGCTTATAAGTGTTGCTAACTCTTATTCATTTACAGCATGTTAACATACTGTCACCATTCGCTTTTTATGTACTAGTAACTATGCTGGTAATTTTGCTACTGATAATATGTGTACTGTATTATCTAAGATACTACGCCTGAGAAAACGGCATTAGTAAATAAACATTTCAAATACACATGTGTTCTTCTTAACTCCATGTTCTGGTTTCTAAGAAATATATAACGACCGACTGTTCATGAGTTCCACGTATCCTGAGGTACTATAAGTTCATATTCTGGATGGTCTAAACATTGAGAGTTTGTTATATCCAATGTGACACTGTACCTAGCTTGCTAAGGGGTTTTTGATTACTAAGGTGAGTTTTGGGACACCCTAATTCGCCGAGGTTCCAATCCTCTGTCCACAGTTCTGTGTGAGAACAGAAACCCTGCGACAGGGGCACCCCCGACCCTTGCTGGAGCTTCATCACACTTGCGATACAACTCCAGCAATGCGCCACCTTTACGGCACAGATACATCACGCATCTGTGCTGTTTTTGCCCCATGATGCGCCGCATTGTAAATGCAGCACACCATAGGTGACGGAACAACGGCACAGAATGACTAACACATCCCTGGTGATGCGCCAGTCATCATAAATCTATCCCTATGCTTCTTATCTTGTTAGAGATGAACCGCCATATGTATCATCAAAGATTTTTGCATTTCCTAAATAGCGAACTTTAAGGAATAAATAGCGATTCTTTACCATTCCTAGTTTGCGATGAGCTATTTGCTAATTACAAATTACCCATTCATTTCCTTCATTTCCATAGGGCGGTTGGACTCACTTTTAGCTCGAACGGCTGAATGGATTTGCACGAAACTTGGCAAAATTGTAGGGACTGGTAGCCTGATGTGCCTTTGCTATGTCTCAAGATATATGCTCCAGTGGTTTTTACGAAAATTAACTTTGAAAAATATATATTGGGCTACATTGGCCTATATATATGTTGGAACCCAAATGTAGCCCAATGTAGCCCAATGAAGCCCAATGAAGCCCAATGTAGCCCAATGTAGCCCAAA
Organism: Lissotriton helveticus; assembly: GCF_964261635.1. NCBI lineage: Eukaryota > Metazoa > Chordata > Amphibia > Caudata > Salamandridae > Lissotriton > Lissotriton helveticus. The sequence goes on along the minus strand of NC_136063.1, from coordinate 2,055,222,945 downwards.
GATGGCCGCCAGAGACGAAAAAAAACAAATGTAGCCCAAATATCAGCCAGATGTAGCCCAACTATAGCCCAGTGACAGAATGACCAATCAGCGTCGCAAACCTCCGTTACGCGAAGCGGAGCGCTGTTACAGATATATATCTTTTTTTGAACGTTAATTTCTCAAAATCCACTGGAGCACATATATTGAGACCTAGCAAAGGCACATCGGGCTACCAGTCCCTAATATTTTACCAAGTTTCGTGCAAATCCATTTAGCCGTTCGATTATTATTATTTTATTTTTTTTTGCCCCGCGGGGCCCTTTTAAAACCTCCACATCAAACCTAGGGGGTCAGCGAGGATCTACTATTCCCCCTTATGGTCATTTGCCCCTTCGCTTTCGCCTCCTCTTGTCTCTCGATCCTACCGAGAGACAAGATGGCGGCCGCTACGGACTGTTTGGAATGTTGACAGACGCCGGAGAACCAATCAGCTTCGCTTCACAAAGCTCCGTTGCGCGAAAAGTACGCGTCCTGGAGCGCTGCCCGGTCCGCTGTTACAGATATATATCTTTTTTTAAACGTTAATTTCTCAAAATCCACTGTAGCACATATATTGAGACCTACAAAAGGCACATCGGGCTACCAGTCCCTACAATTTTGCCAAGTTTCATGCAAATCCATTCAGCCGTTCGGGCTAAAAGTGAGGCCAACCGCCCTATGGAAAACTCAATGTTAAAAACACGTTTTGGGACCCCCCTTTTTTCTCGGCCCCCCCTTGACGAACCCCCCCCAAATTTTCAAGGGCTGCTCAGAAACAAAATGTGCCATTTTCCTGAAAATTTCAGCCAATTCCGTCCACAAACGCCAAAGTTATTAGACATAGAATTTTCAAAAATCCCATAGAGAAAAAATCCTAACTATATATACCTACTGGCGACCGCCAGTAGGTAATATATATATATATATATATATATATATATATATATATATATATATATTTCTTCTTTTTTATAATAATCATCTTTATTCGGTTTGTATCTTAAAACCATAAAAGACAGCAGTACCATAAATACAGCATAAAAAATATTCTTAAAAACAATATATGAACACAAATCATGTATAAACACAAAACTCTAAGTGCCTGATTATGTTCTTGGCGGCCACTGTTTCTGAGTCCCGAGCGTGACGGTCCGCCAAATTACAATTCCATTATATCCTATATAAATTGTAATACGGTGTATGTGATATCTGTTACATTTGGGAGAAGGCATAATTATTCACCCTGTTTACTCCGTATAGAAACAGCAGCATTTAAAATCATTTGCAACAACAAATTCATCTGGCAGCATCTGCAGATACAAAAGGGCTGAGCAAACTTGTTCAAAGGCACTTCCTTTAAAACCGTTCGTACCTCGCAATTGACAAAGGCGAAGTGCCGAAAGGCGTCTTGTTCGTGCTTGGGTAACCAATAAAAGTTTTGTTGGTATCATTACCCCCCCTGAGAGTGCTTTTTCTGGTTCTTTACGAACATTGAGAAATCTGGGAGCAGTTTTATATATATATTACCTACTGGCGGTCGCCAGTAGGTATATATAGTTAGGATTTTTTCTCTATGGGATTTTTGAAAATTCTATGTCTAATAACTTTGGCGTTTGTGGACGGAATTGGCTGAAATTTTCAGGAAAATGGCACATTTTGTTTCTGAGCAGCCCCTGAAAATTTTGGGGGGGTTCGTCAAGGGGGGGCCGAGAAAAAAGGGGGGTCCCAAAACGCGCTTTTCCCATGTTAATTTCCATAGGGCGGTTGGCCTCACTTTTAGCCCGAACGGCTGAATGGATTTGCACGAAACTTGGCAAAATTGTAGGGACTGGTAGCCCGATGTGCCTTTTGTAGGTCTCAATATATGTGCTACAGTGGATTTTGAGAAATTAACGTTTAAAAAAAGATATATATCTGTAACAGCGGACCGGGCAGCGCTCCAGTACGCGTACTTTTCGCGCAACGGAGCTTTGTGAAGCGAAGCTGATTAGTTCTCCGGCATCTGTAAACATTCCAAACAGTCCGTAGCGGCCGCCATCTTGTCTCTCGGTAGGATCGAGAGACAAGAGGAGGCCAAAGCGAAGGGGCAAATGACCATAAGGGGGCATAGTAGATTGTCGCTGACCCCCTAGGTTTGATGTGGAGGTTTTAAAAGGGCCCCGCGGGGCAAAAAAAAATAAAATAATAATAATCGAACGGCTGAATGGATTTGCACGAAACTTGGCAAAATTGTAGGGACTGGTAGCCCGATGTGCCTTTGCTAGGTCTCAATATATGTGCTCCAGTGGATTTTGAGAAATTAACGTTCAAAAAAAGATATATATCTGTAACAGCGCTCCGCTTCGCGTACTTTTCGCGTTACGGAGGTTTGCGAAGCTGATTGGTTCTTCGGCGTCTGTAAACATTCCAAACAGTCCGTAGCGGCCGCCATCTTGTCTCTCGGTAGGATCGAGAGACAAGAGGAGGCCAAAGCGAAGGGGCAAATGACCATAAGGGGGCATAGTAGATCGTCCCTGACCCCCTAGGTTTGATGTGGAGGCTTTGAAAGGGTCTCGCAGGGCAAAAAAAAAATATACCGTTTTTTTAGTTTTTTTGCGTGGAGTGCGCCCGGTTCGCGAACCGGGAAGCGTTCTGGGGAGCGTACTTTCTTGAAAATTAGTGAAAAAAGTTAGAGTAAAATAATAATTGTGAGTGATCAGATGTAGGGTAGCTCTGAGAAGAGCTTTTGGGTTTATGGTACATTTAGGTACTTATAAGTAGGTACCAATGCACAGTCTTAAATTCAGAGTGAAAATTCTGTTGCCCTCATCTGAGAAGTGAACTCCATCTCCTCTGTAGATATCTTGCATGTAGTAACGCAAGTTATTGTTGTACAGGGAGCCCATTCCATGGTCTCTCATGTAAGCTGAAACAGATTTGTTTACATGCTTCCTCGATTTCTCAATTTGTGGACAAAATTGGTTCGACCACCTCCATTTTTGTCTTTGGCATATATTTGAATATACCAAGGCAGTCTGAGGAAAAAGTGCCATCAATTGCTCAAAGGTGTCCTTTAAAAGCATTTCCAGACCTACCCCAGTCAAAGTGCCCAAATCATTACCTCCACAGTGCACAATTAACAGGTCAGGTTTTGGGAAATGCATAAAGGTTTTCACCAATAGTATCAATTGGTGACATTTTAATCCTCTGTGGCCAAACCACTTAATTTCCACATCTTGTAAATTGAGGTTAGGTAAATTCCTGTTTTCAGCGTACCTTTGAGCCCAATAGATATAACTATGTCCAACAATCCAGACAGAAAACATGGCGAGAGAAGGTTCTCCTGCAGTCAGATGAAGTGTGGCAATGAAATGGCAGTTGAAAAAATGAGAGTGTAAAATGAAAAAAACTGAGGAGTTTCTGTGTTAATGAAGCAGTAAGAGTGATTGGTGGATTTTGATTGCTGAAAACAGAAAGTTAGTGTGCATGGATGAGTTCGTTGAAAGATGTATTTTGAGTGGCGAAGAAAAAATCATTAAATGAAAGAATGCTCTGGATATGCAGGTGCACTGAGAGTTCAGAGTTCAATTGCAACATTGTTGTGTGAACTTGGAAACACCAGAGGTCTTGCAAGAGGTGGTTGCTATGCAGAAAAAGCAGAGAGGGGGCAGAGGGGGGAAGGGTTTTGCTTTGAAAAAAAGTGAGGGAAGAGTTTTGATTGGGTGACATGAGAGATATGTGTGAGGAATTACAGCATTTCTGTGCTTTTGATAGCTGCAGACTCTGGAGTGCATACCTTTTGCTCTGCTGAAGACAAATTGGTGTGTTTCTGAGACTGTTTTGAAACTCAAAGTATTTGCTAAGGTGAGAAAAGATTTCTTTAATTTAGATAGAAAATAGTGTGCTTTAAGGAGAAAATTATGAAGAAAGTTGTGTTTTTCAAATGTTGCTTTGTCTCAAGTGTTTTACAAATAGATTTTGTTTCTTTGAGAAATTGTAATTGGAGAAAATGTGAAGTATTAGTACTGACAGGGCTTTTATGTGCATAGGAGCTGTGGAGTGTTTTCAAATTATGACTTGTAAATCGTTTTTGAGAAAAAGCAATGGTTTTAATATTGATGAGAAGGACATAATGGTGTCTGCTTCTTTATAAGGTAATTGAGAGTCTCTGATGTTATTTTTCCCATTTCAATGTAAGAAGTTTGTCTGTGGAGCAAATTGCTTGTAAATATGCTCCCACCTGTGCATGGCAAATTTAGAGTTTGAATGTTTGCGTTACATAGGCATGTTAAAGGTGACTGAAACATGGTGCAAAGGCAATCAAAAAACGCTTTTATGTGTCTTAAGGACATTTTAAGTCATTTCCCCATGTGCAGTGTTTTCAAATTATGAGTTGAAAATCGTTTTTGAGGTAAAGGAATGTTTTCAAAATTTATGTGCGCCATATGCCCCCAAATTTCTTTTTCAGGGGTGCAGCAGGGTGTTCTTGAGACACCCCTGCACCCTCGGAAAAATTCGTAATTTGCGATGAGGTAATTGCTAATCGCAAATTGCACCTTCATTCCTATGGGCCTCCTGCTGCATGGAAATGAATGGGTAATTTGTAATTAGCAAATAGGTCATCGCAAACTAGGAATGGTAAAGAATCGCTATTTATTCCTTAAAGTTCGCTATTTAGGAAATGCAAAAAACTTTGATGATACATATGGCGGTTCATCTCTAACAAGATAAGAAGCATAGGGATAGATTTATGATGACTGGCGCATCACCAGGGATGTGTTAGTCATTCTGTGCCGCTGTTCCGTCACCTATGGTGTGCTGCATTTACAATGCGACGCATCATGGGGCAAAAACAGCACAGATGCGTGACGTATCTGTGCCGTAAAGGTGGCTCATTGCTGGAGTTGTATCGCAAGTGTGATGAAGCTCCAGCAAGGCTCAGGGGTGCCCCTGTCGCAGGGTTTCTGTTCTCACACAGAACTGTGGACAGAGGATTGGAACCTCGGCGAATTAGGGTGTCCCAAAACTCACCTTAGTAATCAAAACCCCTTAGCAAGCTAGGTACAGTGTCACATTGGATATAACAAACTCTCAATGTTTAGACAATCCAGAATATGAACTTATAGTACCTCAGGATACGTGGAACTCATGAACAGTCGGTCGTTATATAGTTCTTAGAAACCAGAACATGGAGTTAAGAAGAACACATGTGTATTTGAAATGTTTATTTACTAATGCCGTCTTCTCAGGCGTAGTATCTTAGATAATACAAGTACACATATTATCAGTAGCAAAATTACCAGCATAGTTAGTAGTACATAAAAAGCGAATGGTGACAGTATGTTAACATGCTGTAAATGAATAAGAGTTAGCAACACTTATAAGCAGCCACGGGCCGTGGAGGGAGTTACGGTGGGGCAGGGAGGCGGGGAGGGGGAGGGGCAGGGTGGAGAGGGCTCCACCCTGTTCTCCCCCTCCCCGCCTCCCTGCCCCACCGTAACTCCCTCCACGGCCCGCGGCTGCTTATATCTCACCCTCCCTAATACACATAATATATTATTTGCTAAGAAGGTCTCTTTGTGTTGGTTTAGGGCGTGCCGATACTTTAGTGTCTTAGATTTGAAGGAATCACATCAGCATACACCAGCTCTCTCTTCATGTGAACCGCATCAAGTGTTGTGTATGTGTGTTCGGCAAAGCAATATAAAACCCGCCTCATGCCCAGAATTGGCAGAAGCTGCACTTATGTTATGAGTATGAAGTCGTGGAGATCAGACCTCATAACAATTCTGTATCGTGTTGTTCTTGAAACTTCAGCACTCGCTGTACAGATATAGTTTAACAAGTAAAGCAGATAGTAGAGCAATAACATATTATTGTCATGTAAATCACGATGAACTATTAGGTTGAAAGCTAAAGCAACAACTAAGTGTCGTTTGCAGAAGTTGCAAAAAAGGAAAAAATGGCATTTAAACCGGTAATGAGTCCATGCTAACTTAACACGGTGTAAAGATATCCAGGACCTAGATGACACCTCCCCATGATCCGGAAACGAACTGAATAAGATAATAGAAGTGCCATCTCATGAGAGCAGATTGCAAGTTTATATGTGGACGGTCCGCAAGGTAAAACATTAAAAACTAGGAAAATTTAATGCTAAAGAAAAATAAAACAGCCAAGTACTTTATCGAGTCTTAAGCCAATAGGCAAGCTAAATAATAAAAACTTGACAAATAAGTCAATGAATTGTCAATGAAATGCTAGTACTCAGCATATCAAACATGAAAAAGGTCTATGACATAACTGTGTATGCAAAATAAGCTGCAACAGCCTCCAATAGGAAGTCACCGTCTTCATCCGAAAAGAGTTCAGCCATCCAATTTAAAAGCGGAAAAGAACATACGTGCTCTCCCTGCACCGGATCCTCTATCAACATCAGAGGACAGCTTGGTGGGTTTTCAAGAAAGCTCTGTTCCAAGAAAGACTGTGTTGCCGCCAGTAAATTCCAGGGACCAATTAGTCCATGCATCAATGCCACAGCCATAATCCTTTCGCCAGGACAAACCAACTCGTGAGTAATGATAGGAGTCATCAGCTGATTAAAGTCGACGTCAGGAGAAACCGGTCCGCAGAGACACAAATCAATGGCTCAATCGAAATCACAGGTCAGGCAGTGAAATACAGGCTGGACACAGGTGAAGTAGGAGAATCGAAAAGATAATCCATATGCCGTGCTTAATATCGCCAACGGCATTGTGCCATAATATTCTAGCATGCGATTGCGGAACAGTGTCAGCAGCTGCAGGGCGGGAGCTTGCACAGGAGGGACATCCATATTTAAAAATGTAAAAAAGCACAAGAGCGTCCGCTGGTAATGCAAGTAAAAATGGGAATCCACGAAGCAGAGTGGAAAAAATAGAATGAAAGAAAGCAGGGATGACTCCAAAGATTTTCTCAAATGAAGTCACGAGACCACTGGTAACAACTTTAAAAAAGTGCGCCAGGCCCTTTGTGGAGGACGCGTTAGAGATAGTCCGAACCATCTTGCTGAAATGGAAAGGCAAATCTGTATTTAAAAGGGTCTGCACCTCTGTACGGGTGTTCGCTATGTGAAGCACGAAAGTTTCACGGGCCGAAGTCAAGGCCACCTCTCTCTGAGACAAAAGAGCTCTTATTCTTGTCATGCCGTTGAAATGTGCTCCCAAGGTTGGTATTTGTGGCCAGATTGAAAACTCCCTATGTTCATGTGTGGGAGGAAATAGAACATTTCTGCAGCAAATAACCCGTTCATTTACTGTTACGATAAAAGGAATACTTTTAATTAACCCAGAACAATCTTCATTATTGAGCATCAAATAACTACCATTTTCCAAGAACTTGAACGTGGGGATGATAGCAGGAACTGGTGTGCCTTGCAACACGCAAGCCATATTTGGTCGGTGTTTGTTGCATGAACCGTGTAACTGTATGTGCCTACACATTAGTGAATGATCCGGCGTCTCAGTGCATTCCTCTCCATTCAGATAAACTTCTTGATCATCTTTGAAAATCTGTATGTGTATGGAAGCGACCAGACCTCATGAAGAAAACCACTACCTAAAGGTTAATAACGACCTATTGGTATATATTTCATACAATTTGAAAACTTATATAAAGCAAAAGGCAGCGTTATTAAACCGTGGATAAGGCACGTTGCCAAAGCAGTCAACCTTTTGGATTTATACTGGAAATGTTAAAGGAAGAATTACGGAGTAGGGCCTGTAAATCTTTAATGGACAACGAGTAAAATTACTCCAACCATCATATTCCTCTAACTCCGGGATAGTAGGGGTGTTTAATTTTTTAGAAGTAGCCAATCCAAAGCATTTGGTCTGGGAAATTGTTTCATTCACAAACAACATATGATTTGGGATGAGACATGCACGGTGGAAAGCCTCAGTGCCTTGTACCTGCCAGGTTCGTGAACCCCAAACTGATGTAGATCCTGGATATTTTTACTCTGTGTTAAGTTAGCATGGGCTCATTACTGGTTTAAACGCCATTTTTCCTTTTTTGTAACTTCTGCACACGACACTGCGTCAAGATCTATGCCTGCTTCAAGCAGGCGCAGGGTTTTGATGTAGCTTTGTCCTATCTGATTGTAAATGCGGCACACCGTGGGTGGCAGAGCAGCGGTGCATGTTAACTGGTGCATCCCTGGGGATGTGCTAGTTAATATAAATGTGCCCCTTTACATTTAATTATGTGCAGGGGACACAGAGTAGGTGAGGTTTATCCAAGGTTAAGAAGAGATGAGTCCTGTTCAGTGAAAAATTGGAGATAGGCTTCAGTATATTATATACTTAAGTAGTGTGTTAAGTTTTTGATGACTGTTATTAATTTACTGTTGGGTAATAGTGGTTAATAACATTTTTTATTATATTTTACCACAGATTCAACTGCAGATTATTTCAAGATTTTAGGATGCCAAGCAAAGAAAGAGTGAGAAAGGCTGCAAAACGTCAAAGACAGCAGGACCATGGAATAATGCAGCAGTCCTCTAACAAAAAGATTTGTCAAGTCACCAAGAAAGCACTGGGTAAGAGTCCAAAAACAGTCATAAGAAATATGTCTAGTAAAAAAAATATTACTACAGAAAATGTTTCAGTCCAGAAAAGGAGAAACAATTCAAATGGTAAGGAAAGGCCAATGAGAAATGTTACTGCTAGAGTAAGAGATAACTCTATGCATGAAAGTAGAAGGAAACAACAGTTTAGGGACATTCGTAAACGAATGTTCCGCAACAGGATAATTGGGAATTTGTTAAAAAATATTAAGAAAGGTCAACAGAAAGTGGTTTTTTATAAGAGAAAAAAAATAGTTGAGAAAGTTATTGATCAGGCATTTGAAATTAAACGTAAGTTATTTATTTTGACAATCAATAGAATTAGGAAGCTAAACAAGGCAATTTATGATTTCAAAAGAAATAGTAGATGGAAGAGAATAGTTAATCGTAGTAATTTTTGTGAAGTTTTTTCTGGAGAATGGATGCATAGTTCAAGCTCTGAGGCATTTTTTAATGAGGAGAGTTATTTCCAGGATAATGATTTGGTGCATGCAGTTGACACCAGTGGTCGAGCTTATGAAGTGAAAGATGGTTGTCCAGTTGAAAAAGAAAAACTTGTGAGAACAGAGATAGAAGAGGTGTTAGGTAAGGAGGTTTTAGGGAGACGTCCTAAGGGTCCTGTGTACACCTGGAAGTGTAGTAGTATTTGCAGTGTACGACAGGATTCCATCAATTTGCTTTGTGATTTTATACGGTCATTTAATAAGAAAAGTTTGAAGCAGAAAATGAAGTTGTTGCAAGAATTAGATCCTTGCAGAGTGAGAGAAGTGATAGGTTTGCATGGTCATTCACTGGCTTGTCTTTCCAGGAGAGTATGCCAGAGTGTTTTTCATCATTTCAGGATGCTAGCAGTGCATCATAATAAAGTGAGGAAATTAGTTAGAATGTTGTATTATGCTAAGAGTCCAGCAATTATGCTTAAACAATTATGCGCTGCTCTTTTGCATGGTTCTGAAATAGATGTGAAGAATATATGTGAAGAAATTGAGTTTTGTTACTTTGGAAGTAAAGAGGAGAATGTTGAAATTGACCAAGAAGAAGAGAGTAATGTGGAAGATAGTGTACAGGTTTCCAGTACAGATAATTTCCAGAGGGAAATTGCGACGTTTGAGGTGAAATCAAGTGAGAGGCCAAATTTCACTTGTGTGTGTTGTCGACGCACTTATTATAAGAATCAGACTAAGTTAGTGGATTTATATGGAAAAAGTGAAAGGGAAAATAATAGTGAATGGAAGGATTTTACAACATACTTGATGGTAGAAAATTGTTTTGATTTGGGATTGGATCAACGTGTGTGTACTTATTGTTGTAACAAATTAAATCAAAACCAGATGCCTGCTAGAGCAGTTCATAATAATCTGGAATTGGTTGAGATTCCTTCTGAATTGAAGGATTTAAATACTTATGAATCTATTTTGATTCAAAGTATCCATCCCTTTCAGGCTATTGTAAGAATGGAGCCAAAGACAGGGAAATTGCCTCCATCAGATTTACAGAGAGGATTAAAGGGAAGAGTTGTTTATTTGCCTCTAGATTTGAAGAAAAACATTAACACAATTGGAGTAGAAAAAGTGGAAGAGGAACCTCTTGTTATCTTAGTTAATGGGGTTCCGACAAAGAATAAGAAAATATGGCAAGATTTAGTAGATGTTAGGAAAGTCAAAAGGGCAACATTGTATTTGAAAAAATATAATAAATACTATAAAAATGTATATGTTGCAGAAGAGGAAGTAAGTGAGGAAGAGGATAGCGATTTGTGTGCTGGTCAAATTGAGAAAGTAGAACCCTGTACTAGTGAAGAAATATATGAACATTATAGTGTTCATCCTTTGCATTCCAAGGAAGTCATGGGGAATGCTATTGAGTTGTTTCAAATGAAACAAGCGAAAGGGAGTCCCATTAGTGTTTGGGAGGAAAGTTTGGAAGCTCGGTGTTTCCCACAGCTTTTTCCAACAGGTCAGGGAGGAAGATATGATGAGCGACCTCATCAAATTCCTGCTTCTGAATACCGGACTTTGCGATTGTATGCAGGAGATCCTAGGTCTCGACAATGCATTCCTTATTTGTTTCATCTCCTGTTTGAAAGCGATCTGTCTGGACTGTCATATGCAGTGAACCACATCTTGAAAAGTGGTATACACATGCTAAACATCTCGGCAAGTGACTTTATGGATAAAGTCAATGTCCAAGACAGTATTTTGGATTCTCACCTGATTAATCTCATGGCGTGTCAGCGTGGTACTAATGAGTACTGGTACCGTCGTCATGGTGATTTAAAATGTATGCTGAGGAACTTAGGAACTCCCACATGGTTCCTCACTTTGAGCTGTGCTGAGTATGGCTGGGAAGACTTACTTGAATTTCTACGAGAGGCAAATGCTAACGTAGAAAACATCGAATTCAAGACACCCGGAGAACTGTGCTCTTTGGATCCAGTCAATGTATGTAGGTACTTCAATCATAGATTTGAAGGTATGATGTCTTTCATCATGAATAAGAAGAATCCACCTCTTGGAGAGGTGTTGGATTTCTTCTGGAGGAAGGAGTACCAAGCAAGAGGTGCTCCTCATATACATATGTTGCTGTGGATCAAGGATGCACCTAAATTTGGAACGGATGCAGAAGACTCAGTGATGAGTTTCATAGAACAGTATTCTACGTGTGCTTTTCCAAACGCAAAGGAGAAAAAAAGCCTAAGAGAAAAAGTTCTACGTTTCCAAAGCCATCGATGTGGAAAGTACTGTCGTCGTAAATTCCGGAACAAAGACAAGTTCTACACCAAATGTCGTTTCGGCTTTCCACGACCGGTGATTTCTAAAGGAAGAGTGAACAGTTTGATGTCTTCGCTGCGACATAATGTGATGAAGAAATCTCCTAAAAACACATACAATTTGAAGAGGAACGAAGAGTCTAAGTACGACTACAACCCGGTGATTTTGTCCATGTGGAATGCTAACATGGATATACAGTTTGTGGCTGATAACTGTATGGCTGTGGCTCGGTATGTGACATCTTACATCACCAAAAAAGAGAAGACAGAATTGAAGGATATGTGGGAGGACATTTCCCATGAAAAGAGCCTCAGCAAGAAGTTGTACAGTTTCAGTCTGAAGATGTTGTCGCATCGAGAAATCGGAGCTTACGAATGTTCTGACCGGTTGTCTTCAGCAAGTCTCTATGCCAAGTCCAGGAGTATCGTTTGGGCGAGTGTTGGTCTTGCTGCAACGCGTAATCGAGTTCTGAAACCTGTGCGGGAAATTGAGTATTTGGCGGAAAAGGAGCCAAACAGTACCGACATTTTGAAGAGCAACATGTTGGATACATATTATCCAAATCGAAGCAGTCACCTCGAGAATGTTTGTTTGTATGAGGTTCTGCAAAATTACATATTCAAGAGGAACATCAAAGAAGATACTGAGAAAGGAGTGTATGCTGTAATAGGAAGTGAGGGATGTCTGGTCAAGCAAAGAAAATGCCACTTGATAAACCATCAAAAATTGAGTGGCGAATCTCCTGAAAAAAAGGAGTTTTTCTATTTAGCACTTTTGCAACTTTTTAAGCCTTGGCGTGCAGAAGAGGAACTGCTTGGAGATTTCCTTTGTTACGAAGACTCATTCAATGCTGCCAAGGAGACCATAGAATGTCCTGCTTTTCCCAAATATGTAGAAATGTTGAATGTGGAAATTGAGCAGGAAGCAACGATTGCAGCCGAGATTGCCAGAGACAGTTCTCAGGACAGTCAGAGTTCTGCTTCATTGAGTCAGGATCCACTAGGAGGACCTCTTATCGAAAATGAAGCTGCCACTGCTATGAATGAAGTGGAAAGAGCCATGGCACATGCTCAGGAGGATGCGGTTAACTTAGAAGAGTTGGAAAGACAACTCAACGTTGAGCAGAGGAAAATATATGACGAACTTACCATGCAAATTGATCATGGATTAAGTCATGACAAGAAAGAGTGCTCATGTACGTCGTTGAAGCCTGTCCGACTGTACGTGAGTGGAGAAGCGGGAACTGGAAAAAGTTTCCTTATTAAAGCAATTTCATGTTATTTGCAGGAAAGGACAGAGTCATCGCTGTCTTGTGTTGTCACCGCTCCAACTGGACTGGCAGCACATAACATTAAAGGGATTACTTTACATCGTTTACTGATGCTGCCAGTGGAGCATGACAACAAATTAGAATATCACAAGCTATCTGGAGATGCTTGTTTTGAAGTTTCAAGAGTCTTGAGGAAAATGAAACTTCTTATCATTGACGAAGTAAGCATGGTTTCCAATGTCATGCTTGCCTTTGTGCATTTGAGAATGCAAGAAGTTCTCAAAACAGAGTATGATGTGTTATTTGGTGGCAAACACATCATTGTTTTCGGAGATCTTCTGCAGCTGACACCAGTGAAAGGGCAACCTGTGTTCAAAATGCTCACGCATGAAGATACCAGGAAGTGCTTAGGGAGCATTGGCAACGTCAATATATGGTTAAACTTCAATTATGCTGAACTGCATGAAAATATGCGTCATGCAAAGGATGAAGTTTACAAGACTATTCTACAAGATGTTAGAATTGGAAAAGTGACCGAGCATGGGAAAGAAGCTTTACATGCACGATTACTGACAAATTTATATCCAGACGAAGATGTTGTGCCTGAGAATATTTTTCAGAAAGTTACTGAGAAAAAATCTGGAATATGTTTGATGCCAACTCTTGCAGAATGTGCTAAATTCAACAACAAAATGTTGCATTTAGAAAAGCAAGAGATTGTGAAACTGGAAGCTATTGACAGAGTAGAGCATATGGGATCAACAATTATTTTGTCTGAGAATCTGAAAACAAAATTGGATTCATTAGAGAAGAGTATATCTAAAACTGCGGGTTTTGAAAAGACTCTGAATGTGTGCTTCAACTGCCGTATAATTTTAAGAAGGAATTTACATGTTGAAAGAGGTCTGGTAAATGGATCAATGGGTAATGTTGTTGATTTTGTGAAATACAGAAATAGAGATGGAATTGAATTTTTAAAAATTAAATTTGATGGCATTGAGGAAGTACAGCTAATTGCTCGTTGTTCTGCTAGATTTTTGCTTGTAAAAGACTTATATGTTCGTCGTAAGCAGTTTCCTGTTTGCTTGGCATATGCGGTGACAATCCATAAATCGCAAGGTTTAAGTGTAGACTGTGCATTGGTGAATATTGGCAGTTCTGTGTTCAAGGAGGGTATGGCATATGTGGCATTGTCACGAGTTAGGACTTTATCGGGATTGTACTTGATTGAGTGTGATGTCACAAACATTTGTGCGGATCTAGATTGTGTTAAGGAATACAATAGGTTGAGAAGAGAGTATGCGCCACATTTGCCTCAGTATCCTTTGTTTGAGAAACGTGTGGTAGGCCGGAAACGAAGAAATGTGACCAATACTGGGGAGGTTGTAGCAAAAAGACGAAAAGTCGATGAACCTGAAATTATAAGCAGAAACAAAAAGGATTCTGTTGAAGATGTTGTTGGTTTTCAATTTGAAAACAGTTCTGGTGTCAACTGCTATGCTAATGTAGTGGTTAATGTTTTGTTTTCTCTAGAAAATGTAAAAGAAGAGATTGTGGTCAATTCTGATCAAAGATTTTGCAGTTTGTTAAATTCTGTGTTAGAGAAATGTAGCACTGATAGAACAAACATAGAAAGTGTGTCTGAAATTCGAAATCTGTTAGACAGATGTTCAGGCCAAACACAATTCTCTCAAAATAGTCAGCAAGATTGTCAGGAGTTTTTAATGTATATGCTTGATGTATTGCATGATGAAGGTGTAGATGTAGATCACCTGTTTGGGCTTTCTTATCAATGGCAGCATGACTGCGAGAACTGTAGGGTATCAAGTACTACTAGTGTAGACTCAGAAAGATTTATATATTTAACTTTGCCAGACAGTAAATCAGTCTCTTTTAATAGGCTAGTAAAAGCAGCTGATCACAACATGGAGTGTAGCCAATGTAAATCTGAAATGATGTCCACATTATTTATACGAACATATGGCCAGTATGTCATTTTAATGTTCCAACGATGTAGGCCTGATGGAACAAAATTGACAACTTTAATTAAAAATTTTGTGGCTTCACAGTTGTCAATATCAGGAAGGACTTTTGTAACTGTAGCAATTATATATCATGATGGTCCTTCAATAACATCAGGACATTATACAGCTTATTTAAAGTGTAGAAATGGCTGGTCATTCTGCAATGATTCTGTTTTAATTTTCAAAAAAAAATTGCCATATGACCTTAAAAACTCTTACCTGGTGTTTTTAAAACCAAAATTTTAGGGAAAGAATCTCGGGATGTGCTCTGAGGAATTTCAAGAAGTTCTCATGGCTCCTACACTATTTGGCCTTGAGGATAAGTGTAGTACAGAGACATAACTTCTTACCATAACACTGGACGTCATGGAGAAATACGTGCACTTTGAATGAGTTCAGAAAAACTATTTCTTTTTATAAGCTAATTGAAGCAGCCAATCAAAACATGGAGTAGAGGGAATGTAAGTCTGCAATGCTGTCTACTGTTTTACATTGCTTTGTGATTAAAAGTGATGTAGAGAATTAAATAATTGTACTAGTCATAAAGGTAGTGTAAGTCTGCTTCATAGTAAGCAGTATCAGTGTGATAGGAAATGTAGAACATGATTGAGCAAGAAGGGGAAGATATTACTAGTCCAGGATTGTGTAAATGATCTTCAACATTTTAATTCTGAAAGTTGCGGAAATGCGAAAAGACGGGATTGGCTTACAAGAAATCCAAGAGTTATAAATGGGTCTGACAAGATTTGGCCTTGTGGAAACTTGTGGTAGAGAGCAAGAAGTCATTTATTGTATGTAACATGTTTTTGAAAACGATGGAGGTTTTCTTTCAGAAAGTGGCGGGTTGAAAGTAATAACAGCACAACAGAGTGTAAGCTGTTCATAGGACATCCTTGGCCGTCATGGAAAGTAAGTTAACTTTAAGGAGTTCTGAATTCTGATTTGTTATGTTGTATGGGTTTTTTAAACACAATCATTTTGATTGTGTTTTTTTTTCCCCGCTGTTATATGATGAATACCTTCAAGTCACTGTTTTTAGTGAAATTTGATACATTCTGAGAACAGCAAAAATAAACCATTTAACATGTATAATTAATTCTGTTCTGTTTGCATTTATGATGTACATGTAGAACTGTGTAGGAGGCATGGAGAAGGTGAGGCTTCTGTAAGTGTCAAAGTTGTTGCATACAGTGAACACATTCACACATCGGTCCACTCTTCCTTGGATGTGGTGGAGGTGGTGGGGAAGCACCAGCTGAAGCTACTAAAGAAGCCATTGCTCACTGGTAACAAAGGGTCTTTCTCTCACAATGATGAAAGTCAGAGTGAGGAAAGAAAGAGGGATTTTCATCATTTGGGAAGAACAATAGTTCTCAACCAATGAAAAGTGTTCATTTTAGATTATATGACGTAGTCTTACATCATTAGGAAACCAAAAGTGAAATGAACCAATGAAAAGTGTTATTACCAAGTCACATGACCTGCTGTGTTTACGTTACACGCTTTGCAGGGCCTCCCGGTTTGCTTCCAGAAACCTGTGCTTTGCGACTCGGTAAGCGTACCAGTTCGCTAACGTAGTACGTCATATGACGTATCACGCGACAACGCGAAACGTCATGCGGACGGGAGGCGTCACGATGTTGTTTTCTAACGCAGCAGTTGCGGTAAAGAAACGTTTACCGGCTCGCGGTCTATTTCGCGGCATCAAGGTCAGCTAACGGGAAGCTTCCCGATTCGCGAAGCGGGAACGAAGAAATTTTTTTTTTACAAAAAAAAAGTTATTAATAAACATATAAAATATATTTTGGGATTTAAAAAGAATACATTTTACAGCTACAGATATTTGCTATTAAAAAACCATTGAAATTCACTGAAAAAACCATAGGTTATAGATTATATATAGTTAGGAATTAGCATTTACAAAACCTTGAAAATTCACTGAAAAAACCATAGGTTATAGACCATATATAGTTAGGAATTAGCATTTAAAAAACCTTATTTTACTCACACAAAACCATTGAAATTCCATATATAGTTAGTTGCACTAACTATATATCGCGCACCCGCCATCCACTGCTGATGATGTCACATATTACATCATTCATGACATGGTCAGTGACATCACTGATGACATCACTGATGACATCTCAAATGACATCACTGATGACATCACTGATGACATCTCATTTGACATCATTCTTGTGCTAATACGATAAACCTCTTCAGACTCTAATATAACCTTAGATACACTCAGTGTATACAGAAACTCACACACTGTCACTCATCCATGGAGTTACTCACACACCTAGTCAGTCATGCAAAGAAACAATCTCACCTCCATTTCCTCAACTATACAGTTATACACACCTTACTTATTCAAGCATATACTAACACATATTTACTCTCTTATACAATCCCTGATACAAGTTCACAATGATCCATACAGCTACTCACACATTCAGTGGCTCTCATGCACAGTTATTTATATATGCCAACTCTCACATGTACTGTGTTTTACATATGTACTTACTTTGACATGTAGCACTGAGATATCCATTCACTCACCAATACACTCATGCACACAGTCAACCACCCAAACAGCTGTTTCCACATGCACTTTTGAACCCATACATCTAGTGAATCAACTGCTCATACATCTATGCACAGAGTCATACACCTCCCAGGCACCCACACACACACTCAGTCTCCCATACAAATACTTGAGCAACCAATCAATAACCCATATACTTAGTCATATAGCTACTGATCAACACATGCAGCAGTTTACAGAACAACAAACATAATGATGCACAAATTAAGACAGTTTAGTCACTAACCCGTGCACTCAGTGAGACACATTTAATCACTCACTCATACAGTCAGTCATGCACCTACTAAATCCTTCGTCCAGACACTTATACATCCACTCATTCTTCAATATGTAAGACATATTTAAACTTTACAGAAACAAAAAATCACTGGATGTTGTTATCAGTGATGTCATCAGTGATGTCATTTGAGATGTCATCAGTGATGTCATCAGTGATGTCACTGACCATGTCATGAATGATGTAATATGTGACATCATCAGCAGTGGATTGCGGGTGCGCGATATATAGTTAGTGCAACTAACTATATATGGAATTTCAATGGTTTTGTGTGAGTAAAATAAGGTTTTTTAAATGCTAATTCCTAACTATATATGGTCTATAACCTATGGTTTTTTCAGTGAATTTTCAAGGTTTTGTAAATGCTAATTCCTAACTATATATAATCTATAACCTATGGTTTTTTCAGTGAATATATATATATATATATATATATATATTTCTTTTTTTTATAATAATCATCTTTATTCGGTTTGTATCTTAAAACCATAAAAGACAGCAGTACCATAAATACAGCATAAAAAATATTCTTAAAAACAATATATGAACACAAATCATGTATAAACACAAAACTCTAAGTGCCTGATTATGTTCTTGGCGGCCACTGTTTCTGAGTCCCGAGCGTGACGATCCGCCAAATTACAATTCCATTATATCCTATATAAATTGTAATACGGTGTAGGTGATATCTGTTACATTTGGGAGAAGGCATAATTATTCACCCTGTTTACTCCGTATAGAAACAGCAGCATTTAAAATCATTTGCAACAACAAATTCATCTGGCAGCATCTGCAGATACAAAAGGGCTGAGCAAACTTGTTCAAAGGCACTTCCTTTAAAACCAGGAATTAAAAATATCTCCTGTGTTTCTTTAAATATTCACAGAACATCGTGAAATGAAATGTATCCTGTGGAGATTTATTATCGCAGCCACAGAGGCCAAGGGATTTAACATCATAACAACTTTATGGCCGATTAGGATGTCGATCGGAAATGCCTCCGTGGTCTTGTCAGGATAGGTCTGACCGGCCGATGTCTCGCTGGAAGCGGTTGCTCCGACCACAGTATTATGATGCCTAACAATAAATTACTTACAGACCAACGCGGTTCTTTCAATTTTGATGGTAAAATCTGACCGCAAAGCTCTCAGGAAGGTCCAATGGAGCCGATCAGAGTGCGCTCCGGCCCAGGAACTGTCCACTCTTTTATGATGCGTATTTTTGACAAGCAGTCAGTGTTGGTCCAACCACCTCATCAGAGCTGGTGGATAGGGAGGCTAATGAAAACAACCACATTTCCCGTGCAGCTATGGAGCCGATTGCCCATGTCATCCCGTTAATATACATAATCAATGACTTTGAGAATCGAACCGTCATGGATGTCGCCACCGGTAAGTCACACCCCATCCCTTACACATTAAATTGACTAGAAAGCGAAGATGCAGTAAAGTCAAAGTATCCTGTAACATGCTGAGCATGGGAAATGAGGGAATTTTAGCATAGGGCATGCACAGTGTGAACTGGAAATACAGGGCAGACCCATCTTAAAGGTAGGAGTCGAAATGAGCGTAGGCACATAGATATATGTACACTTAAATATATGAATGTACAGCTCTCCATGCCACATGTCATGGCAACATAACATCAATGAACACCCAAAGGTTGCTTGTTTGACCCCTCTGACATCCACCTCCACATACATGCTCATCTCTCAACATCATCTTTATCCGCAAGCCACTTACATTCTCTCTCTAGTAATGCCAATCTGAAATCCATTTTTACCCTCCATGCTCTTCCCTTTATCTCTCATCATTCCACACAGCCTATCACCTCCTCTATCTGGCCGTGCCCCTCTTACATAGACACCTCTGTTCCCTTCCCTGCTCTTCACCTCTCTTTTCTCATCACTTCTTCCCTTCATGCTGTACTCTTAATGTTCTGTACTTATCACCTTGTCTGCATCCTCTAACCATAGCATGTGGATTCTGCCCCTCTCACCTCCATCTCTCCTCTTTCCCCTGGCTTCGTCACCTTCACTTTCTGATTGGTGCACTCTTATATACATCTCTTTCATTCACTCTCCACACTTCACCTCACCACATCTCTCATCCTGCCTCTTACTGTTCTCAATTATTTTGCCCTTCTTCATTTGCCTCTCACCATTCACTCTCTATCCTCTGCTTAAGGTCTCCTAACAGTCTTTTTATCTCTCTAGCTCCCCTATGTCTACACCTCCCATCCATGTACTGCCCTACACCTCTCAGCTCCCATGTGGTTGGTAGGGCAGAGCTGATCTCAGATCCAGAATCCCAACTTCTTGTCTGCGATCTGGAGACACTGAGGTAAGGTCTTAAAGGGCACCGGCCCACTCACACTGCAGGCCCTATAAGGGATCCTATTTTTACAAAGGTCTCGGACCTCCAAGATAGTTCCCTTCTACCATTAACTTGCTCAGTTCCCAAACGTCTCTCAATGTGATTCAAACCAGTAGGAACAATAAACCTCAAGGGCTGACCAGGCCCTGGAAGAATGTCTCTGAGTCCTCTTTATTCTCCAAATTTCCTACTCAGTGTGTTCCAGAATACTCAGACATCAACAGTGCACTTACTAGCTTTCAGGAGTCTTTTCAGCAGACTTTAGACACAATAGCACCTTTAAGACCTAATCACCAAAAGTCCACTAGATCCCTCGCTCCATGGTTTACTGAGGAACTTAAGCAAGAGAAATCAGTTTGCAGAAAACTAGAAAAAAAGATGGCATATACCAAAAGCCCACTCTGACAAAATGATCTACAAGTCAGTCCTAAATAACTATTTAAAATAAATTACAGGCACGTGCAAGTTGCATCCCATCAATAGAATGGACAGCACTGGACAATCCACCAAAGAACCTTTTTAAAATCTCAAATGCTTTACTCGGCCAAACAGCTTGCACTATCCTGGCCTGTCAGGAACCATGTAACGCCTTAGCTAACAACTCTGAGGATAACATTAAGAATACATGTAAGAGTCTTCACAAATACAACACTTCACCTGACTCTCTATCTGTCGGGGTGGGCCTCAGCTAGGCCTACCAGTGCTAGGGGTTCGCCCTTCTCTGCACAAAGTCCTCAGACCAATAGGATAGAAGTTGGCATGGAAACTGGAATATAAAACAAAGTTTTATTAACCTCATGAGGTGGAACTACATTCACACAACACCCTTCGTTAGTGTATGAAGTAGCACACTGAACAGAAGGAGCATGGTCCTTTTATACCCACACAGGGGCTCAAAAGAAGGCGGTACAAGTACAGAAGAGAAGGGTTACATACAAAAAGGGTCATACAGAAATGCACAGTCAACAGTAGGGTGGAGCTAGAAGCTTGCTGACTCCGGTAAGAATAACCTGACATTTACAGACTAGAACAGGTGTATGGACAATCACAGTCTCCTCTGCGCATGTGCAGAGTAGCAGAACCTTATAAGCAGAGTGCAAGAGTAAACAACAGCAAGGTTTGACAGAGCACATGGTGAGCACATGGCAGACAAGATGGCTGCAGAATTCAAGATGGCTTCAGCTAAATGCTAACCCTGATCGCTGCCAATTTACAACATATCCATCAAGCCCTTGAATCATAACTCCTCTACATCCCAAGAACATTTGGACTCATTCATGACAGAATTGGTGTCAGACAAAATGAGCAAGATCAAATTGGGTTCTGCCTCTGATCCTGCCCCCCTCATATTGAGGTGGGCCTTGCCAACTCTCTTAGACTCACTATCACAGCCATGTACAACCTCTAACTTGATATTGCCACTATGCCGCAGGTTTGGAAAGTAGCACTGGTTGTGCCCATACTGAACACGCCTAATGCTGACACTTTGAATCCAGAAAACTATAGGCCCATCTCCCTTCTCCCTTACTTAGGCAAGATTATTATGGAAGGCCTAGTTACCCGACAATTTACCCACTATCTGGTATCAAATACCCTAATGAATACCCCACAATATGGGTTTAGAGCCTTCCATAGAACTGAAACAGCGCTGATGGGAGCTAAAGATATCATAAGACTCACTCTGACTGAGTGCTGCCCAGCCATGCTGGTGTTGCTTAATCTTTAACCTGACTTCTACACCATCTCACACATGATTTTGATTCAAAGACTCGCTGAGATTGTTGTCGGTGGCAAAGCCATAGAATAAATGCAAAGCTTCCTCAGGATTTGCACTCAGGTTATCAACTTACGCTCTGTTAAATCTCGGGTCATGTCACTAGGCAGAGGAGTCTCCCAGGGCTCATCTTTAGGGTCAGTTCTCTTTAACATCTATGTGGCACCTCGGGCTCCAGTAATCAGGTCCAGTGGATTCAATGTCATTTCATTCGCTGATGACACTCAATTGATCATTTCCATGACCCCAAACCCAGACTACACTAAACTGAGGTTCTGAGAATGCATGAGGAAATGTACTTCTTGGATATCCCACAACTGCTTACAGCTTAAAGGCATCCTGTAGCCATGTGCAGGGCACATGGCTACAGGATGAGCAATTGTTAGCCATCCAATTTAGGCACCCCTCAATCCCAAAAGGTGATAAAAAACCTGGGCATTCTAATCAACGATTGCCTCTCAATGAAAAAGCAAGTGAAATCTAGATGTGGTATCTGTTTTGGTTCAATACTCAGGTTGAGAAAAGTGTTTCAATGGCTGTTTCTACACACAAGAAAGACTCATGTAGGCACTAGTGGAGAGCCGCTCAGATTATGGCAATGTGCTCCTGGCAGCGGCAATGACTCTCTCCTGTCTTGACTTCAGCTTATCCATAACACCGTTGCCCGACTTGTCCTCAAACTCCCTCACTGCACACCTTCTGTACCCACCCTTAAATCCCTGCACTGGCTTCCCATTAGAAAGTGAGTGACTTTCAAATGTATGTGCCTAGCGCAAGGCGCTCTGTCAGGGATAGGACCAATGTATCTCCAAACCAAAAGGTCAATTTACCACCCTACTAGACATTTAAGATATGAGGATCAACTCTTGCTCTACCCATGTTGTATTCACACAGTTAGGCAGGGCGGTAGATCCTTTTCATATCTGGACCCTATTCATTGGAGCAGGCTTCCACTTCACATTTGCATATGCTCTGATTTTGCATCTTTCAAGAAGCTGCTGAAAATCTTGCTTTTCTGAACAAGAAGCTACGAGAGATCAGGCCTCTTGACCTCTTCCTCTTTCCTCTTTTAACTTGGGACTATGCCTCTGTGCCAAGATACCCCTTCGGTGTGATTCATTTCACTATATTGAGTCTGAATAACATAACATAGCATTTCTCCCTCCAGCATCCTAACTGTCATTGCTGGTTGTGCCCTTTACATCCTCTTCTCCTCTTTGTCCCACAATAGCCTTTTACCTTACCGCACTGTACCTCTCTTACATACACATCTCATTTCCATGCTATATACTTCACCTCATTTCTCACATTGTCTACTACCTTTCTCACGGATTCTGCCCCTATTACATCCATCTCTCGCCTTCCTATTGCACACTTCACCTCTCATCTTTAGCCAGTTGCGAACCTTCTTTAGTTCATGTGGTGTCAGTAGGCACAGGCTGCAGAGAGCAAGGCCTGGCAATGAGTTGTAGGCAGACGCGGCCATGGACCAGCCTGGGCCTGAATTACTGTGGCAGGAGAAGTGAGGCAGAGAGTAATATCCCTGTAGACAGCTGATCCAAGGATGTTCCCAGAAAGAGTTATCTGTCTCACTAGTAGCCCGAATATGTGCAACACAGATAATATAAGGAATCTAGACTGAGGTGACCCCCTGACCTGATACTTCTGTACATTGACCCACTGTGTCAATATTGTCACTAATGACAGTTCCCTCACTCACACAGGTCTGTTGACACTTTTCCAATAGTGTTGCTTCCACTGTACAGGCCTATTGCACATCAGAGAAATGAACTGAGTTGATAGTGGGTTAATTCAGATTAGATTTTGAAATATGAATCATCTGCTTGGTTACATTATTTCTTATCACACTACACATACAATATTATGTTGAATGTCAATCCTATTATAGTTCCACATATGGCACAAGGTGTGTTCTGTGCTTGTAGTATCATGCCACACAAACATATTCTGACATGTTATGATATCCTAATAAGTAGTCCACATGTACACACATCCCCCAGAGAGGCAGCTCTCAGTCACACACATGCCAGCCCTAGATTTGACCTTAGGTTTAGGATATTGTGTATGCTACGGTGCTCACCTCTATGCCCCAGATGCCCCTCTGTTTCGGAATCCCGCAGGGGTCATCTTTGAGTCCCACCTTATTCAACGTGTACATGTGCTACTTGGCTGAGGTAGTATTACGTTTTGGCGTACATGTAATTACCTACGCAGACGACACGCAACTTGTTGTGTAACTGAATCAAGCTGAAAACTCCTCGTCCAGTCTCCGTCCTTGCCTAGAATAAATTGTCAACTTGATGAATGATTCCTTCCTGAAACTGAATGGGGACAAAAGCGAGATAATGATCTTGGAGAAACACTCCCCCATTGATCTAAACATAATAATTCTGGTCCAGGCCTTTATCTTGTCTCGGTTAGACTACGGAAACGTTCTTCATTTGAGCGCTCCTACTTCAACTGTCTCCAAACTCCAGACCATACAAAATTGGGCAGCAAAACTTCTCCTGGGTAGTCCTAAACATCACTCTGCCAAACCTGCCTTGAAATCCCTCCACTGGCTCCCCTTCCGGTAGAGAGTCAATTTCAAGGCCTTATGCATCGTCCACAAGTCACTAGAGGGAAAGGTTCCCGCCATTCTTCAGCCCATCATTCAGCCCTATGGGCCTAACAACCGTCTTCGTTCAGAGGCCATGAATTTTGTCATTGTTCCCAGGATCAAGAAAGCCAGAAGTGGGGGTCAGCTATTCTCATATAATGTAAGCAAAGATTTGGAACTCTCTTCTACCCCACTTACGAAAGGAAACCAATCCCCTGGCCTTCCGCAAATCATTAAAGACCTGGTTGTTCCCCTAATTGGCCAATCTCTTATACCTGCTCCTACCAGCGCAAGGATGCCTCCGGGAAGCCATGCGCTATACACATGTATCTTTCATTTCATTTAATTTTATTTATGGACCATATGCATCAATGCTCTGGGCCTGGCAGTAAAGGTGTCTGGACATTCATGTACATATAGTTTAACCTTCAGAAGGTCCAAATGGTGTGCTATGTGTCATGTTACCTCACATCACATTCCATGTAGGATGAGCCCAGTGTAAATAATGTCAGTCAGTGCAGGTTATGACCAGGGTTGACATTAATCATCAGATGCTTTGGTACTGCTTAGTTTGTGATATGGACACATGTATAATGTATACTATTGATGAATGCTTGTGCTTGATGTCAACAAAATATGTATCAAACATACAGTTATCCTCATACTTCTAGTTACAATCTGTTTCTACATCTACACCCATGCAGGTCAATTCCCATCAGAAGGAGGTAATTTACAAAGCCATCGCCCCGGAAGGTGCTGACCATGGGGGTCCTCAAATGATGGAGCATCCTCTACAGAAAGAGGTAGGAGGACCTGCAGAGCTAGACCTGGAAGATTGTGTAGGTCCAGCTGGGGAAGTCCTCCCAATGGGAAAGGGACACACGTTGTACCCTGACCCCCCTGCTGGTTTGCATACTGGCGATGGCCTACCCAGACCTTGATAGGCAGTTGAGGGCCCAACAGCAGCTAAATAGGGGTGAGTCTTGGCCAGAGTCATACATGCAATATTGCCTACTTTGAATATTACAGACAGACATAACAGCTATAAATGGTGGTGGCCCATGTGCCGCACACAAGATGAGTAATTTTTAATGTAGGTCTGGTAGTAGGTGCATGCAGCTCTCTCTATTGTCGTTCTGACCTTGAACACAGCAGAGTTGTGTCCCCATCCAATTGTTTCCTTTTGAGCTGACACCTGGCTGAATGAATGGAATAATTATCCCATTTTTTTAGTAAATCTGGGTGACTAATGTACCACACAGACAACTTGTCTTCCTTGTGTGAGGAGTGATATTCTCTCACTAATGTCTCTCGTGTGATGGTGGCCCGATTACATGTGACATGACGTAGAGTGCACATTACATGCAGTGACTATACAACAGCTTCCATTGGTAAGTATTGGTCATACTGTGAAATGAGAGTGCAAACATCACAGGTGCCATCAGCATTAGTGCCTACATGTTGGCCAGTGTGCATTAGCCAGTTGATGGTTTATCTGTAATAGTGTTTCAAAACACTAAATTCACTGACTGGTGACATGCATTACAGAATGAGATGTAGAATTGTATATGTCATATGTGAGTGTCTACATCATCCTTGCAAGGCAATCTGAGTATGCAAAAGCAAAGACTGGTGTGATGTGCCTGCCCATTGGGACTCCAGTGATCCCACATCCTCATGTCATAGATAATCAGGGACACACAAAACCTTCAAAGGTGTCTTGGCTTGTGGATATACAATATCTGACTGGTGTCATCACCTGTGCCAACCAGGATTCGGGATGTTTTATGTCTATATGAAGTCCTGTGTTGTGCGAATTCTGCGTATCTACATCCCAACTGTTAGGACCTCAATGTTTTCAAGCAATTTGTATATGCTAAATGTGATACATAGCTCAACTATATGTGTACAGCTTTCACTTGACTTTTCAGGAAGTGTCATCAGTGTGCAGTGAGCATTTGCATGTTACATGATGTCTGCCACCACTGTAATTGGTGGTACATTGGTATTGAACTTGACCTTCAACACATCATGATGTGTTATGTGTAATGGGTAGATTGTTTCAACTCTGGGCATTGTGTGATTCTCAAACTTGTATCCATCCTATTTGGCTACATCATGTTTACAAAGGAATAACACAAGGGCCAAAGATGGCAAGGAGACTAACTATCCTAGTACTGACATACGGATGGAGTGTAGACAACTCCATCAATGCATTTAGGCCTGCACTTGCAGGTTATGTAGCACGCATGAATGTGCTCATGCTAAATTAGAAGCCCATAGTGTGAACCATGAAGCTGGTGTGATAGGTGGACTTTTTCCATGTTTTCTGTTGATTTGTGATGGTCAGGTGTGGGAAAGCAGTTGCAATAAATACTGGTACATGTCATTTCAGAAACATCCAGGAGAAGTAGAAGAGAATGGGGCAACGTCGGCGACATAGCTAGTCACAGTGATTCCGGATGTGGGACAGCTGACACGGAGGGCCCCTGTTACAAGGAGGGTGTGGGGAGTGCATTGGAGGAGAGCAGCTCAAGCTCTTCATGTACTGAGTCATCCTCTGGTGGAAATGTCTGAGTGTTGGCAGACCTCACAGGATCATTAACACCTTCAGCCTTGTCCCCCACCTCCAATTCCATCGCCACCCTCCCTGTTGTCCCCAAACAAGTTGGCCATTGCCGCTCCCCTAAAAGGGGAGAAGTCTCCTTTACTCCAGGCACTTTAGCCACTGCCCCTTTTAGCCCCGCTGCCCTGAGTGAGGAAGATATTGACCTCCTCAGGATCATCTCTGTGGGTCAGAATGCAGTCCTAAATGCCATCCAGGGAAAAAGCAACAAGCAATGACTCGCCTACAGAGATCTTTGCAGGCTCGGGCCTCCTCTCTCACAGCAGCCTTCCACCTATGAATGAATGAATGAATGAATGAATGAATGAAGTAACAATTATTGAGCGCATGGCTACCCTGGGGCATCCCAGTGCTAAAATCAAACCCAACCTTTAACCCCACCTGCTGCCCCTTCCCCATCTGAATTCCTTATTCACAACCATACACGCAGACAACGCTGCAACACAGACAGACCCCTCCACAGACACAACCATACCCGCAGACAACAAATCAACACAGACAGAGCCCTCTACAACACCCAGTACATCTACTGCACACACATGCATGAAATGCAAATACTCACAGTCACCCACATAACAGACCCCAACACAACGCACAGTGCAGATAACAGACCCAGCTCACACTTCCACTCCCACTTCCACCTAAACTGAACTCCACCCTGAACATTCTACCCATTTTCTCTGTGATGATGTCTTGTTTGCCCTTGCATTTACCCCTGTGAAACCCAAACCCCTCTCTCTCATAGCCCAAAAAGCTCTCCCACACCTAAACCCATCCCTTTCACTTCACCACAGAGAAACAACACCCCCACCCACCTAAACCCAGCCAAAAATTAAAAATAAAACTCCCATAGACAAACCCACCCCTTCCACTTCCCACTCTACCCCAGAGAAACAGCATTCCCACCTCACTGTACCCAGCCTTAAACCCCACAAACCCAAAAAGACCCCACCCAAGGACAAACCCACTCTCAGCCCCTACCTCCCAAGTAGCATCTTTGAGGCGCCTTTGGTGCCCAATAGATGCCACTTTGTGAGGATATTCCTTGGCAGTGTCAAAAAGGGCACGTTTGGTGTCAGAGCATTGTGCTGTGGCACAGGACATGACAATGGACTGGCCATTAGCCTTTGTTTCCCTTGATGGTTTGTTTGAGTTGAAATAAAACTTTTCTTATTTTGATGGCAGACATTGGTCCTGCCATTACTATTCTAACACTATGATGTTTTGTATTGCTAGTGATGTGTGAGTACAGTTGTGTTTGTTTGAGCCCTGATGCTGATCCACTTGAAATGATTAGTAGGATGTGTCCTTGGGCCCAGTGCCGAACTTACACAGGACAAGGGATAATGTTGGATGGGCATATATGTGTGATGAATTGAGATAGGTGCAAACATTGCATTCAGTGTTATTTGATATAGTAAGTATTGCAGCTTGTCCTGGCCAATATCCACAACATATAGTTATCGCTATGATGTATGTTGGATATGTGTCAAGCGTGTTCAAGTTGGATATTTGTTTATCCACACATAAAGGGTGTTAACTTGTCATAGGTTTGTGGAGTTCTGCGTACACATGTGTCCATTTTCATGTGTGTACCTTACACCTACTTTATCTAGATGTGTGACACATGCTGTTTGTACTGCGTTTGCTTTCACAAGTTGCACGTACACATTACTTACATATGCATGGCACTTGGTAATGCTATTGGCTGTCCCTGATATACTTGAATTCACAGGTCCATTCCACATTAAGTTTGCCAGGCATGTGCAACATTGGACTGTGCCCCAGGGCCCCAACTGTTGAAAGTTCACTCGATAGTGGCATACCTATCCTGCATCGAGTGTTTCCATTGTGCCATTAGTATGCTTCTCTTACTGATTCTATGTAATCCCATTGACTGACATTGTCTTTTCATTTGGGTGAAGGATGAAAGTTCAAAACAGAGTTGTAGCAGAGAAGGTGGATTTCACTTGAATGACACATCCATACAGATGTTTCTTTGACATCAAAACACGACTTGGGATTTGTGCAAAGTAAGTGTATGTGTAATTGAGTTTTAGTTTGCACTATTCCTACATA
This sequence comes from Lissotriton helveticus, assembly GCF_964261635.1. NCBI lineage: Eukaryota > Metazoa > Chordata > Amphibia > Caudata > Salamandridae > Lissotriton > Lissotriton helveticus. The sequence continues at coordinate 2,055,193,913 of NC_136063.1, read as the reverse complement.
CAATTAAATATGAACAATTTCTTTCCCAAACAGGAATCATTTTATTGGTCATCTTCCTTCATTGGAATAATAATATATATTGTAGCAATGCTTTCATATGTCTGAATTTTAGGTATGTGCACCATTCCCTCCAACCAGTTCAGTTCTGAGCAAGGGGCATGCATTTTGTCGTGGACCTTCGCTGTGATCACAACATATGAGTATTACAGATGTTGTGGTATTACTATGTTGCCAAGCTGAATGAAAGCCTACATAATGTAAGAAAATATATGTTTGTAGTTTGTGGCAAGGATGAAACGTTAGATTTGAGAAGAAATTACTTATGAACTACTAAGACTGTCACTCAAGTGAGGCTGCATGCAAGGGACAAGCTGCTGCTTAAAGGAGAAGGATTGTAGTACTAAAAAGGATTTCCTTATGGAATGAACAGCCCAGCTTCTCTAATAGAGTTTAACAATCTACTTATCACTGTCCACTCTGTCTTGGATGCCCATGATGTCTTCAGTGCGGGGGATCGCCACAACTTCTCCACCCAGGGCATTTGGTTGAGGGGCCTGGCAGACCCACAGCGTGTCCCCTTGGCATGCTGGTGGGATCAGACATAGAGGGAACCCGCCCTTCTCCCTTAAGCTATTCCACCTCTTGTGGTAGTCCTTCTGTGAACATCGCACACTGGACACAGCTTTCACACTAGCCACTATTCGGGGCCACATGTTCCTATGCTGACACATAGTAGTGGTCTCCACCTGTGCTCCAGACAAGCATGGCTTAGCGCTCACAATTTAATCCACAATTACAGTTAGCTCATTCCCAGAAAAACGAGGGGCTGTCTAGCTTGCTAGGGTAGTGACATTTGGTGGTGTGTGGCACAGATTTGTGGTGTGAGTGGCAAATGATTTGTGTTGCTTGTTTGGCCTAGTTTGTAGGAGAGGTAACAGATATTAGTATTAGTTTCACCATTGTCAGAGCACCTGGTATGCGGCCACATGGGAGTGGATATTTCTAAATATATATGTATATATAAATAAATAAAACATACAATAATGATGGCATGTAACTTTGCGACGGCAGTAAAGCAACTATTAAAAGTATACGAGTATTTTTTGCCATTTTACGGTGAAAAGAAAATTAGGATTTCAGCTCAGAAAAACAACTGTACCTCAATAATATAGATACGTTTTAGGAGCAAGGCTTGATACATCATTTTGCCTGTGGACAGAAGACAGTCTGGTGCCTGCTAGAAATGAGGAGTAATGTAAAAAGTGCAAGCTTTACATTGACATAAAAGAGAACATTTTTACTGTGAAACAGTTGTCAGTCTCCCAAAGTTGTACTCTATATGAGGTAGCTGTGGGGCATCTTTGTCAACACCAAAATGAATGTTTAATGGTCCAGAGTAGAATTCTATTGGATCCTATAAAGCTTTCGACATAGAAAGTTATCTGTCTGGAGCACCTGCATTTGCTATCATCCATATTATGATTGCACTCTTCATAAAATATTCAGAAGCAGCATTGCCTTGCGCAGTCCTTCAGCATTGCAATATAATTAAAAGATACCTGAAATTCCAAAGATATGCAGCTTTCTCTCTTGCGGGAGTTGCTTCATTGAATTTGTTTCACAGATGATTGGATGTCAAGTATTTCTCCAAATTGACTTCAAAGTCATAAAGAGCATTTTCAGCCTTCAAATGAAAAGTTTTTTCACTTTGTTCAGGGGGGAAAATGTATATAGAGGCAGAGGGGTAGAGTAATGCTTATGAATTTATTTTTTAACACATTCTGTAATGCCATTAACAAACCCTATATTTGTTCTTGGTTAAAAAATTACCGGCCCTTTTGCGCCACCAGAACTTCACTTTTTTGACATTCCAGTAGCTCAATGTGCCACAGCATATTTACAAGGCCACGTAAAGCCACTTTTCATGGCTTTTCATGGGCTTGAAAATATGTTTCCCTTTCACCCCAAAAAAACAGTGTGAAAGAGGCGTTCCATGAGGGTTGCTGTGGGTGTTCCACCCATGGAACCTGACACATTCCCAGATTTACGAGAAATTGTAAGCCGGGGAATGCGTTAGAACCTAACGCCACTCCAGTGGTGGCGTTAAGGAGGCACAACCAGGAGAAATGCTTTATTTTCTCCTTGTGCTTTCCTTTTCCTACGTGTGCTGCAATCTGCAGCACACTTAGAAAAATAAAATCACCTGAACTAATTGATTATGTACAGGAAGGCGTCGCTTTGTGCGCTGATGCTGGAGGAAATTACAAGAATGCGCTGTATCACATAGATAATGCGCATTCCTGCCCTTTTGTTTTGACTTAGGGCAGCACAGCAAAATTCCTTGCGGTGCTGCCCTACGCCAAAAACTCATAAATCAGGCCCTAAGTGCACCCATGTTACTAAAGAGTGAGTGCCACTGAGCTCTCCCGCAACAGTCAGTCGAATGTGCTGCTCTCTGTATAGCTGCAAGATTTATTGGTACTGCATTCCTCTTTATGATAGAGGTTTCTAGAATGTTAAAACTGAACATGTGGGCATGCTTGACCAAGGACACTAACCTTTACCCAATAATGAGGCATCCTGGTCATCGGACATATCTATCAATAAGCATCTTAATCACACATTTAGCTAATTTATTCCAGAATGGAAATGCGTTTTCTATTTCGTCAAAGCACTGATCTGGTTAGTCAATGAGAAGGTGTAGATGTCAGTCATGAGAAGATATATATTTGTTATTAAACAGTAAATGCCACATCTACTTTTCCAGTTCCATGTGTTTACCCCTGCTGCTGGGTGGCACAGTTGACGTACCTTATAAATACTACAGTGGGGGACATTATGCAGAATGGCCCTGATTCACAGGTACATTTGCCTTTTTAAAATCATTTCTCTATGAGGACAGTATCAATTCATTCAGGTTTAGGGGTGTCCCATCACCATTGCCACCATTGCTATGTACTGTCTCCTTCTTTGAACAGGAATAAATCAAAGAGCACTCGGGTTGGGAAGGCGTCAGTGAAATGTGATTAGCCATAAAACCGCTGGTTTGTACATGTTCTCTTTCTTTGGAAGGCAATGAATGGCTATGCCTCACAGCAGGATTTGTTTACCATAACCAGTTTTTCTGTATTCGTAGTAGATCATAGGCAAACCCTCCCTTGTGGTCACTCCAAACCAGTTCTGTGGCAGCTCCCCTCCCCCACTGGGTGTGGATCTAAGCTGACTAGGAAGGCAACTGTGAGCAGGCCTAGCTGCGAATTACATCAGCCAGTGACAGTCGAGCAGTAGCAGCACCCCCCCCTCCCGGCGCCTTGAGACCCTCATTGGTGAGTAGAGTGCTTTACAAATAATTGATTGTTTGATTGATTGACAGGTTTGGCACCCTTAAAGGTTGGTAGGGGGCAAGGCACAAACCTAATGGCCAGCCTACTCAAGGAAGAAAAAGACATCTCCACACCCTAGCCTATTGGTCACTGCCTAGGAGCAATACACATAACACCACAGGAGAGCCATTAGCCGTCTGGTGACCATGTCAGAAAAAACACATATGGCTTAGACAGAGAAAATATTACTTTGTAAAAGTGTAATTTCTAAAATATTGATATCAAATGTGAGTTGACCATTAAGTTGTTTTTAAATTATGATTAAAACAAGTCTTGGAATCATGGTTCTAGTTTCCCTCAAACTGTAGTAAGGCATTACAAATTGTTATAAGTAACCCTATGTTTCCCAAGGGAGGGCAAGCCTTACCACAGTAAAAAATGACTTTGTAGGATTTCATTGTCTGGACATGCCAAACACTAAATACACATACCCCTCCTCCTTTTCAAATACTGTGCACCTTGCCCGATGGGCATTTAGGGCCTACCTTAGGGGTGACTTACAAGTACTAAAATGGAATGTTGACAACTGACAAAAGGTTTAATTTTACAAAGTCAAAGTGGCAATTTAAAACTGCAGACACAGGTTGCAAGGGCAGGCTTGGCAACATGTTTTACAGTTCTACTTTAGTGGGTGGCACAGTTATTGCTGCAGCCCATATATAACATTTAATTTGATGGCCTTAGGGTACATATGGCACCATATTATAGGGATGTATAAGCAAATGAAATGTGCCAATTAGGTCTAGGCCAATGTTACCATTTTTAAAGGGAAGAGCACTTTATCACTGGTTAGTAAGAGTGAAACATTAAGATCCCGATGGCCAACTAAAATAAGTTCAGTCAAAGAAGGCAGAAATCAATGGGGAAAACTAAGCAAAAGATGGTAATTTTTAAGACTTCATATAGTTTTGTCTTATTACATGGTCCCCTGTCCTGTTCACAATGGAACGGCTTAACATTTATACTTCTCTTTCTTGCTTCCTGATGACTGACCACCTTCTGTGAAAAAAACATAACCCATCAAAAATTGCCACCACTTGTCTATCTCTCAGGTCTAATGTACCCCCATATTCTTCTGGTTTTCTGTCCTCCTTCCAATTCTACTCATGGAATCCCTGTTACTTCCCCAATTCTGGCAGAATGTATACTGTAATGTTATTCTTGCCTATCTCCCAAATGCAAACTGCTAGACCTGGCATCCTAGGCGCGTTTTCCCCTGTCTTTTTTTTTACTTCTGACGGCCTGTTTTTGACTTTGTGCAGCACTTTATTTTTGCAGTTTTTTTTAACTCTGGGCCCTTTACCACTGCTGATCAATGCTAAAATGCAAGTGCTCCTGATGTAAATTGTTATTGTGATTGGTAACTCATTATTAGCATTATTTTGCTAGTAAGTCCCTAGTAAGGTGAACCAGCTATGCAGAGGGCCTGTAAATCAAATGCTACTAGTAGGTCTGCTGCACTGATAGTGCCACCCACGAGTAGCCCTTCAAACCTGTCTCAAGCCTGGCACTGCAGTGGCTGGGTGCTCAGTTTTAAACTACCATCTCAACTTGGCAAATGCGCCCATTTGCCAGGCCCAAACCTTCCATTTTACAGTGTGTAAGGCACACCAAAAAGAGGTCCAAGGTAGCCCCATGGGCATGGTGCAGTGTATGTGAAAGGTAGGAAACGTACTGGTGTATTTTACATGTCCTGATAGGGAAATACTGCTAATTTTGGTTTTTCGCTATTGCAAGAACTCTTTCTCCTGTAGGTTATCATCTTTCATTTGGGAAAGGATGGAGATTAAAAGTTTGGGATCCCCGAACTCACAGTTTAAAAAAACATCTTTTAGTGAAGTTGGTTTTTAAATTGTATGTTTGAAAATACCACTTTTAGAAAGTGGGCCTTTTTTTGCTTTACCATTCCGTGTCACTGCCTGCCTGTGGAATCCATGTCTGAGGGAGGGTGGCCGTTGGGCTGCTTGTGCATTCAGTCTAGACAGTCACACAAAGGGAGCTAAGGTGTGGCCCGCATATCCTGATGGCCCATCACCAGGCTGATGAGTCTCCCTGAGCTAGAGTGGTGAGAGGAGTTGTCAATGACACCTAAATAGGGCTGTGCCTGTCCTCACACAAAGCTAACTCCTCCCCCTGTAGTGTGTCTGGAGCAAGGTTAGGGAAAGGCAGGGTGTAGTGCACTGCAAAGACTACTTTAAAGTTTGCCTGCTTCAAAGACAAAAATTGGTATAAGTATTGGAGCTGTGACACTATAACTTCAGAACATTTCTGGACTAAAGGATATTCGGCCAAGAAGAAGAACTGGATGATGTAGGAGGGGAACTCCAAATCTGCTGTTGCTTTGTTGTGCTGGCTTGCTGTTTCTGTCTTTGGCAGTGGAAGGACTGGACATTGCTTTCTGCATCCTGCTTCCAAGGTCCTCCAAGGGCGTGTGTCTGCTTGCCTCCTGTTAAGAAGTCTCAGGGGCATCAAAGACTTCACCTGCAGCCCCTGACCACCTCTGCTGGGAGTTCAACTTCTGACCTGCCAAGTGGTGCCTTTTACAAGTCAGGGCCCTTGGAGGTGGCTTTGCTGCAGAGAGAGAAGAAAATCCATGCATCAACACTCAGCGCACGTTCTTGCCGTCGCAACACCGAAGTGCTGTTGAATACTCAGTGCATCACTGCCGTGCACCCGAAGAGTCAACATAGTACATACCATGTAGCTGAAAGATCTCTGCAGCCTGAGCTCCGAGCACTGTGTAGCTGACGTCCGTGGTACCCGCTCTGACCTCGACGCAGGGATGTACGTTGTTACAACGCATGCCTTTACAACGCAGGTTTTTCAACGCAAGTCGTTACAATGACTTGCGTTGGGGGGTGCTGGATAGTGAATAGTTTAATTTACTATTCCAACTCCAGTCCCCGTGGATAGTAGGGAAGGTGTTGGATAGTAAATTAAACTATTACCTATCCTAGAGCGCCCCCCAGCGCAATTCGTTGTAATGACTTGCGTTGAAAAACCTGCGTTGTAAAGGCACTGCGTGGTAAAAGTTGCGTCATCAAGGATGTTTCCCCGACGCAGAGCGGCTGAAGCTATGCATCACCTGCTTGCCAGCTGGGAAATTGACGCGGCACCTGGTCCAACGCATTGACCCAGTGTGTTTGGATTTTTCATGCATCATACTTGGAATCTGTCTCTTCGTCCACGTAACCCTGCAGCTACTGGCGAAGGCAACATGTCTGGGAATGGATGCTTCACCTCCCATCTCAGTAAGGAATTGATGCAACACTTCCCCTGCAATGCAGAAGGAACCAACACCTCCGTTCCTCTGGTACTAAGGAATCAACGCATTTTGAAGCATTTGTACTAAAACAAGCGCATCTCTAGAGTTCTATGGACTGAACTTGCTTAACCTTTTAAAAGTGATATCTTTGCTTATGTATGCTGGATTTTAGTTGTTTTGGTCTTATTTTACTTAGATAAAGATTGGTTATTTTTCTAAACTTGTGTGTAGTCCATTTGGAATGTTTCTCTGTATTACTATGTGTGTGTACAAATGCTTTACACATTGCCTCTGGGAAAAGCTTGGCTGTTTGTGCCAAGCTTCAAGGATGTGAACTGGGGTTATCTTAGCTGTGTAATCCCCTCACTCTGACTAGGATAAGGGTCCCACTTAGACAATGTGCAAACCTGCGCTAACTAGAGACCCCCATTTCTAACACAAACATTTTCTCATCACCCCCAAAAACTTAAAACTCATCACCCCATTGTTAGAAACTGGGTTGCAGGTTGACTAGGGTGTGAGCACTAGTCAAGCAGCAACCACATTCCAAGTCAGGGTAAGAAGCAGGCATACCGTATATTAACCTGTGCTCACCTTCTGGTAGCTTGGCACAGAGCAATCAGGCTTAACTTAGAGGCAATATGTCCAAGTATTTGTGAAATATTTCAAACAGTAAAACAGTGAAAACTCCACACAATAAGATTCAACACCAGATTAGGAAAATATAACTTATTTAGTGAAAACAAGTCTAAAACTACAGAAACCCAATAAGTAGAACCTAAGATATGAAAGAATAAACTGTACAATAGCACTTACAAGCAATCAGCCCTTAGTTGGGATATATGGTCACGCTGGACCGGGACAAAGTCAAAAGTTTAAACCGACTGCGAAGGAGCATCGGCCTGATATAGTGTCCTAGTGAGGCCCGTTGAAGAAAAGTACCTTGATCCTGGCTGCGTCGACATCAAAGGTGTGGACCGCAGTCAAAGCGATGTGATGTGTCGATCCACACAGTGGGAGTGATGCACTGGTCCTGATACGTGCAGCAGCAATGATACGTCAGCTCTGATGAGTGAACATCTGCAATGGAGAGATTCAACGTCATCATTGAGAATGCCACAGATGAAGATGTGGGGACCTCGTGCAGTGGTAGTTCCGAAAGCAAAGTGGCACCACTTGGCAGGGCAGAATCCAGTTGCAGAAGCAGGTAAGTTGGAAGTCTTTTATGTGCCAGAGACTTCAGATCAGGAGGTTAGACAGCTAACATTTGGAGTCTCTCTGGGTTGAAGTAATGCATATCCAGTCCTTTTCACCTAGGCAGGAGAACAGCAGGCAGCAGGGCATCACAGCAAGGCATGAGTCCAGCAAGGCAGCAGTTAAGCATAGTGACAGTCATTCATCAGCACAGCAGTCCTTTTTCCTGGCAGCGTCTTCACAGGTTCAGAAGGGTACTTAAGTGGTCATGGCCATACACCACATATAAGGGGATGTCATCATCCATATCATCACCCCTTTGTAATCATCCAAGAACCTAGGTGTGCATGCCCTGCCATACTCCATACATTATCCTGACTCAATGATGTGGTTGTGTCAACCACCTCATGGAGAATGTCAAGTGCCTGCAGAAAATGTTTTTCTTAGGTCTTATTCTTTTGCACACAATTCAATTGCACAAGTACTTGCTTCATCTTCTTTAAGTCACATTTTGACTTAATTTTCACTTCCTGTAACAGTGATTTGAACTTCACAAGTTTATTTTTTGGCAACTTGGATGCCACTGCCATGGAATTCCTAGGAATTTTATACTCATCGCTGGTCCTTATGTCTTTTCTTGCAATAGCGGCACAATCAAATTATACTCGTTCTGTCACTCTCATCAGCCAAGCACACACACTCCATCAACCCAATCTACCTGAAGGAAATTGTTGAGGTAGTGCTTCAGATGCTCAGACCAGGCCACTTTTTTAAGCACCAAATACAGGATGGTACTGTAATTTTTGAACACCACACATGCTTCTGCTCAGCTTATGGCCCTGACCATGTCACCAAAGAATTATTTATCAAACCATATCTGCAACAGGAAAACATCCTCAGAGTCTACTGCCAGCAGGTGAAAGGTAGATCAAATTTCCCTCTTCCCGATCTCTGCTACCACTCCACATCCCCAGGCAAGTTCCAATGCCTCATCAATGCCAGTGTTAGTCCTGGAGCACACGTCTTGGGTTGTGTATGATTAACCATAATCACCTATCCCAGCTATGAAAAGTGATGTATCAATCAGCACTCTTCAATCCTCTTATTCAGAAAAAGATCAGATGTCAAAAATATCAAGTCTGAAATGCAGAGAAGCAAAATATGGTGAAGATTAGTAAATGTAGGCCATTGTAGGTTTAGTATAATGAGCTTTGTGTGTGTACCTCCATAATGGATTTATGTATCTTCAAGATACATAGATGTGGAGTTAAGAATTGTAAATCTATACATACCTATGTGAACTGATCTTCTTCATTTTTTCGTCCTTGATATGTAGGTATATATTCTTTAGATATTCAATATTTTTCTACTCGAAAATCTGGAATACAAGTCTGCCATTCTGATGTAGAGATGTTCTATCAACCTATCCATTTTCCCTTTATGGCCAGCTGTTTTGTGAATATTTGTCTGCATCACAGCCTCCTTCATCAACCCTGTTTGTCTTCCTAGTACTACATGTTTACACCAACCCATCTTGTTGTGCCTGTCTTATCTGTGCATTCTGACCTCTCTAGCACCACTTCCCTATTCTGCATCACCCATCATAAGAAACTGACTTTCTCTTTCCCTGCCTCTGTACTTTTCTCTAAGAATTTCTCTCATGAGTCCCATAATTTATCCTGGAATTTCGCAAATGAATTTCACACATCCTCTCATCATCCTGCCTCTCACATGTTTCCCATAAATTTACCACATGCTCATGCTCTATGTTAGCCGCTTGAATTTGTAGGGATCCAGACCATTTCAGTCTCATATTACCTGCATCCTTCCTGTCTGCAGCCATTTCTAGCTATAGCTACTTCTTCTTGCTGCCATGTTCCTCCTCTGACACATGCAAACTGCAATTCTGAATTTGTCTCCTCACAGTACCATCCATTTACTTCCCTCCGGTCTAAACTTTCCTCCTGGTCTCTCACCACCCAGCAGTGCAATTAACTATGCCAACCATGTTCCATTTCCCTCAGCTGGTGATCGAGTGTCTGGCAACTCTGTCTCACCTTATGGTATGTTTTCATCATTGAATGAGCAAATATCAAGCTCTTCAATGACGCATGTACTCTGCCCTTGCATCTCATCCAATGGCATTCCTTTTTGAGATGGTGGCACCCTTTCTCCTGCCACACATTCCGATGATGCTAGGGCTGCTATAAAATGCACCCTCTCTGCCTGAAAATGTAGTGATTCACGCCTGGGGTAACTGTGCCACCCCAAAAAGGTAAACACGATGGTCTGTGGGCCTACTCCCTGAATGGGGTGCATGTCCTGCCCAAATTGCTGAGGTCTGGTGTGCCACCTTCCTCAACATGTCGCTCAGTTGCATTCTCTCCTTTGCCAACCTGTCTCTTCTCTTCCTTCATCCTTCATGATACTCACATGCGTCTGCACCTACATCTGCCGATCACTGCCTGAACCCCCTGTACCCCACAGCGCTCATGATGATGCCAGCTCTCACATTCCTCCCAATGGCTCTAGTCCTCCCCTTCTTCAGAAGTTGCCCATCTGATGATACTACTAGACCTGACACTCTGGGGAGTTGTCTGCACTTTAGAAACAGCCTACCTGACTTCCCGGTGGTTGTCCTGTTCTGCGCCTCATTACTCATCAGTAATGCTGCACTTGTAGTATCCCACCACTTCTCTGGCTCCTAGAGAGAGACATGCAGACCTTGAGTACCATGGGCTCTCCCACAGATGCTGCTCTCCTTGCATGCCGTTCTGCCTGTATGATGTGGTGGGCATCCTCACTTCTGCTGGCCACTTTCACGCCTCCCAAAAGACATCTACCACAGTCTGAATTGCCTTCTCAAATGGATCACAACTCAGAGAAAACCTTTTGCATTTTACTTAGAGGGATTGACAAAAATCCCCTTCACAGATGCACATATGGGTGGTGATGTAACAGCTGAATATGTATGTGTGTCAGTTCACCCTGCATCCTTGATAAGCCCCCAGCCCCCAAAGTTCTCTATTGGAAAATACATTATTAGTAGAGATTAGTAGGCAAGTAACAAGGCCACGATCAAAAACATTGGTCCAGTCAAGGTCTCAATAAATTAAACCCTTGTCCAACCCTTGGTAGCTGGCAATGAGCAGGCAGACTTAACGTAGGCGACAGGTGTGTAAAGCATTTAAAAACACCAATACATTAAAGAAGTAAGACAGAGCACACAATAAAAATCCAACACCAATTTATAAAAATAGGTTATATGTGTGTGAACAAATAGATACCAAAATGGCAAACATCCAATATAGGAAACCTAAGATATTAATTTCTAAAGAATAAATACTTTCTAGTACTTATAAAACAATAGCACCAACTTGGGACATCTGGTCTCTCTTGACCGGGACAAAGTCAAAGTTAGAGGCGACCACAATGGAGCCCTGGTTAGATACAGGAGCAGGAGGCCTCAGTCAAAATTTTCCCTTCACACTTAGAAACTATTCTGGAGGATTTTCTCTCGACATCGAGCAGGGTCTCTCCAGCAGGCCGTATTTGTTGCCTGGTGCAACGCGAGTCCTCAGTGAATTCCTGGAAGTCATGGATGGATGGATGGATAGGTTTTTATATAGCGCAATATCACCGCCAGGTCTCAAAGCGCTTTGCATTGGGAACCCGTCCTGGTTTTTCCCTGTGAGATGGCCCCTACTGGGTATCCCCAAGGTGAAAGCCAGGCATCCCGCTGCGGGAGGCCGTAGTGGAGATTAAGCAAGCTATTGCCCAGAGTTGCAGAGTGTGAACCTGTGATTCGAGTAGGCACCGAAGCGAGAATTACCGAGTTCGTGGACGTTTTGTGCTCAAGACCCTGCCGCGTCGGGAATTGTACCCTGGTCCCGGGTCTGGTCTCAGCATCCGGGTCTGCCTCCTCTAACCAGTGAGCCACACTGCTCCTCTGCAACTTTCATCTGGACGAACCTTAAATCCATCCCGGGTCGAGGTTTAACGTTGACTCTCAGCGTCTGGTCAGTCACCTTTTGGGACTTTTTCCAGAAGTTGCTTCCGACTTCTCCAAACATCTAGAACTATTTCCTGAAGTTCCTGTTTTGGTTCAAAAGTGTCTCAAACACCAATCCAAAGGTTATGTACAAAAACAATTGTAGCGTTGTATAAGCGAGTCACACATCAAAAGCAGTCTGAAAGCGTACAGGGCTTACAAAATGGAAAAGCGAATTTGTCCGCAAAAACACGCAATCAGAAAAGTCATGGTGCCACTCAGGATTACTAGCACCCCACTATCATGTGTGCGAACATACACTTAAACCTAAAAGGGCCTAACTGTACAGAAATGTGACTGACAGAATCCCGGCACTCTGAAATTTTAACAATTTATAGGTGTATAACCTTATTCAGTTTTTACATCAATATAACAAAGTTCTGTTCATGCACAGATCAGAGCCCAGAGATAGATTCATAAACAATATTTAAGTGGGATTTTAAGAAGTTAATACATATCAAAATTTATTTTTACATTTAAGCTAAAAACAACATCATAATGATGCGGCAAAAAAACTGATGTCCGAGACGTAGGACGGCGCATTTAACCGAGAAAGTATCTTCAAGGGCTTATCACAGCCTTCATGATCCACTCCTAATGTTAATAACATCATAGCCTGGAATATTGAACATTAATTAGAAAATCCTCTTACCAGAATTTATTCAAGTTATGGTCTATTCGTTCTAATATCTGGGACCACCTTGTTTGTATCAATTATTCACCCAGGTCCCAGTGACTTATTGGGTTAACCCGTGTTTTTACAGCACTACTGCTGGGGCAAGCAGGCTCAGAGAAAAAGGACCATCGGAAAGGGGCCCGAGAGGCAGGTGCGTATCCGGGCCCCTGGGGACCACAGCAGGCGGGCCCTGGGTGCTGACTTCCCCCATCTTGGCATCTCCGGACCTCTCGTAGGTCTGCCTGAGCAAACTCGGAGAAAAAGGACCATCAGGAAGAATCTGAAAGGCAGGTGTGTACCCGGGCCCCTGGGGCCCCCAGCGGGGGGCCCGGGTGCCACCTTCCCCGTCTCAGCTTCGCCGAACCTCACGGAGGTCTGCCTGAGGAAAAATAGTCATAGAAAAAGGACCATCGGCAAGTGGCTGAGAGGCAGGAGCGTACTCAGGCCCCTGGGGGCCCCTGCGGGCAGGCCCGGGTTCTGCCTTCCCCTGAGTCAGATTCGCCGGACCTCACGGACCCTCTCTCTAGTAATCTGGAGGAAAATTACCCCCCTTTCTTGTAATCCGTGCACACAGGGTGACAGAGGGGGCCCAAAGCGCGAAAGTACACAACTCCTGGAGCCCTCGCTGGGATCCGGGAGGCAAATGGCACCTCATCGGGACTTCCAGGGAAGTTTGGCCATCTGGTTGCCCCATAGGAAAGCATTGCGGGTGACCAGATGGCCAATTGGATCTGGGCAGCCAGATGGCCGAGGGGATCTGGGCGACCAGATGGCTGACGGGATCTGGGCGACCAGATGGCCAGGCACGAAAGTGAAGCCATCTGGACACCCTGCGCCCCAACGAAGGAGTGGTTACAAAAGGGGGGTTAAACCCATGTGGTCACGGGGATCTGGGTGCTAAGTGGTACATATATAAGGGGGTCCCCGTAAGAGAGGAAGGTGTATTGTAGGCAACATACACTGGAATTTTATAAAAATACATTCGAAAACTGGTTTGCAATTGGTAATTTGATTTATTAACCAATGCTCTGTGATTGCCGATTGACAAAATTAAATCACATCAATTCATAAATAGTAAGGCCCCAAGGGGGAGGAAAGGGAGGGAATTGGTGCTCAGGGAAGTGTTAGATTGAGAAAAAAAGTGACACAGTATCAAAGAAGGTAACCAATGTAATACCAAATTGCAGACATAGGTCAAAACAAATATAATACAAAAGCCAAAATACAAGGCAAAATTCAAAAATTGTTCATGGGAGAAGAATTCGACGGTCACATCTAATTATTAGATAAATTGGGGGTGTGCCGGGATTTCAACAAAAGGGAAACAAGTCGACGTTTCGACCCCTATCAGTAGGCCAATTGAAGTCCTTTCACGGGGTCTTCATCAGGACGTCACAAAGGGAGAAGGGTAGGATGGGGCAATTCTGTGTAAGAAATTTGAGGGAAAATGTGTTTTAGTGTATACCAAGCAAATGACAAGAAAAAGACGAAATTTAGGTCCAAAAATTATTTACCATGGAGTACGGCCCAGCCGGGCTCTGTACATGGAAAAACGCGCCACGCTGACTGTCGTGGTCAATCTGATAAAGTGGAAACCTCAAATAAAGAGGAGAACAAATAATCAATAGAGTTCTAATAAATCAAAGAATGAAAACTGGTTTTAAAACCAATTGCATACTACAAATGTTGACACTGCTGTTACCAAATTCTACTCAAGGCTTTACCAAACATAAATGCCAGTAGAAATTGCATCTTGATTGGTCATGGGGGTGTATAAAACCGACATCAGACTACAAAGGATTTAAAAATGTACCTTTAGGTCGATATTACTCGAACCGTCTGGGGTCCAAAGGATTTAAAACAGTGCGGCAGAGACAAATTCAGAGACAAATTCTGGTTGTAAAGTTATTCTCCTATGGTAAACAAAGTGGAGAGAAATTGTTTACCAAACAGTGCGTGTGGTGCTCACGTAGGGAATACTGCGCTACATGCTACCGATTACTTACATGGAATGGAGCAAGACCCGCAGTCTACTTAAAACGTTTAGGCAGCCTCAATTGCAGACGTACGCCGGATGAGAGGTTCATAGTCCACCTCAGGGCGGGAATTAGTTCTTGCGCCTGTCCGTCTGTTTTTGTTTTAGGCTGGAAAGAGGGAGGAGGAGAATCGGTTGGTTGTTCGAGGTGCGGGGCTTACTGTAAATCACCAGCACCTAAAACTACTTACGGAAGAAGACAAAGCGGGCAGCCAGCGTCTGTGCAATTCCTAACACGAACTCCGCCGTAACAGCAACGCAGAGTTTGGGGGCGGGGCCAACTAATGTGCCGGAGTGATGAAGAGGGAAAAGTGACTCCCGGTTAGAAAGCAGACTCCGCAAAACCACATGGTTAAAATTGTAATTGACTCTCGTGAGTTTCGAATCAGTGATGGTTTTACAACGACTATTTTTGGAAAAATAATAATAATACATTTCAAAACTAACATTGGTGCAACTCTCACGCAGGAGGTTGAAAACCAATCTACGGACATTACAAGTTGCTATTTCATAATGGCATCAGTGAAACTATAACTTTCGTTTACACACCCAGTATGAATTATAGATTGTTCATTATTCTTGTAAATAGATGGTTTTTAAAAAAGACAACTACATTTAGAGAATTAGTAACATTGGTGCCACTCTCACGGAGGAGGTTGAAGACCAAGCCACAAGGCATTACAAAATATTAGAAACCTTTATAAACCATCATAGACCGTACGAGTCTTGATATTACTACCATCATCAGTTCATTACAGGGAACTCGTGCACTTCTCCAACATCCGGATCAGGAGGAATTGTTCCACACGAGCAAACTACCTGAAGGAGTCTGAGGTCCTAACCGAACGCCTTATTACACGAGGATACCCATCCAGGATGGTGAAAAGAGTAGGAAAACGGGCTTGGTATAACCCACGTGAGACCCTACTTAATCCAGATAACTCACCAAGGACAGCCCAAAACCGCATAATTTGTGTCACAACCTTTTCGACACGCAGTAATGACATCAAAAAAATCATTAATCAAAACTGGCCCTTGGTCGCGGATGTCATCAAACAAACTGAATTGCCCCTCCACTCGTTTAAGAGAGCCAAAAACATAAGGGACATGGTGGTCCATTCCTACTTAGAGTCAGAAAGCCAACCCACTCTGACATCCCTTTGGAACCTCCCCCCAGTAATTGGCCATTACCGGTGTGGGGCTTGCACTGCCTGTGAGACGACTATCCAGACTAAAACATTTACCCACAGTGGCAGAACCTACAACTTAAAACATTACACGAATTGTAATTCTACTGGGGTCATTTATATCATCCGGTGCCCATGTAGCCAGCTATACGTGGGACAAACCCAACAGAAAATAAAATCCAGGATTTCGTCCCACTCTAGCAGATTAAGATGCAAAGTGGCAGGGGCGCCTTTGGTAGACCACTGGCTGCAAGCAGGACACTCTGTCACAGACCTACGATGGTTTGTCATTGAAAAGGTCTCTCTGGGCAGAAGAGGTGGCAATCTCCCCCTAATACTGAATACACGTGAGTCCAAATGGATGTCCCTTCTGGACTCCATTAAGAATGGTCTAAATGAGCAGGACAGCAGCATTGCTCAATTGGCAACACTGGGTTAAAATCAACTGTGTATTAATGATCCAACACACTCGTTACACTCTCATGTTGGAGAAGTGCACGAGTTCCCTGTAATGAACTGATGATGGTAGTAATATCAAGACTCGTACGGTCTATGATGGTTTATAAAGGTTTCTAATATTTTGTAATGCCTTGTGGCTTGGTCTTCAACCTCCTCCGTGAGAGTTGCACCAATGTTACTAATTCTCTAAATGTAGTTGTCTTTTTTAAAAACCATCTATTTACAAGAATAATGAACAATCTATAATTCATACTGGGTGTGTAAACGAAAGTTATAGTTTCACTGATGCCATTATGAAATAGCAACTTGTAATGTCCGTAGATTGGTTTTCAACCTCCTGCGTGAGAGTTGCACCAATGTTAGTTTTGAAATTTATTATTATTATTTTTCCAAAAATAGTCGTTGTAAAACCATCACTGATTCGAAACTCACGAGAGTCAATTACAATTTTAACCATGTGGTTTTGCGGAGTCTGCTTTCTAACCGGGAGTCACTTTTCCCTCTTCATCACTCCGGCACATTAGTTGGCCCCGCCCCCAAACTCCGCGTTGCTGTTACGGCGGAGTTCGCGTTAGGAATTGCACAGACGCTGGCTGCCCGCTTTGTCTTCTTCCGTAAGTAGTTTTAGGTGCTGGTGATTTACAGTAAGCCCCGCACCTCGAACAACCAACCGATTCTCCTCCTCCCTCTTTCCAGCCTAAAACAAAAACAGACGGACAGGCGCAAGAACTAATTCCCGCCCTGAGGTGGACTATGAACCTCTCATCCGGCGTACGTCTGCAATTGAGGCTGCCTAAACGTTTTAAGTAGACTGCGGGTCTTGCTCCATTCCATGTAAGTAATCGGTAGCATGTAGCGCAGTATTCCCTACGTGAGCACCACACGCACTGTTTGGTAAACAATTTCTCTCCACTTTGTTTACCATAGGAGAATAACTTTACAACCAGAATTTGTCTCTGAATTTGTCTCTGCCGCACTGTTTTAAATCCTTTGGACCCCAGACGGTTCGAGTAATATCGACCTAAAGGTACATTTTTAAATCCTTTGTAGTCTGATGTCGGTTTTATACACCCCCATGACCAATCAAGATGCAATTTCTACTGGCATTTATGTTTGGTAAAGCCTTGAGTAGAATTTGGTAACAGCAGTGTCAACATTTGTAGTATGCAATTGGTTTTAAAACCAGTTTTCATTCTTTGATTTATTAGAACTCTATTGATTATTTGTTCTCCTCTTTATTTGAGGTTTCCACTTTATCAGACTGACCACGACAGTCAGCGTGGCGCGTTTTCCATGTACAGAGCCCGGCTGGGCCGTACTCCATGGTAAATAATTTTTGGACCTAAATTTCGTCTTTTTCTTGTCATTTGCTTGGTATACACTAAAACACATTTTCCCTCAAATTTCTTACACAGAATTGCCCCATCCTACCCTTCTCCCTTTGTGACGTCCTGATGAAGACCCCGTGAAAGGACTTCAATTGGCCTACTGATAGGGGTCGAAACGTCGACTTGTTTCCCTTTTGTTGAAATTCCGGCACACCCCCGATTTATCTAATAATTAGATGTGACCGTCGAATTCTTCTCCCATGAACAATTTTTGAATTTTGCCTTGTATTTTGGCTCTTGTATTATATTTGTTTTGACCTATGTCTGCAATTTGGTATTACATTGGTTACCTTCTTTGATACTGTGTCACTTTTTTTCTCAATCTAACACTTCCCTGAGCACCAATTCCCTCCCTTTCCTCCCCCTTGGGGCCTTACTATTTATGAATTGATGTGATTTCATTTTGTCAATCGGCAATCACAGAGCATTGGTTAATAAATCAAATTACCAATTGCAAACCAGTTTTCGAATTTGTTTTTATAAAATTCCAGTGTATGTTGCCTACAATACACCTTCCTCTCTTACGGGGACCCCAACGAAGGAGTGAGCGGGTGCCAGGGCACGGCGGCCCAGAGGCCCAGGGACCCAGCTGGGCCCCAGCCATGGAGGCTGCAAGGGGGACCCAACACGCCCTATGACCCGGGGATCCGCGGATACCTTGACAAGCAGGGGAGGCCTGCACGGGACAGATGGACCCCTGTCCTGGGCCCTTGGTGGAGCAGCAACCCGGGGCTCCCAGGCCCAGAGATGCAGGGGAACCCTCCCTGGGCCCGCCGGACACCATCCTGGACACCCTGCCATGTGGCAGGACCCAGGACGGAGCCCGTGGTGGGAAGGCTGCCCTCCTCGGGGCCCTCAGGGGCCCTGGCCGGAGCTCCTGAACCCAGCCAAGCCAGGGGAGGCTGCCTGGGCACAACGGAACCTCGACCCATGCCTTTGGCAGTGCAGCAAGCCAGGGGATGGAGCCCAGGGCCGGAGCAACCGACCCGAGGCCCGGCCGGGCCCCTGGACCCAGCCGGGGCTCCCAGGCCCAGAGGTGCAGGGGAAGCCTCCCTGGGCCCACCGGGCACCATCCCGGACACCCTGCCACACGGCAGGACTGAGGACGGAGCCTAAGGTGGGGAGGCCACCCTCCCCGGGGCCCACAGGGGTCCGGATAGAGCTCCTGAACCCAGCCAAGCAAGGGGAGGCTCCCCGGGCACCACAGAAACCCCGTCCCAGGCCTTTGGCACTGTGGCAGGCCGGGGGACAGCCTGAGCACCCAACCCGGGGCCCGGACAGGCCCCTGGACCCAGGCGGGGCTCCCAGGCACGGAGGCACAGGGGACACCTCCCCGGGCCCTCCGGACCCCATCCCAGGCACCCTTCTATGTGGGAGGACCCAGGGCGGAGCCCGGGTTGGGGAGGCCGTCCTTCCTGGGGCCCTCAGGGGCCTTGGTCGGAGCTTCTAAACCCAGCCAAGCAAGGGGAGGCTTCCAGGGGCACAACGGAACCCCGACGGGGGCCTTTGGCAGTGCAGCAGGCCGGGGCACAGGCCCAGGGCTGGGGCACCCGACCTTGGGCCCGACCAGGCCCCTGGACCCAGACGGGGCTCCCAGTCCCAGAGGCGCAGGGGACGTCTCCCCGGGCCCTCTGGACCCCGTCCCTTGCACCCTGCCACGTGGCAGGACCCAGGACGGAGCCGAGGTGGGGAGGCCGTCCTTCCTGGGGCCCTCAGGGACCCCGGTCAGAGCTTCTAAACCCAGCCAAGTAAGGGGAGGCTCCCCGGGCACCACAGAACCCCGTCCCGGGCCTTTGGCAGTGCGGCAGCCCAGGGGACAGGGCCCAGGGCCCGAGCACCCGACCCAGGGCCCTGCAGGGCCCCTGAACTCAGCCGGGGCTCCTAGGTCCGGAGGCACAGGGGACACCTCCATGGGCCCTCCGGACCCCATTCCAAGCACCCTGCCATGCAGCAGGACCCAGGACGGGCCCTAAGGGGCCCTGTCCGGAGCTTCTGAACGCAGCCAAGCAAGGGGAGACTGCCCGGGCACAACGGAACCATGACCCGGGCCTTTGGCAGTCACGCAGGCCGGGGGTGGGGCCCAGAGCCGGAGCTCGCGACCCCGGGCCCAGCAGGGCCCTGGACCCAGCTGGGGCTCCCAGGCCCGAGGCACATGGGACGCTTCCGCGGGCCCTCCAGACGCCCTCCCAGGAACCCTGTCACGTGACCGTGACAGGGTGATGTATCCCGCATTGCAATTGTGGCGATGGTACCCACGTATTGGGTCACCTCTTGGACAAGACGCAGTTCACCCAGACCCGAGCGATACTTACATCAGTGGATGCCGAAAAGGCCTTCAACAGGGTCCATTGGCCTTATTTGCACCAAGTCCTCTGCTGGTTTGGGTTAGGGGAGAGATTCAGGAATTGGGTGAACTGCGTCTACCATAGTCCGCAAGCCCGCATCTGGGTCAATGGGGTGGTATCATCCCTTTAGGTTGGAGCGGGGTACGAGGCAGCCCTCACCCCTCGGCTGTTCACGCTCTACATGGAGAATTTTGCGGAAAGGGTCCGCCAGCTTCCCACGGTCACCGGGATCCAGATGGGAGACAGGGAGCACAAGATTTCGCTATATGCGGACAATGTGTTGCTTTTTTTAACTCATCCCTTGATGTCTCTTCCCCCTTTGTTGGAGGAAGTTGGTGCCTTCAGTGTTGTGTTGGGATTTAAAATCAACCTGAACAAGACCTAAGCACTCAGCCTTACATTGCCAGCCACGGACCAATGCCTTCTACTGGTGCACTTCCCATTTACCTGGGCCACTAGCGGCATCACATACATGGAGGTCTGGGTTTTTTCAACCTCTGAAAAGATTGCCCAGGTGAACTACTCAGAGATATTGGCTAAGGTTCATCAAGAATTGAACAGTTGGAAGAAACATGCCCTCTACTGACTGGGCAAGATCAATCAATCAATCAGGCATTTGTTAAGCGTGACTACTCACCCGTAAGGGTCTCAAGGTGCTGAGGAGGGTGTGGGGGGTTTAGCAGGCTCCAGTCTATCAAGGGGGTGTCTGTCGAACAGCCAGGTTTTGAGGTTTCTTGTGAAGATGGGGAGCGATGTTGTCTGTCTAAGGTGGAGAGGAAGGGCGTTCCAGGCCCAGACTGCGAGGAAGGAGAAAGAGCAGCCTCCCAATCTGGTCTATCTGGTGCAGGGAACCACGGCCTAGGAGAGCTGGGCTGATCGTAGGGTTCTCTGGGGTGCGTGAAATTTGAGTTGGCTGTTCAGGTATGCTGGTCCGGTGTTGTGGAGAGCCTTGTGGGCCTGGATGAGCATCTTGAAGGTGACTCTAGCTTCGATGGGGAGCCAGTGGAGTGTGCGCAGGTGCTGGGAGATGTGGCAGTGTCTTGACAGGTCGAGGACCAGTCTTGCGTCAGCGTTCTGGATGTTCTGTAGCTTGCGGATGAGGTTTTTGTTTATTCCCGCATAGAGTGCGTTGGCATAGCCGAGTCTGCTGGTGACCAGGGCATGTCGTCTGTGTATGACACAATGTTGAGTCCATAGGTTCTGATGATGGGGGCGAGTGGAGCCATGTAGACGTTGAAGAGTGTAGGGTTGAGGGAGGCCCCATGGGGGACTCTGCAGGTGGTAGGTGTAGGGTGCGAGATGAAAGGGGGGAGTCTGACATGCTGCATTCTGACAGAGAGGATGGAGTGGATCCAGTTGAGGGTCTTGGATCACTGCATCGTGAAGTCTGCGTATTAGGGTCCGGTGAGAGACTTTGTCGAACGCCACTTATAGGTCGAGGAGGATGAGGGCTGCTGATACTCTTCTGTCCAGTAGGGTGCAGATGGCATCTGTTGCAGCGAGGAGGGCGGTTTCCGTACTGTGTTTTTTTTCTGAAGCCGGATTGGGAGGAGTCAAGGATGTTGTGCTCTTCGATGAATGTGGCGAGTTGGCTGTTGATGGCTTTCTTGATGATTTTCACTGGGAACGGGAGCAGGGAGATGGGTCTGTAGTTTTTGAGGTCAGTGGGGTCCACCGAGGGTTTCTTCAGGAGGGGGTTGACCTCGGCATGTTTCCAGTTGTCTGGGAACGTGACGGTTGCCAGGGAGCGGTTGATGGTGTGTCAGAGCATGGGTGTGATTGTGTTGGCGTCTCAGTTGAAAATGTGGTGGGGCAGTGGTCCGTGGGGGCCCCAGAGTGCATTGAATTCATCTTCTTCAGTGTGTCTTTGGTGGTGAGGGCTGTTCAGTTGTCGATCACTGCCTTCAGGTGTCGGGTGGTTGGTGAAGGTTCAGTGTGTTGGTTGTCTTCGTCGAAGTTGTTGTAGATGCTCTTGATTTTGTGGTGGAAAAAGGTGCTGAGTTTGTCGCAGAGGTCTTGTGAGGAGGGATGTCGGTGGACTCGCTGGTAGGTTGAGCAAACTACTTGATGATGTTGAAGAATTCTTTGCTGTTGTGTGTGTGAGTAGAGATTCTGTCTTCTATAACTTTTTTCCTTGTTTTTCTGATGAGTAGGTGGTGGGCGTTGGTGGCGGCTCTGAAGTGGTTGTGGGCTTCTGTGGATTTGGTGTTCCCCCAGGCCTTTTCAAGGTGGTGGCAAGTGCCTCTGAACTCTCGAAGTTTGGTGGTAAACCACCTGGCTTTCTTGGCATGAGTGTTGTTGTTTATCTTGAGAGGGGCTATGGTGTTGGCGCTGTCGGAGATCCATCTGTGTAGTGTTTGGGCTGCAGTGTTGGGGTCTTCGTTTTCCGCGATGGTTGGGGTGGAGTTACTGAGTGAGGAGGTTAGGTGGTCGTCGGTGATTCTGGTCCAGTTTCTTTGTGGGAGGAGGTGCAGGTATGTGTGGCCGTTGGCTGTTCTGAAGGTGAAGTGAATGCATCGATGGTCAGTCCATGGGAGTTTGGTGTTGTAGCTGAAGGTGTTGAAGTTACCTGTTGTGAAGAGGGGGTCGAGAGTGTGTCCTGTTAATTGCGTGGGTCCAGTTACAATCTGGCGGAGTCCAATGTTGTGGAGGTTGTCCAGGAGGGATGTGGTGCTTGGGTCCAGTAGGTTGTCGAGGTGGAAGTTGAGGTCTCCCAGTAAGGTGAAGTTGGTGGGCGCGATGGCATCGATGGCATGCGGGGTGATGATGTCCGTGATGGAGCTAGCTAAAAGTCTGTGGGGGCCAGGGGGTAGGTAGATGAGCGTTCCTCAGAGGGTGGTGGTAGGGCTGGCCAGTATCTTGAATTTAAAGTGTTCCATCAGGTCTCGTCAAGGAGTCTCGTCAAGGAGTGTGCCCAGGCGAAGGGTTGATTTGTGAACGATGGCCATTCCTCCTCCCGGGGGGGGTGGCAGTCCTTGGAGATCTTGTATCCTTGGGGAATGGCAATGGCGATGGCGTTGTCCGGTCCCGAGGTGGTGATGGGCCATGTTTCAGTGAAGAACACTACGTCTGGGGTGGTGCTGTCGAGGAGGTACCAGATTTCTGTGGCATGTTTGTGGAGGGATCGGACGTTGGGGAGGATGCATTGCAGGGTCTTTGGTTGGGTTGTGGTTTTGCTGGCGGGTTGCGCAGGGTCTGTGGTCTTGGCGGTGCTGCATGTGTGCTGGCAGTGGTGACAGCAGAAGGGTCCGTGGGTGTCGGCTGGTGATGCTAACTTGCAGTTGTTGTTGCATCCTGGGTTGAATGCATGGAGTGCCGCTGAGTCAAAGCGTTGGCATTGCTGAGGTCCAGGGTTCCTGGTGCTGGTCACGGTCGTGTCGCGGTCAGGTCATGGACGAGCGCAGACGGGCTTGCCTTTGGTGCACCAGTGGCGCGCCGGCAGCCCGCGTCCATGCAGCGACCACAATTAAGTAGGGGTTGGGGAGGGATGGAAAGATGGGAGGCAGGAGCGGAGAGGGGAGCTGGATTGGGGAGGTTGTGTTGGTCATGCCGGGGGGAGGGGCCGCAGAGGCAGCAGCAGCAGCAGCAGGGAAAAATTGCATTAAACGCCAAAAATAGAGGAAAGAGTGGAAATGAGGCAGTGAAAGGTGCAAGAAAAGTGTGGAAAAGACACCGAAGGAGAGTGAGAGGGGAAGATTAAATCAGTGAAAAACAAGTGAAAATGGAGGAAAGACACAGAGGGGGAGTGAAAGGGGGAGACAGAAATCAGTAAAAACGAGGGAAAACAGAGGAAAGACACAGAGGGTGAGTCAAAGGGGGAGATTGAAATCAGTAAAAAATTAGTGAAAATGGAGGAAAGACACAGAGGGGAGTGAACGGGGGAGATTGAAATCAGTAAAAAACGTGAGTAAAAACAGAAGAAAGTCACAGAAGGAGAGCAAAAGGGGGAAATTCCAATCAGTGAAAAACGAGTGAAAATAGAGAGAAAGAAGGGAAAGAGAGAAAGTAGACAGAGGGGTCCACTGGACCACCAGGAATGAGGCACAGGTAAAACGTGTGGGTGGAGGAGGGCCATGAACACTATCACTCATCTAGCCCAATAAAACAGAGGTAACTACAGTACATTTTCAGCCTGTCTTCCATGCACCAGCCAACATTTTTTACTCTGATTCTAATACAGAAAACCTGAAGCGGTTGCTCTGGTAAGCACAACAGCAGTAGAAATCCTAACAGATTTAATTAATTTACTAGGTGAACATCTCGCCACACAGTACAACGCAATTAGTGACTGGGAACAGTAATGTAGGATTCTGATAACAAAGCATGACAATGAGAAAATCCACCCCAAATCAACTGCCAAGCGCAGAGCCACACCATAATGGACAAAAATTCTTATCTCAGCAAAAAGGGCACTAAATAGGGAGTATCACGTGTTGAAATGCAACGATCAGGCAAGTATACAACAAGACATAGTAAGGAAACTGCACCAAGTACAAGAGGGCAGTGTGGCTGGCCAAGAAACAGCATTTCAACATGTTCTGGGCAAAAATGATCCATGCATGCAATTTCAGAACTTTATAGCATTTTGGAAAATAATCCTT
Organism: Lissotriton helveticus; assembly: GCF_964261635.1. Classification (NCBI taxonomy): domain Eukaryota; kingdom Metazoa; phylum Chordata; class Amphibia; order Caudata; family Salamandridae; genus Lissotriton; species Lissotriton helveticus. The sequence continues at coordinate 2,055,169,329 of NC_136063.1, read as the reverse complement.
GGACTAAACAAGGATCATGCACCAACATATGTGAAACAAACATAACCGAGGAGGTCTGGACTCATCACTTGCAAAAACACTACTCAATAAGGCTAGAAGAGCCATGAGCAAATACAGTCGATGGAACTCACCAAGGTTGCAGCTGCCCTCTAAACTGGGTGCTCCTAGAATATCAGCCTGACTCGAAGGGCACTGGGAGGGATGGTAAGTAAGAAGGCATATCACCCCAGGATATAGGGTCAACAATAGTAACATTGAGGTGAGGCTCCCCAACAAAAATCATGACCCAGCCAAAATGAGACCAAAACAAATAGAAATTATAATGAGGATGAGAGGAACCAATGGCACCCTAGGCATCCCAGGTCGAAGTGGACTCCTCTCCGCCCTGTATAAGGCTAACCCAGATTCATTGCAAACACATTTTTTGTCTTCTTTTTAGTGCTTGAACCTTCATCTGGCAATTCCTGATTCCTTGCGTGGATCCACACAATTTTTAAAGGGAGAGACAGACGCAACCCAGGAAACTATTGATAAGAGCCTTGCTCAGCATCAACTCCAAGTATAATGCAATACTAGTGCTGAAAGACTTGCAAGACTGGTGGATAATTTGGAACTCATACGATGGAACCAAACAGGATTCCGCCCTACCTAGGGAACGTCATCTAATTTTGCTGCTGTGACACTTAGGTGCATGTCATAAATGCACCACACAGTGGGGCGCAAGAGCGACGCAACTCTTAAATAAGATTTATCAAGCCAAGCAATCCCACCTTGTGTGGCCTTAATGAATCTAAAGTAAAGCAACACAACGCTAATCGCTGTGTTGCGTTACTCTGCCCCAGGGAGGCATTCCATGGATGGAGCATGGGTGTTCCGATGCATCCACTCATGGAGTATTATGCAATCCTAGATTTACCTTTATTGGTGGACCTGAGAATATGTCAAAATACTGCTCCTCTCCAGGTGAGGCATAACGAGGTAAAATATCTTTATTTATCCTTGTTACTTCCTCTATCTTTGTGTGCTGGCACCAATTCACTGTCGTGCAAGGGTGCCTGCCTTGGCACTATGCAGTTAATTGTGTGCCAGCGAAGGGAAAATACAGGACTGCACAATATTATGTTAAATAAAGTGCATTTCTGCCATTTCTTTATCACGTGGTGTACTGCAGCAAAGTGACTTGCTGTGCTTGTTTTTTTCTTGAATATGCCCCCTAGTATTGAGAAGCCTTTCATTGCAAAATCAGCATTATACATTATGCTCTCCATGCCACTGGATACAAGCTAACCTGGCTGATGACGTATGGTACCCCAATAATGGTCCTTGGATGCTTGTTTCTGGTCGAGGTAGGATCTGGTCTGGCAAATTGGGCTTGACTGTTCCCATGGGGGGCAGGGTCAAGACTGATTTGCATATGGCTGGGTTAAACTGGAATGGCATGGGAGCAAAGAAATTATGGATTTATGCCTAGATCTCTGTACTGGGATGAATGTTTCACATTGTTCAGCATTCTGTCCATCAATTGTTCTTTTTGCTTTTCTCATCCCAAGTGGGACGGGTATGCCCAGACATGAGTCCCATGCTCTCCATGCCACCTGAGACAAGAAAGCCTGGCTGTTGAGGGATGACACCCCGAAATCAGTCCTAGAATGCTTGTTTCCGGTCCAGGCAAGACCTGGACTAGAAGTTTGGGCTGGGCTGTTGCCATTGGGAGCAGGGTCAATACTAATTTGCATATAGCTGAGTTTAAATTGGAATGGCATGGGGAGCAAATAAATTATGGATTTAGGTTCAGATCTCTGCACTGGGGTGAATGTTTGACATTGATCAGCATTCTGTCCATCAACTGTTCTTTTTGTATTTGTCATCACGATTGGGATGAGTATGCCCAGACGTGGGTCCTGTGCTCTCCATGCCGATGGAGACAGGCTCTACTGGCTGATGAGTGGTGATACCCCGAAACCGATTCTAGGATTCTTGTTTCTGGTCCAGGGAGGACCTGGCCTGGCAGTTCGGAATGGACTGTTCCCATGGGAAGCAGGGTCATGACTGATTTGCATATGGCTGAGTTTAAACTGGAATGGCATGGGGAGGAAAAACACGATGGATTTATGTCAAGGTCTCTGTACTGGGGTGAAGATTTGAAATTGTACAGCATTCTATCCGTCAATTGTTCTTTTTGCATTTGTCAAATTGTGTGATAGCACCAAGCTTTCTCGGAAAATGTATACCACCACTGGGTTGAAACAAGGGTGTGTCTTTGCCCTCTTACTTTCCGATATCTATCTTTCCAGACTGTCAGCAGAACAGGATCCTATTAATTCACATCCCCCAAATAACTTGGCCTGCTGCCTCACACACATGTAATATGCTGATGACTTGCTACTGATGAGTATGGCCCCCTTTGATCTGCAACAGTTTCTAGACACTCTTTCAAGCTTCCCAAAGTGGTACAAATTTGAAATTCATTATAACAACATAAAAGTGGTGAAATTCAGAAAGAAAATAAACACACTTGGATCTTGTTTCTTAGAATTACTCAAACTATCAGTCAAACCGAAATATAACTATGGTCCCTGACCTGATAGTATTGGCCCTGTTGGCAACGTACCCAGCAAGAGTGCCTCAGATGGCTAAGCATCCCCAGGAAGTATTCACTGTGAAATCTAATTCACCAAGGCAGGGCCTGCTGCAAACATGTGAGTGGGCTGTGAGGATATTTGTCAGACTGGGAAGTTCCTTTGGAAGGCAAGGGTATCCAATGAGAGAAAGCACCAACCTGATGGTGTGAACGATAGTGTGTGTGTGTGTTGGCGAGTTGTGGGGCATCACCGAATGTTATAGGTAGCCAAGTCCCACGTGTGGACACGGTTGTGTGTCCCAGCCCTTTCTGCTGCAATGCTTCTGGTATCCACACTTGTGCCAAAGCCCTGCCCTTCATTTGTTGAAGCTTGGCACAGTGTCCATACTTGAGCACGCCTGGGCAAGTAGCCCACTGACAACTGCAGCCCCAAAAGACACGTGCCAATATACTGTTCTGATCTTCCAACTATATCACCTTAAAAATAAAAATACTAATGTCCTATTACCTTATAAAATGTGAACATTTGTACTTTTTCAAGAAAAAAATGTGTTATTTTTCAGAAGTCGCACTATTCAACAGTCATTCATCGGTGTACTATAAAATATACACTTGAGTAATTCATATGAATTTTATGTGTGCTCAGAAAATGATCACTATTGTATGCAGGAGTGGTTGCTATGGTGCAGTTTTATCAAATTGCACAATAGAAGAATAAAGCATTCTACTGGAGTGTCTGCTATTCTTTACTACTTATAAAGATCACCTGATAATGTGCCTTTTCTTCATTTTTTCTGTTTTATATAGTGGTATGCAAATATAATGTTGAATTTAGGAACGCAATATAATTTAATTGTAATATAAATAAAAACCAAACAAAAGATAGTTTTGAGCTGTACAAAATGATTAGCACATGTTTCATTGTTGCAACCCACCTAAACCACAAATCTATCATTCTGGCACTGTATTCCTTCATATATTAGAAGAAACAACAAATACTAATTAAAAATCCACCCACGCATCTGACAGTAGAGACAAAACATATATGAAAGGATGTTAACAGACTAAAAATGTAAGCAGCAAAGTGGAGTAACAGACGTATTACCTCCTTTGCTCTCTTTATTCATATAGAAGCACATTAATTGTTTTTGTTTCAGAAAGTAGATCAAAACATTTCTGTTAAAAACTAAAAGACGGAAGTTTCTAATAGTGTTGTGCTATATTGATAAAGAAATGACAACACTTTCATAATTTGGGTTGTAGAATATGGTATTTCTATCACATGATACATGTTGGGCAGTTTCCTGCCCTCAGAAATGACAACTAATATGCCTCCAACTTTCTTCTAAACCCAGATGAAATTTCCTTTCCATATAATCTTGTGTTATTTCTTATATCTCATGTTACAGCTCTCACTTGTAATGCCAAATATTACATCAGTGTGCCATGTCATGTAACAAGTTTGAAGAGTGGGCGGGGAGGCGAAGTCGGGCTATAAGGGATCCGTGGCTAACTTGCCCCAAGGGCTCCGGGACGTATGGGCATCAACAACCGGGGATAAGGAGAGCGTGGGGTGGGGTGAAAGTGGAGAGAATAGGCATACTACCCCCTGCCCTTAGCAGGTAGCTATATCTGGTATGGGAAAACAAGTAGTCAGGGCTGGCAGGTGTCCTTTTAAAGACACCAATACCAGGAGGAGGGTGGACCTCCTTCTAGAAGCCTAAAAGGCTATAACCAGCATTCAACAGTCTGTTGCTGGTTTTGAATGTTGTCCCACTCACTCGCATCTACCAAGACTGCTGCTGGCAATGGGGTGGAACGGTTGGGCTGCAACTCGCGTGAAGAATGGGTGCAATTAATACATAAGTGCACCTAGTAGGCTGTTGAAAAGAAAAAGTTGCCAGAACAGAGGTCCTTGGGATGCCTGGCAGCTGGAACACTGGGGTGGGGGGGTGGAAGCACTGTAGACAGCAGTGTTACACTGCATCAATAGCTTTTAAGAGCAGTCAGTAGGCTGCCAGAAAGGAAAGAGTTGCCCTAACAGTGGTCCCTGGGAGGCCTGAAGGCTAGGACATTGGGGAGGGGGGAGCGAGGCAGCAGAGAAAGCCAGAGGGGATAGGTGCAAAGCAGACCGGGACAGAAAGGGCCATTGATGTCAAACATCGGTAGAAGGGGAAGCCTAGAAGCTGCTGCACACAACCAGAGGAGCATTGGCATCCTGTGTAAGGACAGAAACTTATGTGGATTGTGCTGTCAAAGATGACTCATGGTGTAGCCAATCTGGCTTAAGACTGCAGATCACTGATTTATGACTGCATGATGGATTAATGGTGATGTTTATGCATGATTTATGGCGTATATCATTGCTCGATTACTGTCATAATGATTTATGACCCTCTCATGTTTCTGACTTAATGTTAATAAACTGTGACCTTTTACCTACACTCGAAGGGGCTGTTACTCTTATTGAAAGAAGGAAGGGTAAAAGGGAGGGACGGTCACAGGCCTGGTAGGAGCGGGTAGCCGGTCTGTGGTGGGTTATGTTGGGGCAAACATCTTCTTGCATGATCACAGGAACAAATGTGAGTGAACGGAATACGAGTGGCTGCTGTTTGGATTATGTTATTACATCCTTTCTTCATTATTTCATGCCTCCATTTTGGATGTGACGTGCTGGGCAAGCATTGTGCATACTTAATCGTGATTTTGCATATTTTATACATCACATAATTTCCCACAAGAAATTTACGAGTCGAGCCCAGGATAACTTTCTTTATCTGTTGCTAATTTTTCTCAATTTGCTCCTTATTAGACTTTTCCACGCCTTTTGACAAGGTGGATCTCATTACTCTTCTGAATATTTTCCTTCAGCTGTTTTTACAAGGTGTTTAGTGGCCTGGACCTCACCCTGTCCACTTTCGTGCCCTGTGTCACTTACTCTTTTCTTTCTATGCTATTGCATCTTCTATGACTTCACCCTGTGGGTACGAATCATACTTTTATAGAAACTCACAAATTTACCTTATCCTCTTTTGATAAATATCGTGATGCTGTAGTCTATGTCTGAGTCTTTTTTGATGAGGCATTGACATCTCCTCTCACTTTCTAAAACTGAATTCTATAATAGTTTGTAAGAATCCTGCTTCATCACATGCTTATGCTAATCCTTCAGTCTTCTTTCTGCTATCCCTACTCCCTTTATGTATCTCAACATTTGACGTGTGCGTGATTTCTCACTTGTCATCCCTAAACAAATTTTTTCAGTCAATAAGGTCTGTCAATATCAAAATGTTTTAATTTTTCGTCGTGGAAACTTTAGTCCTTTCCAGCTATAATTGTTCCTCCTCTTTGTCCGTTGCCCTTCCAAAATATATTACTGCACCACTTCAGACTATTCAAAACTCCTGTATTTGAAATATATTTTCTCTTCTGTGTCATGCAACCTATCTCCCTATATTGCCCAATTTAACTGGGTACTCTTGGTCAGCAATTTAGGATTCACTTCTTCTACCTTCTTTACAAATGTGTGCACTCCCTGATCCTACCCTATTTATGTCCTTTAGCTTCATTATATATCCTCCATCAAACATTTTGTTCTGCTTTTTTCTCGCTTTTATCTGTTCCCCAGCCCTCATGTCCTTAAACTCATTTTCATTTTCATTTCTTTGTTATCTTAGTTCCAAATAGGAGGAACGAGCTCCTATTTCATATCAACTGCACAACCACAATATCCAGGTTCTAATGTTTCATGAAAGGCTGTCTCCTTGAATTGTCTGATCAACCTTGATCAATTCACAGAATTTTTTTTTAATGTCTATTATCATAAATCTCTTGCACCATTTTCTTTTTTATATTCACAAAACATTGAAAAAAGGTGAAACATCCCGGAAATGTTAGCGACATGTTGAAAAACCTTTATATGCGGCTACATACCAAACAGATGCAGAGGACTTATTATGGCTCTTTCTGCCTGAACTAGTTAGTTACTATTGACAGAGTACCCAACAAGGCTTAAGCCAGAGGACAATCCTCTGTAGACAATATCTGCACTTAAGGACGGCTACTTTTTAATATAAGAAGAATATTGGGACTACTTGCCGCAGTTAATACCACAAAATGATGGATCTGTTTCATGAGCCCAAAGAAATATCTTGACCGTCGAATATCACTACACTTCCTGGGATTACTCGATTGCTTATTCAGCCTTGAAGAAGTCCATGCGTGACAAAACACGTCTCAGCTGTCTTTTCCTGATTCCAATACCCGCTACACTCAGCAACCATTTAGTTCTTAACTTGCTTATTCAATACATGGCCAACTTTTTAAATACAATGCACCCTGTCCTAAGGGCTGTTTATTGCCTTGCCTAAAGATGACTTATATGTGTTAAAATGGCGGGTTTAAGCCTAGCAAAAGGTTTATTTTGCCAAGTCAAAATGTCTGCTTTAAACAGCACTTTTGGACGCATTGGCAGTCCTCAGACATGTTTAATAAGGATACTTAAGCAGTTGTCATTTTAAGGGCTGTAAGCTCACTAGTAGCATTTAATTTACAGGCGATGGGCACATAAATTACCACTTTACTAGGGACGTAAAAGTAAATTAAATGTGGCAATTGAGTGTAAGCCAATTTTACTATGTTTAGAGGAGTGAGAACAATCATTTTAGCACTGGTTGGCAGTGCTAAAGGGTACAGAGTCTTAAAGCTAACAATTCAGCAAAACATGAGGAGGAAGTCAAAAGGTTTTGGGGAAAACTACTCCAAGGATGTCAGGTCTAACATCTATCTATTTACAAAAAAGTAGACAAGGTGTCTCATAAAAACGTCATTTTGACATTGTCGCTATCTAAGAGAAATGGTTTTATTTCTCTATTCTTTTCCAGCTTGGCATGTGTGCTGCACAGAACAACACATGCAAAGTAGGAAAAGTTTAACAGTTAGTCTAAACATGGTATTTTGTACTGAAAGAGTATCCTTTCACTAAAAACCTATGCTAGACATCACAAGTGCAGCCTTGCACTAAGGTGCATAGGTGTGTGCATTACACTGGCAGCCTCATTCTGTGCCAGCGCTGGGTAGAGAGCAGGGCAGTGCATTGCGATACATTTTAATACATTTTAGTAAATATACCCACAAGAGTGGAAAAAAACGATAGCAATCTCTCTCCTTCCTGTTATGCTATGTGCCTGAGATAGAGGATTCTTATCCTATGTCTTACTGTATCTGCTACAAAATAATTCATTATTTCATGCCTCCATTTTGGATGTGACGTGCTGAGCAAGCATTGTGCATACTTAATCGTGATTTTGCATATTTTATACATCACATAATTTCCTACAAGAAATGTACGAGTCGAGCCCAGGATAACTTTCTTTATCTGTTGCTAATTTTTCTCAATTTGCTCCTTATTAGACTTTTCCACGCCTTTTGACAAGGTGGATCTCATTACTCTTCTGAATATTTTCCTTCAGCTGTTTTTACAAGGTGTTTAGTGGCCTGGACCTCACCCTGTCCACTTTCGTGCCCTGTGTCACTTACTCTTTTCTTTCTATGCTATTGCATCTTCTATGACTTCACCCTGTGGGTATGAATCATACTTTTATAGAAACTCACAAATTTACCTTATCCTCTTTTGATAAATATCTTGATGCTGTAGTCTATGTCTGAGTCTTTTTTGATGAGGCATTGATATCTCCTCTCACTTTCTAAAACTGAATTCTATAATATTTTGTAAGAATCCTGCTTCATCACATGCTTATGCTAATCCTTCAGTCTTCTTTCTGCCATCCATACTCCCTTTATGTATCTCAACATTTGATGTGTGCGTGATTTCTCACTTGTCATCCCTAAACACATTTTTTCAGTCAATAAGGTCTGTCAATATCAAAATGTTTTAATTTTTCGTCGTGGAAACTTTAGTCCTTTCCAGCTATAATTGTTCCTCCTCTTTGTCCGTTGCCCTTTCAAAATATATTACTGCTCCACTTCAGACTATTCAAAACTCCTGTATTTGAAATATATTTTCTCTTCTGTGTCATGCAACCTATCTCCCTATATTGCCCAATTTAACTGGGTACTCTTGGTCAGCAATTTAGGATTCACTTCTTCTACCTTCTTTACAAATGTGTGCACTCCCTGACCCTACCCTATTTATGTCCTTTAGCTTCATTATATATCCTCCATCAAACATTTTGTTCTGCTTTTTTCTCGCTTTTATCTGTTCCCCAGCCCTCATGTCCTTAAACTCATTTTCATTTTCATTTCTTTGTTATCTTAGTTCCAAATAGGAGGAACGAGCTCCTATTTCATATCAACTGCACAACCACAATATCCAGGTTCTAATGTTTCATGAAAGGCTGTCTCCTTGAATTGTCTGATCAACCTTGATCAATTCACAGAATTTTTTTTTAAAGTCTATTATCATAAATCTCTTGCACCATTTTCTTTTTTATATTCACAAAACATTGAAAAAAGGTGAAACATCCCGGAAATGTTAGCAACATGTTGAAAAACCTTTATATGCGGCTACATACCAAACAGATGCAGAGGACTTATTATGGCTCTTTCTGCCTGAACTAGTTAGTTACTATTGACAGAGTACCCAACAAGGCTTAAGCCAGAGGACAATCCTCTGTAGACAATATCTGCACTTAAGGACGGCTACTTTTTAATATAAGAAGAATATTGGGACTACTTGCCGCAGTTAATACCACAAAATGATGGATCTGTTTCATGAGCCCAAAGAAATATCTTAACCGTCGAATATCACTACACTTCCTGGGATTACTCGATTGCTGATTCAGCCTTGAAGAAGTCCATGCGTGACAAAACACGTCTCAGCTGTCTTTTCCTGATTCCAATACCCGCTACACTCAGCAACCATTTAGTTCTTAACTTGCTTATTCAATGTAACAAGGTAACCCAATTTTATCCCATGCGAGACGTACGCCTTGCAATAGTGAGCATTTCACTACAAGGTAAAGTAAAACTTAAAAGTACATGGCCAACTTTTTAAATACAATGCACCCTGTCCTAAGGGCTGTTTAGGGCCTTGCCTAAAGATGACTTATATGTGTTAAAATGGCGGGTTTAAACCTAGCAAAAGGTTTATTTTGCCAAGTCAAAATGTCTGCTTTAAACAGCACATTTGGACGCTTTGTTAGTCCTCAGACATGTTTAATAAGGATACTTAAGCAGTTGTCATTTTAAGGGCTGTAAGCTCACTAGTAGCATTTATTTACAGGCGGTGGGCACATAAATTACCACTTTACTAGGGACGTAAAAGTAAATTAAATGTGGCAATTGAGTGTAAGCCAATTTTACTATGTTTAGAGGAGTGAGAACAATCATTTTAGCACTGGTTGGCAGGGCTAAAGGGTACAGAGTCTTAAAGCTAACAATTCAGCAAAACATGAGGAGGAAGTCAAAAGGTTTTGGGTAAAACTACTCCAAGGATGTCAGGTCTAACATCTATCTATTTACAAAAAAGTAGACAAGGTGTCTCATAAAAACGTCATTTTGACATTGTCGCTAACTAAGAGAAATGGTTTTATTTCTCTATTCTTTTCCAGCTTGGCATGTGTGCTGCACAGAACAACACATGCAAAGTAGGAAAAGTTTAACAGTTAGTCTAAACATGGTATTTTGTACTGAAAGAGTATTCTTTCACTAAAAACCTATGCTAGACATCACAAGTGCAGCCTTGCACTAAGGTGCATAGGTGTGTGCATTACACTGGCAGCCTCATTCTGTGCCAGCGCTGGGTAGAGAGCAGGGCAGTGCATTGCGATACATTTTAATACATTTTAGTAAAAATCCCCACAAGAGTGGAAAAAAACGATAGCAATCTCTCTCCTTCCTGTTATGCTATGTGCCTGAGATAGAGGATTTTTTTAATCCTATGTCTTACTGTATCTGCTACAAAATAATTCATTATTTCATGCCTCCATTTTGGATGTGACGTGCTGGGCAAGCATTGTGCATACTTAATCGTGATTTTGCATATTTTATACATCACATAATTTCCCACAAGAAATTTACGAGTCGAGCCCAGGATAACTTTCTTTATCTGTTGCTAATTTTTCTCAATTTGCTCCTTATTAGACTTTTCCACGCCTTTTGACAAGGTGGATCTCATTACTCTTCTGAATATTTTCCTTCAGCTCTTTTTACAAGGTATTTAGTGGCCTGGACCTCACCCTGTCCACTTTCGTGCCCTGTGTCACTTACTCTTTTCTTTCTATGCTATTGCATCTTCTATGACTTCACCCTGTGGGTACGAATCATACTTTTATAGAAACTCACAAATTTACCTTATCCTCTTTTGATAAATATCTTGATGCTGTAGTCTATGTCTGAGTCTTTTTTGATGAGGCATTGATATCTCCTCTCACTTTCTAAAACTGAATTCTATAATATTTTGTAAGAATCCTGCTTCATAACATGCTTATGCTAATCCTTCAGTCTTCTTTCTGCCATCCCTACTCCCTTTATGTATCTCAACATTTGATGTGTGCGTGATTTCTCACTTGTCATCCCTAAACACATTTTTTCAGTCAATAAGGTCTGTCAATATCAAAATGTTTTAATTTTTCGTCGTGGAAACTTTAGTCCTTTCCAGCTATAATTGTTCCTCCTCTTTGTCCGTTGCACTTTCAAAATATATTACTGCTCCACTTCGGACTATTCAAAACTCCTGTATTTGAAATATATTTTCTCTTCTGTGTCATGCAACCTATCTCCCTATATTGCCCAATTTAACTGGGTACTCTTGGTCAGCAATTTAGGATTCACTTCTTCTACCTTCTTTACAAATGTGTGCACTCCCTGATCCTACCCTATTTATGTCCTTTAGCTTCATTAAATATCCTCCATCAAACATTTTGTTCTGCTTTTTTCTCGCTTTTATCTGTTCCCCAGCCCTCATGTCCTTAAACTCATTTTCATTTTCATTTCTTTGTTATCTTAGTTCCAAATAGGAGGAATGAGCTCCTATTTATATCAACTGCACAACCACAATATCCAGGTTCTACTGTTTCATGAAAGGCTGTCTCCTTGAATTGTCTGATCAACCTTGATCAATTCACAGAATTTTTTTTAATGTCTATTATCATAAATCTCTTGCACCATTTTCTTTTTTATATTCACAAAACATTGAAAAAAGGTGAAACATCCCGGAAATGTTAGCGACATGTTGAAAAACCTTTATATGCGGCTACATACCAAACAGATGCAGAGGACTTATCATGGCTCTTTCTGCCTGAACTAGTTAGTTACTATTGACAGAGTACCCAACAAGGCTTAAGCCAGAGGACAATCCTCTGTAGACAATATCTGCACTTAAGGACGGCTACTTTTTAATATAAGAAGAATATTGGGACTACTTGCCGCAGTTAATACCACAAAATGATGGATCTGTTTCATGAGCCCAAAGAAATATCTTGACCGTCGAATATCACTACACTTCCTGGGATTACCCGATTGCTGATTCAGTCTTGAAGAAGTCCATGCGTGACAAAAAACGTCTCAGCTGTCTTTTCCTGATTCCAATACCCGCTACACTCAGCAACCATTTAGTTCTTAACTTGCTTATTCAATGTAACAAGGTAACCCAATTTTATCCCATGCGAGACGTACGCCTTGCAATAGTGAGCATTTCACTACAAGGTAAAGTAAAACTTAAAAGTACATGGCCAACTTTTTAAATACAATGCACCCTGTCCTAAGGGCTGTTTAGGGCCTTGCCAAAAGATGACTTCTATGTGTTAAAATGGCAGGTTTAAGCCTAGCAAAAGGTTTATTTTGCCAAGTCAAAATGTCTGCTTTAAACAGCACTTTTGGACGCATTGGCAGTCCTCAGACATGTTTAATAAGGATACTTAAGCAGTTGTCATTTTAAGGGCTGTAAGCTCACTAGTAGCATTTAATTTACAGGCGATGGGCACATAAATTACCACTTTACTAGGGACGTAAAAGTAAATTAAATGTGGCAATTGAGTGTAAGCCAATTTTACTATGTTTAGAGGAGTGAGAACAATCATTTTAGCACTGGTTGGCAGTGCTAAAGGGTACAGAGTCTTAAAGCTAACAATTCAGCAAAACATGAGGAGGAAGTCAAAAGGTTTTGGGGAAAACTACTCCAAGGATGTCAGGTCTAACATCTATCTATTTACAAAAAAGTAGACAAGGTGTCTCATAAAAACGTCATTTTGACATTGTCGCTATCTAAGAGAAATGGTTTTATTTCTCTATTCTTTTCCAGCTTGGCATGTGTGCTGCACAGAACAACACATGCAAAGTAGGAAAAGTTTAACAGTTAGTCTAAACATGGTATTTTGTACTGGAAGAGTATCCTTTCACTAAACACCTATGCTAGACATCACAAGTGCAGCCTTGCACTAAGGTGCATAGGTGTGTGCATTACACTGGCAGCCTCATTCTGTGCCAGCGCTGGGTAGAGAGCAGGGCAGTGCATTGCGATATATTTTAATACATTTTAGTAAATATACCCACAAGAGTGGAAAAAAACGATAGCAATCTCTCTCTTTCCTGTTATGCTATGTGCCTGAGATAGAGGATTTTTATCCTATGTCTTACTGTATCTGCTACAAAATAAAACCCAACGTTTCTAGTTACAGCCACTTCACGCTCCTTCATTGCAACGTGAATGATCTATTCCTCATTCTGTGCACTCACCTATGGACAAGAAATGGCTTTTAGAACGTTTGGCTTAATCAGTGTATGTATGATTTATAGGGCTGCTTGGCCCTTTTGGCCATTCCAAAACACCAAGTTTGCAACTCATGCATGCTCTAAAAATTGGGGTGTCAGGCAACCGTCATTTCCAAATGCTGTGCTATTCTCTTTGCTTGAAGTAATATCAAACAGTGTTTTTGAGTCAAATCAACTTCAACACTCCATGACTTTCACCAATTTAAAAGATCAGCAAGCCCATGCCTTTTGGAGATTCATGTTGCCAAATAAGAAAAAGGACGAACCGCTGACCCTATCAACATTGATTTCACCCCTCGGGGCTGTCACATCTTTTGCCAACTCATCAATGTATCTAAGCATACAGTGGAAACCTCACTGCTACAACAATGACTCACCAACTTCAAACATAAGGCATAACACACAAGCCATGACACCCCAATCTTGGAGAAGCAAGTCGCTTCTCTTTTTAAGGCAGGATGTGGCCCATATCAACCTTACACAAATCTACATAAGCTGCTGATGTAAAAAAATGAGGGAAGATGCGAAACAAAGTGACAGCCTTCCTAATTCGGCCATCATCTTTCATGACACCCACAAGTGTACTATTATATATTGACAGTGGGCGTTATTCTTCTTTTAATTCCTATTGGTAAAATTACCTCTCATTTTTTGAACGACTTCCTGCAATTAGGATAATTACGGAGGAATTAGACCTAGATGTTTACCATGTCCAATATGAATGTAAAAACTATTTATTCTCTTTATTCCACCAAATATGAATACTTCTCTAGGTAAGACTAATTTATGATCTTTTAAAGTCCAATAAACAAAGATATGTGATGTGAAATTGAGGTAGAGTATGGCTGAACATTGAATTTGTTTTAATTTTACAGCGTTATATATAGTGCGAACATGACCGTAATGGGGTATCAGAGCGCATTACATAGCACCTGTTGCATTACATGAGGACACATTCATTTTATTTATTTTTTTGTTAGGCACAGGGAGATTAACAGGCATATTTACAACAAAGTAACGCAGCGCAGTGCAGAAAGTCATTTTGCTGCGCCGTGCTGCGTTAGTTTGGAAAGCACCGAGGTGCGACATATTTACAAGAATATTATTATTATTATTATTATTTCGAGATTTTTATTGCGCATACAAATACCCGAAGGTGTCTTGGCGCATATGGAGGCTAAAAACGATCAGACAGCAACTTACTGGTTAAACAACCATGTTTTTAAGAGCCTACGAAAGCTCATCAGATTGGGGGCAGTTTTAATCTCCAATGGCAATAGATTCCAAAGTTTGGGTGTAGCCACCAGAAAGCGCCTGTCTCCCCAGGTAGCAGTTCTTGTACGAGGCACTGGAAGGAGGCAGGTGTTGGCAGATCTAAGCTGCCTCTTGGGGGTGTACAGCTGAAACGCTTCTATCAGGAACTTAGGTCCGAATATGTCGCATCTCTGTGCTTCCCCTGCGCTGGCGCACAAACTGCAGCCATGCGCCTGTCAGGCACCCTTGCAGGGTGGCTTCGCCTCTTCTTGTAAATATGGAGGAGGCCCTGTGCCACCTATACTTCACGAAAAGTGACGTAGTGGTGGCGCAGGGGGCTTGTAAATCTACCCCTAAGTGATTTGCCCAGAATCACAGGATATTCAGCGTCATTGCCGAGACTCGAACCCAGTTCCCCAGATTCGAGCTCGACCGCCCTAGCCTAAAGGCCAACTCCTCTTTCAGTGTTTTCCCTAGATCCAAACACAACCGCAATTCCACTTTTGTCAAGTTGCTCTAATGTTAACAGAACCGTTTTAATACATTTGTTTGTAGGGGTAAGAGTTTTGAAACTTTTAAAGGGCTCATGGACTTAACTCAAGATTATTAGAAAGGTTTTGGTTTGGAGCAACATGAAGGCCTGTTGAGAGGTTGATGTACCAGTATCAAGAATAAGACAATGTTGAGGGAGACGCGCGAGCGCACGACCAAGATGGCCGCCGCCTGAGGAGCTCTGTCGTGTTTCGAGCCCGTTTTTCGTAACAAATGACAAAAAACTGTCAGTGGCTTCGTTTTTAGGAGGTCGGTGTGTTCACACAACCCTTACCTGAAGCTGACAGCAATTTCAGCCGCTTTTCTGCGCTACAAGTGAGTTTTGCAGCCTCTTGGTCCCTGATCCCAGTAGTGCTTCCAGTCACAGCCTGCAATCTCTGTCAGGGGGGCGGAGTGCCCTTTAGGAGAGGGCCTGGCTTTGGCCTAGCCACTCCCACGATACAGTTTAGCTGCTGCACCAATACTTTGGAGCTGTTTTCCTCATTTTCATACTCTTTGCCTAATATTTTTTCAGAATTTTGTAATTTTATTCTGATAAAAATGAATAATAAAGCTCCTAACAAAAGAAAACAACAAGTTTCACCGCCTCCTTTAAAATCGAAATTGGTGGAGTCTTCAGAGCCTGCCTTATCTCTCATTTTACAGGAGATTCAAGCTCTAAAGGCAAATACTGACACTATTTCGACTGAAATTAAAAATGTGCGCAAGGAAATGGCTTGTTTATCAATGAAAACCTCAGATAACTCCATCAAAATCCAAGATAATAAAACTAAAATAGATGCCTTCACTGCACTTTTGGCGAAAATATCTCCGATGAGCTCACACCTGCTGGACAGGGAAAATCGAAATA
Source organism: Lissotriton helveticus (assembly GCF_964261635.1). Lineage (NCBI taxonomy): Eukaryota > Metazoa > Chordata > Amphibia > Caudata > Salamandridae > Lissotriton > Lissotriton helveticus. The sequence continues at coordinate 2,055,153,361 of NC_136063.1, read as the reverse complement.
GACAATATAATTTACGGATTTTTAATTTACCAGAAGAAGTTGAAGGAAATAATTGTCGATTATATTTGGAGTCCCTACTTCCTGGACTTTTAAACCTCAAATTTCCTGAAAAATTCGAAATTGATAAGGCCCATCGAATTCCTTCACATCGTAATCCACACCATACCAAACCTCGACAAATGATATTTAAGGTATTTCGTCATCATCATTTGGTTATGATCCGAAAGGCAGCAAGAGACATTCCTTCATTGATGATTAACGGTCACAAAACCTTCATTCATCAAGATTTTGCAAAAGACACTGTTGCAATACGTAAGGAATTTGCTGCTCTTCGCCCTCAACTAAGAAGTCTTGGTTATAAATATGGTCTCTTTGATCCATCGACGATGAGCATTTGGAAGGACTCAGGGGTATATTATCAAGGGGTTTTATCTCCGCTTTTTTGGCTTTAAAAGCCAAGAAAGCGGAGATAAAATTATCTCCCTATTACCAAGCTGTCGCTAACACCAGTTAGCGACAGCTAATAGGAGATAGCGACCATCATGGGCCCCACTTTGCATGTCAGTGATATTTATCACTAATGATATGCAAAGTGGGCGTGCCAAGATGTTAGCGACTGGAAACAGTCGCTAACATCGCTATCTCCTATTACCAACTTTTGGAGATATTTGCGCTAAGGGCGAATATCTCCAAAAGCTAACACCTGCCCTGAGCAGTTCTTAGCCATGTTATCCAATGGGAGGTGGATAACATGGCTAAGAGCATTTGCTCGATAATGCATGAATATCGCTGACTTTTCAGCGATATTCATGCATTGCGGGCGTTTTTTATCGCATTTGCGATAAACCTTGCTAATAGCAAGGTTTATCTGCGATAAAAATCGCCGATGTGCGGCGATAATTTTTGTCTCTAAACAAGTTAGAGACAAAAATTATCGCTAGTTGTTGATAATATACCCCTCATTCTCTAAATCTTTCCAGAGACCTGGAGATCTTCGCCATTTTCTTGACCAGCAATTTCAACGTCCAATGGATACACATGATCCCCATCTTGACTCTTGAATTCTTGTTGTTCATTGTCTGCTGACAGGTTTTTGAATTCTTATTTTACCTTGGGGCTCCAACGGTTAAGGTCATGCTTGTAGATCGTGTGTGCGTTTCACTGCTCTTATTTCTGATTACTGTTTTGTCTCTGTTTTGTCTTTTTCTTTTATGTTTTCTCCTATCATTCACATTTCATAATTCTGCGAGCTACTTATACTCTTTCATTTCCTCTTCTTTTCTCTTTCATCCTTTTCTTCTTTTCTTCTTTAATTCTTCACTTTGGCTAATGTTAAAGTCATTTAATTAAATGTCAAAGGTTTACGACATCCAGTTAAACGTACTAAGATTTTAGATTACTTAGGTCGTTCTAAGGCTGTTTTATGTTTTCTTCAAGAGACTCATGTTGATGATAAAATATTGAATTATATGAAAAAGAAATGGGTTGACTGTATGATTTCATCTCTTGCTATTGGTAAAAAAAATGGTTTAGCAATACTTATTGCTAAACAGTCACATTGCCAAATTTTGAACAAAGTTGCTGATGCTGAAGGGAGGTATTTAATTGTATCAGTTAAGATTCATGACAATATTATCTCCTTGATAAATGTTTATGGTCCTACTGCAGATGAACCTATGTTTTGGTCTACTCTCACTACTGAGGTTCTTAAAATTGGAAATGTTCATTTGATTGTTGCAGGTGATTTTAATTTTAATGTTGTAGCTGACCCCTTATTGGATAGATTGTCACATACCAAATTTCATACCACTAAAGTTTATTTTGTCTTTAAACAATTTCTCCAAACCACAAAGTTAATCGATATTTGGCGTCTCCATTTTCCTACAGACAAAAATTTTACCTTCTTTTCTAATCCACACAATTCGCATTCTAGAATTGATTATATTTTAGTTTCACGACAACTCATTCCATCTATCACGAACCCCATCATTGGCAATATTGATATCTCCGATCATGCCATGATTTCCTGTATTTTAAATACCCAGTCAATACTCCCTAATCACTCTAGATGGCGAATGAATTCTAGCATTGCTCTCAATGAACGGAATAGACCAAGACTTCTATCAGCTATATCAGATTACTTTCAAATGAACCCTGAAGGCTCAACTTCTTTGATTAATCGATGGGATGCATTTAAAGCTTATATTAGAGGGGCTATGATTTCTGTTATGGCTCATGAAAACAAAACTTTTAATGCTAACATTGTTTGTTTGCAGAAACAAATAGCACAATATGAAAGACTTTTTATTACCTCCAATGATTCAAAATATAGAGATATGTTGCAAAAACTACGTTACGAATTCTATACTATTCTTAGTAAAAGAGCTGGGGTACAACTTTCCAGAGCCATAGCTAAATTTAGTTTTAATGCAAATAAATCTGGTAGGCTTTTAGCTAATTATCTTCATATTAAAAAAGACAAAACTCAGATAGCTTCCATTTGTAATCCTACAGGTAAAGTTGCGATCTCACATATAGATATTGTTAATGAATTTTTGAAATTTTACTCTACACTATATAATAGACCGGAGTTTAACGAGGATTCTATAGTTGACTCTTTCCTTTCTACCTGTAACTTACCCAAACTTTCTCAAACAGATAAACTAGGACTTGATTTACCCATTACAATAGATGAAATTTTATCCGCTATAAAATCTCTCGAACAAAATAAATCCCCAGGTCCTGATGGCTTACCAGCTAAATTTTATAAAGAATTTCATTCACAACTTTCACCCTTTTTACTTCAACTCTTTAATCTTTTTAGCTCTTCTGGAAAAATGTCTGGGTCCTTTTCAGAAGACTTAATTATTGTTCTTCCTAAACCAGATAAAGACCCCACCCTTGTTTCTAATTACCGTCCCATTTGTTTAATAAATCAAGATTGTAAATTATATGCCAAAATATTAGCCTCACGTTTATCTCCCATATTAGATTCTATCATACATTCTGATCAATCCGGGTTTATGAAAAATAGATATTCAGCTAACAACACAAGAACGTTATTACATGTCATTGATCAAGCACAAACATCACATACTCCATCCGGTGTTATGGCTTTAGATGCTGAAAAAGCCTTTGATTAGCTTCATTGGCACTTTTTATTTCGTACCCTACGCTCGTTTAATTTTGGTGATAATTATATTCATATGGTTTCAGCCTTATACTCTGCCCCTACTGCTAGATTATTTATTAATGGTCAAGTCTCTACTCAATTTTCCCTTTACAGAGGTACCCGTCAGGGATGTCCTCTTTCTCCTCTTTTATTTTTACTGGGTATTGAACCCTTTCTTGCTTCTATCCGACAATGTGACTCTATTAATGGGATTAAAGTTAAAGATATAGTGGTTAAAACTCTGGCATATGCAGATGATGTGCTTTTGTTTATCAGTGATCCCTTGCCCTCTTTTCCTTCTTTATTAGACATAATTTCTAAATATTCTTTAGTTTCAGGTTATAAATTAAACTCCAATAAAACTGAGTTTTTCCCCTTAAATGTATATTGTACTCCTGATATGGTACCCGTGAGGGACATTATTTGGCAAAAGAAAAGGTTGAAGTATTTGGGTACCCTATTTTCCTCTTCTATTAAATCAACAACGAATTTAAATAGTGATTTTGTTTTAAATTATATTAAGGATAAATCATCTAAATGGTCTTCGTTACATCTTTCATGGTGGGGGCGAATGGAATGCATTAAAATGAATATTGCCCCTAAAATATTTTATACATTAACTATGATCCCCATTCAATTCCCATTACAATTTTATAAATATATTGATAAACTTCTCTCCAACTTTCTTTGGAATAAAAAAGCTAAACGCATTAATTATAAAAAATGTAAAATCCTGAAAAATAATGCTGGTTCGGGCATTCCAGATTTTCTTCTCTATCATAAAGCTTTTATTATGAAACACAGTGCTATTTGGTTTAACCACTCCTTTATACCTAACCCTCCTACTTGGTTCCTTATTGAAAAATCCATTGTACATCCCTTTCCACTTTCCACTTTATTAACCATGTCAATTAAATCTTCCTATGTTCATAAATCTCATATCATTAAATCCACTAAACTTATTTTTTATGATCTTGATTCTATTTTTGAACGCCCCATGTCTGCAACTAGTGATTTGTCACTATGGTATAGTTCTGTTATTAAATTGAATAGACATTTTAGTTTTTGGTCCTCATGGATTAAAGCTGGAATTTTCTATCTTAAGGCTATTTATAATGATAATACGTTCATATCATTTCAATTGTTACAAATTACATTCAACTTGGCGAATTCAGATTTTAGTAAATATGAAGGTTTAATTAATTCTATTTTGGACTCATTTTCACACACCATTCCCTCTGTAGTTCATGCTGATTTACTCACGTATTTTCAAACTGTGTCGTCAAATCCTCATTGTGTTTCTATTTTATATAAAAAATTATCTAATAATTTAGGTTCTAATATTAATGAGATTGCACAATGGTGGAACAATGAACTTTCTCTTTCTCTGTCTATTGATTCATGGGAAACTATTTGGATTATCAATATAACTGGTTGGTTACCTGTTTCTTTTTTTCAAACTAATTCTTATATTCTATTTAATTGTATGTGGACACCTGAACGTTTATTCAAAGCCAAATTACTTCAATCTGATACATGTTGGCATTGTAATTTGCATTCTAGATGTTTGGGACATTATTAAGAAGATTCTTCATATTCAAGAGGATTTAACATATAATCTGTTGATTTGCAAATCAATACTCTTGTCTCATGATTTGAATACACTTGAATGCAAACTCTTTAATTTCCTAATTTCCGCTGCGTTAAAATCCATTACCTATTGTTGGAAAGATGTTTCAAAGTTGTCAGTTCATGCATGGTGGTCTAGGGTTATTTTTACGAGAAGAGGAGCACAATTATCTTTATCTGGAGTGTGTCAAAACTCACCTTCTTTTCATTTATTTTGGGTTCCTATAGATAGTTACTTATCGAATTCCTCTTAAGTAACGTAGGTTATGAATTTCGCTCATATTTAATTATTGTATATAGTAGCTCTATGTATTGCATATTATTTATTTGATATTGTAAGTCTCCTTCCCTTCCTCTCCCTTCCCCTTCTTTTAGTTGTTTCATTGCATTACTTGTATTTATATTTGGAACCATGAATTTATTATATTTTTCTGTATGTCTTGTTTATTGTTACATATGATAAAAATTTCAATAAAATATTTTGAACTAAAAAAAAAGAATAAGACAATGTAAACAACCGTCAGAAGTTTAGTTACCCATTTCAGTAATGTATGTATCCCACCAGAAGTCATTTGCAGTCTGAGGTTACAAATAACTATTAATCTGGACTTTCTGACTTTTATTATCAGCTGCTGAGAGTGTTTATCAAATAACAGGGTCATTTAGACGCAAGGTATGGTCTGCAGGTCCAACAGTGGGGCAGAGGCCAGTCTGCTTTGATGAGAGGTGCCTGCCTTCGTGGTGGAAAATTACAAAGAAAAAAAGTGATACCTATTCTGCCCTCAACAGGACAAGGCAACTGCCACTGTGACCAAAAAGTCCTTCGGCGGATAGACTCTGGGTTCAGAGGTCACCATCCACAGAGCCAGCAGTAGTGTCCCACCTCTAAAGGAGGTGGGGAAACCGCCGATTTGTTCAGGTAGGAGGAATGCTCGATTTACATTTTTTCTTCTACTCAACCAAACCCTAAATGAGGCCCTAAACTTAAAATTTTTGAATCAGGTGAAAAGAGTGTGCATTAATTAGCACGACAGCTAAAAATGTAGCACGCATCTCTTTGGAATGGAATTTAACATGTTATTAATTGTTGGGAACATCTCATCCATAATTTTCTTGTTGTAGACAAGAATGGAATCAAAGAGTAGATGGACACGGATATCAGCTCTTTAGCCACTGATAAGATGCTGGGCTCTTTTGAAATGTTTTTCAGGAAATTAAGTTTCAAAGACTGGCTCGTGGGACCAAGGGGAGAAAAGGGGAATGAGAGTAAGCTGTGGTCCATGGTTAAGGTATCCATTTTTTTTAGCAGTTTGTACATTGCACATGAGACCTAAATGGGCAACGGGGATTTTACATAGCATCAATTTGCATGAGATAGTTGGACAGAAGTAGAGCTGTTAGGAGAAGCAATTCATAGAAATTCTGCTATTAATTAGATTTTAGCATGAGTAGGTGGTGTCACATCCTGAAGTACATGTCTGTTGGAAAGGACCCTTGTTGCAGGGTTACCCAAACGTTTTGCCTTCATTCTCCTCTTTTCCTATTGAGGTTATCACTCTGAGCACTTTACCACTGCTAACCAGTGATAAAGTGCATGTGCTCCCTAAAACATGGTGACATTGGTATATACATGAATGACATGTTTAGTTTATTAATAGGAACCCTATAACAAGGTATATCAAATGCCCAGGGGCTGTAATATAAATGACTAATAGTGGGCCTAGGCATGTAGAACCACTTGCGAAGCCCTGAACTCGCCTTTTACTACACATGAGTCACCCCTAAGGTAGGCCCTAAGTAACCCTAAGGGCAGGGTGCTGTGTAGTTAAAAGCCAGGAGGTGCACTTTTAAGTTGTATATGTTGGACAAAGACAAACAGCTAAATTAGTTTTTCACTATTGTGAGGCCTACTCCTTCCTTAGGCCAGAATTGGGAATTTCCGTGTATACTTTTAAGGGGCAATTCCTGATCAGAAATGAGTAGCTTTGTCATGTTTGGCACGGTTGGAATAGAAATGATAAAACCTCTTTATTGGATAACACTACTAATTTTTTAAATGCCACCTTTAGAAAGTGGACATTTCTCTGCTCTTTACTTAGCGCTGTGTGCCTGAAACCTGTCTCCAATCTACATCTGGCCAGGATGACAGCTACACTTTATGTATACTCAGTAGAGGGCTATCTCACAGGAAGGGCTGGGTGGTAAAGGGGATACATTTGCACTCATCTACATAGTGGTAGCCTTCGTGAGTGAAAGGTGGAGAGGTGGTTCACACTTACATATGAATAGGCTGTGTCCTGACCTCACACAAAGGATTCATTTATCCCCTTGTGGTAGTCTGTAGTCAGGGTTGGGCTGTAAGGGATCCTTGTGCGCATCTAAAAGCTCTTTTGAAGTCACCCCTATATCAAAGGGACTTCGGGGTATAAGTATGAGGGCTCTGGCGTTATCTGGACCTGGAAGAAACGATACTGGAGTAAAGGCTGCTTTGCTAAAAGATTGCCATCTTGCTGTGTTTGACTGTCCTCAGGGGCTGCTACTCTGCCCGCTTGTGCTGCCCTGCTGCCTGCTGACCTATGTCCTGCTGACTCAGAATCAACGATATCTCCAGAGTGACTACAAGGGCTTGTTGGCTTGCCTTCTCTTCTTTTACGAGGTCTCTTGGATATCAAAGATCACATCCTACCTCAAAGCCGGCGTTTCTGGGAGCTGCCGTGCGGACCACCCTCCACGGGCTCAGCACATTGTGAGATTTGCAGAAAAGGCTTAGAGATCTCTGTTCCCGGCGGAAGTTGTTCTGCACTCCATAGTGGCGTGTATAATTCCAAGGCACTAGATGGTATTTCAAAAACACCTGCGTCTGTAAGTTTAGCCTGCTGCTGTGTACGGGTGCGTAGGAGACCTGCGCTACTATACATAGAGACACCGGCATGTGTATTCTCAGTCTGCAGAACACCTTGCTGATCACAACTCTACTGAATGGAGACACAACAATCAGCGCGGAGGAGGAATCATTGCCCATTGCCAGTTTGTGGCTTCACCACCGCACTACAAGGAATCCCGCGTGTGGCCCCTCCAGTGAGGAGCAGCAGAGAAAAGACCCCGTGCCAATTGGAAACACTGTGGTAAATAAATAAATAATACCCTATTTTTGACTAGGCATATATCATAACAGATAGCTCAATAAATAAGAGTCAAGATTCGAGGTAGTAGGAGTTTCTGCAGGTTTATTACAGCATAAGGACAGGGACAGGACAACCTGCATAGGAACAGAATGACAGGGCTGGCGTGGCCCGGCAGCTGCCGGGGCTGGGTCTGGGATGAGCGCGCTAACTTCTAATAACAATACAAGAGCATTTATACATAGCGCAAACACATAGCATTACATTGCCGTAGGCGTAGCAGTGGGTGGAGCAGAAGGCGTGACGCATAGCAGTCGCGAAAGATAAGAGTAAAAGTAGGTGTAACTGGGAGTATACATAGACATGTGATGCAAACGTAACAGAATATGTCATGAATAGGGCGGAAACATAGGAGGGGGCTACCTAAGGAGCCGGAACCTCTGACCTGGTGGTGCGCGTAAACTGGCAATGACGTGTTACTAGGAGAAGCTGGGGGCTATGAACTCTGTGCTAGGAGCAGAGACTAAAGTCTGGAGGGTCGGAGCGACATGTACCTAAACCCTATCTAGTATCTGATGTTTAGGGAACATGTTGATATAAACTAGAAGTCATGAGGGGAAAAGCTAACTTGACTCTAAGACTGGACCATGCATTATTCTACATGTAGTGCGTGATGAAGAATATGAAATGACCATTAAATACAGTATTTCTCTTAACATGGAGCCCTAAAGGCTAGACAATGACGGAAACTATTGATGCAGTTCAGTAGCTTAGGAATGCAGAGAAGGAGGACTGAACTGATAACTGGAACTATAACATACTTTTGGCAGACTCAGAGGCAGAGCCAGGCTGCACCGGGCACTGCGAGGCAGGAAGTAAGTGAAAGGTCGAGGATACAGGTGGGGGCTGGATCGCTCCTTAGCGAGACTCAGGAGACAGGAGCTGAATCTAGGGTCCGGGCCCTGTTGAGGCCTAGAAACGGGGACTTTATAATGAAATAACGGGCACACTGGGAAACGTGGCAACGTAGCTTTACATAGGCCTGATATTCGTAGTATTCACGAGGACTGTAAGCTGGCATACTAGAGGTGGACACAACTATAATTGCGTCTTGAATCGGACATGGGGAATAACATATGCATATTGGTCATGCACACATAACATATGATGGATGAGGCGTAGGGACACAGAACATGGCAAAATTTACTTTTCCACATTCCCTCCTTGTCACTACGTTTCCATCAGGAAACATCAATATTCATGATACCGTCTATCATTTCATACAGTACCATTTGCTCGTCTCGAATTGTCTTGGAACGGGATTTAGAACGGGGCTTGGGACTAGGAATACAAGAGGTAGCACACATGCTGCAAATCGCAGGGCCACATTGTATACAGAGGCAGCAGCTGAATATGATCGCTACTGCGATACTTAGAAAGGACAGGACTTTCCATCCCCATGCGGAAATTATATTCCAGAACCAACCAGACCATGTCCAGGTGCCTGGATCTTGGTGTAACAGATGGGCAATTTTATGAAGTCTGGTTATAGCTGAATAAACAGACGGCGCGTTATTTGGAATGAAAATGCAGCAACTAGATCCGAGGACTCTACAGGCCCCGCCCCTATCAGCCAGTATGACGTCAAGGACGAGACGATTCTGTAAAACGACAATTCTCATAAAGGATTGCTCTTCAGTTAAGTTACCTAGAGCGAAGGCAGTCTCATCTACTACTGCTTCAAGGGTTCTTGTTAACCTACGGATTAGCTTACTATTTACAACTGTACCTAAATAAGGGAACACACCTTTATCAATATCAATGAATTGCTCTGCGGCAGTTTCAGTATAATCGACAATCGGGAGATTTCTCTTGTGTCTAGTATGTACTAGGAAGGAATTCCTATGGTAGTCAGGTGGGGCTAGAAAAACAGGTGGCAGTAGGAAGGCAATGTAACAGGTTCCCTCCCAATCGAGGGGCAGACGGACATATGCGGTTTTACCACAAACAAAATAAGAATGACGTGAAGCTTTAAAAATAGATTTCCCACTGTCACTATACTGGATAATAGTAGTACATTCACTATGTCCTACGTGTACAGAACCCTTATTTCGGACACATAATTCGCCTTTGACTGGTAGTACTGAAATAGCAGGTGAGTCTGGAGTAGTATCAGACTGAACATTCAGGACCATGAAATTCGACGAATAATTACCTAAATTATACACTTCATTTTCTAGATCTAAACCTGTTCTGTGGGGGAAACCTTGCTTGTCTGGGAAACATGTACTGTTAAGAAAAGACATATCTGTTAAGGATGACGTTAACGCGGACCATGCCCCACACGAACCATTATGTGAAAATGGATAAGGAAAGAGTGGCAGAACTCCCTTCGGTGTCTGAAAAGGGGGGAGTCGACCACACACCCAACAATTAGTGGCATTGCTGGTCTGGTGTGAGTAATGTAACATGCGGATAAATGTGTTGTTACGCATAGCGAGGCGGTAAGAATATTCGTGAGGAGGCAGATCACTAAACGTGTGCTCTACTGTAACATTAGCAGACTTATTTACATGAGGAACTGAAAAACACAGGAAAAGTGCGTAACTAGTGCAGGAAATCATTATGCTGAGAAATAATATGAAACTTAGAAAAACGATACATTGAATTGAATTGTGACTGACTCTCTCACTATGGGGGTCTATTTTATACATGTCAGAAACAGTCTAACCGTTTCACCTAGGGGAGGACTTATACAATCAAACTGACTGACTTATTTTACTAGACCGGAGCTTTAACTTATACTCCTGCTGCGGAGTTTTCTCTAACAGGGAAGGGGTTGTAACAATGTCTTTTGCGGGACAGTCCTTAGGAACAATATTTTGGCAGTCCTTAAAATCCTGGGAATCCTTGGAAATGTTTTTAGAAACGGGTTTCAATCCATTGAAAAGTTTTACATGAGAAAGGTGTATCCACCCCTTCCTGCCTTCCAGCTTGACGGCAGTACGGGTGGTCAAGAGGACCTGACGTGGCTCCTTCCAACGTGGTTCCAGCGGACTTGATCTGTCAAAATTTCGGATCATCACCAGCGAACCTGGAACGATTTCATGCGGTGCCACCTCGGTATTGTCTGGAAATGCGGCGGCAACCTGTGAACGACATGAGTTGAGGGCAGACATCAAGGAAGCTAGGTAATCTGTCAGCATATTACATGAAACATCAGTAATACTTCGGGGTCTAGGAGTACCCCACATGTTAGGGGGGCGGCCGAAAACGACCTCATACGGGGACAGACCTGATCTGGAATGTGCGACCATGCGCATATAAAATAAAGCGACTGGCAGAGCTACTAGCCAGTCCACACCTTTTTCCTTGCATACTTTGGCTATGCGGATTTTCAGGGTCTGATTATGTCTCTCGACTAGACCGGCTGCTTCAGGATGGCGTACACAATGGAACTTCCACTGGTACCCTAACAACAGGGAAACGTGCTTCATGAGTTCAGATGAGAATGGCTGACCGTTATCAGAATATACGACTCTAGGGAGTCCATATCGAGGGAAGAATTCACGAACCAACTGCTTGGCAGTGGTCGTGGCTGTGTAATCTGGGACTGGATATGCCTCTGTCCACCTGGACAAAGCGCATACAACTACAAGGACATACTTGAAACCTCGACATCGCTCCATCTGAATATAATCCATCTGGAGGACCTCAAAAGGGTGGTCAGGGGGCTGGAAACCACCTTGTTCCACCGGGACACTTTTACCTGGATTAAACTGACAACATATCATACAGGTACGGACTTTCTGCTTGGCTGCAGCTCGTAAATGCTTGTTGAACCAAATGTTCTGGATACTGTCTAACATAGCTTTTTCTCCTAAATGTGCTGGACTATGTGCGGTATTAATAATGACTTGAACCATAGAGTCGGGGAGAAACCATGTGGCTCTACCCTTCGTTAACCATCCTTGATCTGTCTGGACCCCTCCTTGTACAGACCATTTCTTGATTTCATCGGGAGTAGCATGTAACTGGATATCTATGACATCTTGTGTAGGGTCCTTAACTGTCATACATGTAGTCGGATCTGGAGTGTGTGTTTTGTTAACTGGACTGTCTGGAGTCTGTGCTGTAAGCTTGGCTGTGCGATCTGCTAGATCATTACCTTGGGAAATAATGTCAGTAACTTTCGTATGTGCTTTGCATTTCATGATAGCGATGGATGTCGGTAAATGTATGGCATCTAACAGAGCTTGAATAAGGAAACCATGCTGAATCTTGGTTCCATGAGAAGTCATGAAACCTCTCTCCTGCCAGAGCACTCCAAAGTCGTGTACAACTCCGAATGCGTAACGTGAATCTGTGTAAACATTAACTTTCAGGTTCTTGGCGTGTATACAGGCTTGTGTCAGAGCAACTAGCTCTGCTGCTTGAGCGGACAGAGTGTCAATACGGTGTGTTTCAATAACTTCAGTGTCAGTAGTCACTGCATACGCGGCGACTAAATCTCCTGTACTAGTTCTCATACATGAACCATCCACATAAAGTGTCAGGTCGGGATCTGGTAACGGAATATCTGTCAGGTCTTGTCTTGGCTTGGTAATGTTAACTACTTCCACACAGTCATGTGGGTCTGGATTTGAATTAACTGATGGTAACAGTGTAGCAGGATTCAGAACGTTGCAGCGTCTGATTTCTATGTGTGGCTGAAACAGTGTCAATTCATAACCTGTTAAACGTGCAATTGTCAAGTGCTGAGTTTGTGTTCGGTTTAAAAGAACTTCCACGGAGTGTGGGACTTGTACTGTCAAGGAGTGTCCTAAAACTATGGAATCACTTTGTCTGATAGCTAGTGCTGTGGCTGCAACTGACTTGAGGCACGCAGGCAACGCCTGGGCGACTGGATCTAGTGTGCTAGAAAAATAAGCACAAGGCTTGTATTGACCTGCTTGATCTTGTGTGAGAACAGATAATGCTGTACCTTCACGTTCAGTAACGAAAAGTGTAAAAGGCTTACTGTAGTTTGGTGTAGCTAGAACTGGGGCTTGGCATAAAGCTTTCTTTAACTCGTTGAAACTAAGTGTATGTTCAGATGTCCAAGGGAGGGCAGTCGATACGGCTGCCTCCTGTGTCGTTAACTGTATCAGTGGCTTGGCTAGAAATGCATACTGGGGAATCCATTGTCTACAATAAGAAGTAAGGCCGATAAAGGCACGTACCTCCTTCTGGGTTCTGGGCTGGGGAAGACTCGCTATTAACTGGATACGGTCGGGTGTCAACTGCCTACCCCTCTTGGACAGTAAGTGTCCTAAGTAGACCACTTGCTGGACACAGAATTGAAGCTTCGAAGGGGACACCTTGTGCCCCATCTCGGCTAGGAAATACAGGACTGTAAGTGATGCTCGCTCGCAGTCACGTTCAGAACGGGCTGTGATCAGTAGATCATCGACATACTGGAGCAGGGCAGTGTCAGTTGGCATGTGAATGTTGTCTAGTTGTCTCTTGAGTGCTTGACTGTAAATACTAGGACTTTCTGTGAAACCTTGAGGAGCGCGTGTGAACATATAGCTCCTTCCATTTAAACAAAATCCGAAAAGAAACTGGCTGTCTGGATGAATTGGAACACTAAAAAATGCATTCTTGAGGTCTATGACAGTGAAGAACGTGGCTTCGGAATCAATGGCAGTTAGCAGGGAAGACATATCTGGGACAACTGGGTACTGAGGAATAATACATTTGTTAAGTTCTCGTAAATCAATCACTAATCGATATACTGGGGGTGCATTTGGATCAGTACGTTTCATGACTGGAATGATCGGAGAATTACATACATTGGAGTCAGTTTCTACAACTACTCCTTGAGCCATGAGCTCGTCTATAATTTTGGACAAGGCTGCTACAGCCTCAGGTGGCAATCTGTACTGTCTGATTCGTGGTAACACTACACCTGGTTTTAGAGTCACACGATAGGGTGTGATTTGCATGTAACCTACATCAGTTGGACCTTGCGCCCATAAATGCTGCGGAACTTTAGACAGTCTTGAATCAAAATCTCGTAATACATAGTGACCCTTAAAGTCACGTAGGAACAGACGTATTCCCTCTGGGGAACAGCATATAACTGCACCTAATTCTTTCAGTGTCTTGATGCCTAATAGATTTTCTGGACATGACTTAGTAAGTAACAGATCAGTAGTACGGGACAATGGACCTACTTCTAGAGTGACTGGCTTTGAAATCTCATTAACGATCGGCTTTCCTGAAAATCCAAGGGAAACATTTCTTGAGCCTGAGAGCGGAGCCCCTGGAACTTCGGCATGACTAATTGTGGTCCTACTTGCCCCTGTATCGATCAGAAACTTTCTGTCTTTCCCTAATACTTGACTGTGAACATAGGGACCTTCTTGATCTACAGGTATCTCGATGAGAGGCAAGCCTACCTCCCTCTCTAGGCTGTTTCATGAATATGGCTGGTACTCTGGATACTCGGACTGTGCATACTGGTACATCTGCTGTGTAACGTGCTGTGTTGCAGCAATAGGCTGCGGTACTGCAACTGTCTGTTGTGCATTCTGTGACTGAGGAATCTGTGAAACTTGTTCTTGTCTAGGCGGACGTGGTCTTTCTTTAGTCTTACCAGTAGCTATGTTGCGTTTCAGAACTGCACACTCATTTATAAAATGACCTGGCTGTTTACAATAATTGCAGTTCCCTTTAACGGGAGCTGCAGGATGACTGGCTTGATTCGGACCCCTCTTCTGACTGTCTTGAGGAACGGATTGTGCAACTAGCACTTTCATTTTCGTGTCTTTCATACGTTTTCTCCCGTGTTCTTGCTCTTCCCTGATTCTATTCTGGTGGTACTGGAGCATCTGGAGCATCTGGGACGGAGTATTAGCTTGCCAGGTGCTTTCGACTTTCAGGACTCGGTTTTTAATCTGTGGACTTGAATTCTCGACTAATTTAGTAACGAAAAGGTGAGGGTATGACTCACTACTTGTCTTGAGACCACTGTTGATACTGAAACATTTTTCAAACCTAGAATAAAAATCACTAATATCTTCATCTTGTTTCTGTTTACAGGCTGAGATTGCATCCCAGTCTTCTTTTCTCGTTGTCAATAATCTGGGTAAAACTTGAATCAATAATTCTGGTAATTCTTTACATTTCTCTCCAAGACCGGTACCTGGTACACGTATCTTGTCTTCAGCTTCTAGAGCTGCCCAATCTATCTTTTTCTCTCCCACCTCCCATTCTTTTTCCTTTAGCTTTTCATACACCCCTGCGGGTAGCAGAACCTTTAACATTTTAATGATATCTGGGTAAGTGTATTCTCCCATACGGAGCATGTCTTTTAATTCTCTATGGAACCCTGCTGGATCTTTGTCATGACAGGGAATTAATTTCTTCATCTCGAGGAGTTCCATCTTTGTGATTGGAGTGTATACAAACACTCGTTGCATTTCTCCACCCGTTCCTTTGACTGGGTGGACTTCTCGTAACGGGTTCTGTCTGTCTATGTAAAACGGTTTACTTTCTGGAGGTGAGACATGAACAAAATGCGGGTTCAAGAATGTTCTATATTTGTGACGCTGTTCTAGAATGATACTAATTAAATCGGTACCTAGACCTCTCCATCTATACTGGAGTAACTCGTTCAGGACATCATGTAACGGACCTGGATCAGAGTGCTGACCCTCATACAATGTAATGAGGTGCTGAATCATATACATACCCACCAGTCGTTGCTCGGCTGGGGGCAATTTCAGAAACATTTGTGCCACTATTTCGTCTGGAAAAGTGGTAGAATCAGTAATCCATCGGACTGCTGATCGGGCTAGTTCTTGTTCATGCATAGTGCTTAACTCACTATAACCGATTCGTGATTTCAGAATGTGATCGGTAGCTTGAAATACTTGTTCTAGAGAACCTTGTTCTGGTGCTGAATGACGGAAAATAGACTTATGTTCTAGACGTAAATGGCGATCTGGAAATCTAGATTTTCCTACATACGCTATTCTGGCGGGATTCTCGTCGTCTTCCTCTTCAGGATCAGAGATACTTTCTTTCTCACTTACTTGTGCGGCTTTACGCTGTTCGTGTAACTTTATTATCTCTTTACGGATTTTCTTGTACATACTCTCCATAGCACCGACGGTCTTGTGCTTACCCTCGGCTATATTATCACTCCACCTTGTCAGGATTCTCATTTCAGCAGAATCTTTAGACGGGTAATCTTGTTCTCTTATTAAACAATTAATCAGGAACTTTAATATCATGAGCTGGATCTCGGCTTTCCTTTGAGACATGACTTCGTGAATACTTTCTGGATCATCCCCTGTACGGATGAAACGATATATTCTGTCTAGATCTTCTTTCATATTCGGTAAGGTGACTAGATACTCGGTCACCTTTCTTACGCGGAATGAATATAAAACCATATTATCCTCGCCTGGGACTGGATCATAACAACATTCGGCAAGGGACTTTCTTATTTCTGCTACTGTCTGATATCTGGGCGTACGCTGTGACGCTTGTGCATGTAATTCGGCTAACGTTAAACGCTTGTGTGGCGGCGGGGTTTGAGGAGGACCTCCTCCTGCGGCCCCTAAACTAGAATCATCGACGGACATTCTTCGTGGCGGAGCGGGAAGTTGAAATGCTGACTGGACCGGGGGTACCGTAGCAGGTACTCCGGTGTCTGGAAGAGCGGGAAGTGCCTGATTTACAGGGACTGGCGGAGTGCGAACAGGATTTGCATATTCTGGGACTGTGTCGTCCAAATAGGACGAAATAAAAATATCAGCTGCGGTCTGTTTGTGACGTAGCTTGGTCGGAACTAATGGTGGCGGGAAATTACTTGATGCCTCTGGGGTCGCTTTTGGCAAGCCCTCGGCAAGAAGAGGATACATACCCTTGATAAGGGCATGCCTCTGTCTATCTGACTGTTCGGTTTTGACTTGTTCACCTATCTCGATTAATTCTCTTTCTTGGGCTCGTTCTTGGGATTCTCTACTTAACTCTGACTTTCTGACTTCTTTTTCGGTTCTTCTATGCGCTTCTTTACGCCATAACTCGATGGCATCTTTCTGTGACTGTCTGGCTTTCTTTTTCCATAATGCTTCTTCTACTCGCATGATACATTCGGCATCCCATGTACCCGATACGGGCCATCTATACTTTTCTTCTAACTGTTTGGTATACTCTACCCATAAATCTAGATACAATATGGCGCTTATGCCATGTTTCTGATACATAAAATGACCTGGACTGTCCCTCGGCGGAACAGGAACTGCTTCTTCTAATAAACCCTTTCTAGTTTTTAACTGACGTAACTTGGAAAATATAGGCATGACTGAACTGTAATCTGGACACAATAAAATACACAATAAATACGAAATCACGTCACACTCATACCACAACATTAAAATACATGAAGAACATTATAAATAACAGTTCGAACAGAATATTGCCTGGAATACTGAGAGCAGAAATACAAGAATTTTCTCGAGAACGGAACAGACTAGAATTACTGGATGCACTGCTGTAACAGTACGGAACATACCGGTCCCATAAAGGAACGCATCAAGACCCGTATCCACCTAGGTGAACACTTCGTTTGTGAGTCTGGGTACCACCAACCCACGGACCAGGAGTCAATTTAGATTGGTCCTGTCTAGATACTACCCCAGCAATGGTACTCACCGGGCAGCACGGAACGGAAGGCCTCGGACTGAACTGGACTGATGACGACGAACTTCGGACTTCGGACTTCAGTTACGGGTGGGCCTCCGGATACCTCGGACCTTGGACTCTCGGCTTGGGCTCTGGTCGGGACTCGCCGCGTTCCTCCACCGTCTCGTTTGGATGCTGGACCGCCTCCTCCGTCTCCTCCGTGGGCCTGAGGGATACTTGAAGCAGAAATATCTGCACGTGGCCGGTATGGTTCCGTCACGGCTGCAGAGGGTCAGGGGGTCGGCGTGGCTTCACCGACGCGTGGGGAAAGGGCAAGTCCCTGTTCGGGCGCCATTATGTGGTAAATAAATAAATAATACCCTATTTTTGACTAGGCATATATCATAACAGATAGCTCAATAAATAAGAGTCAAGATTCGAGGTAGTAGGAGTTTCTGCAGGTTTATTACAGCATAAGGACAGGGACAGGACAACCTGCATAGGAACAGAATGACAGGGCTGGCGTGGCCCGGCAGCTGCCGGGGCTGGGTCTGGGATGAGCGCGCTAACTTCTAATAACAATACAAGAGCATTTATACATAGCGCAAACACATAGCATTACATTGCCGTAGGCGTAGCAGTGGGTGGAGCAGAAGGCGTGACGCATAGCAGTCGCGAAAGATAAGAGTAAAAGTAGGTGTAACTGGGAGTATACATAGACATGTGATGCAAACGTAACAGAATATGTCATGAATAGGGCGGAAACATAGGAGGGGGCTACCTAAGGAGCCGGAACCTCTGACCTGGTGGTGCGCGTAAACTGGCAATGACGTGTTACTAGGAGAAGCTGGGGGCTATGAACTCTGTGCTAGGAGCAGAGACTAAAGTCTGGAGGGTCGGAGCGACATGTACCTAAACCCTATCTAGTATCTGATGTTTAGGGAACATGTTGATATAAACTAGAAGTCATGAGGGGAAAAGCTAACTTGACTCTAAGACTGGACCATGCATTATTCTACATGTAGTGCGTGATGAAGAATATGAAATGACCATTAAATACAGTATTTCTCTTAACATGGAGCCCTAAAGGCTAGACAATGACGGAAACTATTGATGCAGTTCAGTAGCTTAGGAATGCAGAGAAGGAGGACTGAACTGATAACTGGAACTATAACATACTTTTGGCAGACTCAGAGGCAGAGCCAGGCTGCACCGGGCACTGCGAGGCAGGAAGTAAGTGAAAGGTCGAGGATACAGGTGGGGGCTGGATCGCTCCTTAGCGAGACTCAGGAGACAGGAGCTGAATCTAGGGTCCGGGCCCTGTTGAGGCCTAGAAACGGGGACTTTATAATGAAATAACGTGCACACTGGGAAACGTGGCAACGTAGCTTTACATAGGCCTGATATTCGTAGTATTCACGAGGACTGTAAGCTGGCATACTAGAGGTGGACACAACTATAATTGCGTCTTGAATCGGACATGGGGAATAACATATGCATATTGGTCATGCACACATAACATATGATGGATGAGGCGTAGGGACACAGAACATGGCAAAATTTACTTTTCCACAACACCACTCAGTCATTGTTAAGTGCTGCAGCCGCCCCATGAAAAACCTCCCAGTGCAGCCCTCCAGCAACGCTGCAGCCGCTTCTCGTACAGTGCCGTATTTCCAATCAGCGTTTAGTGTAGACTGTCTACTCAGCTTCAAGCGAGAAGATGTAGGCTGTTTGCCCCAACCCCATAAATCCCTGTAAACACCGGCACTATGTGAACTCAACTGCTTAAGTAAAAGTATTACTTTTTTGTGGGAATTAGAGCATTTAACACATGATTATCAACCATTCCTGAAAGCACGTGTCCATTTGACACCTAAAAATGTGAAATTCAGTGTACCTTGGGCAATTACAGTAGTTTATGATTTGAAAAGCACTGCTTGGTATTAATTTTGAAAGAGTGATATCTCTCGTATTACTGATTGGATTAGTATTGTTTTGGTCATCTTTTACCTGCATAAAAGGTATATATTTTTAATAATCCGTGTGGAGTCATTTGTGGTGTATTCATTGGGTTACTAGGTGGGTGTGTTGCACAAAATCTTTACACAGGCTATCTTAGGTGTGTTTCTTGCTTACCCTGACCAGAGTGGTGGGTTCTGCTAAACTTAGGTGCACAACTAACTCTTGGAGGTGGAAGGGCTCTACTTCCCTTGAAAAATGTTGGGAAACATTTAAAGGATAATTTCACAAATATTACTTCAAAAGCCATAGATATCACAATTTAATGAAGCCTGAGGCTCCTCAGAGGTTGACCTGATGTTCTTCAAATTGTGCTAATGGTGCCTCGTGTGTCAATAATTACCTCCAATGTGCAGGGTCAACATTTTGTCATGGCTGTCTGCCACATGCCAATGGTATTGCTTTATGCGAATGGGTGGCACACATGTCAAAAATGATCTCTAATACATTAGGGCCCGTATTTTATTATGGTTGCCTACCCCTGTCACCATGTGCCATTGTTATCCTCCCTAATGCTAAGATTTCCCTTCAGGATGCCAGTACCAGCATGTTGTCATGGATGTCCCATGTACGATGCATGTTCTCTCACACTTTCATGTACTCACTATTCCTCTTACTCACTCTCACTGTTTCAGTCTTTCTCAGCCACACTAACTAAGTTGTTCTGACTCACTGCTAAGATCACTGGGACTTACTATCACCTACTCATACTCCCTGTCACACTTACTTTCAATAACACACAAACACACATTCACACACACACACATTCTCTCTCATTGCATGCATGCACACATTTGACAGACAATGTCAGCTCCTCAGCTGCTGGTACATGGGACACAACGCCCTCTTGCCTCAGGCACTGAAGCATGAAACTGAATGCTGAAACCAGCACGTTTAAAAAAATAGCCATTACAATATAAGCTTCAGCTGTCATACTCTTACATTTTCACCCCACCTCACCTATCTCGTCATGAGATGGAGTGGGATCAATGAGCACCCTGACCATACCCCTCAATGTACCACGATGGAAGAGGGTGTGGTTACAGGATAATTATGCATTGATGGCATAGTAAAAAAGAGCCGAAACAAGAGTTGCAGACCTCAAACACATTCTAGGCTGGACTTGCGTACCTAAGCTGCTGCACCACTCATATTTTATTTTAAACATTGCATGTGGTAGCATAAAATCAAATCAGTATACATTTAAACATACCACATTTGCACACACACATATCCATATATTTCTAAAATATAATTATCTGCACAAGTCAAGGGAATTTTTAAATAGTTCTCATAGATATTGATTTTGTGGATTAAGTACTACTTAGAATGTTTTTTAGTTTTCAAAATATATCATCACTCAACATGTGCACACTAAAGGCCTCATTACGAAGTCGGGGAGAACTTTTCCGCCTGACACAGTCTCAGATTCGGGTACCAATCAACTTGAGGTCTGGGGTTACTCACAACCGATTACGATGCAACTGAACACTGTTCAGTTGGTGTCCAATTGTTCCCTATGGGAGCTGGTGTTCTGACCGACAACACAGGCTCCTATGGGCAAATGGGGGGGGGTGTAAAAGCCTCCATCCTGCAACTGTGGGGTGCATGCCACCCTATGCAGGGCTTTACAGAAGGGTCCCTTAGGTACCCCCTCGGTCCCCAAACTGGAGTCCGCAGGGTGAAAGGGGCCCTGCTAGGGGCCCCCCAAAGTAACTTTCTGACAACCTTTTGATTTCCAACAGCTTGACTCGGAAAGACTGTAGGAAATAGACATCATAATTGGTTGGTCAAAAACGCTGTCCATAGACCTGCATGATACGGATCCGACTGACACGACTTTTCCAAGAGCCAGTCGGAACCGATTCAGAAGGACCACGTGGTTTACAGTCCAAATGCGAACATCGTAATCGGCAGATTGTAAAGCGACCAAGTCAGTCAGAAGGGTTCCGACACAGTCTAGGACATTCTGACTGTCGGGCGGAGGCTTCCCACCCAACATCGTAAAGAAGCCTTCACTGTATTAGTCACCTCTGTCTACTGACAGTACTGTCAGCAAAATCCCAGTGAGTGTAGATAAAAGAAAGATGCAGCAAATACAGACTAAGAAATGTAAAAGCAACTGTGAAACAAGCAATATCATATTACAATAAATGCAAGCACAGGGGTGACAGTTAAAACAGAAGGAGATGCAATGTATGCTATAGAGAAGTACTGCAGGATACTGGTTTCTGGGTTCTTCAAAAATAACTGGTAACCCAAAGAGGAAACAGAACCAAACAATATATTTATAGTGTGCAAAAAGAATAAGGTACCCACGTAGAGAGTCATTTTTACATTTGCAAAGGCTTCGCTTTATAAAATCTGGGGCATTGCAACTGCAAAATTGCATTTTTCAATTCACAAAACCCGAATTGGGATTCAGTAACCTGTTACTGAATCCCAAATTGGGTTTGAGAATACATACTTAGGGCCCGATTAGGATCGCGGACAGACTTGAGTCCGTCCGCGACCCCTGAGGAGGAGGGAACATCCGCAGGGGCTGCGGTGTTCCCTCCGAGCAGATTAGGATGTGACCGCCAGGGTGGCGGTCACATCCTCTATCTTTAACATTGCGGCGGGTGCAGCTTCAATCTGTACCCGCCGCAAGGTTCAAAATGCATGCATCGCATTTGCATGCACAAAGCGGCAGGCACCGTGCTGTGCCTGCTGCTTTGTGCACGCAAATGCAGGGGGTACCATAGGTACCCCCCATGTGCACCCCCCCTTCACCCAGGGGGCTCGCAACGGGCCCCCGAAGTGAAAGTCCGTATGCTTTCCCACGGCGGAAAAGCCACCGCGGAAAAGCATGTCTCTCCCACAATCCTAATATGGCTGGCAGTGTCTGACAGACACCGCCACCATATCAGAGCTTTTCCGCCACGGTTGTAATGCGACCGCGGCGGAAAAGCGGTGGACGGAATTCCAGACCCATCAGCCATCCTAAAATGGCGGTGGGTCTTTGGAGGCTCCGCAGAGGTTTTTCCGCATCCTCCGGGCCGGCGGTGGCTTCCGCCGGCCCGGAGGATGCGGAAAAACTGCAATCATAATCGGACCCAAAATTGCTATTCGGAAGAGGTATGTTAAGGACATCCTTTCTAGATACCGATTCCTAAAGGCATGTATCAATGATTTGTGAGTTAAATCTGTGGTAAAAAGCACCTCCTCAAAAGAGGTGGCCATCCATTCCCAAACAGGAAGGGAACCTTGCGTTAATGTTGATGAAAATGTTTTTAGAAGTGGTTCATTGGACCACTGTTTACTGCTAAAAAAGGCTTGGGTAATTTTTCATTTTTTTAACACATCCCATTTTCCTTTAGGAAATCAGGTTGCATTTGAACAAAAAATATTACTTCATTTAAAAGCAATACCAGGCATAGTGGTCTGCTGACCCCAGCAGGCCACCATGCCTGTGACTCTTGCCAATCCTAGTGGGTCTTAGTTTGTAATCTACCTCTGCATATTTAGGAGGTGGATTAAACTGCAACCAACTACTATTTGATATTTTGTGAACTAACCTACTAATAGATAGGTCAGTTTGCATAGCACCATTGCATTTGGTAGAAGTCTCTGTGCATATTCCCACTACTTCTACTGAATCCTTGTGAGTACATTCCAAACAATAAATCACACATTGTGAGTTGATCTTCCTTGCAATTTCCGATTTCGTATTTACTATTTTAGTACGTGTGCTGGGGCCAATATTTTGCTCTAAAGTCCGTTGATGGCACTATCGAAGGTGATGGTCCCTAATGCCTAAAGCCTTAGTCTTGGTTACACCTCATTCCCCTTTAATCCACTATCAAACACTCCTTTTCTCTTTTCTACGTCCCCCAGGTTATTTATAATCCCTGGATTCCCCCATTGTCCTAGTTTTCCCTCTTTCTCTACCTTCTCTTTTCCTTGTTTTTTTGTTTTTCCCTGTCATGCTCTGGATTAAAGTCTGACATGGTAAAATAGGTGCATGTCCCCGAAAAGGAGAGTGAGTAGGCACCACCTGCAACCACCATTTCAAATAAAGCACTTAAAAGCCTTCTTCAGACTCCATTCACTACAGCGTACACTCTGTCACTCTGTCACTCTACCTGCTTGTAATGCTATCTGTACACAGAATCTAACAAGTCAAATCATTTTACAAACTAACAGAAAAGCCCCAGGCTATTTCTGTCTCTGCAACATCATACTGCAGATAGCGGCTAGAGTAGGCCCTTCCAGCTCTGGGTCCTGGTGCCACTGCACCAGCTGCACTAATGACAGCTGCGCCTCTGGCAAGGCCAAGGATAACAAGGGGCAGCTGTGACCCCTGGCAATCCCTAAATGACGCCCATCTAGTGCAACATTTTGTTTTGCATTAACTATTTGTGTTATACATTCTAGAAAACTCTAAAATGAAGATGGGGGGCCTGCGTGCTTCTTTTTAGCATTTTGAAATCATGTATTAGCTCAAAATATTCCCAAGTTAATGTATGTTTTCCTGACCGCATAGCTCCTAAAACAGAGGAGCATTTAATGTCCCGTTTTTACAAGCTCTGCTGTTGCAAAACAGGCATTAACTCAGAGATATTTTGAGTTAACGTGCTCAAGATTGCACTCTAGCAGTGCTTAATTGGAGGCAGTGTTTTACAGTGTTAGGCACCGTCATTTAATTGTCAATACCTGCACTTATCACTCTCTCATGTGATGGTACTGTTTGTCTGATTTAGAGATGAGTACAGCAACAATTGTTTAATAATTTCATCTATATTATCAATTACTGATACCTGCCATTACCTGGATTGTCACACTTGTAGGAGTGTGATGGTTAGTAGTTGTGATGGTACCGTCATTGGCAACGACGGCAAGTACAATTGGTGGTGCAAGTTGAAGTAACTTCCTGACGAGGACCTTGTCACTTATTTTGTTACAAATTAAGCACTGCCCTCAAGATTCCAAAGTACAGGCCCCTTCTGTGTCCGTGTAGCGCCGAAACCGGTATCATACGGTATGGCCCACGGATTGCTCTAGAAACAGTATTTAATTCTGAATACACCACATAATGTACTGAAAACCTGTTAAAACAAATGGTAAACATATCCTGCAAAATATTAAGGGAAACGTACAAAACTATATCATGAGATGGAGAATTAAATAAATTGGATTTGCATTTATATAACATTAAAAATGAATTCCTCAATTATATAACTGGGTAATTAGCGACAGGGTGGGCCCTCAGCAGCCCATGCACCTTTTATTTCATTCAAATGAAAGTTTAACTTTTTATAGCAGTCCAAAAACAATCAATATATCCATTGCAATTGCCCATAGGTATTCATATTTGACATTCGGGTGAGATAGACAGATAGCAGGAGACACAAACACTCAGAATTGTTTTAAT
Source organism: Lissotriton helveticus (assembly GCF_964261635.1). Classification (NCBI taxonomy): domain Eukaryota; kingdom Metazoa; phylum Chordata; class Amphibia; order Caudata; family Salamandridae; genus Lissotriton; species Lissotriton helveticus. Next base: position 2,055,128,325 of record NC_136063.1, on the reverse strand, counting down.
AAATATCCACTTGCATTTTACTGTACATCTGCAGCATGCCTTATTTCAAATTGTGTGAGGAGTCAACTTTGAAATGAAAGACATTTTTTTAAGATTAAATGACATATGGACTTGTGACTCATTTATACAGTAAATTATGAGATTGCTTTAGAAAACTCAAATGGACCAATTAACGTGTTCAATGGCATGTTGCCACAAAAATTAAGAACTATTGATCAGAAGAACACGCATATTCACAAATTTCTTTATGACTTTAACGCCGCTAATTAGTGTAAATTCTGAGCCCTGTGATGTTTTCCTCCCCCACACTTTAAAAACTAAGCTTAGCTAACATTTTTTTTAATAAGCAGTGATGTAAGGTGGAAGGGCTGCATTGTGGCAGCTAAGTTAATCATCTCCTCTGTGGTAATTTTCTCAGGCTATATGAAACGTGTATAGTTTTTTATAAGTAGTAATTTTATGGGTAATATGTAACAGAAAAAATATTAATCAGAAAAAAAATGGAGAACTACGTGCTATATTTTAATCAACAAGCTCTCCACGAGACATGCCCTACTAAACACATATACTTTTGTAACGTACATGGCGGTCACAGTATGCTGTCATCATTACAAGTAGACTTTCATTTTTCAAAACTTGTTGAGATGTTCTTGGAAATAGAATTGTAATGGCCTTTTTTGTGTGAGAACAGTTGCTTCTTTGTCACTTTCTCCGTTCTATAGTGCATCGCTGTGATAACAAATATATATTTAATCAGGTGCAAACGTTTTTGGGGAAGGGAATTTGCTCCTATATGATTTTGCCTAAGCTTGGAGCAAACTCGCAACTTTTTGGGGAGTTTCCACCAGTTGTAAGCGTTCTTTCATTCTTTAACGCACAAGTATTGTTGAGTGTAGAATAGTAAAATATGTAAGATCACACATGCATACATTTTAATGCAAAAAAGCTTATGCCTATTTTCACAGTTTTTATTCTCCATTGAAAATAGGTAATTTTCACTGTGGTGAAGCCCTTTCCCTTAACCTCCATTTTGTTACGGTCTTTGGTCCTATGCTTACCATTGGAATGTCCCTGTTCACGCTATAAACACCCGGATAGCAGTAAAGTCAGAATGTTGCTAAACATTAAGGACATGTGGCTTTTACAAAGTCACCTTTTCCTTGCCTGAAACTTTTAAAGGCTCATTTACATGAAGCTTCCAACTGCCACACAGTTTGTGAATGGCTCTGAATGAAGTGTGAAACCTGCCCCTAGAGCAGATGCAAAATCCTGGATGTAAGGAGGTGTTAGTCTTGATCTGGCAGGATGGTCATTTGGGTTGTGCCCTGGAACTTCATTTTTTTCAAAGGGGACGGCACCTGCACAGGCCCCCTCATTTGTTTCCTCAATCAAAGAGTCACCAATCCTAGCTGGATGGGAGATACCCCAAGATTTATTTTGGTGTGACCACAGGGGAGGGGCTGCTTATTAACCTGGTCATACCTCTGGGTGGGCACATATTGCAAAAGGGTTTCACCCTTTTGGATTTTAGTCATAGGAGGGCATACATAAACTGCTGCAAAAGTGGGTAGGGTTGTTCCTGGGAACTGTTACCTCACTGATTAGGTAGAAGCCAGGAGTCACCCCCACATCAGCATCCCCTGGCACCCTCTTTAGATTACTACTGAGAGTGAAGAAGATCAGAAGAGGACTGAACCAGCTGTCTGAGTCCTGAAAGTACTTCCTAGGACTAGACTACTCCCTCTTGTACAAAGAAGTGAACTTCAAGGGTCATAATATTGGCTTCTGGACACAACAAGCTACAAGTGACCTTTGCCTGCAACTATTAAGCTGACCAGTTTCAACTAGACCTGCCTTTGACCCTGCTGCTGGCCTCTGCTGGAGTGAGTCCTGTCCCCCAAGTACTGTTCCTGAAGTCCTGGAATCCTTGGCTGTTTCTGGCAGGAGTTGACCTATTACCCCTGAAAACCTGGAACTTAGAAACTCTTTCAACTTCAAGCCCTTCAGAGGACTGGGACCAACCAGCCAAGTCAATCCATGGAAAGTGTGTTGCAACTAAGCTAATGTTTCATGTTTCTCAATTCAAAGCTTTTCCCGAGCAGCAAATTTGATTCAGTGGGTCCTCCTGGAGACGGTATCTGGCTTGGTGGAGCCCTCCGCAGCTACATCGTGCATCCTTGCCCAGCTGAAGAATTCCAAGCTCTGAAAAAGTTAATAAGTACGATCATAGAAATCTTGGCAAGGTGAGGGTGCAAACAGTCTCTGGCTGGCATGATGACTTAGCTGGATGTGAAATTGGAATTTCTCCTGCTTACAGCTTTTCCTGCCAAAACCAACAGCTTCTCGGGGGCTGTGTCCAGTGGCTATCCAACCATGTGGAGCCCTATCTGGCTACAGCATGTGTCTTGCCCTGCTAAAAATGTTGACTTCCATTTCGGAAATTAACTCCAAACCAAAAACCTCTGTCTGGATCGAACCTGGTCTCTGTATCATACCCGTGCTCCATTGCAATCAGACTCAAATCACACCTAGATTTCAATCTACCGCAACAATTTGACTTCAATTGGCACTTAATGCTTTATAGCTGAATTGTTTTTTAAACTGTTAAACATTTATGTCTACAGTTTCCATTATCAGCGTTCTGTCATTTTAGTGCCATTCTATTTATTAAAATGTATTCTATTTTTCTAATTCTGTTTTGTATCTTTACTATGTTGTGTTTTGACTTTATGACTGTTTTGGCTCAGCAGAAATACTTTACAAATTGTCCTAAGTTAAGCCTGGCTATTGTCCCCATAGCTATCAAAGGGGTGAGTTCAGGTTAATTTTGTGATTTTGAGGGTTCACCCAGACAACGATTATGAATATTGCTCAGGGTCAGCCGTCACTCTTACATTGCAAGCAGATGTGGGATCCAGAATTTGACTTTTGCTATACCACACAATGATATAAGTTGACATTTAACATCAACAATTGACTTTTTACACTTTTAATTGGCTTTTGATTTTCATTGAGCCATATTTGATTTTTCAAATCCTTCTATCAATATTGCACCCTAATTTTTCTGATAACTGTGAGGTAGATCGGTCCAACATAAAGAGTCTCAGCATGGCAGAGCTGAGGAAGATGTGCAAGGAAAGGAGGCTGAGGCTCAGCAAGGGGTCCAAAATTAGGCCTACCAGATTGCCCTCAGAATTTAGGAAGTGATCTAGCTGCTACAATCCAGCCTTCATGAGCATGAGGATGAGATGAAAGGGGGACAACTTGGAAGCTACATTACCATATGTTAAGTAAGATATTACCCATAAAGAGCCAGGATGGATGAAAAAGAAGAAGTTGCAGAGGAAGGAGAACCTGTATAAATAATTAACATTCATACATTGTTTCAAATCATAGTAATAATCATTACTAACCAACAGGAAATATTTTAGATCTGTGAAGTGGAAATACCTACTAATTAGGTGAGTTGTTTTTTAGGCGCCTTGATAAAGTTGGCGGGCAGCATTTTGATCTAGAATGAGGTTATTTGTCATGAAATATTGTAGTAAACTAAGACATGGAATTTTGGCTTGATATTATTCCTAGATCTGATCTGACTGCAGAATCGTTGAATTATATGGATTATCAAGTATATTATGCTTAGTACAGAGGAATACAATAAGGATGGTAGGTGGTTGTAGCCTCCAAAATGTTGTGTTTTACTAAATCTTATATGATGACTTTAATCAGACTGGCAAATTTTTGGTTTTACGTTCTGCACAGACTTTTGGTGATTATGGTCGGAACTTGGTCATGGTTACTTCTTTCTTACACTGTGTTACTCTTTTCTAATGACACTGGGTGGTGTGAGGGTGTTTCCCTTAATTTTAGATAAGTAGTTATAGATACTACACTACGCTGTGGTATCTTAATATTGGTTTTACTTTATCTTGTTTTTTGTTATTTGGGTTGCAGCCCTGAAGAAGTCTTAAAGTCAATGTACTGACTAGACGAAACAAGTGTTGGCTGCACTTTCTATGTGAACTGGATATAGATTTACTGAAGAAAATTAAACTTGGACATTGCCAACTGAAATACAAAGACTGGAGAACTGTTGTTCTTAGAAAATTACCTGGAGTGCTCGGAAGAACCCTCTTTAATTTGCTTTAAATCACCAGTGGGTGGTTTTAAATTTGGGGTTGTGGTAACCGACACTGCTACTTCCTGGAGCACCATTTAAAGACTTGTGTTATTAAGACTTACCTATATTTGCTGTGCACTCTTTTCTAACTGTTACCCTTATTTAGTATTGTTTGTAGTTTGAGAGCAGCCGCATAGGTTAACATGAACAGAGATAAAGAGGCAGAGTTATTGTTTAGCAATTTGGCTGCGGGTGACACTATAGGAGCAGCCGTAGGAACTCCTGAAGATACTAATAAGAAAGAAGGCCTGAGGGCCAAGTTCATCAGACTGGAATCACTAAAAAGAACAGAACTTAATAAATGGTGGGATGCTGCCACACTAAAACAGTACTTAGCGCTCAATAGGATACCACGTGGACTTAGATCCCAAATTATACCAACGTATGAAGATTTGGAACCTGACTTATATGTAACATGGGAGAAAGAACTAAATGCTTGTTCTAGAAACCTTATTAATATTCTTATTGAGAATGCTGAAAGGAAGATAGCTAAATTGTTGATAGAAATACAAAAGGTTGAGAATGAAATCAAAGAGCTCAACTCCCCTGAAGCTACGATTAAGAACAATACTCTATTAGATGAGAAACTTAATGAGTAACAGACGGACATAAAAAAGAGAAAGGCCAGAAAATTAAGACGCGACGAGAATGATTACCGTTCTGGTCGTGTATATACATTTGCCAAAAGATTTGATTACTTAATGAAGAAAGTACCTGTTATTAAACACAAAGGCGGTGTCCCTTCTAGTAGTGACGCTAAGGCATCCTCAAGCAACTTATCCGGCAGCGAGAATGAGGATGTATCTGAACTTACTTTGCTCCCGACCCCTGAGAATAATTTTTTAGAAGAAGTTCGGAGACTGAGGAGAGGGAATCAGGATACGGAGAACAGGAACCGAGATTTAAATGTAAAAAGACCAGGAGAGGGAGAAGAGGCAGGAGGAGAGCAAGGAGTAAGAGTGGGAATGAGACTGAGGTCTTGGAAACAATAACTATAGAAGATGATTCAAGTGTGAGAGATATTGAGATTATTAATCTGTCATCATGTGAGTTATCTGATGATATGATTACATTACTTAAGAAAGGAATGGGGGTTTGCCCGTTAATGAAATCTGATTGGTTTATGACAAAGATTGATTTGTATAAATTTGTGCGAAGACTCAAACTTAAAAAGTTTTTTGCCAATGTACCTGAGAAAGTCAAACATGCAAAAATAAATCCCGTGAGCAATTTTACAATTCAAAAACTTAAGGAAACTCAGCTATTGCTCTTCCTTACAGAAAAGGAAGATGACCCAGTGACAATTTCGAAACTGCTTGATGAATTTGAAATTGATCGCTTTCAAAGTGAGGGAGTGGTCTGAAAGTTAAATCGAAATGGTCACCACAATTAGCAACTGGTAGTACTATTGATGCTTTTTACAAGGCAGTTAATTTGGAGATTGATAGACTTATTGATAAGAAACATCTGAAAAGAATGAGGGTGAAGGTGGATAATCTTATGAGTGGTGAAAGGGTAGCCTGAGGGAACTTAGCGACAACAAGAATATAATCATCCGCAGAGCGGATAAAGGTGGTAATATTGTTGTTCAGGATACACCTTCTTACAATGATGAAGTATACTCACAACTGAATAATACACATTATTATGAAAGATTGTCCACTAACCCTCTAGGAGCCCTTACTAAGGATATTAATCAGCAACTTAAATACTGGTATGACCTTTCTTTGTTAGATTATGATGAATACATGTATTTACTGATAACGACACCGAGAGCACCTTGTATGTATACACTGCCTAAAGTGCATAAGTGTTTGGACAGGCCCCGGGGAAGGCCCATTGTTTCGGGTATTGGTGGGCCAACGGAGGGTCTGGTCCCAATATGTGAATAACTTTCTGAGAATACATGTTCGCAATCTACCTTCCGTCATAGAAGATACAAAGCATGTACTTAACATTATCAATGATATGGTGTGGGAAGATGGTATGATAATGGCAACACTAGACGTTGTGTTGCTATATACAAATATGTCACTCAGATTTATCAATCGTGGTTATGATGAAGAAATAATTAAGAAAGCTGAAGCGAGAGCTAGGAAGCTGAAACGTGATAAAACCTTATGTAAACGACAACATGATGGAACAGAAGGGGTAGAGACGGTACGGATGAATACAAACTATAATACTGAGAGTGCCGAGCTTTACTCTATCTTTAGAAAATACTGGCATTTACTTCAAATGGATAGTGACCTGTCACCCTTTCTTAATAATAAACCAGCTATACCATTCAAAAGAGGCATTACACTGGCCAATCTGAAGAGCCCTAGCGACCCGAGGAAACAAGAGAGTGTAATTTGGCTTAAGAACAGACTTAAGGGCTTTCATAAATGTGGGAAATGTAGCTCATGTAGATGGGCTAGAAGTAAAGTGAATACTTTTAATTATAATGATTCAGGAGATTACACTATTGATACATTTATAAACTGTGATACAACATATGTGGTGTGTGTTATAGTATGCACCTGCAGTATGATTTATGTTGGCAGCACTATTAGAAGATTGAGGGACAGAATGAGCGCTTAAAAATGGTGATACTCGCTACCCCATTGCGTCACATGCAGTTAGAAATAATGAAAAGAGAGATCAACATGTTTTCAGATTTCATGGTATTGATCATATTAAACAGGACTCCAGAGGGGGTAACAGACAACTACAACTGCGGAGACGTGAGGTCCTGTGGTTAATGAAGTTGAAAGCCGTGGAGAGAGGTTTAAATGTGGATCATGAATTTGAATACTATTTAGGTCAAGACTGAATATAATTTAATCTGAAATATTATACAATGTATCAGACTAATGTCTAACTGGGACTTCTGAAATGTATAATATGTATACCATAGTGATGGACCTGAGTGGTATATTTCCTGTTGGTTAGTAATGATTATTACTATGATTTGAAACAATGTATGAATGTTTATTATTTATACAGATTCTCCTTCCTCTGCAACTTCTTCTTTTTATCCATCCTGGCGCTTACTTAACATATTTTATTTTCAATTATTGGAGGCACAACCTACTTTAGATTAGAGTGATTGGTGCAACGCTCACTGAGTCCCTGTGGAGATCTATTTTAGACATTTTAATATTGAGGTAATTGGAATCTAATAGTGATCAACCCAAGTATAGGTATTAGTATAGCAACCACTATAAGATGACGTCTACACTCGGGTACTTTTACTATTAACTATTGCGTACTACTTTGGTTTACGATAGGACCTATTTTCAAGTGATGGCTTGATGATAATAGTATGTTTTTTGTATATACACGTCATATTCATACGGTCGAGCATAACGGGGTTACGAGTAGTCTATAAAGTTTAGGTTTGAGGAGAGACTATTAACTAATGGGTTGATTTGTTGATATTATGACCCAATTTGATATTGGTTCGTGAGTTTAGCACTTTATCTACTATAAGATGGCACAAATACTCTGTTACGTTCTAACTATACTTGTTACTATATACTTCAATATGGTGATCTTTTGGTCGCTGAATTTTACTACTATAAGATGGCGCCCATGATATGGTTGCTAAAATACCATTCCAATATGGCAACTGTATTGAACGCCGAAATCAATCACTACAGGATGGCGCGCATGTTTTGTTAGTATAAAATGCCATTCAAACATGGCGACCGTGCTGAATGCCGGAATTTACTGTGGATCGATAGAGGGACAATAAGGTGAGCTCCGGGACCAGAGGGTGCTTTAAAATAGGGGGTATGCACCGATATTAGTCATGACGCTTTCAGAACACAAACACTTGGCTTAGTTATTGAACCTGAATTAGCGGAGATTCGAATTCTGGAGAATACAGAGGTGAGAACTAAGAAAGGTGTTTTTTGTGTATGCTCAAAAAGACTTGTGTGGGACATAAAATGTGAGCTGGTATATTTTTTATATTTTATTTTAGATCTTTGAAGTGGAAATACCTACTAATTAGGTGAGTTGTTTGTTAGGCACCTTGATGAAGTTGGCGGGCAGCATTTTGATCTAGAATGAGGTTATTTGTCATGAAATATTGTAGTAAACTAAGACATGGAATTTTGGCTTGATATTATTCCTAGATCTGATCTGACTGAAGAATCGTTGTATTATATGGATTATCAAGTATATTATGCTTAGTACAGAGGAATACAATAAGGATGGTAGGTGGTTGTAGCCACCAACATTTTGTGTTTAACTAAATCTTATATGATGACTTTAATCACACTGGCAAATTTTTGGTTTTACGTTCTGCACAGACTTTGGTGATTATGGTCGGAAATGGGTCTTGGTTGCTTCTTTCTTACACTGTGTTACTCTTTTCTAATGACACTGGGTGGTGTGAGGGTGTATCCCTTAATTTTAGATAAGTAGTTATCTACTACGCTGTGGTATCTTAATATTGGTTTTACTTAATCTTGTTTTCTGTTATTTGGGTTGCAGCCCTGAAGAAGTCTTAAAGTCAATGTACTGACTAGATGAAACACGAGTTGGCTGCACTTTCTATGTGAACTGGATATAGATTTACTGAAGAAAATTAAACTTGGACATTGCCAACTGAAATACAAAGATTGGAGAACTGTTGTTCTTAGAAAATTACCTGGAGTCCTCGGAAAAATCCTCTTTGTTTAGCCCTAGGTAACATGTATATTCTGGAAGGTGGACAGCACTACCCAGTACCCTGCAGCCATACTCCTGAGTCCAGTATCTGAGTGAGTTTCTACTGGTGTCTGATAGAGGAGCCAATTTCACATCAATGTACATGAAGTGCATGAGGTAAAGTGTGGAGTTACCCACTAGTTTTACACACCGTTCCATCCCCAAACTAATGGGCTTCTTGAAAGGTTCAACAAGACCACAAAGGGCATGATTATGAGCCTCCTTGCACCCTTAAGACATGAGTGGGATGCCATGCCTGTTGTTTGCTTACAGGGAGGTACCACAGAAAGCGAGAGGGAGGTACCACAGAAAGGGATTGGCTTTTGCCCATTTGAACTCCTGTATGGTAACCCTGTGAGTTGACTCCTCGTTCTTGGTCAGAAAATGCCCCCAAGAAGCTCCCACAAGGTGTAGTAGACTGTCGTCTTCTGGGCAGGGATGGGGAGATACATGAAAGAGGCCAACCTGAATTTGCAGGCCAGCTAGGAAATAGTAAAACACTATTATGGCCAGAAGGCCACTAGGGTAGAATGCCAACATGGCCAGGAAGTATTGGTCATGAAGTCCATGGAGTTGAAACCTTTCAGGACCAGTGAACCAGGCCCTATGAAATCAAAGAGCGGAAACATGAGGTCACCTACCTGGTACACATACAGACCCCTCAGGAACCTTTAAGGGTCGCTCATGTGAACAGATTGAAGTCCCATATGAGAGGTCCAAAATTACCATGCTTGTTGTGACAGATGGTTGTCTCAGGAAGGCCTGGCTATTAAGGGCTTTAAGCAGTGCCTATCTTCCCTACAGCAAAGAAACACACAGTGCCCGCGCTTCTAGAATTCAAAATGGTGAAGCCCTTTTCCCCTTGTGCAGACCATGAATGCCCACCCATTGGTGTGGCAATAGTACTGAGCAGCCCATCCTCTGGGGTCACTTAATACCAGTTCTAAGCAGCTCCTGTCCCACTGTAAATGGAGTTGCACTGCAGTGGTATGGTTTCTTAATATGGATGCAAGAGGGAGCAGTCCCTCTATGTTAAAAAAAACACTACAGTTTAAACTTTAATCTGCAGTGATTTTTAAAATAAAAGGACTGCTCCTTATTCCAGTCCTGTTTTAAAAACAACTACCACTGCAATTTAATTCTGCTGCTGGAGCCACATGCCAGATAGGACATGTTTCTGTGGTGTACTTGAGCCACCAAGTTGTTGGAGCACACACTACTCTCCAATCCAAAATTCAAATCATCCTAGCCTAGGCGCATCTCAGAACTCAGACTCAAATGAGAGTGTTTATAGACCTCACTGGGTAATCTAGGAGGTTTGTGATGGGAGATGGGATTTTTGTTTCCACCCTGCCTGAATTCACATCGAAGAAGCAACATATGATTGTAATTTGGGCAGAGGCTTGTCAAATGGCATTCCACACCATGAATGTCGGACATGTGCCGTGCACCAGTACTTAAGGCACTTGTCTTCACTAAAGAATTTGGGTGCAGACAAGTGTCTTTTAGCATGGAATTGGTATGGTATGCTCACAGCTTAATAGACCTGGGCAATATTTAATTCCGTTGGCAGAATCTGAGGAATTTAGCAATTCTGTATTACTATTGTAAAGTGGAATTACTGGTAAATTTGTGGCTCCAGCAGCAGAATTAAATTGCAGTGGTTGTTGTTTTTAAAACAGGGCTGGAATAAGGAGCAGTCCTTTTATTTTAAAAATCACTGCAGATTAAAGTTTAAACTGTAGTGTTTTTTTTTAACATAGAAGGACTGCTCCCTCTTGCATCCATATTAAGAAACCAGACCACTGCAGTGCAACTCCATTTACAGTGGGACAGGAGCTGCTTAGAACTGGTATTAAGTGACCACAGAGGATGGGCTGCTCAGTACTATTGCCTCACCAATGGGTGGGCATTCATGGTCTGCACAAGGGGAAAAGGGCTTCACCATTTTGAATTCTAGAAGCGCGGGCACTGTGTGTTTCTTTGCTGTAGGGAAGATAGGCACTGCTTTAAAAGTAGGTAGGATTGCAAAGGAAACATTGTTCCTACTGGTTAGGAAGGGGCCAGGGCATCACCAATACCAACAAGCTAGTGGCAGGCATAACTGTGGCATCCCTTGTCTCCCTCTATAGAATTTGACTAAACTTGGGGAAAATCAGAAGAGGACTGAGCCTGTCTGACACCCAAGAGAAGCCCTGAAGAGCCTGCCTTAGGTGCTGCAGCTGGCTTCAGCTGGAGTGAGCCCTAACACTGTAGTGCTGTTTCTCAGGCTCTGGAACCCTTGGCTGTGTCTGGCTGGACTTTGCCTGCCACTACTGAAAACCTGAGACACTGTTGTGCATTCCAATTGGCAAGTCGCAAATGCGATGCAATTTGCGACTTGCTAATTGGCGAGTCGTACATCTGACCCTAACAGGTGTATTGCCATTTTTTTTACCATTGCTTAGTTAGATTATTCACACTTCACCGCACATCAACTCAGTCCCCTAACAGTCACTTTATTGGGGCAGAATATTTTTAGGGCTAAAACCTTTTCTACCTGTGTACTGCTTTTTCAGAATGACATGGAATAAATGTCATCATGATGCTATTTTATCTCTTTGTTAGTATTCTAGTAATCCCTACATGAATGCCTGCTTAAGATGGCCTGCTGCGTAGCCGCACCACCTGCACAGTGATGATGTACAAAAGGCAATCCCATCTGTGCCCCTCCGTGCACAGGTTGCACACTGCCAGCCATACTGCTCTATTGCACTTCTAGGCAATGCCTTCCCTAGAGGATCCCCAAGTAAGTTACATCAAATACAATAAGAGAGAGTTAATGATGATAGGGGCAATATGTCTGGGCCCCACCTTCTCCATCAGTTGGGTTGGCTATTGTTCTTCTGGCAATTTGGCTGTGTTAGACCTGGCATCATTGGTGTGAGTCTCCCTTCCATTTTTGACTGATTGCCTCCTCTGTTTTGATATGTTTTTGCTGGTTATATGCTTTGGGCACTGTGCCACTGCTATTCAGTGCCACAGTGCAAGTGCTCCCTATGTTAAATTGATGTACTAATTGGTGATTCCATGATTGGGTTATTTGATTTACCTGTCAGCCCCTAGTACAGTGCACCATGTGTGCCCAGGGCTTGTAAATAAAATGCTGCTGGTGGGCTTGCAGCACTGCTTGTGCCACCCACAGAAGCAGCTTGTAAAGTGTGTCTCAGGCTTGCCATTGCAAGGCCTGTGTTCAGTCTAGTATGTTCATGTCGATTTGGCAAATGCACCCACTTGCCAATCTCTAAACCTTCTCTTTGCTTCTTATTAGACACCCCTATGGTAGGCTCAAGGGCAGGCTGCATTGTAAGTATAAGGTAGGACATGCTCTGGTGTGTGTAGCTAATAGTGAATTACAGCCATTTTTGTTTTTCACTACTTCAAGGCTACCTGTTCTCCATAAGCTAGAATAAGCAGTTAGATTATTACATTCTTATAATCCTAACTGACTCAGGGAACATGGAAGAAATTCGAATTTAGTATGCCTGAACTCAGAATAATAAAATACATCTTTCAGTAAAGTTAGTTTTAATATTCTGTGTTTGAAAATGCCACTTTTAGAAAGTAGGTATTTTCTTGCCTAACTGTCCAGGCCTGCCCCTACTAGGTTGTGTATTCCTTGTCTGGATTTGTGAGTGACAGGGCTGGGGGATTCTAGGAGACAGGCTGGGACAGCCAGTGGTGAATAGAGAGATCTGCATCTAGATTGGAGGGAGGAGTTGCACCTGGGACCTGAATAGTGCTCGGCCAGCCCTCTACAATGCTGGCTCCTCCCCTGTGGTGTGTCTGATGTCTCTGCCCTGCACTGTGAAAGGAGAGAAGGAATCTTGTCAACAAAGTGCTCCAGTGCTGTGCCTTCCCTCCCCTGTGCTGGCTCCACCTCCTGTGGGGTGGCTGATGTCTCTGCCCTGCACGGTGAAAGGAAGTAGAGAGTCATGTAAACAAAGTGCTCAGGAACTGGTTTGGACTAGGCAGAGGCCTCTCTGCCTTCAGTGAACAAAGGATTTTGGGGTATAAATATTGGGACCGTGATCCCAAGAAATTAGATCACTTCTGGAACAAGAAACCTTTTGCAAGGAGAAGAATCAAGGAAGCTGCAGGAGTTTTACTGCCCCACTGCCAGTGTGCTGTTTGCTGGGTTGGCCAGCAGTGGTTGCTTCATTGCAAAGGAAAGAAGAAGGAACTTTTTAAGGACTTACATCATTTACAGAATTTTCTCCAAGGGCTTGAACTGTGCTTGCCTCCTGCTGAAGTCTCAGGAATAAAAGACTTCACCTCCAGCTCCCCTCTGAATTTCCTTGCTGGGAATTCTGAACTCCAGACATTTGCGTGTCGCTGGGAGCTGGAAGCGCGACACATCGAGAAGAAGCGTGTCGGCGCCGCAGCTGAAATCGTTGCATTGCCGGAGAAGCGAACCTTCGCTGCATCTCCCTGGAAGCGTGTGTTCATCGAAGCTGCCTGCTGTCGCATCAACAGGGAAGAGTAACGCCATCAAGAGGGTCGCCATCGCATCACTGGAGAAGCGTGTCACAGGGCCTGTCGTGGCTCCAATGTATAGAGTCGTCGCAAGGCTGCCAGGGCGTCTACGCATCGTCATCGCATTGCCGCATCAAGGGCGCCATCTTCTCGCATCGCAACCGGATCATCGCATTAAGGCGCCATCTTGCGCACCGCAACAGGCCCGCAGGCCAAAAATCTACGCATCACCTCCACACTGGTAAGGGTTACGACGCATCTCCTACTCTGCGCAAGCATTAAAGCACAACGCATCATCTCCCCCGGATCACGGAACCGAGGCATCCTTTTCTTTACTTTACGCCATGCATCCAGGTACTTTGTTGAAAACTTTGTTGCATTGATCATCAACTTGAACTAAGTAACTTTGATCATCTCTAAAGCAATCTTAAGTGTAGTATTGTGGTTTTTTGTCGTTTGTGGTCTTGTGTTAAGTCTATATAAAGAATACTTATTTTTAGAAAACCTGTGTTGTGTCCATCTATAGTGTTTTCACTGCAGGAACCTCCTGAGCGGAAGCCGGGAGTAGTGAGAACTTGTGTAAAATGTTAATTGTTATACTTTGTTATTCTCTGATTTTAAAAGAAACTCACCTTCCCTCTGAGCACTCAACCCCTCAGGCACAGTCATCCCCGCACAGCGGATTTAGCGCTGCCGCGGGCGAGTGTTTGCCCTCTTGCCGCCATTACGGAGACACAAGACACGCCCACTTGTGTTGGCCACGCCCCCGTGACAAAGGTAAATAAAAACGTGCTGACTTCAAGCGCCACATTGCTATAGGAACCTCCTGAGGCGGAAGCCGGGAGTAGTGAGAACTTGTGTAAAATTGTAATTGTTATACTTTGTTATTCTCTGATTTTAAAAGAAACTCACCTTCCCTCTGAGCACTCAACCCCTCAGGCACAGTCATCCCCGCACAGCGGATTTAGCGCTGCCGCGGGCGAGTGTTTGCCCTCTTGCCGCCATTACGGAGACATAAGACACGCCCACTTTGTTGGCCACGACCCCGTGACGAAGGTAAATAAAAACGCGCTGACTTCAAGCACCACATTGCTATAGGAACCTCCTGAGGCGGAAGCCGGGAGTAGTGAGAACTTGTGTAAAATTTTAATTGTTATACTTTGTTATTCTCTGATTTTAAAAGAAACTCACCTTCCGTCTGAGCACTCAACCCCTCAGGCACAGTCATCCCCGCACAGCGGATTTAGCGCTGCCGCGGGCGAGTGTTTGCCCTCTTGCCGCCATTACGGAGGCACAAGACAAGCCCACTTGTGTTGGCCACACCCCCCTCCTCCACTTTCCTCACTCCCATAAAGCATGTGCATCCACCGGAAGCGCAGCGGGTTAAGGCAAGCTCGTCTGCGCTCGTCTACGCTAGGCAGAGCTCAGAGCCAGATACTCTAGATAATGCTCTCCATCCCACGCTTAGATATTAGAGAGATGCTTTGCTACACTTGAATAGAGATATAAAGGGCCCCTGCTTACATTCTGTACCTGGGGACAATTCCTTCAACCACTGCCTATATTGTCCGTACAAATTTACACCTACTATGCCTCAACAAACTTCTTCCAGCCTAATGCACATGGCCTTGATTAATTGCAGATCACTCCCCAAACACTCAATAGAAATTTACCACACATTAGAAAATCGTCAGCCAGACGTTCTTTTCTTAACAGAAACCTGGTTGGGACCAGATTCTGACCCGGACATTGTCAAGTCCCTTCCTCCTGGCTTCTCAATTCAACATGTAGACCGATCCAAAGGGAAGGGAGGGGGTATCGCTATAATCTACAAAGACCATCTTTCCGGCCGATTGCAAGGCAGCCCCCTACTAGATTGTGAAAATGTTCTATTTTCTATTCAAATCTCCCCATGTAGATCTCTGTCAGGAATTCTCATCTATCGCCCTCCAGGACCCATGGGTCAGTTCAGTGAATCTCTCATGGAACATACTTGCACACTGGCTGCCATCCACTCTACTTTTATGATCCTGGGAGATCTTAACATTCATTTCGACAAAAACAAAGTCAAACCAGCCTCTGATCTAATAGCAGACCTTGAAACCTTGCAGCGTAGGCTACAAAGTAGACAACCCACCCATTCATTAGGCCACCTGTTGGATCCCATTTTTTCCAACATTAATGATCTTACAACCCTGGATCATACTCCTGTACCATGGTCTGACCATTTTTTAATCTCACTGAATTGGCAGTTATATAACATCATACGCCCTAAATCTCTACCTAATTAGCCCACTCGTTCCTGGGCTACCCTAGATCCAGAAAAATGGAAATTAAATCTAGAGCGCTCCCCTCCTAGACTTGCTTCCAACCCTACTCACACCGATGCAGAGTTCTCGAAATGGATAGGAGAGACACTGGACAAAACCCTTCCAAAAAAATCTACCTGTAATCCCGAGGCAAAATTACTTCCCCATGGTTCACCCAGGAAATGCGGCTTCTGAAAAAAATCTGCAAGAAATCAGAAAGAGACTGGAGAAAAAACTTCGACCCTACTAAAAAAATTTAATATAAACACACTATTCCTAATTACAAAAAGGCACTTAAAATCGCCCAAGCCAAATATTTTGAAGAAAAAATCAAATCATCTGCAAACTCATCAAGGGAGACATTTCAAATTGCTAAAAAACTTCTCAAAGCACCTGATTCTCCTCCCCCAGTAGAGCCTTCAGCCAACAGATGTAATGAACTTGCGGAATTTTTTTAATCAAAGATTAAAAACATCCTTAATTCCCTTCCGTCACAATCATCCGATGCCCTCTCCCCTGCTAACCCGTCTACTTCCACACCCCAAACTACAGCATATCAATTGACTCACTTCGCCCCCTTGACAATAAATACTCTCTCTCCAATATTACACTCAATTAAAAGTGGATCTCCAACTGATCCCGCACCTTTTAATATCCTAATATCAGTTGCTCCCACTATTCTTCCTTATATGGCAAATTTGATTAACACCTCGCTTACCCATGGTGCTGTTCCACCCAGTTGGACAAAAGCAATTGTCAAAGCCCTCATTAAGAAACCACACTAAGACCCACTCGAATGAAGCAATTTCCGGCCGATTTCCTTGCTCCCAGGCATCAGCAAGATAGCCGAAAATATGTCAATCATCAACTTTCTGAATACCTTGAAACCAATGGTCTCCTGGAGCCATCCCAGACGGGATTTAGATCCGGCCAGAGCACAGAAACTGCGATGCTGGCGGTTGTGGAAGAGGCAAGAAAGATCATCGACTCAGGAGGATCAGTGGCAGTGATCCTCCTTGACCTGAGCGCAGCCTTCGACACCGTCAACCACTCGACATTGGTACATAGGCTTAGGGATCTTGGAATCACAGGGACGGCCCTGTCCTGGTTGGAATCCTTCCTGAATGACAGGTCCTTCCAGGTAGCAGATGGTAATTTTATCTCCAGACATACTGCCATCAGCTGTGGAGTCCCTCAAGGGTCATCCCTGAGTCCGACCCTTTTTAATGTTTATATGTCCCCCCCTTGAGAAGATCGTCACCCCATTTGGGATCAAGCTTTTAACCTACGCTGACGATACCCAATTGGTAGTCTCCCTAAGTCAGCAAGACCAATCTCTCACCAACCTCCACAGTGACATAACTAAATGGATGAATATCTCACATCTTAAACTCAATAATGACAAGACAGAGATAATGGTTCTAGGCAACCAGTCACTTTACCAACCCATATCCCTGTGGCCCCCCTGTATGGGCACACCACCTAATCCTAAACAGGAAATCAAGAGTCTTGGAATTTGGCTGGACGAAGGTCTCAATTTCTTCACCCAAGCAAGAAAAACGTCCGGTGTATGTCATGGCTTTTTACGAACCGCCAGAAAAATTCTGCCTTTACTCCCAACACAATCTCAGAAACTCCTGATTCAGGGCCTTGTGTTGTCTCGTCTGGACTACGGCAATGCCCTATATCTGGGGGCCCCTAAAAAAGTACTATCTAAACTTCAAACAGTACAAAATACTGCCGCCCGTCTTCTCACAGGAACTCATCGTCGCTGTTCAGCCAACCCAGCCCTGAGTGCCTTGCACTGGCTGCCAATCCAGGAGAGAATACAATTTAAGGCATTATGCACGACACACAAAATTCTCCATGGAAAGGCTCCACCTATTTTAAAAAACCTTATCACTCCCTATAATACCAAGAGAACTCTACATTCCTCACACTGTAACTTGGCATCTGTACCCAGAATCAAGAAGGCCCGTTCTGGAGGTCGACTTTTTGCCTATAATGCTTCCAAGCTATGGAATTCCCTGCCCCCAGACATCAGGGCTCAGCCCAACTTACTCTCATTTCGTAAGGCACTCAAGACCTGGCTGTTCCCGTAATGCTTCCCTCTCACACCTGGTTCCTTTATCACCAGCGCTGGGACGCTTACGGGCAGCCATGCGCTTTACAAATCTGTAAAATAAATAAATAAAATAAATTACTGTGTATATTCGCAAATGCTTAACACACTACCTCTGTGATAAGCCTGTCTGCTCGTGCCAAGCTACCAAGGGGGTGAGCAGGGGTTATTAAGGAGTGTAATCCCCTTATCCTGACTTAGAAGTAAGGGTCCCTATTTGGCAAAGGTGAATACCATTGCCAACTAGAGACCCCCAGATCTAACAGGCTGGAATTCTAGAGCTGCATTACATAGAATGGGATGCCATTGCTATACACTCTCTTGCTATAGCTAATGTTTTTGTAGAATGTGATGTTATTGTTTGTTCACCGGTAAAACATGTTGATTATATTAACCATTTACTAAGCTCCGAAATGTTTCACCTGTTATTCATCATGAAATCATAATCATTTAACAAGTCCAATCCTGATTTTGGGACTGCTGCTCTATGGGTTTCATGATTGTATATCTCCCTGGTCCCTTAGCTGTTGGTGGGGGGTAAGCTGTCATTTTTAGGAATAATTGAAATCTTAAATCTCCCCAATTTAGGGAGTTCGCTCAGGCAGAATTGTTAGGCTTTTCACTGTGCATTTTGGCAGCCATGAGCATTGGTGGCCTAGTCTGTTATCACTCTCCTGGCTATCCAATACAATTTGATACATTTTTTGAAAATTTCATCTTGCCATTAATCTTATCTCAATTAGCCTTCTTCATCTTGGATGAAGTTGATATTTCGGCTGGTGCCCAGACTAACCAATACACCTCTGATTTGGTGCATTCTATGGATCCAATGGGGCTTCTGCATTTAGAAAGAGCACCTTCACATGAAAGTGACCATAACCTCAATATTTTTTTTGCCCCCTCTGGTTTGATATATTGGTAATAGTTCTACTCCAAGTCTGGGCTGTTCATTCTCTTATTATTCTTCATTATGTAGACCTTTCTGCCTACCCCTGTTTGTTTCTCAATGCTGTCAGCACCGGGACGCCTCTTTGCTTGGGCAGCTGTCGCACTATATAAAAGTTACAACATAACATAACATATCTAGAATGTAGAGAATTCATTGGTCTTACAATAAATCAAATCAGTCTATACAACAGTGGATGAAATTACTCCACATAGTTCTATCTGAACGTCTCTCTGACTGATAGATTTGACTGTTGGGTCTCACAATGAAAGAGTAGCCTTAAAATGATCTTACCTGCAACCTTGGGCACCTTGGTATAATGACACTCTCAGTGTAGCTAAGTTAAAATGCAAAACCACTGAATTATGATGATGTGTCAATTATAGCCCTGAATCAATAACCTAAAGCTAAAGAAGCTTTAAAAGTACAAAACAACCCCAAAAGAGTGCTAGAAGGCTGTAGTGCAGCCACGGTTGGTAGGGGAGTACCTGCCGGGGGGTGACGTGGGGAGGGGGGTAGTAATGTATGGAGAATGGATGTTTGCAGGTAAGTAAACATATAAATAAATCAAACGATGCACTGCATCCCTAAATGCAAAGCAGTGCACGCAACGAAATTCGTTTGATTTATTTATATGTTTACTTACCTGCAAACATTCATTATCCATACATTACTACCCCCCACCCTGCCCCTTCCCCTCCCCATGTCACCGCCCCGGCAGGTACTCCCCTACCGACCGCGGCTGCCGTAGTGTGCTAAAAAAACATCATTAGAACTTTAATTAACCCACTCTGTATAAGTTATAAGAGAATCTGGCTGAGTATTTTTAAGAACAAAGTTATGAGTATTATCTTGACAACAGGTGACTGAGTATATGCTCTTGTAATACATGTTAGTATCTCGTCCAATGGACACCATTACCATCTCTGTTGACAGCAGCACAATGCCTACTTTAGATGACCTTGGACAGATGTCAAACTCGTTTTTCTAACAATTGCAAACTCTATCTCTCTGACTTAGCCAGGACTTTCTATCTTCTAGTCTGTAGGAAAATGTTGGGCTCTCTTGTATTTCTTTTACAGTCTATCTGTACTCACTCCTTAGCTTCAGGTGTCATGACTCCTAAATGGAAAAAAACCTTCTAAAAAAGCTACAGCTGACCCTTCAGTCTTGAGCAATTTTTAACTGATCTCCCTTCCGCCCTTTCCGGGTAAAATTATGAAAAATGATGTCTTCAAACTGATATCTGAATTTTTACAGCATCAGTCCTTGCTGGACCCTGCTCAGTTGGGTTTTAGCCCCTTACATGGTACAGAACTAACTTTTGTTACCATGCAGGATCATCTCCGATTATCTGTAGGCAAGGGAAGCCCGTTTGTTACTTGACTTGCCTACCACCTTTGGCACCATCATACATAAAATCTGGATTGTTAGGCTGTCTGAGGACGGCATTAGAGGCACTGCCTTCAATTGTTGTAAATCCTACCTAGAGAACCGCATTCAACCTATTCATCTGCTTTTTTGTTCAAATTAGTGGGGCAGGGATTACCTCAGTGTTCCTCCCTTAGTCCACCATTGTTTAATGTCTGTCTGAGACCTTTGTCTAATCTTATGAATTATGCTAATGATACTCAACTTATCCTCACAATGGGCCAATCAGTTCAGACCCCATGAGAGACTTTTCACAACAGTCTGCATGACATCCCCACTTGGCTCGGTCCAAACTCATTAAAATGAAGCGGTGATAAGACAAACGTTCTATGCTGTTCCACAGGCAAACCTGTGCACTCTTTGCCTGCAAATGTCTGGCCTCAGGAGGACAACTCCATGTCATTTGTTGCTGCCTCGGTTCGTAATATTTGAGTCTAAATGGATAGTAGCCTTTCTCTTACTAACCATGTCTACCACCTGCCTTCCTCCTATCTTTCACTAATGTGAGTCCTTTGTCAAATCTTACTTTTCTTATCAAGTCAATCTTGCCCTTTTCATGGTGTAGTCAGTTATCTTGAGCAGATTGGATTACTGCAATTTGTTCTTTCTTGAGGCCATGGACTATCTTCTGATGTGCCTTTCTTGTAAACAGGTTGCAGCTGCAATGCTGTCACTTTCTCTTCCATACCACTCGCCTTCCTTAGTAGTCTTACACTCTGTTTATTGGCTTCCATGATTTAAGAGAGTTATGTTCAAGTCTCTCTGTATAGTTCACAGAGCCTTTCATCCGGTTGATCCTCTCTTTCTACACCGCAAATTTGAAAGCTACCTCTCTCAGACAACTTTGTATTTAGCCAATGCCAAACATCTCACTTTTTTAGGCATAACAAAAATGTGTCAGTGATAGGACTTTCTCTGTACAGGCAGCACAACAGTGGAACCGTTTGCTTACCCACACCTTGCTCTATAGAGAGCTACTAGCCTTTAGGAAAGACTTGAATACTTGGCTTTACACCCTCAGATCATCTGTCGGTTGGATGCATTTTCCTT
This sequence comes from Lissotriton helveticus, assembly GCF_964261635.1. NCBI lineage: Eukaryota > Metazoa > Chordata > Amphibia > Caudata > Salamandridae > Lissotriton > Lissotriton helveticus. The sequence goes on along the minus strand of NC_136063.1, from coordinate 2,055,107,071 downwards.
CTGTTTCATGCTTTACCTTAGTGCCGGGTTACACCTTTCTATGTATCTGTCACTTGATATCAATATATAAAAATAAATGCATTAATGTGATTTCTTATTTTAAGGAACGATCTGTTGGTATAGAGTATTTTTGGCCTGTGTCATAATGGTATGTTATCTTTCAACAAATATTCACCCTTAGGGACCAAACTGCTGTACACGTTCATTATGACGCAGGCACTGGCATTTGGAAACTCTGCAGTCTGGAATACTCTAAAGGCTGTGTCGCATTCTGTAAACATGAAATTTGTGGTTTTGGTAACAAAATATATATTTTTCAGGATCAAAAGTAATCCTGTCCCTTTTTGGTGTTTCACTGATACAAGCCTGGTGTCGCATGTTGGTTGTGGCATTCCAGTTTACATATTTAAAGTTCTCATGGCTTGGCATTACTTTGTTCAGAATAAACACATCAGTTTGCAATACAAACTGGACCGCATTCTTACAAATGTATGTACAATTACTTGTGGTGAAGAGTCATAAAAAAATTAACATCCCTCAATACATTTAACCCTTCATCTATAAGCCAACATGTTTTGTCCTCATATAGTTAAGAATTTCTTAGGGTTGCATCCATCAAGTTGACCTGTATTACCTGTAGTTCAAAGAAGAGTAAAAGGTTAACATTCAATGTCCACTGGATGGGCTACACTCCACAGAACACATCCTAATTAACAGTGTCTGAGTTGACATAAGTAGTGGCTCACATGGTTGCTCATTACCTGGCAGGCATGGAGATTTTATGGGTTTGTAATGAAATATTTTTGTGTTGCAATGGTTTTAACAAACTATGCAAATAAAATAAACAGTAAACAAAAAACCTGGCAGGTCACATGGGCTGCTGTCCAGTCCACATCTGAAGGCCCTGTTATTGCACCTTTAACTTTATCTGTGCATTCCCATGTAGTATATGAATCTTTTCATCAATGTTTAAGTCCTGCTGAAATAATCATTTCCGTGTAATTATTTTCTGGATGCTGTTTTCTTTGAGATATTTAGAGTTATTGTGTCTCAGGTGTTTGATAAGAAACTAACAGTTCACAAAGCGATAAAGAGAGGCATAACCTCTTAAGTTTATCAAGATTTGCCTTCTGCCTGACTTTTTCATTGACTAATGCCCTTTTTTACTATGCCACGTCTCTTTCATTGAATTCTAAGTTACACTCCCCTTGCCTAGCCGCAAACATTTACACCTGCATCATTAAGGGTGTTGTTCTTATCACTGCTAGAATATTCAAGATGTTTTGGAGCAATCTTTGCTTTAGACCGCATCTCCCAACAATTTGCGGCACCATCTTTTCTCAAACTTCACAAAGGATGAGGTCTATGCTTCTATTCTTGTGTTGGCAATGGCACATGTAATTTCTGAAATACAAACAGAGCTCAAAAACTTAAAAAGCTTCATTACAATGACGGTAAGACGAGCGTTTCACAAAGAAATCCAAAAAAGCAATCTGATTTAATTTCCATGGTTATGGCCACTTGGACCCCTGAGCCATGGAATTTAAGGTGGATCACTTTTTGGGAGTATCACAATGTAACCCAGGCATTGCTTACATGATGACTTCACTGAAGATTTGATTTAGTCTTAGGTGCCTTCCAACAAGCACGCACTTTCTTGCCTTTCTTCTTTGCCCTGAAGAGGTCATGACATGTCACAACCAAACGCATTGACTTTAACTGTGGAGGAGTCTTTCTATGTTGACTATGGTGTGCAAAATTACTGAAATTGAGGAAAGGAATTACTGGATGGGGTAAATGAATTAGCAGAGTTTCTCCAGTACTCTCTTTGTTGGAGTGACTATCTCTTAGGTGGACATCGAAATGGACTATCCACATCAGTACCTTTAACCGAGTAATCTCAAGTGACAAGATACCATTTTCATGCTGTATATGTTTGTGTTAGGAAACCACTCACCTGAATACCAGGTTGTTCCCATGGAGAGATTAGGCGCTGGTTCCCAATACCCCTAAGACCCTACCTCCGTCATGGCGGTTAAAAAACTTTATGCGAAGGAAGAATCCCAGGAGAAAGGGGAATTGGATGAAATAAAAAAAGAGAGATAAGAAACACAGCAATCTCTGGGTCAGATGACCCGACACACTTCCTCTTCATTCAGCACTGTCTGGCACTATTTGTAGTACTATGCGTTTATCTAAATAACAAATGATATACAACTTTCAGTCAAAGTTCGAATTACTATGATATCGAATAACACAATTTTCCATGTACATCCAAGATCTATTATTGTTCATATACTTCTCAAAAAACAATCTCCGACTCTTATAGACTGCATCTGATCTTCCAGTGACTGCTGGAGTTATTCCTTGAGTGAGATTCCCTAATTAACTTATGCACTAAAGAATGAAACAGGAAATATCAGCTTTTATACTAACATATCAGTTCACTCACATTTATAAACAATCACAGGGTTAAATGATTATTTACTTACTGTCTTTAACCAATGCCCTGAGTCAAATAGAATTCCTTTGTCAAAAGACAGCAAGCGTTATATACTAAAAGAACAATTCTGGTCCGTGGTTTCATGTTTGTTGACAGAAGTTCACTTATGTCATGGAAAAGTCGGTGTGACAGCACACATGGGGAGAAACTGAACACTCCAGTAGTGCTCACAGCTCACAAACAATTTGTGTATTTCACACACAAAGTTTACAGTTGCGTTTTACATTACTAACAACAAAGCAAGGATATCACTATGTCCATCGTTTAATGTCTGAACAATTCAGCTTATATGTGATGACCATAGTCTTGCCCATAGGTCTGCCCCATTGTAATCTGATGATTCAAGATTTGGTTAGAATTGCGCAATTCCTAACAGTTTGTTAGTTTGCATGTTCATTTGTGCTGCAATCTTGTGCTTAAGTGTCTAATCATTTATGTAAATGTGCACATATATGTATATTTAGGGACTGCAGGGAATTTTAGCTGTAATTATTGGTTTTGCAAAATCACTATATTTAACTATTTTGAATATTATGGTTAATAATGTCAGGTTTTAAAGTGACAAATAATTTGTTGCGATGCGAATAGCTAAGTTTGGGCATACTTGAGCGCCCCTACCTGCTGCTCTTGGATTTCTGTATGTTGTAGCCCAGGTTATTTGCGATTATATGGGCATACCCACCTTCCGTTTTCCAGTCCTTAGATTGAGCAGCACACAAGAGGCACACACAGTAAAAACACTCTGCTCACAGATCATTCACACTTTTTGACTCATATACGTCTTTCCTCTAAGGAGAAACCTGTGGCCCTTTAAGTAATATTATGTTCAGGAGCATTATGCGGTTATTTCGATAGAACATTTGTCAAGAACAGTGTTCTAACTGTAGGCTAAGCATAGGGTTGAAGCCATTTGGACAGTAGATATTACTGCACTAACCTACAGAGATGCAGTTTGGGTAACTCTTCAGTAGTCTAGTACTGAGCAAGGATAATGTACCTTTCATAAATCAAAATTGATCAGAGAGAATAATATGATTAAGAATTGGGGAAAGTCTAGTTGCTAGAATTGAAGTCTTGATGTGGGAGAAATGAGATAGGGCAATAATGAGGAATTAGTGTAGGATCTTTATCTGGTTTAGGAAGAAAAATATTGTTGCTTTTTTAAAAGATCCCACCATAGAAGTGATATTCGCAAATTCCTGAAACAGGGATAGTAGAAGAGAGGAAACGTGGGTTGTAAAACGTTATTAAATTCTTGTGACATACCATCAGGACCTGGAGATATTTTGCCATTTAGGCGTCTAATTGTATTGCAAAAATCTACCATAGTAAAAGGAGCATCAAGCATTTTTCCATCAGAATTTGATAGAGATGGAAGGTTGCACTTAAGTAAACATTTCTCTAAGATGCCATGTTGAGCATCTTCATGTTTACTAGAAATTTTTGAATACATTTTCTGAAATTGGGGAAATATTTCCATAGCAAAGATTTAGTAAATGGCCATCTGGACTTCATGCGGTTTTTATGTTTTTTGATTTGAACATAATTAGCAAAGCTACTCACAGATTTGTTTGCATTAAATTGAACATCGATTTTTTTGTTTGCAAAGAAAAATATTGGCTCATTTATTAGGTAGAGTATTATAATCATATCTTAACTTTTGTAATTTTGTTTTGACTTGAATTTCTGAAGCTAATATATTAAGATGTGAGTTGAATGTGTTATTTTCATATGCCATGATAGAGATAGTAAAGCCTTAAATATAAACTTTAAAAAGAATACTATGGAGAAATACTGGAAGTGGTTGAGTATTGTGTATGTATTCCGAAAAGGCAGGCAATAATTTGTGACCGACTTGCATCAGATAGAATGATATCCGCATTCATTCTCCATCACAGCATATATTTGGGAATATTTCTGAAAGTTAAATAACATGAAATAAAGCATGGTCTGAAACCCTTATGTTTCTATTTTTGGATTTGAAATTTAATGGCATAAATGTACAGAAAGAAAGTAAATAGTCCATATGAGAATGTGAAGAATGAGCATTATAATAGAAAGTCAGCTCCTTCTCAGTAGGATAATTAAGTATCCAATGAACAATGAACTTGCTATTAGCCAAGGATGCTTTAAATAGAGGAAATGACTTTGGGGGACGAAATTTGACTGTTGGAATTCTATCTAAAAGTGTGTCAGAAATCATATTAAAGTCTACTCCTAAAATAAGAAGTATATTTCTGATATTCAGAATATCTGAAGAAATTGATTTCCAAAAATTAGGAACATATTGTGTAGGACCATAAATATTAAAAGAATGAAGGGCGTAATTGTCAATTAATGTAGGGACATACACATCAGGACATTCAGAATAGTTGTTGTCATTTAAAACAGTAAGTTGTAACTTACAAGAGAAATATATAGCTATACCATTTTTAGGCCGTTTTTCAGGCGATGAGACTATATAATCAACGCATGATTTAGTCATAAAGGTCAGAATATTATCAAACATGTGAGTTTCATGTAAATAAACAAATAACCACTTTGCATTTATGTCTAGTATTTTCCTTCCTCTTTTTGGAAGTAAAGACCTTTAATATTTAAAGATGCAATTTTTAAAGTATTTCTATTTGCCATAATGAAAAGATTTGGGATATTATAGACAATAAGTTAGAGGTCTTTAACTGAATATAAAGAATGAATAGATTAAGTAGCCCATATAAAACAACAAACAAAACATACAAGGCAGACTAGACATATGTTATCCCAAGCAAACAACACACATTATTGAAACATTGAGACAACAAAGGTATATTTCACAATGGGGCTAGGACATCATAGTTACCCGGTAAAGAGAATGAAAGTAGTTACAAAAGAAATATAGATAAGAAAACATCATGTGCCAATCATAGAACAATGGAGATCCAAATAAGCAAAAAGGTCTCAGGTGAAGAGGATGACTTGGATGTATCCTTATTTCATTGTCTTTTGACTAATGGATCAACAGGACCATATGTGTAACCTGTTTCTCGAAGCTGAGGATGGAGATCAGAAAATTGCTCACATAATGTTATAATTTCCTTTTCAAAGTGTTGCTGTATATATATTTTATTTCCTTCAACCTTTAAGGACCGAACTTCCCAAACAATTTTACGTATCATTATATAGGGGTCGATTCCGATTCGGTAAAATTCCCTACGAATCGCCGTAAGGAGCATTTTTCTCGTACGAATTGTACACCTTCAACGTCCCCGTACGTACGATGAAGTACGATCCGAACCCAAAGCAGATCTCTGTATGAATCGTCCGAAAGACCATACGACTTATAAATACGTACAAATCGCATTCGGAACACGCTGTACGCGACTTCCGTACGGCTCGAAGCAGCTTTTTCTGACCCAGCAAGTACGATTCGTTACGACAGCACTCCGTACGACTCTTTTTTTACGGGAGTTTAAAACGTCCATAAAAGCAGATTTCGACTCGAGCCGCGTGCGAAACAGACCCCCCCAGGTACGCGAGTACACCCCATGATTGCAGGGGTACGGTGCATAGGGGAACAGTGCATTGGGGTACGGTGCATAGGGGTATGGTGCATCGGGGTACGGTGCATAGGGGTATAGAGCTTAGGGGTACGGTGCATAGGGGTACGGTGCATCGGGGTACGGTACGTAGGGGTACAGAGCATAGGAGTACAGTGCATACCCCCATGATTGCAGGGTTACGGTGCGTATGTGAATGTGTGGCTCTCCGTACGAATTGCTCATACAACATTTTCCGTACAAATCACGTTCTTGGTCATGATGTTTTAGCCCTGAAGAAGTCTGTGGTCTATACCATCAAAGACGAAACACGTGTTGGTGGATAGATTTGTTTGAGAAGAACATCTTCTGAATAAATTGCAGAGACGAAGACTATCTTCCTTGTGATTTATTTGAATGAACTTTTACTGACTGTTGCTGTTAGCTCAGGATATAACTTTCTTTTTGAATTATATGGAGTATTGAGCTTTCATTACTCTTCCTGGTTGATGGTGGATGGCCATCACCTTATCCTAGGAGCTTGTTTGTACTGTGATCTCAGATATTGTTACAATCCTGCGCAATTATCACTCAGCCATCCTTCGTTCCCTGTACTAGTTCTTGATGATGTTCTGTTACATCAAATTCCGTTAAGCATTGGCGGATCGCCACTGATGCTGCCTCCCCTTTAATATTAGATATTATTATTGTTGAGACCTGGTCGAAGTTTTTCAGTAATTTCATACCTAAATTCAGAGCAGGCTCTGACCCGTATTCATTTTGAATTTGTTTTAGGACATCAGGTATTACCGCAATCGACGGAACACCATGTGCTTTAGTATACATGGCAGCAAAGACTGTGCCCCAAGTGGTGCAGTCTTCCAGATATGGTGTGAACCACATTGGTAAACAGATTGTTAGGATTCTGTATTTCTCATAAGGGCTAGTATTAGGAAATACTGCTTCTATTTGAGTGATTTTCTGAGCTATCCAGAATAAAATTTGTTCACGTTTTGAGGGCATTTTACCCATGACTGCGTGTAAAATTTGTGGAGTAATTTTTAGTGTATTCCCCTGGTGAAGGGTTTTATTTGGAATGGTCAAGGGTGGTTGGACTGTGAAAGTCTGCATGACATATTGGATTAATTGTCTGTACATTTTTATTAACTCTTTGAGTTGAGTGAGTAACTCCTTGTTTGACTTCTCTTTGATGTCAGGATGAGGTGTGTAGCCGGCTAAGATCGGCCATGTTGCTCCTGGTCTACCTAGTGGACCGAGCCTGATAATGTGATTATAAGGTTTTAGGGCACCTTTAAACCAGAGATTATGCTCCTGGTATGTGAATGGAATTTCAATATCCTCAAAAGGAAAATATTCCTCAGGTTGTTCATCTTCTTTGTAGAACTTACATTCTAAAAAACACAGAAAGGGTTAAACCTCTCTACAAATTAATCAAACCTGATGTTAAAATAAAAAAATGGACACAAAAACACAAAGAAATATTGCATTCACTTCAAGCTGACATGTTAGCAACGAATCACTTCGAAACACGCGTAAACATACGCAATCTAGTGATCCAAATTATTTTGGGTCAATGCGGATTCCCCTACTTAACTTTCAATGAAGGTGAAAAAGTACTAATTGCATACAAATCATATTTGTATAAACAAGCGGAAATGCGCTTTACTTCAACAGAAAAAATTCTGACAGCAGTTCAAACCGCTGTAGCAAAAGAAAGAGCTCTAGCTCAGAGGAAACACATAATTGCTGTGACTCCAGTACCAGCCTAAGAGTCAGTTATAAAAACGAGCATTCCGAATGCAAAAGCTTTACATCCAAGATGTATACAATGGGTCAATTATCTTGCTGCAACAGATGTTGAATATGTTTTTGATCCTTATTTAAAAACAAAAGCATTCCTGCAATACGAACTTGAATGTCATCTGCCTAATGAGATTCTCCCTCTTGATCAGTACGAATTTATATTTTATACTGACGGATCAGCACAACCTGCTACAGCAAGTGCGCAGGCTTATAGTGCAGCATGCACAATCGTTAAAGGTCGTATGCGTGATTGTAAATTACGACCGATGGTCACAGAAACTCAATCTCTAGGAGATTGTACAGCTCAGCGAGCTGAACTACAAGCATTCAAAATGGCACTTGAAAATTGGGATCGCGAATTACCCCATACTCATAGTGTGCAATTCATTTTACTGTGTTCAATCATACAATGAATATTTGCAGAATGGGCTTCAAAATGGTTTCAAAGTTGCAAAAGGTGGCACAATCAAGAATAAAACGCTTTGGGAACAAGTAGTTCAGATGCGAGATGAACTACATAACACTGACATGATATACACGTTGAGTCATCAACGTGTGGGCGTCACGTTGCTGGGAATTCATTGGCTGACGAAGCCGCGAATGGGGCTGTGCAAACGGCTTCCGTAGCTGCGATCACTTGTTCAAAAACGAGGATAGACAGTGAGATAATATTGGCTGTCAATGCTTGAAGCAAAGGCAATGGTGCAGCGCTACCTAAAAAGTTTCCATTCAAATACTCATATTTAATTGATGCGAACAATGTTCCATTTGCTCGAATACCTGGAGTGGGGGATAGGGTAATTCCAAACATGAAACTTAGATTAGGACTAATCCTAGCAGCACATGAAGGGATAGCCTCTGCCCATGCAGGTGTTTCTACCACAGTATCAATAATAAAACAGAGATATTGGTGGCCCGGCATTAGGAAATAGACCAAAAAACATGTTTTGGAATGTGAAATATGCCAATGGATGAAAGTCTCTACAGTGAAACGACCTACGCATACATCCCTGTTAATTTCAGATGAACCATTAGATTGTGTTTACCTGGACCACTGCGGTCCCTTGCACAGGGATGGTAACTATAAATATATCATGGTCACAGTGAATTCATGTTCAAGGTTCCTATGGATGTGGCCTCAGCCCACAGCTGACGCTCAAACTGTTATGAAAGATTTATGAGTCTTTATCGGCACATACGCAATTAGCACACTACACTCTGACCAGGGCCCTGCGCTTAGCTCTCGAGCTTACAAAGAAGCCATGGCAAGTTTGGGCATAGCATTGCGGTACTCCTCTCCATTCCATCCTGAGGGAAATTTGGTTGTGGAAAGGAAAAACCGGGACATAAAGCAGTCTATAACAGCTTGTTTATTAGGCTCGGTGATGAATGGGTCAAACATCTTTATGGGGTTCAATGCTCATTAAACAACTTATCAAGAAGTTCTCTAGGGGGAGTCTCTCCATATGAGATCCTACTTGGGACAAGAATGTTGGTCCCAGATCTTGAATGTAAAAGCACAGTGGTGGAAAATAAACCTTTTGATATCAAAGATCGTTTGGCTGTCCTACAGAACTTAAATGAACTAAGATCGAAACAAAGCAATGTGTTCCTGAATCCAGCCACCACAGGGGAAAAATCAGCCGTCCCAGCAAGGCCTGTTTGGATCCTAAAGCTTGGGGATCTAGTCAGAGAGAAGATCGCGGACAAGAAGGCATTTAGGTATTCCTACTGACAGCCAGTACCTGTCCTAGCCATCCATGGATCAAGAGCAGTACTGCTGTCGCCCCTTGCTGGTAAAAAGGAGGAAAGATTTGTGTCCATCAACCTCAGCAAACCACACTATGGGGCCGATACTAAGCAGTAGGCCATGTGGACTGGACTCCGACCAAGTAGCAGACGCACTCCTCTAGCTACTATCCAAGAGATTCAAACTGAAAGACTCATCTCCTTCGAGGAGTCAGAAGTGAGAAATAAAGGACTAACCGCCTGATTCATCAAGCTAAATTGCACTCGCAAAGGGCAAGATTCTCAGAATCTTGCCTTTTGATGGTGCAATTTTTGCATTGGGGATTCATCATCCCAAATGCAAAATTCGCTATTTAAGAATTCGCACATTTGCGAAGAATTGAATTTAAGGAATCTCTATTTGAGATTCCTTAAATGCAATTCATAAAGTATTTTAAAATTGCGAAAATGCAATTTTGGGCCGCTATTTACCGAGAGGTCAGACCTCTCGGTAAATAGCAAAAACTTAGAAAAATGCATTTAAATGTCCTTTGGACATGTGTGTGCGCAACACCAATGTAGATTACATTTCAGGGGTGCTACATGGTGTCCTTTGGACACCCCTGCACCCTTGAAATTGCATCCTTATTTGCGATTAGCTAATTGCTAATCGCAAATAGGGAATAACTCCCCATGCATTCCGCATGGGGAGTTATTCCTTATTAGCGATTAGCAATTAGCTAATCGCAAATAAGGAACATGTAGGAATCGCAATATTTATTGCAATTCCTACATGAATCCCGTTTTGCAAGTCCTTAATAGCGATTCGTTATGAATCGCTATTAGGGGCTCGCAAAACGGGAGAATGATGAATCAGGCTGTAAGCAACAATGCTATGGAACTTATTCCTTTTGAAACCCAAATAACAGTTCGTCCTGAAACACCTGTCTACACCAATGTAATACGTGATCAACTTGTTCCAGCGATTTCAACGAACGCTGATGTAATTCCAACTATTGACAGAACTGCCTCTGGCTACTTCATTAATTTTGACATGTTTTCTGAGGATCCCAGTAAACCTGAAGCAACTCCAGCACAGACAACGTACAAAGAACAAGCGCAAGACTTTTTTCATCTCCTGAAAAAGACTTATTTTGTTTCACCATGAATTCAACTATAGATTGTTTCTGGGATATATTTCTTTCTGCTTTGGCTAGGTTTAGTAATGACTCAGAGCATGCTGATAAATGGAAGATATATTCAACTGGACACAGCAAGTAAAAAGATGAACTTACTTCTGCAACCACACAAATCCTCACATCGTGAAGCAAGAGACTTGTCATCAGTGAACATCACAGCCGTTCCTATACAAGATGGTATAGTTTGGAACAAAACAGACTATGATATATTCGGCCCGTCTGAACTTTTGAACACACACTTATTTAAAATGTCATTAAGTGACTTTATTACCTCTAGTACCTATTCTGATGATTGAGACTTTGAGACTGTTAATAACATGATTTCTGATCTGGAAAAATAAGCTGCATTCTCTAATCATGATTATTTAGAGGGTTCATCAGACTTTGAACAGCTTTATTGTTATAACCACTATGGTCATCATTGCTTGCATTAATCTGCAACACCTAGAAATGCGTTTATGTATAGCCAATGGGAACATTGTCCTACACCACCAAGGAGTAGCTCAAAAATGTTTGCAATGAAGTTTTCATATTTTTCAGGGTACACTATATCCAATCCAGAAACGTTTTATTTTAAAAATGTGAAAACAACAAGAATGAAAAGTATGTTAACCAATACAAAACAGATTTATTCTGCAGTCTTCATTGCCCAACTGTCTAGACAAGGGTTCGACTTTTGGAAAGACACAATTCACACAAATCTGTCTGGGGTACAAAAGATTGGCAAATGCAGGGGATAGAAGCTTTGTTTAGAGCCTGTATCATCCCACAGCAAATAAAGTTTTTGAATGATACTGTCCAACAAACTTCTTGACTTGACAAAGGCATGAACACTCTGTCTATACCTATACCTGCGAGTAATAGCACTACACAGGGGGAGGTCGACGTACATACTATTTTACAAAACAACAAATCAGATCTTGAATGGGAGAAATGGTTGTTCTGGCCCCTAGACACAAACAACTGTCAAGAAAGATTCCTGAACAAAAAACAGGGTTTTACTATCAATAGGCCAGACCCACGTTATGTCCAAAGACAGCATACAGGGGTATTAACAACAAACAGTGTAGGAAAATTATGCCTTGATTGGTTACAGAAATCTACACTAGAGGATGTGAAACAACACTTATCTTTACTTACAGAAGGCGCAGACCTTAGGGATTTCTTGCTAGGACTAACAAAACTGTGTCAAAAACATTTCATATATGCCGGCATCTATGCTGTTTACAATGAAATATGGAAGATTACCCAAGCAGACGCCGCAGAAAGAATACGAGTAATTGATCGTATTAATTTAGAGAAATCTCTCGCTGTGGTCGACAATGGGTTAACGACTCTGTCATCCAGGATATATTCACTGGGTAACATTGTATCCTCTACTATAGACATTGTGGAACAAGATTTGGTCATGCTGCGACAAGGCCAGTGTCAATTATGTTCTATTATGCTATTAGGCTGGACACTACAAAACTTGCGTGCAGGCCATATGGCTTTCCGTTTCATCAACACGTCGTCTCTGTTTTCAGACTTCAATATCACGGATAAACAGATTGAACTGGCACAAAGGGGAGCGAGGTATACAATGCGGAGCATTGAAAAACTGGAAAAATTGCCTTTACGATAGCAGAAAAACCAGCTACAGAATGGATCATTCATGGCAAAATAACGCCTGTTACAACTTTCCATTTTCAGTATTGCCTCAAACAAATGCTAGCAGGCAACATTGAAAGGTTGGGTAAAGAATACATTAAAACATCCTGGGATTTACCTTACACACACAGATGTTGGAGTGGGGGTTGTGAGGTGTTTCTTAACGGTACACACTGTGAAAATGCACTGTGCGTCTCACTAATATGTCGGGATATTAGTTTACTCTGGCCTGTAGCGGTTCTAATACAAACCTATCCTGCCACTTGCAAGGGTCACTGTCCACTGTGATTAATCCAAGTTTTGGACAACTTTCAAATGGAAGTTACATCATGTTGAATAATCACAGCTGTTGTCGCATGTTGCCAGGAATCCTATATCTAGTCATAGTTACTTCCAGGGTCACTTGTTGTATGCAAGCTTTGTTCCCCCAAATAGACACAGTCAGGGAGTCACCGATATGGCCTTCACTGAACGTCCCTTCTATAAGATTTGATACATTAAGCAGAATTAAAGCCATCCTTTTACAACAAACCGTGCCTTTGACCTGGGCCAAATAAACTTATGATCTACAAATTGCAAGGACTTCGGCTGAGATACAGGCTCTGTTAAGTACAAACTGCCCTACACATTTCACAGAAATGTTGGGACGTCTCTTAAACATGCCTGGTACAAGCGGTATTGTGCATGTATTTAATACCATATTTTCAGGACTGTTAATACCTTTCCAAGCAGTCCCCGGAATTAGGTATGGGCGAAATTTGCAAATTCGCGGTCCGCGAAATCGCACAAAAGCGAATTTGCGATCCGCAGAATTCGCGAATTCGTGTAAAATTGCGGATTTGTTTTGCGTGTTCGCGGGTTTTTTTGCTTATTGGTGGACCGCTTGCAGCGCACCGACCGCGAGGTTGCCCATGCGGTCGTACATGGGCGCGGTCATCTTGTGCGTGTTGCGTATTTCCGTTTCCAGGCGTTATTGGCAATATCGCATTGTGTGCGGCGCGCTATTACGAGTTTGCGCGTGTTTTTGCGTACTTGCGGGGGAAATATCGCTCAATCTTACCCACGCGGTCCTCAATGGGCACGGCCATCTTGTTTTTCATTCATTGCTATGGCTCTGTGCATGCTTTCTAATCCTCCTTTCATCTGTGCAATCCTTTGTTTCTTTGTAATTTTTTTGATCTTTTTTACTCTATATTTATCCCTCTTTTTTTCTAGATCTATATTTTGTGTTTTTTTCAACTTTTCGTTACTTTTAAAGCTACTTTTTAAAACTTTTTTTCTTTACTTTTTCCCTATTCTTCGCTTATTTTTTTCTTTCTGCTGTACAGGACCATGGCAAAGGGAGCCAGGTACGGGGTGCGGGACCCTTCCCCTTCTCCTTCCCGGCTCCCTTGCAGGCGGTTACGAGGGGAGGAAGTGATGGCCAGGGAGACATTCAGCGCGGTGGAGGTGGCCGCAGTGATCTTTTATGTGCAGCGCCACCTCCCCAAGACCGTGGCAGCAGGGGGCAGGATTGCGGCAGGGTATGGCCTCCAGGAGCGTCGTCAGCTGTGGGAAAAGGTGTGCCGGGCCATGCGGAGGGAGTCAGGGGTCTGGCGCACCTACCAGCAAGTGACGCACCGGTGGTCGGACCTCCTTGACTGCGAGCAGGACCTGCTCCACCTGCTCGGTGTGGAGATCCCTGGCCTTGGTGAGTAGCCATTTAATAACTACTTTGTTTTCTTCTGCTCTGTGTTATATTGCTAATATATGTTTTTCCCGAAGAGCAAGAATGCTGCCAATTCGATTGCATTGCAGGTAAATTAAAGTTTAAATAGCTTTTGTGATTGCAGGTGCTCGTCTGCTCAGTGGCGTTGCTGCTATGCTTACTTGTTTGCAACTTTGTGCTCATTTGGCCTGAATATGTATGAGTGTAGTACTTTACTGAACTGCGTAATTCTAGAGAGACTAGAGACTCAAGTCTAGTCCTTCCTTTGTACTCCTGCTCCCACTAAGAAGAAGAGATAGTGATGGATTGATAGGTTATGACTTGTTATTAGTAGTAGTAGTAGGACATTTTTTTAGTGCTCTGCAATCATGATGACGGACTGTGTCTGTCACGTCGCGTGCTGCTGAGTGCTGGCAGTCGTAGTAGAACCTTTTTGTTGTTGGTTTAGTTAGTGATTTACATAACTTTCCAAGTAGACGGTCTGCGAATTCAGCAATACTGTACTAGTATCCTCCTAGTTGACCAGATCAGATAGGTCATTACATGTAGCGCAATACTTGCTAATTTGTCTCCCCGAGATAATTTAGGATTGTGGTCAAAGAAATCAAATATTTCTAAAAAACAATCATCCATGTTTGTGTTTATTTCATGATCATCAGCATCTCCCAGGGGCAAGAGCACAGCACCACCCCAGACACCGGCGGAACAGAGTGGGCATGAGGAATGGTCCACTGCAGGCTCTTCTGCTGGCCCCAGTAAGTAGGTCTGTTGTTAATATAATTATACTTCCCTAACTCTATTTTTTACAAAATAATCTTTCATCTCCTTGTACACTGTTTCTACATTCTTATCCTGCCTCTCTACCATCACTCTCTGTGCTACTACTATTTACTATTATTTATGAGTCGGTCTGTGTAGGTAGCTAAGCTTCCCTAGTCGGCAAAGGGTGTTAAACAAAACTCTGATCCAGCAAAAGCTCTAGGGGCACTCAGTGCAGTCCTCTGGGTTGCCCTTCCTTTCTATTCCAGTCTTCTTAATGTTAGTGCTTAGACAATTTCCAACAACAAAATGACAATGTCCACCAAGAATAAGCTAGTAGTTGTCTTTTTGATTTGATAGTGGCACATACCATACCGCTAGTGTTTCGGGGACTATTCTGCACATACAGAAGTATGGACAAGAGAAATAGGACATTGTTGATGATAGGTGCAGTTCGACTTTCCACATACCTCAGTCAGAAGTAACTGTGCGGGCCTCGGGAGCCCTCGCCTTGTTGGAACTTCAAGTCCTCCTGGTGGTGATGAGGAGTAGTTAGTTCTGTCTGTAATTATAAAAATGTTGCACGTTAAAGAGCAAGCATTCATCAGTTGTGCCAAAAAGAGTTGCATGTTATGGCTAAGCATATAAGTTAACACCCTCCCCAAAACCGTGACTTCTGTTCACTCCCAATAATTAAAAATTGCCACCCTCCCCAAAACCGTGACTTCTTTTCACTCCCAATAATTAAAAATTGTTTAACATTTTCTATTCCATTACGAGACGAAGTAGGGGGTGGTGTATGGCATCTAAAAATATGACATGTTTTTTCTAGGCGTCACAACATCTGATGCAGCACTTGCACCTGTGCCGGGGCCAGCAGCGCGGAGGGGTCCACTCAAGCGGCGGCGCCACCAGGAGGAGCTGAGGGGGATGGTACAGCAGCGACAGACGGTGGTAAGTTATTATTATACTCCTTACTTATTGACATTTTAGAGTAGGCTCGCAAAGGAGTGTATGATGTACTGTACAGTAGAAAGTACACTACTACAAGTACACTGTACTGTTAAGAACAGTTACTGATTTAGAACTACATTTTTTTTTAGCCAATCACGGAGAAGACAGTCACCCTTGACTTAGCAATAGCATTAGCGGCGGTAGTTCTCGAGTAAGCAATGGCCCCCTCTATTTGACTTCAAATCAGCTGGGAAACTTTTATCGTGAAGCCAAGTCATATCAGATGAACTTGAGGGATGTGATGAACGAAAAGGGAAAGAACTTAGGGTCAATGGAAGGACGAGCGAGTCGTAACATTTATGACTAAAGAATGATACGTGTTTTTGAATGCAGGCAGAGGTGGCTGATAGGAAGGAATCAGATGCATGGCTGCTTGAAGCAAGGATGGTTGGAGGAGAAAGAAAAAATGACTGCCTGTGTGGGTCACTCAGAAAATTCATGTGTGGTGTGCATTGCAATATATCATTTGGGTGTAACTCAAATGCAAGTCAAGACGGTGGTTTACCAAATAAAATGAAAAGGGTGTTATTTGGTTGTTGAGAAAAAGTAAAGTTGTTACAGTTGAGACATTAAGAAGAATGATAGACGTTTACTTTGGAAGCCGGGATGGTATCTTCTTCCTCATACATAGCAGAGGTGTATGTAGAGCAGACGCTCAGTGCATGAAGAGTGTTACTTTGTTCGAACAGCATGTCCGTGCCAGAGTAGCAAAGCAGAGGAAATCCAAATACTACAAGTTGTGATTGTTCTGAAACTCTCCCTTGCCTAAAGTAACAGTACAGTAGTTTACTTTGCAAGCACAGCATATATTGTGTATGTATTGTATAGTTGACAATTATATCAAGTCAAGTCCCTTCCTCCGGCAATTATGGTTACCACACTCACTCCCTGTGTTCATAAGTTTTTTTCTGCTGTGTCAATCATGTGTGGACTATCGCTGTTGTTCACTCAATCTATCAGAATAAAGCACCTAAAGTCATGCATCACATAAGCAAAGGGATCATGTGATCGGCTGTAGACATGATCAGAAATGAATATTCTTCATTTTCCTTTTGTAGTACTGAAGGCCCGGGGGGGGCAGTGCGAAATATAAATTACATTGAGCAGTAGCCCTTGATGTAACCGAGTATGGCCAGTGCCACCCCTATACAAAAGTAAGAGCTTCCCTATCCCCACCTGCATATACTGCTTAAAGTAATGCATGCAAGTCTGCGTGATCATGGCTTGTGTCTCTTTTTCTTGGGTGCAAGCTGACTGAGCTGGCATTATGCCGGCTACCACTAGTTCACGTACAAGTAATTTCTTTCGCAAAAGTAGAGAAAAAAAGACGAATACTGGAGTACTCTCTGACTATGTATTGTGTCCATAGTGCTGCCTGGTAGTAGAATTCCTTCTACTCCCACTCTTACAGGCCTACAAAGACGGCGGAAAGATACATGCCAAAATGTTATACTGTGCTTGCAAATTGCTACTGTTACTGTGAGACAACTTTCTATTGAATTATTTTGTGTTATTGTTAAAGAGTATTGGTTATATTATTTTTCTTTCTTTCTTCATATAGATGCTCCCAAAAAGTTCACCAGAGGGGAGATGGCTGTCCGGGCCAGGGCCCGGAAGATGGAGGCCATTCGAGTTGAATATTGCTGGCTTTGGGCTCGGGAAAACAAGGAGGGAACGTCAACAACCTCCTCCAGCACTGCCAACGTGTCCACCAGCCAGCAGCCTCCATCCCAGCGCCGTGCTCGTACAGTCCCCCGCCGCCGCTCAGCTGCAAGACCATCAGCAGCTGGCCCCCTCAGAGCCTGGAAGGCACGCATGCGCCGCCTAAGCTTAAGAGTGGACTACCTGGAGCGCAAGGAGGATGACCTTGAAAAACAGCTCCGGGACCTCCGCAAGGACCGCCTGCCCAAACACCGCCGGAAGTGACTGTGTCCCTTGCCCCTTTTTTAAAGACTGTTGGGGGGGGGGGTCGGGAGCTGGGGATTATTTATTTTTGGACTTGAAATGGACAATTGTTTGGGTTAAGGAGGGGTGGGACTAGATTATTTTTGTTAGGGGAAATACATCATTATTCATTTTACATACTTCAACATAGTGTACGCTTTGATCTTATTTTGTGGGGACGTGGGCGGGAGTTATGGCACGTTTGGTTTTCCTCAAACTTACCAGCATGAATTATCTAAAACGTCCAAAAATGTTCAAAAGTGCCACTAACAGAGTTAGTGAATTCAATTGGCCTACTAGTACTTTACTTGTACTACTATCAGTCTCTCCTCCGCATCCTAGCCCATCTTTCTACCTCCCCAAAATGCTTATCTTACCTGTGATTCGTGTTTGATAATAGAGCTAGGCACAGCGCTGGCTGCATGGCAAATGGCGATTACACCATCCCAGACCGAAATCCCGTTGTTGTGGTGTTAGTAGTAGGAGTGGTACCACACTAGCAGTAGCAGCATATGAAAAACAAAGTAAAAAAATGAGATATTGAGTGGCCTGAGAGGAGTATTAGAAGTAATAGTAGCCTAAGCAATGCTGAAGATAAGTATGGGGAAAAAAGAATTGCATGGATGATTATGGCTACAACAAAACAGTACAGAATAGAAGGGGGTTCCCTGAGGGAATTACTGATATAGGCAGGAGAGAAGGGGATTAACGCAATACAAAATAGAAGAAACATACAACCCTGCCAAGATAAATCTCAAAAGGTCCCCTAGGGGATCCACAAAATTATAAATGGGGTGACATCAACTATGTATCAGAGCCAATAACATCACTGATGATTTAGTCCATTATTTGTTTTTTTATATTTTCAGATCAAGCATTTCTCAAATTGGATATATTCCATATACAAACAATTAGGATTCATTTAATAAAACAAGAAAAGAAGAGGGGATATTTCACCCGATATATCTAAGAGAAGGATTAAACATACATAGGTGTTCCACACACTTCCATACATACAGGGTAAATTCACATACAAACATATATTCAGAAATTCAATTAAATACACATTCATTCATACACATCATTCATATTTGTACAGCAAAGCCTGCAACCAATAGAAGGAATTATGGTTACATGGGCAAGGGTGCAGTTTATGGAGGCAGTACTGATGGACAAAATGTTGTCCACAGGGACTAGGATGCTGCCGTCCATATGAATCACGTCGACGCGCGTTTCTGGGTTAGGCCGAGGTAGGCCGCACCTTCGTCAGGGCAGGGGTGTACAACCTGGGAGGGGGACACACAAGCTGTGAAAAAAAAAATTCTCATTACGATGATCACATATGGATTTTAAAAAAACAATTTCAACATCAATAATACATCCGATATTTTGGTCATTCATGTTAACAGATATCTTTAGATATGTATGTCAAGGCTCTGATATCATATATTCACCTCCACATTTAGTCTTCCCACAATGGAGAAGCCGAAGGTCAGTACTTGATAGACCAGGGAGAAGGTGGGTATATCCACATTGTAAACTTTCAACACTCATTCACTATCTTTTATGGTTCATTCACACTCATCATATGTGCCGCTACATTTCCCTAAGAGTTCACCAGGGTATACCATAGTGGGGCCAGTGTAGGCTTTGGTATAGAATGTCTGCCAAAGAGTTTTTTTTTTAATGTTCATCAAATAGCGCTATTGCTATACCATAGTGGGGCCAGTATAAGCTTTGGTATAGAATGTCTGCCAAAGAGGTTTTTTTTTAAATGTTAATCAAATAGAGCTATCGTAGTGGTAGATGAAGATTCCCCTTGGGAATAAAGAATATGAATCCAGATAAACAAAAGGATACTTACAGGGGGAGAGTCAAGGATGAAGATTTGTAAGAAATCATGTATATCCGGATAGATATTCGATCTCAGGTATTCTAGGCAGGAAAGGGGACAAATGTATCCATTAAAAAAGCAAATTCCCTGTGTTGGCGATAGAATCCAGAACATTAGACTATTACACTAGGGTTGGAAAATACCTGAGGTTAAAATGATTTTCAACCACATTAGGGGTTCAGATGGTCCATAGTTGACACAGAACTTCAGTAAGGTCTTAGATATAACAATGATAAAATCGAGTTTTTCTTCCCCATTTAGGTCGAGTTGCGCTAAAGAAGGGGTCCTTGCCCATGCAACCATAATTCCTTCTATCGGTTGCAGGCTTTGCTGTACAAATATAAATGATGTGTATGAATGAATATGTATTTAATTGAATTCCTGAATATATGTTTGTATGTGAATTTACCCTGTATGTATGGGAGTGTGTGGAACAACTATGTATGTTTGATCCTTCACTTAGATATATCGGGTGAAATATCCCCTTTTATTTTCTTGTTTTATTAAATGAATCCTAATTGTTTGTAAATGGAATATATCCAATTTGAGAAATGCTTGATCTGAAAATATAAAAAAAAAAAAAATAATGGACTAAAACATCAGTGATGTTATTGGCTCTGATACATAGTTGATGTCACCCCATTTATAATTTTGTGGATCCCCTACGGGACCTTTTGAGATTTATCTTGGCAGGGTTGTATACTTCTATTTTGTACAACAAGAACTGTGACACAGCAGCGTAACACAACAAGTCTTCTTTACAAGTAGGAGGATGATGTTGACGATGGATCCAATCGATGGTGGGCATGAAATTCAGAATTTATTTTAAAATACTCATTGTTGTTTTTTTACCCAGAATCACAATATCCTAGGATTCATCTAGCTGCCTTAAAATTGAGTTGAGGAGGTTGCTTGCACCTTATCCTCCCCAGCAAGTGTGTGGAATTATTGTTGTAATTTACTCACACCTCAATGAAAACCACACAGCCTGGAGGAAGAGGGTTAGGGTTTGAAACTTGGATGGGAATGGGGTTTGTGGGTAAAGTTTTGTGGAGAGAGGAAAAAAAAACACAGCATGGACAAACAACAAATGAAGATAAACAAATTTTTGGATACAAAGCTATTCATAAATCTTTTAAGGGACATAAAAGAAGTGCATGCACTACTGCATGCATACAGTTGTTTGCTAAATGGATAGGTTTTGTAAAGTAAGTAGTACTTTCTTCAATGTACTATGAAGAAACAACAATGTGACAGTACAAGGCTGCAGTAATTACACAATTTCACTTGCCTATCTGCCCTCAGAGAGAAGAACCACTTTATACATTAAATTAGTTTAAAAAATAGCAAAGAAAAAAGTATACAATGGCTGGAGGGATGAATTGAAGCAGAGAGCAAACAAATGCACAGTGTCAAAAGATAAGTCGAAATGAAGATGGATACTGTAACTGTATGTTGTTGTAGTTGTCCTGTTGAATTTGGGTAGTTGCATGCATTCAGCCATACCTCTTTCGCGGTACTCCTCCATTCCATCTGACGCTCAGCCAATCTATGTTGGGGACCAGAAGACATTGCCTGCCTGGCGAATGCTGATTTGCGGGTAGCTAAGCCTGAGGTCATCCTTTTTGTCATTGCACAGGGTAAAAGACGGCCTGTAATTGTTGATGGGAAAACAGGAAGTGATATTAAAACACCACGGAAAAAAAAATATAAGGTACGCTGTGTAGTGCAAAAATAACACTTTCAGTTTCAGAGTCGACAGTATTACAAAACATACAAGCATCATTTCGAAAGTGCGTACTCTGAGTATCCTTATTAAGGATAAATAAGTGTGGGCGAACATTGCGGATCATTCCCCTCAAGCTATGTGTAAAGTGTAAACAGTGATTTCAGAACCCTAACCCTAACCCTAACCCTATCTCTAACCCTAGGCCCTAACCCCCCTTTTTCACCAAGGATGTAGTCCAAACCACTTGATTCCGATATTAGACCTTCCCAGCAATGCCCCAAGACCCACCAACCCACCGACAAAAAAGCAGAACCCCCCCAAACAGGTAAAAAGCAAAAATGGAAAATCTCATACTTAGAATATTTTCGGCCTTCTTTCAATTCTGTCCAAACGTGCTCTGCAGCTAGGCCATAACTCCCCTTTTCCACCATGGATTTCCTTAAAAACAAATGCAATCAAAATTAGACTGTGCCAGCAGTGCTCCCAGACCCCAAAACCCACCCCCAAACACCAGGAACCCCCCCAAAAGCCCCCCAAAACCAGGCAAGTGAGCAAAAACTGAAACAAAAATCACCATGGATTTAGTCCAAACCACTTGATTCCGATATTAGACCTTCCCAGCAATGCCCCAAGACCCGCCAACCCACCCGCAAAAAAGTAGAAGACCCCAAAACAGGCAAAAAGCAAAAATACAAAATCGGGGACTTAGAAATATTTAGGCCTAGTTCCAAAATCACTCCATGCGCACTCTGCAGCTAGGACCTAACTCCCCTTTCCAACCATGGATTTTCTTCAAACCACTTGCAAACAAAATGAGGCATGCCCAGCATTGCTCAAAGACCCTCCAACCTCCCCAAACACCAGGAACCCCCCCAAACAGCCCCCCAAAAACAGGCAAGTGAGCAAAAACGGAAAAAAAAAATCACTGTGGATTTAGTCCAAACCACTTGATTCCGATATTAGACCTTCCCAGCAATGCCCCAAGACCCGCCAACCCACCCGCAAAAAAGTAGAAGACCCCCAAACAGGCAAAAGGCAAAAATACAAAAACGGGGACTTAGAAATATTTAAGCCTAGTTCCAAAATCACTCCATGCGCGTTCTGCAGCTAGGCCCTAACTCCCCTTTCCAATCATGGATTTTCTTCAAACCACTTGCAACCAAAATTAGGCATGCACAGCATTGCTCAAAGACCCCCCCAACCCCTCCCCAAAACACCAGGAACCCCCCCAAACAGCCCCCCAAAAACAGGCAAGTGATCAAAAACGGAAACAAAATGTCACCATGGACTTAGTCCAAACCACTTAGAATATTTTCGGCCTTCCTTCAATTCTGTCCAAACGCGCTCTGCAGCTAGGCCATAACCCCCCTTTTCCACCATGGATTTTCTTCAAACCACTTGCAATCAAAATTAGACCTTCCAAGCAGTGCTCCAAGACCCCCCGACCCAGCACCCCAAATCTAGAACACCCCCAAAGAAACCCACAAAAACCTGCAATACTGGTATATTCAAAACATGCCAAATTGCGCTGTTCACAAAAAACACAAAAAACAAACAGCAATTGGTTTCAACAGAGACAGACAACCATTGCTGTCCACTGCATTCCATCTTCTCATTATTCATTACCTGTTCTACTTTTTGTCCGCATCTTCTTCGGAAAGTGAGGGCCCACAGGGCAGCCTCTCCTGTCAATTTAAGAAGTAAGTCTGTCAACAATCAGCAAGCATGTAGTCAGTCAGTAATTTCAGTCCCACTTGAGGGGACTCGTCTACGAAGACAAAGTTTATTTATTCTCCATAATCCCTCCATCTACCTTGAGTGAAATGGATAGGGGGAGTCTGGAGGAGGAGGATAGAGGAGCATGATTGAGTTGTGTGCTCGTGAACATCAGGAATGCAGACTGCGGCACCTTCAAATCAATAAGGAAAATAAGATGAAGACAGTGCTGATGATGGACTTGTTGTGATTAGGTGATTAGAGTTTTGTTGTGGTAAAAGTTGCAAAAAAAAGAAAGACACTAGAGCCAGGTTGGTGATCAGTCACAATACAGAGCTTTTCTATACCAATAT
Organism: Lissotriton helveticus; assembly: GCF_964261635.1. NCBI lineage: Eukaryota > Metazoa > Chordata > Amphibia > Caudata > Salamandridae > Lissotriton > Lissotriton helveticus. The sequence goes on along the minus strand of NC_136063.1, from coordinate 2,055,083,532 downwards.
ACCAATGGGTTCTCATTAAGACAGACCTCTGTTGGGTCATCCAGATAGGCCTGCACCACCGACTCAAGTTTCTCCAGGGTTGCTCCACTTTGTGTACCATCTGTGACCTTTGCAGCAGTGGACCGAGCAAACCCTTGCTGAGTTAGCCAATCCGCTTCCGACAATATTTTTTTTGGGCCTGGTGCAGGTGAGGATGATGATATGGTTGCTGGTGTCGTTAACGGCTGTGAGGGAAAGTGACTCCCTTCGGCCACGGATTCAGAAGTGGAACTTGGCGCTTGATGGCCTGCTGATTCAGTTGTACTTTGCTGCCTCCTTGATGGTTCTGCCGCTCTTTTTCGAACCGAGTGGCTGACACAGCTAGCCAATGTTTGTACTTTGAAACATCTTCTTCATCAAAAGGAATGAATGCTTTGCTAGCCACTGCCTTTTTGTACTGTGGATCCATAATAGTGGCACAAATGTAATGTTGTTGTGTATGTATGTTTTTAAGACTTTCATTGTGAAGTAGGCGCCTTAATAACTTCTCCGCCAAATCATATGCTGTTCGCTTTTCACCATCATCTCTGAACGTTGAAGACACGTCCTTCAGTTGGTGCTCCAGCATGCGCAACAATGGGATAGCTTTGCCCAAAGAACAGTCCCCCCTGCTGACTTCACGCGCGAAGATCTCAAAAGGACGAAGCATGTCTGTCAGGCTTGCAATTAGCTTCCGTTCCTCCAACTCTAGCCTCATCTCTTACTGAGTAGAACCCAGTTTATAGACATACTCATTTATTACCTCCCACTGCTCAGACAGACGCTCAAGCATGTAAAAGGTTGAGTTCCAACGTGTTGCCACCTCCTGGATTAGTCCTTTGACTGGCAGTTTACTTTCATGTTGAATGCTCCTCAGCTGCTTCCGGCCTTAAAAGAATGGCTGAAATGTGTGCAGATTCTTCGGCAGATGGTCAGTAATTTGATGACTGGGTTTTCTTTTTTCAAGAGTTCTTGCACCACGATGTTAACACTGTGCGCCAAACACGGCACTCTGAAATATCCACCATCAGACATGGCCCTAACTATATTACTGCCATTATCCGTGGAAACGCAACCAACTATGCGATGTCTTGGATGCAGCCATTCATTGACCTTCCTGTTAAACACCTCCAAAAGGTTAGGTGCGGTGTGAGATTTCGCCATGGCAAACATGTCTACTGTTGCATGTTTGCGAGTAGCTTGAAAAACTGTGTCCGTGTCGACACCTGCTTGTTTAACTTTTAACTGTTCGTTGACCCCTGCAAAAGAGACCCAGTGTGCAGTGATGCACATGTAATCAAGGGCTTGGCAACTGGTCCACACGGATCACTGAAAGAATATCGACTGAAAGAATATCGACTACCCAAAATATCGTTGAGAAAATATCGACAGTCAAAATATCGAGTTTCTATCTACAAACAGGTAAGTACAAAAATATCGAGTACAAAATATCGTTTACAAAAATATCGTTGTAAAAATATCGACTTTACTAAAAACAATGTTTAATTACATTAATATAAAAAATTAATTACTAAAATATAATTAACAAGACTTAAAATAACTTTTAATAATTAAATAATTAATGAAAGTAAAAAAATAATATTTTTTTAATCATATTTCTTAAAACATATATATTTATATTAACAAAATTTAATTAAATAATAGCCAATATTGTATATGTACCCCAAAAACCCAAAACTGACCCTGAACCCTAAAAATACCCCTTTACCCAAAAACTAAAAACTGACCCTGAATCCTAAAAATACCCCTTTACCCAAAAACCCAAAACTGACCCTGAACCCTAAAAATACCCCTTTACCCAAAAACTAAAAACTGACCCTGAACCCTAAAAATACCCCTTTACCCAAAAACTAAAAACTGACCCTGAACCCTAATAATACCTTTACCCAAAAACTAAAAACTGACCCTGAACCCTAAAAATACCCCTTTACCCAAAAACTAAAAACTGACCCTGAACCCTAAAAATACCCCTTTACCCAAAAACTAAAAACTGACCCTGAACCCTAAAAATACCCCTTTACCCAAAAACTAAAAACTGACCCTGAACCCTAATAATACCCCTTTACCCAAAAACTAAAAACTGACCCTGAACCCTAAAAATACCCCTTTACCCAAAAACTAAAAACTGACCCTGAACCCTAAAAATACCCCTTTACCCAAAAACTAAAAACTGACCCTGAACCCTAAAAATACCCCTTTACCCAAAAACTAAAAACTGACCCTGAACCCTAAAAATACCCCTTTACCCAAAAACCCCAAACTGACCCTGAACCCTAAAAATACCCCTTTAATTTAACATAATTAGCAATTAATCAATTAAATTAAATTAATTACCAATTACATTTTAATTAATTAAAAAATATTTTTAATTAACAATTAATTAAATATTACTACCAATTATTAAATTTACATATTTAATTAATTATAATTAAATTACTTCCCACCCTATTCCCCTATAAACCCACAACCCGCTACAGAAAATACATTATTTTAATTTACATAATTAGCAATTAATCAATTAAATTAAATTAATTACCAATTAAATTTTAAATAATTATCATATATTATTTAATTATCAATTAATTAATTATTACTACTAATTAATACATTTACATATTTAATTAATTATAATTAAATTACTTCCCACCCTATTCCCCTATAAACCCACAACCCGCTACAGAATAAAATTACACAATAATAAAAAAAAATCATTAATTAAAAATTATTATAACATAAAATGACACTTTTCAAACATATTATAACATAAAAACACTATAAATAATTAAATATTATTTAAAAAATGATATTTTTTACTATCTAGATTATATACTTGGATATTTTCACTGTCTATATTATTTACAGTCGATATTACTTCACTTACCTTAAAAACGATATTTTGGCTGTCGATATTCTGTCTAGTCGATATTTTGTCCAAACGATATTTAAAACTCGATATTCTGTCCAAACGATATTTTGGAGTCGATATTATGTCTGTGCACCGGTCCACATGTATGTTGTCAAGTGAATAGTGTGAACAGCACTCTTCTGCAAAGCTGCCCCAATCACCTCCAGCACATCTTGATGTAGTGCTGGAACAGCAACCCTGGCAAAATAGGACCAGCTAGGAACCTTCCATTCAGGGCAGACTGTTGCCACAAATTCAAGAAAACCCACCCCTTCCACGAAAGAGAAAGGGAGATGGTCCAGCGCTAGCATTTTAGCCAGCTTTGCGTTCTACAGACGTACTGTTGGGTGGTTGTGTTCAAATGGCGCATCCGACCAAAACATGCTGCTAATGGTGGGCTGGACCATTTTACGTGATGATGATGATGCAGACTTCACACCAGTTAGGCTCATTGATTTGTTTTTTTGCATTGGTGTCTGTCCCAGACTCTTAGTGTGCCTCATACATGTTGCAGGGGTAGAGGGTGTGGGCACTACCATTGCAGTGCTGCTGCCAGGAGTACTGGGTGTACCATAAAAAATGTTGGTCGGTTTTTGACTTCCCCCCGCACAATCAGCCTCTCGTCAGCATCAGATGCAATGTGAATGGATACATTTGGATCAGTTCTACTTTGGACTTCCTGGATCTTACTTAGGTGCGCATACCACTGGATAGGGTGGTGTTTTTTGAGATGACCTCTCTGGCCTCCGGTACCATAGTTGGTACCAAGCCTACCCAGACTAACTGATACTTTACAAATCAAGCAAATGACCATGTTTTCCGCCTTTTGGCTAACAGTAAAGAAGTCCCAAACTGGGGACTGGAAATGTTTGCTGGTGGTGGAGGTGCTACTTTGACTCTCAATGCCAGATGAAGTGGAGGATGGGCGTGGCTGAATTCATTTCTGTTGTTCACCTACAGCACCACTACTTGAGGTAATGGAGGTCGAGCTGGATGGAGGTCCCTGCCGTCCCTTCTGATTAAAAAAGATGGAAGCTCTAGGTCGTGTTGGTGTTGTAGTTAACTGCGTTGGTGGTGGTACCAGTGCCATGCCGCCCACATGATCATCCCGCTCAGCAGCCATTCGGGATAGGATGAAAATGTCAGTCTGCTGCATGCCCGCTGGGGCAGGAGTGACATCTGTGATGACTGGGTCGTCGTCAGACTGTTCATCAGCAGCAGAAGACACCACTTCTTGTTCGTCGTCATCACCCATAGGTCAAAGCCTTGCAGGAACCTTCCTTTTAGGCTTAGCTACCTTTGTCGGCTCATGGCGTGCCTCACTGTCAGACTGCATTGCTGGGTTCCAATCACGATCAAGGTCATCAGAATGAAGGGGGCTTGAAGAAGAACTTGTAGTAATAGTAGTAGCAGCCCTCCTTGACCTTTTTCTTGCTGGGGATCTGGAAGACAATGGATCATCCTCAGGAGGAGTGGCTTCCTCGGATGATACCTTCACTTGAATATCAATTTCCTGATGTGCCCCTACTTCTGGAGCAACCGGCGTTGTAGGCAGTTGTGCCGCTCCATGAACCTCTAGTTGCACCTCTCCATGCACCTCTACATGCGGCTCTCCTTGTGCATGTACTTGCGCTTCTCCTTTCCCATGTACTTGCGCCTCTCCTTGCCCATGTACTTGCGCCTCTCCTTGTCCATGTACTTGCGCCTCTCCTTGCCCATGTACTTGCGCCTCTCCTTGCCCATGTACTTGCGCCTCTCCTTGCCCATGTACTTGCGCTTGTACTAGTTGCACTTGTGGTTGTCGTTGCGGCTGAGATTGTTGAACACTCGCCAGCTGAGTTACACCCGGCGTTGATTGGATGGTACTTTCTTGTGATGAGCCAACATCACTGGTCGATGGTGATTGAGAAAGTAAAGTGGCTGCCTCAGCAGCCTCATGGTCTTAGACCTAACTTGGCGTGGTGGCACTGAGCCCAATGAGGTGGAGGTGCTGCTTCCAGCTTGGTCCCCGGCAGACACCGCTGCTGCTGCAGGCGTAGTTTTTTTTCTCCTTGGTAGGTGGTGTCACTTGCTTCTTCTGCTCCTTCTTACGGGCAGTGGCACTGGCAACTTTTTTCGCTGAGGCGCTACGACCTCCTTTCTCTGGGGTCATCTTCTTCAGATGTCAGAACAGCAGGCCGCAGTTGCACGAGTTGCAGAGTTGTCTTGTCTATGGCCACACGTGACGTTGTGCTGCACACACCGCTGCAGGACTTCTTCCTGGCACTGGTGGTTCTCTTGTGCACCTAAAAACAATGGAAGCCAGAGGAACATCAGTTAAACACCCCATAAATGTCGAAAAACACACACAAATCACCACAATCCAATGCCATCCATGCCCTCAATGATGTTTAAATTCAAGGCACCCCACAGAAAGACTTGGTCCATGCACCAGTGAGTACCCCTGGGCCTAATGGATGAAAGCAAGGCAACCTGGGTGCAGGCCTGAGCACGCTGCCTGGCTTCAAAATGGCCCCTTGACCCCCACCACATGGCCAGGCCCTGCCTGGACCAGGCCTCAAAATGGCCCCTACACACATGGCCAGGCCCCAACACCACCCCAAAAAGTAAAAAAACACACACAAATCACCACAATCCAATGCCATCCATGCCCTCAATGATGTTTAAATTCAAAGCACCCCACAGAAAGACTTGGTCCATGCACCACTGAGTACCCCTGGGACTAATGGATGAAAGCAAGGCAACCTGGGTGCAGGCCTGAGCACACTGCCTGGCTTCAAAATGGACCCTTGATCCCCACCACATGGCCAGGCCCTGCCTGGACCAGGCCTCAAAATGGCCCCCACCCACATGGCCAGGCCCCAACACCACCCCAAAAAGTCGAAAAACACACACAAATCACCACAATCAATTCAATTCAATCTTTATTTCGTTGCATTGCAACATAAAAGATAACAATAAAATATGAATTTCATAATATACTATACGATAATGTAACATTCATTCTAGGGCTCCCTTTACATTTCATCGATTTTGACACGTTGGCTAGTATTTCATCAAAAAAGCACATCATTTTTACTCAGTTTGACACAGTATCAAATAAATATTTAAAAATTTTAAAAAAGTAAAAAAGTTAAAAAGACATTGAACAGTAGGTTAAATCTACAACCAGAATTAAAATATAATGCATTTGCTTGTTCATGGTTCCGGGGAGTCTAAATAACAGTTTTCTTAGTTTAGAAGGAAAGAGATAATTTCTTTCTAACAAAATAAGTGGACAATAGAAATTTGCTAATACCGAACACGATAACTTGGCTGGTGTCCGTACTTAGGATTCTACCAGCTTCCCTGTGGGAAATAGAGCCAATATTACGGCACAGGGGGACTATCCACTTTTTCCTTGCTTTGTCATAACTAGGACAAAAAAACAATATGTGGAAAATGTCCTCCCTATGATTATTGGTGCACAGAGTACAATGTTCTTTATCAATCTTCCCCCATCTTTTTTCAGTTACTTTTATCCTCAACGTTCCATACCTAAATTTTAGATATAAAGATTTTGCCAGCGGAGGTTGAATTTCATCTAGAAATTGTTCGAATAGAGCCGTATTTTTTGCCATAAGAAATTTTTCAGTAAGGGGGCCATGGGTTCTTGAATACACACATTCATAACTCACAAATGACCAGAAGCTTAGTTTTACAATTTTTTTAGAATTTAGGTTTAGAGATTCGGGCTTGTTCCAGAAGTGCGATAATCCGAGCTTGGTAAGCCAATTTTTTACATGCTTGAACCAGAAAATCTTATTATCTCTATCCAATTCTAATACTTCCTTCAACCCATTTCTATAGTCCGATAGTTCCAAGGTTGTCCATAATCTGACCCACATCAGCAATGGTCTCAATGCAGCGTGCTGATCAGTGTGTTTAATATTAAGGTCTAGGAATAGGGGTATCAGGGGAGTACTGGTTGGAACTTTTAATAAACCCCTGACAAATTTATTTTCCAGTATTTCAAAAGATTTTTTACATACTGGTCCCCAAATTTCTGCCCCATACAAGGAAGCAGATTGAACCTTGTATCTAAAGAGCTCTATCGCAGGAGTAACTGCTTTGTTCACACTTTTGTTATATCTCTGAGTTATTGGGAAACAATTTTGTTTAAACACCAATTTAGCTTTTTCCAATTGTGGGCCCCACCCCATTGCAGAGTCCATCAGGACCCCCAGGTAGGTAAAACTGTGCTCATAATCTAATCTTTGCCCATTTAACATTAAATTCTTTTTAAAAGTTTTATGCGGGTTCAGTGCCATATATTTTGTTTTTTTTTGTTAATTTCTAATCCTTTATTGATACAGTACTGTTGGAACCTGTCTAATAGGATCTGTAGTCCACGTGGCGTTTGTGATATTAGAATTGTATCATCCGCGAAGAGAAGGGACGCAACTCGTTCCCCTCCCAATCGAGGAGAATCATTGTCACAATTTTCCATATAGGTTGCAATATCATTTACGTAGAGGGAGAATAGAGTAGGGGCCAGGACACAGCCCTGTCGCACTCCCCTTTTTATCGGAATCGGGTCTGTGAGTTCCCCATTTGGGCCCCACCTAACCTTGGCATAATTTTCCCGATGCAATCCTATTACAAGTTTTAATAAATCGCCAGGCAGGCCTTGCCTATTCAGGGTTGCCCAAAGTAGATCTCGTGGGATGAGATCAAATGCTGCTCGCAGATCAACAAAGGTCACATACAAGTGACCTTTGCGAATGATGACATACTTCCAATACAAGCAGCATAGTCTGAGTACTTGATCAATTGTACTTGTTTTACTTCGGAATCCCGCCTGATATTTGGATAAAATTGCCTCCTCCTCCAACCATGAATTTATTCTATTTAAAATATGCCTAGCATATATTTTTTGCGTAATGTCTAGAAGACTAATGGGGCGGTAATTAGCTGGATCACCGCGATCCCCTTTTTTAAAAATAGTAATGATTTCTGCACCATTCCAAGTATCTGGAATGTGCTCACTAGCCGTAACTATGTTAAATAAATGATTTAGATAGGGTGCCCAGACATCAATATTGTACAAATACAAGTCGCCGGGGATTCTATCAAGCCCTGGCGCCTTCCCTTTCTTAATTGAGGTAATTGCTGCCTCTGTTTCTTTTAGAGTAAACACTACCTGATGAGTGTTAGCTGGTAGTGTAAGCGGGGGTACACCATTTTCGGCCTCCGTCGAGGTTTTGGCCGCATACAGTGACAAAAAGTGCTTGACCCAAGTATCTTCATCCAAGTAAACCTCTCTGGAACCTTTCTCTGGTTTATTTTCCTTAGCTGCCAATTCCCAGAAATATTTCTGATCCTTGTTTTTAGCGGCTGTTAACATATTGAGCCACAGTTCCTCATCCCATGCGGATTTAGCTCTTAATATTATTTTGTTATAAGCCTTTCTTTTCTCTCTAACTATTGGTGGACTTTCCCCTTTAACAGCATTAATCAGTGCAGTTTTGGCAAGGCGGCATTCCTTGTTATACCACAGTTTGCCTACAGATTTTGCATTAGTCCTACCTGCACCTCTTTTAGGTTTTTTTGTAAGAATTTCTAATAATTGGCTGAAAAGGGATTTATGTAGATCAAAAAATTCTTTGTGAGTGCAGCTAAGGGGACAATATTCGTCCAGGGTATCTGCAAAAATGCGAAAAATATTAGCTAATAAATCCTCTTTTTCTAGGACAAATGCCCATTTGACCGTCCTACGATTATTACTAAGGACAATATTATCACTAATAGATGAAGTTGCTGTACTATGACCTCCCTCCATATTATCATGCTCCCTAACCATACTTAATAGAAAGCTCATTTCTAGAGGGTAGTGGTCACTTTCATACCTTTCTTTGACTTTTAGGTCCACTGTAAAAGGCCAGAGATCGAGGGAGACAATAACGTAATCTATTTTACTGCCATAATTGCCTCTCTTAAATGTAGGGGCTTTAGGGCTGTCTGAAGGCATACGGCCATTACATGCTCTCAGGCCGTGTGAGGTCAGGAACCGTGTGATTTGTAGCGCCAATGCTGTTCCAGCAACCATGCAATTCTCATTCAGGGCGGGTATTGCATTGGCGTTATCCTCCTCCTCAAACAATGTGGCTATCCCTGAAATTGGTTCAAAATTACAGTTCAAGTCTCCACACAGAATAACACCTGACCCTGTTTTTAGTGAATCCATGAGCAACTCCAGCTTCCCTATGCACATAGATTCCTTGTGGGATGATTGGGGACTGTTATAAACATTAAATAAATAGAACGCCCTATTATCCCCTGTTGTTATTTCCAGACAAAGAATGTCTAAAGAGTCGGTGTTAATCATTTTAATAGCTAATTTAATGGAAACATTGACCCACACTAAGAGGCCTCCAGATGCTCGACCTCTCAAGGAAGGGACAGCCTCTATTTGGTAAGTTTTGTAGCCGACCCTATGCAGTTGTACTGTTGCCCAAGTTTCCGGCAACACACAGATGTCAAAAGTATTTATGTACGCGTTCCAATCAGGATCATTTAATTTTGCGCGCACCCCCGCGGTGTTCCACGAGACGAGTGAAAATAGGGAGGATCCCTCACTCGTATCATGGGGCACTGTAGGTACACCCGCTATTTGCCTCCCAGTCACTTCATCTGGGCCTATAACAACTAGGCATTTATCCTCCCTAGGTCTACTGTCACCTTCTTTCCAGTGGTTATGTCCCGAAGTACATGACACATTTACTGTCCCCCCAACATCACTGCTTTGGCTCCGGACAAGTGGTGGCATGAATGTACCCTTATTTGTCCCAGGGGACACCACAGGAGATGCAACAAACAGACTATTATTAGTTATTTGATCACAAATAACGGCAGTGTATGAACCTGGCCTCAAACAACTTAATTCATTTTCCACAATACACCCCCGAATACATGCAACATTTTCGGTACCCCCATTATCTTCCATGCTCTTTAAACATCAATCGCACTCTTCCAAATCACTGAATGCCTCAAACCTATTTGTTAGTTCCAAGGGAGTAAATGGGATGAGATTGGACATGTTACCATTCCCTCTTTGGTTGTGGCTATTTGGTACAGTGTTCCACCCGTGAGAGAAGGGGGGTGGAGCAAGGTGGTGCAAGTAAGCAGGATTCCTAGCTACTTCCAGATTCGAAAATTGTGTATTAAAGGGGTTAAAGCTAGTTGCATATTGCGGGGGTAATACAATTGATCTTGGGTAAAAATAAGTTAGTGGGCGTGGCACTATGCAATTATTTTCGTTGCCGTAGGGCCAATTCAAAATATATTGGACCGCCTTCTTGTCCCTGAAATTTACAACTACGATGTCACCCCCTATATCTTTTGTTCTGCCACCCAGCCAAGACAGACGGCGCACATGAACTATTTCGCCATTAACGCCGTTAGCTTTAGGTCTGTACAATGACAACCAGTGCATGATCTTGTTCTTTAACTGAAGGTAACCCTCCCGCTTTCCAATTGTCAACTCAGGAACCCCGGTAAGCACCACTACATATGGTAGTGCCTCAGGTGGGAGTTCTATAGGTGGTATTCTTCCATGACCCCCTCTTACATGACCAACCTCTTTCTCTTCAATTCTGGGCTGGCTATTTGGAAATATAGTTGTTTCCCTGGGTTGGATATTAACTAGGGTGTCCTTAGGTTTTGGTATTGTAGTAGATCTACTTTTGGTAGGTTGAATTTGTTTTGGGTCAGTGATTTTGGGCGGTTTACTAACAGAATGGGCACCTGTTGTTGGATGGGTAGGGGCAGCCACATTAGCTGCTGCTAGATTGCTATCAATAGTAGGGTTATTAGTTTTTGGAATTACTCTTTCAATAGAAGAAGAAATACACATTCACCACAATCCAATGCCATCCATGCCCTCAATGATGTTTAAATTCAAGATACCCCATAGAGAGACTTGGTCCATGCACCACTGAGTACCCCTGGGCCTAATGGAAGAAAGGAAGGCAAACTGGGTGCAGGCCTGAGCACACTGCCTGCCTTCAAAATGGGTCCTTGACCCCCAGCTACATGGCCAGGCCCTGCCTGGACCAGGCCTCAAAATGGCCCCCACACACATGGCCAGGCCCCAACACCACCCCCAAAAAGTCGAAAAACACACACAAATCACCACTATCCAATGCCGTCCATGCCCTTAATGATGTTTAAATTCAAGACACCCCACAGAAAGACTTGGTCCATGCACCACTGAGTACCACTGGGCCAAATGGAAGAAAGCAAGGCAAACTGGGTGCAGGCCTGAGCACACTGCCTGCCTTCAAAATGGGCCCTTGACCCCCAGCTACATGGCCAGGCCCTGCCTGGACCAGGCCTCAAAATGGCCCCCACCCACATGGCCAGGCTCCAACACCACCCCAAAAAGTCAAAGAACAAACAACAATCACCACAATCCAATGCCACCCATGCCCTCAATGATGTTTAAATTCAAGACACCCCACAGAAAGACTTGGTCCATACACCACTGAGTACCCCTGGGCCTAATGGATGAAAGCAAGGCAACCTGGGTGCAGGCCTGAGCACACTGCCTGGCTTCAAAATGGCCCCTTGACCTCCACCACATGGCCAGGCCCTGCCTGGACCAGGCCTCAAAATGGCCCCCACACACATGGCCAGGCCCCATCACCACCCCCCAAAAGTCGAAAAACACACACAAATCACATCAATCCAATGCCATCCATGCCCTTAATGATGTTTAAATTCAAGACACCCCACTGAAAGACTTGGTCCATGCACCACTCACTACCCTTGGGCCTACTGGCTAGTGTGGCTTTACAGGCACCCCAAAATAAAATTAAAAAACCACACATAGTGAGCTAAAAATCAATGACATAAATGAGATTTAAGTTCAACAAAACTTACAGAAACAGTTGTATCATGCACCCATGACTAACCCTGGGCCTACTGGATACTGTGGCTACCCATATTTTTTTTAAAGTTGTGAAAACGTTTTTTTAATTGTAGTTGCAGGTTGCAGCAACTGCAAGGCCCCAAACAAACAACACCAACTTACTTGTAAAATCTCAAATCCAAAAGTGATCCAAAAGCTCCAAAGTCCAAAAAGTTCTCAAATACAAATATCCCGCAGAAGCCACAAAAAGTAATCCTTCCAGCTCCAGATCCAAAATGAAAAGTGACCAGGAGATGGACAAAGCACTGGGAGGAGCCTGCTGGACAGGAACAGGAAGTTGGAGACTCTGGGGCGCTTCCTTCCTCCCACCCCCCCAAAAATGGACTCCTTCCACAACAAAGTGCAGCCAAATATCAATCTGAAGAGTTATTCTGATCAAAATCATGATTTTCAGAAGGTTTATGCTGCCTGTGGTGGATTTCTTGTGCAGAATTGCTGTGCAAGATGGCAAACCGCGATGACGTAATTGCGGTCGAAAAACTCACGCACGATCACGCAGCAAGATCCAAAAATGGCGCAGCACACGCAAACCGGGAGAAAACAACTCGGCGGACTCAGAATTACGGTAAGTCAACGCCGCGCGCGCGATATTGTATTTTTCAAGCGCGACCAAGCAAAATAATTCGCAGCTTGCGAATTTGCCGATTTTTGGGCAAATTCGCGCGATTCGCGGACCGCAAAATTGCCAAAAATCCGCAAATTCGCCTGCGAAACGGATTTTACGCCCATGCTTACTCTGAATAATTCCAAACTTCGTGCACTCGGTGTTTGTTGGTCTGCCGCTAATTCTAGCACTCATTGCAGGAAACCTGTTTTTATTCCTACTGCTATGCTATGGAAAGCCAATCCACCAGGGTCACTCCCAGAACCTTGGAGAAATATCTCCTGGAAAGTAAGTGTTGTGAGCGCATAGTACAGCTTTTGGGTTTACCTCGTCTACGAGAATGAAATACCATATGGTTTCTTTCATTCAGACCAATCTGGCAAGATTGCATCTTACCTGTTCTACGCTGCCTGCTTTGCGGTAAAGAATTCATGCTAGACATCTGTCTAACACTCCCATCAGTCATGCCAATGGATATCGATACTCCGCTGTACCCGGTAACGGTACTCTGTGTTGTCCCCAGAGGCTACCAATCCTGATGACGGCATTCATTGAGATCTCACAGACGCAAATTGCTACTGCTGAGGTACGAGAGGAATCAACGGGCACACAGGTAACATCCGTAACGAACATTGCTGTTGCTACCAAAGCTGTAGGCGATGGTTCACATCTATGTGCAGTTAATCTTCTAAACAAGGTATTCCAACTATCACCTACATCGGTAGATGATTTTTTTGTCTACAGGAATAGAGGATTTCATGTTTTCTCCATCCCCATACACTGACTTTTCATTTACCACACAGAGTACCAGGAAGGCTCTGAATTTGGCCTTCATGTTTCATAAACAAAGACAAAACCTTGGAACTTTGTCCTATGATTAATTTTTTTTTCTCCAAATTTGTATTTTTCTTTTTTATGGCAAAATAATCTGCTTGCAGTAGAACTATTCATAGAGAACAGACTTCTTTTCACACTTCCAAGGGAAAAATTGTCACCTTTTCACAACAATTTCATTTATGTACCATGACATGAAATGGTTTGAACGGTTAGCATCCACTGTAAATATATACTTTGAATGAAACATTGTTTTAATATGTACAGCACCTTTGCATTTCATGTATAACAAAGACTTATTTTTAGTATGTTTTGACAAATGTTTTAGCAACACTATGGTACTCACTTTTATATGTTTAGCATTAGCATGTTTAGCATTCACTAATATCGATCATTCGAAACTGGAGTGGGTGTTGTCTTCCGATTTAGATACCCGTACATAGGTGTTAGAAATGGGATCTCTGGTTGGCTGAGGCTTGCACCAAAGCAAGGCAGAGACCACCACTCTAGTCAGGGCAAGGGAGTTACACGCCACGAATAACCCCTGCTCACCCCCTTGGCAACGTGACACAAGCAGTAAGGCTTATCCCGGAGGCAATGTGAAAAGCATTTGCGCACGCACCCACCAGCAAAAACATCCCAGTCCCCCCACAAAAGGAAATCCACACAAGGTAATATCAAAAATAGCCTTTGTATTCTCAAAACACATCAGATAGTAATCACACAATATACATTGTGCAAACTGGCACGGGACAATATTTACAAGGGATTATGTACACCTGACAGGGCCACCTGGACCATTGTCAGAAACATCACAGAGTGAATTTGGTAAAGAAACAGTAAAAGAATATATGAACTCAGAACACAGCCAGTAATCACTGGCAGACACTATACTCAGCGTCAACCTGTGATCTAATTCATAACAGGCACAATATCCCACAAGTCTAAATACATTAGACCCTCACCACCTAAGTAAAAATTACACTGGGGGCGTAAATCACACAGGGCAATATAATCTCCCGAACACAAACCTACACAGGTAAAACAACCTCCTATGCATAAGTATATCTAGAGGCATCAAACAGGGTGCGCAAAACATACTAGAAACAATACATTTCCTAGCACCCAAAAGCATTAGTACATAAATCACTTTATGGCCTGACGCCCTACAACAGTGAACATTCCTCCGTCCAACTGGACATTTAAAGAGGGGGGCTCAACTGCCCTATGTCCAGAGAGTCAGGGCTGCTGCCTAGGCAGCGAAAGTCAAGGTTGCGCCACTGCGCCAAAACCTAAACGTTGCAGCTGCCCACTACTTGCTGGGCAGCTGAGAACAATGAACTAAAGGCCTAAACGCTGCAGCTAGCACTAAGTGCTGCGCAGCTGTGGAAGGCCAAGTTAGGGCGAAGGAGTGCGTCTCACTCCTAGATTCACAAAGACATGTCCCCTGAAAGAAATACCTAAACGGTGCAGCTGCCCACTACTTGATGGGCAGCTGGGAACTGTAAACTGCGGCATGAGCTCTCACTAGCCCTTAGGAACAAAACTGCGCCCAAACGTTGGAGCCATCTCGGCTCTAAAATAACCAGGTGACCCCTAGGGAACTGCGGGGGGAAGGACACGGGCCCTTAACATACATACAACCCCCGTTGGAGCCATCTCAACTCTAGAAGCAACTCAGGGGCCAATCGTTGGCGAGCAAGGGCCCTGGGGGAACATGTGCCTCCGGGACCACCAGGACTTAGAGTGGAACCCGCGAGGCTCGGTGCAGCTTCTCCCAGGCAGGGGACAGAAGCAGAAGTGGAGCCCGCGAGGCTCCGGCTTGCGTCAACGGCGCCGCCCACAATCAGGCGGCTGGCCGGACATCTCCTCCTGTGCTTCTCCCGGGCTGCGGCTGTGAAGCGAGGGGCCCCATTAGGGGTAGGCTCCCTCTTTCAATTTAAATATCAATTCCGGCAAAGTCGCGGGGTGGGCACCCACGCATACGAATAATTAAAGAAGCGTGGTGGCACCCGTAATGCTTAAAAATAAAAAGCAGGGTGTGCTCCTGCTAAGGCTTCCATAAGCGGGGTGGGCACCTGCGTTGCAGGCGTCACGGGGGAATCCCTGATCTGGGGATTCCTTCTCTCTCCTTCAGCGGCACGGGGTTTTCAGCAGCGAGGCGGTGCGCAGCTCCAGCTCCTTGTCCTGAGAAAATCCAGAGGACACAGGGCACAGTGCTCCCAGGGCACTGGGAGGCTGCATCAAACTTTAACAAAGGGGAAGCCAAAAGTAAAAGTTCCAAGAAAAGGGGTGGCAATGTAGGGCCCAGGGGCCAGCACACAGTGCACTGCAGCATGGAGGCAGCCCCCATAGCGGACCCTCCTGGGCCCCACCAGCAGCAGGCCACCCTCGGTTAAAATTCCAAACTGGTACGGGCAATATTTACAAGGGATTGTGTACACCTGACAGGGCCTCCTTGACCCCCCTCAGTTAGGATTCCAAAAGTAGCACTCCAGGTATACAGGGAATCCAGGGGCTGGGAAGAGCCCAAGGAGGCAAGCCTTCCCATGGGCCCCAGCAGCAGCACGCCCCTGGTAGATTCAAGTCAGGAACAAGAACAAAATCATGGGGACAAAGCCCCTCTTTTATACACATATTTCCTTCGTCTCCAAAGGTGCAGGCAAGAGGCGAACCAGATGCAACTGTTTCTTGAGCACTTTGTTTTGCTCAGCCCCTCTCCCTATTCACAGGACAGGCCAGGGACATCACACACACCACAAGGGGTGGAGCCGGCATTGTGGAGGGAAGGCCCAGCCCTATTCAGGTCCCAGGTTGCAACTCCTCCCTGCCATCAACATGCAGGTCTCCCCATTCACCACCGGGCTGGCCCATCCAGACTCCTGGAGCCAGGTACACCAGCCAGCCCCTGTCAATCACAAGCCAGACAGTCAATTCACATTCACTGCGCAGACATGCCAACTTCTAAAAGTGGCACTTCTACACTAGACACATTAAATCTGCGCACATCATCGTGCAGCATTTCATCTCACGGGTTCCCACATACCAAACTCGACCCTGCACTCCCCACACATCAGGAACTACCATGGACACACATATTCCCCATGCATTCCTATGGGAGGACAGGCGAATCTCACCAGACGCACTCAGAGAGCGCACACACTTTACACTGGGCCACAGTGCTAAAGTGCGCAGAGACCAGAAATCAACTAACATTATATCATATTAAAAGGCAAAAAGTTCAGGGGTGAACCTGCCAAAAGGGCCAAGTCCAACAATAGGTTTACCGAATCATGTCCTTATATAGGCACAACTCACATTGTCCTTATTTAGGCATAGAATCCCAGTCCTTATTTAGGCATCAGCCATGCTATCTAAATACAGGCATGCCTACCTACATCCGTCCATCCCATGTCACAATGAGCTCTTAGAAATCAGACCCATAAGCCTTTGGGATTCTCCCTGCTTGGATAATTGATTTCTGCAAGAACTCATTTATTATGCATGAACTACTATTCCTTAGGTGTTCGTTCATGATGTCTTCCTCTGCCCGACTTTACATCAATGCTAACATTCCTAGCCACCTACCAGGTATAAATATACCTTCTCGTACCAATGCAAGACATGGTTCGATTATAAGACACGGCTCGCCTCTGCAAGGTTGGAAGAAACCACAACTCCAGGAGAAGTCGTATCCCAGCCTGATGCACTGAACAGACGCTGTCCTCCCTGCTCGCAGAGACTCCAGCTTTCGGTGTTCTGACTCCCTTCGCGGGGTGTTAGAGTTTGAGATCCAGATAAGAAATTCCAACCTCTCTCATTCTAAGGTATGGAGACGACGAGAACCTTGAGGGACTCTTGGCATACAAAACGTAATACTAACTTAGTATTTACCACCTACTTCTTACCTCATACTACACTTAGGTTAGGTACACTGGGGTAGAACTATTTAGAAGCATCAGATGAGTATCCATATTTTAGACTGTGTTATTTATGTATGTATATATGAATATATGTCATAGCTAAAAGACCCTGCTATTGCAGTAATATTTCTTCTTACTGCTTACGCTGTACATATTATATTTTGCTTACTGCTTTGCGATTGTGTGAACGACTTAGTATTGCGCTCTAGGTGCACAGCTTATTTTATATTTTTATCGTTTATTTGTACTTGTGTTTTCTCTGTTCATGGGTGCTCTCAAGGTGACGTCTTCCGCCGGGTGGCGTCTAATAAACAGTGGAACAGAACGTGCCTTTAATGAAACATTATCGGCATCCCTTCGAGGCACACGCTTTTCTCCTTTGTGAAGGATTCCACTTACAACATCGAATTCATTTTTTCATTGAAGTTTTTATTTAGTTCATTTGTTTTTTCCACATCATTTCATATTTATCAAATTTCATTCTTTGATAAGTTTTTACCAATGGATATCATTGCTCTTCATCCTCCCATGCATTTCGGGTATGAAATACCCTTCCTCAGGGAGAGGCACTAAAATTCAGAAAGCATACAAAATCGGAAATTAGTATGTCGTGCTAACCTAACAAAAGATACAAAATTTACATGTCTTGAAAACGTGCTTTCTATCACCAGGTGAAGTGTGTGTTGTGCTCAGTTCAGCCCATTTCCCGAAAAAAACGAAAAACAAAACCTCTACTCACATGAGTTCCATTTGAGAAGCGTGCTCTGTAAATATCAACAAAACAAGTGCCGTAGATTAACATACCTGCCTTCACGTACGGCTTTAACAAGTTATACTTTAACTGAACATCGTATCACCACTACTGACCTTTAAACTTGCATATAAACTACCAGAAGGTAATCCGATTCAAACCACCCGCTCCGTGAGCGTCTCGGCAGGAGTCTGTTGTGTATGACCATAGATCAGGTGACCGCTTGATGGCCCAATCAGAATAGAGCTGGATTTTAATTACGGAAGCACAGTAGAGCGGCCTGAACTTTTGGAGACTGAAGGAGTGGGTGGTTTGAATCGGATTACCTTTCATACCCGAAATGCATAGGAGGATGAATAGCAATGATATCCATTGGTAAAAACGTATCAAAGAATGAAATTTGATCAATATGAAATGATGTGGAAAAAACAAATGAACTAAATAAAAACTTCAATGAAAAAATTAATTCGATCTTGTAAGTGGAATCCTTCACAAAGGAGAAAAGCGTGTGCCTCGAAGGGATGCCAATAATGTTTCATTAAAGGCACGGTCTGTTTTGCAATTGTAACAGTTCATATCTCTTGCACGAGAAATAAGACTGTTAAATATTTATTGAAACGCCCGTCTATCTATTTCTGTGTAACTCTGAAGAAACTAAGCATGCACGATTGACTGAGTGAAACTGTTATCTATTGTTTCCACGATTCTGAGACTGTTCCGATTCTAAGGGAAACAAAGTTGTCATGTTTATGCGGTTGTCAGAAACTACTCCCTTCTTGTTTATACGAGAAGTTTCTAGTGACCTCTGAGTTAGCTAGCACACAAAGTAATTAGGTTTAATGTACTAGATAGGGGCATACTGACCTCAGTCTTATGGAAAAACTATAGTGTATAATATTCCAATGCGCAGAGCCTCTAAGGGAAATAGGAACTACACTACTGTGGAAAAGTAAATTTTGCCATGTTCTGTGTCCCTACGCCTCATCCATCATATGTTATGTGTGCATGATCAATATGCATATGTTATTCCCCATTTCTGATTAAAGACGCAATTACAGTTGTGTCCACCTCTAATATGATAGTTTCCAGTCCTCGTGAATACTACGAATATCAGGCCTATGTAAGTAATGTTGCCACGTTTCTCAGTGTGCACGTTATTCAATTATAAAGTCTCCGTTTCCAGGCCTCAAAAGGGCCCGGACCACAGATTCAGCTCCTGTCTCCTGAAAGCCTCGCTGAGGAGCGATACAGCCCCCACCTGTATCCTCGACCCTTCACTCACTTCCTGCCTTGCAGTGCCCGGTGCACCCCGGCTCTGCCTCTGAGTCTGCCAAAAGTATGTTATAGTTCCTGCTATCAGTTCAGTCCTCCTCCTCTGCATTCCTAAGCTACTGAACTGCATCAATAGTTTCCGTCATTGTCTAGCTTCCTCGTCTCCACGTTAGAGAAATACTGTATTTAATGGTCATTTAATATTCTTCACGCACTACATATAGAATAATGCATGGTCCAGTCTTAAAATCAGGTTAGCCTCTCCCCTCATGACTTCTAGTTTATATCAACATGTTCCCTAAACATTAGATACCAGATAGGGTTTAGGTACATGTCGCTCCGACCCTCCAGACTCTAGTCTCTGCTCCTAGCACAGAGTTCGTAGCCCCCAGCTTCTCCTAGTAACACGTCATTGCTAGTTTTCGCGCACCATTAGGTTAGAGGTCCCGGCTCCTCAGGTAGCCCCCTCCAATGTTTCCGCCCATTCATGACATATTCTGTTACGTTTTGCATCACATGTCTAAGTAAACTCCCAGTTACACCTCTTATTTCTGTTATCTCTCGCGACTGCTACGCGTCACGCCTTCTACTCCACCTACTGTTACGCCTACTGCAATGTAATGCTATGTGTTTGCGCTATGTATATAAGTCAATGTTTTGTTATTAAATGTTAGCGCGCTCATCCCAGACCCAGCCCCGGCAGCTGCCGGGCCTTATTGTCCTATTCCCATGCAGGTTGTCCTGATCCTGTCCTTATGCTGTAATAAACCTGCAGAAACTCCTACTACCTCGAATCTTGACTCTTATTTATTGAGCTATCTGTTATGCTATAAGTCTAGTCAAAAATAGGGTATTATTTATTTATTTACCACATAATGGCGCCCGAATAGGGACTTGCCCTTTCCCCACGCGTCGGTGAAGCCACGCCGACCCCCTGACCCTCTGCAGTCGTGACGGAACCATACCGTGCACTGGCAGATATTTCTGCTCCAAGTATCCCTCAGGCCCACGGAGGAGACGGAGGAGGCGGTCCAGCATCCGAACGAGACGGTGGAGGAACGCGGCGAGTCCCGACCAGAGCCCAAGCCGAGAGTCCAAGGTCCGAGGTATCCGGAGGCCCACCCGTAACTGAAGTCCGAAGTCCGAAGTTCGTCGTCGTAGTCCAGTCCCGTCCGAGGCCTTCCGTTCCGTGCTGCCCGGTGAGTACCATTGCTGGGGTAGTGTCTAGACAGGGTCAGTCTAAATTGACTCCTGGTCCGTGGGTTGGTGGTACCCAAGCCCACAAACGAAGTGTTCACCTAGGTGGATACGGGTCTTGATGCGTTCCTTTATGGGACCGGTATGTTCCGTACTGTTACAGCAGTGCATCCAGTAACTCTAGTCTGTTCCGTTCTCGAGATTTCTGTTCTGTTTCTGTTTTCAGTATTTTCAGGTAGTATTCTGTTCGAACTGTTATTTATAATGTTGTTTAATGTATTTTCAACGTCGTGGTATGCCTGAATTGTTTTCCCAATTGTTATTGTTTTTCGTGTATTGTATTGTGTTCCGATTCAAGTTTAGAATGCCGCTCTTTTCCAAGTTACGTCAGTTAAAAACTAGAAAGGGTCTGCTGGAAGCAGCAGTTCCTGTCCCGCCTAGGGACAGTCCAGGTCACTTTATGTATCAGAAACATGGCATAAGCGCCATATTGTATCTAGATTTATGGGTAGAGTATACCAAACAGTTAGAAGAAAAGTATAGATGGCCCGTATCGGGTACATGGGATGCCGAATGTATCATGCGAGTAGAAGAAGCATTATGGAAAAAGAAAGCCAGACAGTCACAGAAAGATGCCATCGAGTTATGGCGTAAGGAAGCGCATAGAAGAACGGAAAAGGAAGTCAGAAAGTCAGAGTTAAGTAGAGAATCCCAAGAACGAGCCCAAGAAAGAGAATTAATCGAGATAGGTGAACAAGTCAAAGCCGAACAGTCAGACAGACAGAGGCATGCCCTTATTAAGGGTATGTATCCTCTCCTTGCCGAAGGCTTGCCAAAAGCGACCCCAGAGGCACCCAGTAATTTCCCGCCACCATTAGTTCCGACCAAGCTACGTCACAAACCGACCGCAGCTGATATTTTTTATTTCGTCCTATTTGGACGACACAGTTCCAGAATATGCAAATCCAGTTCGCGCTCCACCTGTCCCTGTAAATCAGGCACTTCCCGTTCCTCCAGACACCGGAGTACCTGTTACGGTACCCCCGGGTCAGCCTGCCATACAAGTTCAGCCCACGTTACAATTACCGACCCTGCAAGCACGAAGAATGTCAGTCGACGATTCTAGTATAGGGGCCGCAGGAGGAGGTCCTCCTCAAACCCCGCCGCCACACAAGCGTTTATCAGCACTCGAATTACATGCTCAAGCATCACAGCGTACTCCAAAAAGTAATAAGTCTGTTACAGAAATCAGACAAGCCCTTGCCGAATGTGTCTATGACACAGTCCCAGGCGAGTATAATATGGTTTTATATTCCGTACGCGTAAGAAGGGTGACCGAGTATCTAGTCACCTTACCAAATATGAAAGAAGATCTAGACAGAATATATCGTTTCATCCGTACAGGGGATGATCCAGAAAGTATTGGCGAGATTATGTCTCAAAGGAAAGCCGAGATTCAGCTCATGATATTAAAGTTCCTGATCAATTGTCTAATAAGAGAACAAGATTACCCGTCTAAAGATCCCGCCGAAATGAGAATCCTAACAAGGTGGAGTGATAATATAGCCGAGGGTAAGCACAAGACCATTAGTGCCATGGAAAGTATGTACAAGAAAATTCGTAAAGAAATAATAAGGTTACACGAACAGCGTAAAGCAGCACAAGTAAGCGAGAAAGAAAGTATCTCTGATCCTGAAGAGGAAGACGAGAATCCCGCCAGAATAGCGTATGTAGGAAAATCCAGATTTCCAGATCGCCATTTACGTCCAGAACCTAAGTCTATTTTTCATCATCCAGCACCAAAACGAGGCTCTCTAGAACAAGTATTTCAAGCTACCGATCACATTCTGAAATCACGAGTCGGTTATAGCGAATTAAGTACCATGCACGAACAAGAACTAGCCCGATCAGCAGTCCGATGGATTACTGATTCTACCACTTTTCCAGACGAAATAGTGGCACAAATGTTTCTGAAACTGCCCCCAGCCGAGCAACGACTGGTGGGTATGTATATGATCCAGCACCTCATTACCCTGTATGAGGGTCAACATTCTGATCCAGGCCCGTTACATGATATCCTGAACGAGTTACTCCAGTACAGATGGAGAGGTCTAGGTACCGATTTAATTAGTGTCATTCTAGAACAGCGCCACAAGTATAGAACGTTCCTGAACCCGCATTTTGTTCATGTCTCACCCCCAGAAAGTAAACCATTCTACATAGACAGACAGAATCCGCTACGAGAAGTCCACCCAGTCCAAGGGGCGGGTGGCGTAATGCAACGAGTGTTTGTATACACTCCGATATCAAAGATGGAACTTCTTGAAATGAAGAAATTAATCCCCTGTCATGACAAAGATCCAGCGGGGTTCCATAGAGAATTAAAAGACATGCTCCGTATGGGAGAATACACTTACCCAGATATCATTAAAATGTTAAAGGTCCTGCTACCCGCAGGGGTGTATGAAAAGTTAAAGGAAAAAGAATGGGAGGTGGGAGAGAAAAAGATCGATTGGACAGCTCTAGAAGCTGAAGACAAGGCACGAGTACCAGGTACCGGTCTTGGAGATAAATGTAAAGAATTACCAGAATTATTGATTCAAGTTTTACCCAGATTATTGACAACTAGGAAAGAAGACTGGGATGCAATCTCAGCCTGTAAACAGAAACAAGATGAGGATATTAGTGATTTTTATTCTAGATTTGAGAAATGTTTCAGTATTAACAGTGGTCTCAAGACAAGTAGTGAGTCGTACCCTCATCTTTTCGTTACCAAATTAGTCGAGAATTCAAGTCCACAAATTAAAAACCGAGTTTTGAAAGTCGAAAGCACCTGGCAAGCAAATACTCCGTCCCAGATGCTCCAGATGCTCCAGTATCACCAGAATAGAATCAGAGAAGAGCAAGAACACGAAAGAAAACGTATGAAAGACACGAAAATGAAAGTGCTAGTTGCACAATCTATTCCTCAAGACAGTCAGAAGAGGGGTCCGAATCAAGCCAGTCATCCTGCGGCTCCCGTTAAAGGGAACTGCAATTATTGTAAACAGCCAGGTCATTTTATAAACGAGTGTGCAGTTCTGAAACACAACATAGCTACTGGTAAGACTATAGAAAGACCACGTCCGCCAAGACAAGAACAAGTTTCACAGACTCCTCAGTCACAGAATGCACCACAGACAGTTACAGTACCGCAGCCTATTGCTGCAACACAACACGTTACATCGCAGATGTACCAGTATGCACAGTCCGAGTATCCAGAGTACCAGTCATATTCATGAAACAGCCTAGAGAGGGAGGTAGGCTTGCCTCTCATCGAGATACCTGTAGACCAAGAAGGTCCCTATGTTCATAGTCAAGTATTAGGGAAAGACAGAAAGTTTTTGATCGATACAGGGGCAAGTAGGACCACAATTAGTCACGCCGAAGTTCCAGGGGCTCCGCTCTCAGGCTCAAGAAATGTTTCCCTTGGATTTTCAGGAAAACCCATAGTTAATGAGATATCAAAGCCAGTTACTCTAGAAGTAGGTCCATTGTCCCGTACTACTGATCTGTTACTTACTAAGTCATGTCCAGAAAATCTATTAGGCATTAAGACATTGAAAGAATTAGGTGCAGTTATTTGCTGTTCCCCAGAGGGAATACGTCTGTTCCTACGTGACTTTAAGGGTCACTATGTATTACGAGATTTTGATTCAAGATTGTCTAATGTTCCGCAGCATTTATGGGCGCAAGGTCCAACTGATGTAGGTTACATGCAAATCACACCCTATCGTGTGACTCTCAAACCAGGTGTAGTGTTACCACGAATCAGGCAGTACAGATTGCCACCTGAGGCTGTAGCAGCCTTATCCAAAATTATTGACGAGCTCATGGCTCAAGGAGTAGTTGTAGAAACTGACTCCAATGTGTGTAATTCTCCGATCATTCCAGTCATGAAACGTACTGATCCAAATGCACCCCCAGTATATCGACTAGTGATTGATTTACGAGAGCTTAATAAATGTATTATTCCTCAATACCCAGTTGTCCCAGACATTTCTTCCCTGTTAACAGCCATTGATTCCGAAGCCATGTTTTTCACTGTTATTGACCTCAAGAATGCATTTTTTAGTGTTCCAATTCATCCAGACAGCCAGTTTCTTTTCGGATTTTGTTTAAATGGAAGGAGCTATATGTTTACACGCGCTCCTCAAGGTTTCACAGAAAGCCCTAGTATTTACAGTCAAGCACTCAAGAGACAACTAGACAACATTCACATGCCAACTGACACTGCCCTGCTCCAGTATGTCGATGATCTACTGATCACAGCCCGTTCTGAACGTGACTGCGAGCGTGCATCACTTACAGTTCTGTATTTTCTAGCCGAGATGGGGCACAAGGTGTCACCTTCGAAGCTTCAATTCTGTGTCCAGCAAGTGGTATACTTAGGACACTTGCTGTCCAAGAGGGGTAGGCAGTTGACACCCGACCGTATCCAGTTAATAGCGAGTCTTCCCCAGCCCAGAACCCAGAAGGAGGTACGTGCCTTTATCGGCCTTACTTCTTATTGTAGACAATGGATTCCCCAGTATGCATTCCTAGCCAAGCCACTGATACAGTTAACGACACAGGAGGCAGCCGTATCGACTGTCCTCCCTTGGACATCTGACCATACACTTAGTTTCAACGAGTTAAAGAAAGCCCTATGTCAAGCTCCAGTTCTAGCTACACCGAACTACAGTAAGCCTTTTACACTTTTCGTTACAGAACGCAAAGGTACAGCATTATCTGTTCTCACACAAGATCAAGCAGGTCAATACAAGCCCTGTGCTTATTTTTCGAGCACATTAGATCCAGTCGCCCAGGCGTTGCCTGCGTGCCTCAAGTCAGTTGCAGCCACAGCACTAGCTATCAGACAAAGTGATTCCACAGTTTTAGGACATTCCCTGACAGTACAGGTCCCACATTCAGTAGAAGTTCTTTTAAACCGAACACAAACTCAGCACTTGACAATTGCACGTTTAACAGGTTATGAATTGACACTGTTCCAGCCACACATAGAAATTAGACGCTGCAACGTCCTGAATCCTGCTACACTGTTACCATCAGTTAGTTCAAATCCAGACACACATGATTGTGTGGAAGTAGTTAACATTACGACAAAGCCAAGACAAGACCTGACAGATATTCCGTTACCAGATCCTGACCTGACACTTTATGTGGATGGTTCATGTATGAGAACTAGTACAGGAGAACTAGTCGCCGCGTATGCAGTGACTACTGACACTGAAGTTATTGAAACACACCGTATTGATACTCTGTCCGCTCAAGCAGCAGAGCTAGTCGCTCTGACACAAGCCTGTATACATGCCAAGAACCTGAAGGTTAATGTTTACACAGATTCACGTTACGCATTCGGAGTTGTACACGACTTCGGAGTGCTCTGGCAGGAGAGAGGTTTTATGACTTCTCATGGAACCAAGATTCAGCATGGTCTCCTTATTCAAGCCCTGTTAGATGCCATACATTTACCGACATCTATTGCTATCATGAAGTGCAAAGCACATACGAAAGTCACTGACATTATTTCCCAAGGTAATGATTTAGCAGACCGCACAGCCAAGCTTACAGCACAGACTCCAGACATTCCAGTTAATCAGACACATATTCCAGATCTGACTACATGCATGACAGTTAAGGACCCTACTCAAGATGTCATAGATATCCAGTCACATGCTACTCCCGATGAAATCAAGAAATGGTCTGTACAAGGAGGGGTCCAGACAGATCAAGGATGGTTAACGAAGGGTAGAGCCACATGGTTTCTCCCCGATTCTATGGTTCAAGTCATTATCAATACCGCACATAGTCCAGCACATTTAGGAGAAAAAGCTATGTTAGACAGTATCCAGAACATTTGGTTCAACAAGCATTTACGAGCTGCAGCCAAGCAGAAAGTCCGTACCTGTATGATATGTTGTCAGTTTAATCCAGGTAAAAGTGTCCCGGTGGAACAAGGTGGTTTCCAGCCCCCTGACCACCCTTTTGAGGTCCTCCAGATGGATTATATTCAAATGGAGCGATGTCGAGGTTTCAAGTATGTCCTTGTAGTTGTATGCGCCTTGTCCAGATGGACAGAAGCATATCCAGTCCCAGATTACACAGCCGCGACCACTGCCAAGCAGTTGGTTCGTGAATTCTTCCCTAGATATGGACTCCCTAGAGTCGTATATTCTGATAACGGCCAGCCATTCTCATCTGAACTCATGAAACATGTTTCCCTTTTGTTAGGGTACCAGTGGAAGTTCCATTGTGTACGCCATCCAGAAGCAGCTGGACTAGTCGAAAGGCATAATCAGACTCTGAAAATCCGCATTGCAAAAGTCTGTAAAGACAAGGGTGTGGACTGGTTAGTAGCTTTGCCAGTCGCTCTGTTTTACATGCGTATGGTCGCACATTCCAGATCAGGTCTGTCCCCGTATGAGGTCGTTTTCGGCCGCCCCCCTAATATGTGGGGTACTCCTAGACCCCGAAGTATTACCGATGTTTCATGTAATATGCTGACAGATTACCTAGCTTCCTTGATGTCTGCCCTCAACTCATGTCGTTCACAGGTTGCCGCCGCATTTCCAGACAATACCGAGGTGGCACCGCACGAGATCGTTCCAGGCTCCCTTGTGATGATCAGAAATTTCGACAGATCAAGTCCGCTGGAACCACGTTGGAAGGAGCCACGTCAGGTCCTCTTGACCACCCGAACTGCCGTCAAGTTGGAAGGCAGGAAGGGGTGGGTCCACCTTTCTCATGTAAAACTTTTCAAAGGATCGAAACCAGTCTTCAAAAACATTTCCAAGAACATTTCCCAGGATTCGAAGGATTGCCAGAACATTGTTTTAAAGGACTGTCCCGCACAAGACATTATTACAACCCCTCCCTTGTTAGAGAAAACTCCGCAACAGGAGTATAAGTTAAAGCTCAGGTCTAATAAGTCAGCCAGTTTGATTGTATAAGTCCTCCCCTAGGTGAAACGGTTAGACTGTTTCTGACATGTATAAAATAGACCCCCATAGTGAGAGAGTCAGTCAAAGCTCAATCAAATGTATCGTTTTTCTGAGTTTCGTATTATTCATCAGCATAATGGCTTCCTGCACCAGCTATGCTTTCTATCTGTGTTTTCCAGTTCCTCATGTAAATATGTCTGCTCATGCTACAGTAGAGCACACGTTTAGTGATCTGCCTCCTCACGAATATTCATACCGCCTCGCTATGCGTAATAACACATTTATCCGTATGTTACATTATTCACACCAGACCAGCAATGCCACTAATTGTTGGGTGTGTGGTCGACTCCCCCCTTTCCAGACACCGAAGGGAGTTCTGCCACTCTTTCCTTATCCATTCTCACACAATGGTTCGTGTGGAGCATGGTCCACGTTAACGTCATCCTCAACAGATATGTCTTTTCTTAACAGTACATGTTTCCCAGACAAGCAAGGTCTCCCCCACAGAACAGGTTTAGATTTAGAAAATGAAGTATATAATTTAGGAAATTATTCGTCGAATTTCATGGTTCTGAATGTTCAGTCTGATACTACTCCAGACTCACCCGCTATTTCAGTACTACCAGTCAAAGGCGAATTATGTGTCCGTAGTTATGGTTCTGTACATATAGGTCATAGTGAATGTACTACTGTTATCCAGTATAGTGACGGTAGGAAATCTATTTTCAAAGCTTCACGTCATTCTTATTTTATTTGTGGTCAAACTGCATATGTCCGTCTGCCCCTCGATTGGGAGGGAACCTGTTACATTGCTTTCCTACTGCCACCTGTTTTTCTAGCCCCACCTGACTATCATAGGAATTCTTTCTTAGTACACACTAGACACAAGAGAAATCTCCCGATTGTCGATTATACTGAAACCGCCGCAGAGCAATTCATTGATATAGATAAAGGTGTTTTCCCTTATTTAGGTACAGTTGTAAATAGTAAGCTCATTCGTAGGTTAACAAGAACCCTTGAAGCAGTAGTAGATGAGACTGCCTCCGCTCTAGGTAACTTAACTGAAGAGCAATCCTTTATGAGAATTGTCGTTTTACAGAATCGTCTCGTCCTTGACGTCATACTGGCCGATAGGGGCGGGGCCTGTAGAGTTCTCGGATCCAGTTGTTGTATTTTCATTCCAAATAACGCGCCGTCTGTTTATTCAGCTATAACCAGACTCCATAAAATTGCCCATCTGTTACACCAAGATCCAGGCACCTGGACATGGTCCGGTTGGTTCTGGAATATAATTTCCGCATGGGGTTGGAAAGTCCTGTCCTTTTTAGGTATTGCAGTAGCGATCATATTTAGCTGCTGCCTCTGTATACAATGTGGCCCTGCGATTTGCAGCATGTGTGCTACCTCTTGTATTCCCCGTCCCAAGCCCTGTTCTAAATCCCGTTCCAAGATAATTCGAGACGAGCAAATGGTATTGTATGAAATGATAGACGGTATCATGAATATTGATGTTTCCTGATGGAAACGTAGTGACAAGGAGGGAATGTGGAAAAGTAAATTTTGCCATGTTCTGTGTCCCTACGCCTCATCCATCATATGTTATGTGTGCATGATCAATATGCATATGTTATTCCCCATTTCTGATTAAAGACGCAATTACAGTTGTGTCCACCTCTAATATGATAGTTTCCAGTCCTCGTGAATACTACGAATATCAGGCCTATGTAAGTAATGTTGCCACGTTTCTCAGTGTGCACGTTATTCAATTATAAAGTCTCCGTTTCCAGGCCTCAAAAGGGCCCGGACCACAGATTCAGCTCCTGTCTCCTGAAAGCCTCGCTGAGGAGCGATACAGCCCCCACCTGTATCCTCGACCCTTCACTCACTTCCTGCCTTGCAGTGCCCGGTGCACCCCGGCTCTGCCTCTGAGTCTGCCAAAAGTATGTTATAGTTCCTGCTATCAGTTCAGTCCTCCTCCTCTGCATTCCTAAGCTACTGAACTGCATCAATAGTTTCCGTCATTGTCTAGCTTCCTCGTCTCCACGTTAGAGAAATACTGTATTTAATGGTCATTTAATATTCTTCACGCACTACATATAGAATAATGCATGGTCCAGTCTTAAAATCAGGTTAGCCTCTCCCCTCATGACTTCTAGTTTATATCAACATGTTCCCTAAACATTAGATACCAGATAGGGTTTAGGTACATGTCGCTCCGACCCTCCAGACTCTAGTCTCTGCTCCTAGCACAGAGTTCGTAGCCCCCAGCTTCTCCTAGTAACACGTCATTGCTAGTTTTCGCGCACCATTAGGTTAGAGGTCCCGGCTCCTCAGGTAGCCCCCTCCAATGTTTCCGCCCATTCATGACATATTCTGTTACGTTTTGCATCACATGTCTAAGTAAACTCCCAGTTACACCTCTTATTTCTGTTATCTCTCGCGACTGCTACGCGTCACGCCTTCTACTCCACCTACTGTTACGCCTACTGCAATGTAATGCTATGTGTTTGCGCTATGTATATAAGTCAATGTTTTGTTATTAAATGTTAGCGCGCTCATCCCAGACCCAGCCCCGGCAGCTGCCGGGCCTTATTGTCCTATTCCCATGCAGGTTGTCCTGATCCTGTCCTTATGCTGTAATAAACCTGCAGAAACTCCTACTACCTCGAATCTTGACTCTTATTTATTGAGCTATCTGTTATGCTATAAGTCTAGTCAAAAATAGGGTATTATTTATTTATTTACCACACTACAGCTCCAGTGCACTTCCCATCGGAGAGGGGACAGCGTCACTCGGGCACACCCCCACACTATTGGCGAAGACTGCTTCTCCCTCCAGAGTGCTCACACACAGAAGAGCGCAGTGGGCTATCATGGCTGCCTCCCCCCGAGGACATAAGTCGATACTCGCGAAGCGGGAGATCTGAAAGCCCAGCCTGAGAGATGAGCAGCCTAGGTGAAGCAGTGGGGCAGCCCCCAAGGGAGGATATCAGTGACCCCCCCCCTCCCCAGGTGACACAGGCAGTGGGGCCCCTGCCTCTAAGGCTTACAGAGAGATCTGCATTAGGCGACGCACCCAGTACTGGGTCTGAGGCCTAACCCGCAGACGCTGGCAATCCCGGCCTACCTCAAAGCACCGTGGAAAATAGACATTGAGCAGCACAAGCACAGGCCTTATTTGACACACTGAGGGAAAGCCAACACTATTCTTGCACAGAACACTTAAGATACACAGCATTTAGCTTGAGGTGAAGCATACTAGACGTCCAGAGGCAGGGCAAATCAGCACGGATAGAGGGGCTGACCTCCACAGCACATCCGGTGGACCTGCACGGCCATACTCTTCAACATGGGTAAGCATGATCCCAAACAGCCCAGATTTACCTTTGACAGCAAAAGAGCCACCAGGCAAAAGGAAGTTGATAACGACCCAGAGATAGAGTAGACATTGGGCGAAGAGGCACATAGCCAAAATGAGGACCTCAGATCCCTCCTGCTCGATATGAAGTCCAGCCTCAAAACTATCGGCACCAAACTGGAGAAATTCACCTTTCAACTATATCTAGTTAAAAGTAAGTTGATGGCTATGAAACTCGCCTGGACCAACTTGAAAAATTTACTTCAGATGCACACGACTTCCAAAGAGAAGCAAAAGAACAATTGCTACAAATGGACAAAGTGCTCACCATCATCAGAGTCAAAAATTATGACCTTGAGGCCCATTTACGTCGCAATAATCTCCGATAACAGGTATACCGGAAACTATGACGATATCTAAAATGGAGACGTATGTGGAAGAGCGACTAAAAGAACTCTTTGGAGCTCACCTCTCCTCCATGTTTATAGTTGAAAGAGTGCACCGCACCCTCGGTCCCAAGCCACCAGTGGGCACCAGTCCCAGACCAATTCTAGCACGTCTCCAAAATTACCGAGATCAAGACATCATCCTAAGGCGAGCTAGAGAGTGGAACTCCATCACCCACAAAGAGACACTATTTAGTTTTACCCAGATTACATGATGGCAGTGCAGGCAGCTATTCGCGAGTCTGCACCGGCCAAGCACCTCCTTCTGCAGGCGGATATGCCATATGCGCTGCTATACCCAGCCAAACTCAAAGTGACATAGGAGGGAACAGCGCACCACTTCACTGATTCCAAATCTGCAAAAAAGTTTGCCAAACCGGTTGGAAGCAAGAAGTGCACTCTGAAAAAGAATTGAAATCACTCCCCTGAAGCCGTTTTAGGTGACAATGACTTAGCCGGTATTCTGGGGCATCACCTCAAAACACTCTGTGGAGGTGGGGCAGTGCAGCTGGCTGCAGAGGGTGTGGCACAAAGACATACAACATGGACAGGTGTACATCAGGTAACAACTGGTAACATGCCACAGATAAATGATTAAGAACACTGACTCTGGACTCTCCAACAACTAAACTGGTAGGTTGGTCAGCTGGCTCAATCACGCCCATGGGGTGATCTCCCACAGGACGCCTGTGATAGATTTTGGGGCACTGTGCTAAGTTCTTGGGATTGGGAAGGTTATCAGTCACAACCTGATTGGGGGATTGGTGTGGGTGTTTGGTGGATGAGGATTGTTATTGTTGTTGTTATGATCGGACAAGTACGTTGTCAACAACTTGTAGGTTATCGCAGCTTCACAGACGGCTCTGAGATGAGGCTGCTACCACACCCAAGGCTACACACAGAGAAGGGGCAAACATATAACCATAAGACTGTAGAAATTAGGAGACCTACTAGGTCTAGATACACAAGGATACCAACATAACCAGTAACACACTGACTTCCTATAAATTCTTAACATGGAACATCCAAAGTTTAAATGACTATAGAAAGACCGGGGTAATATAGGCTCATCTAACTGGACACACCATAGCTATCTCTTTCCTACAGGAAACACACATGAAGAGCTCCACCACCATTAAACTTCAATGCAAAAGATGGGGAAGCATACATTTTTGGATATTCTCAAACTATGCAAGAGGAGTAGCTATACTGATTGGAAAGGGGCTAGACTGGACATTGACAGATCGCACACTGACCTGGAGGATAGATATGTCATCCTAATGGAACATCTTGGAAACATGTGCATAACAGTGGCGGCAATATATGGGCACAATGTTGACTGCCCAGATTTCTTACATAGCATTTAGTTAAAGATTATAATGATGGGAGGGGATACAGTAATATGGGGAGGGGACTGTAATGCTGTACTTGATGACCAATGTACAGTGTGGGGGCCACTCGTAAACTTCAACCCAAGCTAGTATTGTCCTGAACATGATCCTGACAGAAGGCAAGCTGGTAGACATATGGCGGGCTCGACAAATGGGTAAATCCGAAGGGACCTGTATTACAGCTCATAATGGGGCCTGGTCTAGACTAGACTATGGGCTGGTCTTGAGTGACTTAGCAACATGGACGACAGATGGGGAACACCTCCCTAGAACACTGACAAATCATCCTCCTTGCTTTATACAACTGGCTGTCAGAGGAGCTGCGGAGGATGTATAGTTGGAAACTTCCTAATCATGCCTTACTAGATGCAGTAGTTCAAGAAGAGATTAGAAAGGATGTTGAGGAATATTTTGAAATTATCTTGAGTTCTATCTCTTCATATGCCTCACTGTGGGAGGTGTTCAAGGTGGTTACCAGAGGGAAGTGCATAGCTAGGCAAGCAGGATTTCTAAAATCAATCAGGCAATCACTCACCAAACTCGAAACTGAGATTAGGGACCTAGAACTGCAATGTTATGCTACCGAGAAAGAGACCCTACTGGAAGTGCTAAAGGGTAAGATTATTGAGTACGAGGAGGTGGCCCAAAGGGAGGTGAAGTTTCTGGGCAAATATACTCAGGCAAGGAGATATGGGGAGGGAGACAGGCCGGGTTAAACACTGGTAAATGCTCTTAGAACACCTCGCACAACTACATACATTACTGAAGTTTTAGAGGATAATCATGTGCCGGTCAGAGGGCTGTATAATACATTAGATGCATTCACTCAGTTCTACTCTGGTTTATTCTCCTCCTCTCCAGTTCACTCAACCGAGGATCTTCAGTCCTACCTAGACTCAATCGAGCTGTTATGGTTGAGAAGAGCTCACAGGACATATCTGAATGTGCCCTTTATGTCTGTCGACATAGTCCAAGTAATAAACAGCCTAAGAGGTGAAAAAGCCCCAGGTTCAGATGGCCTGACCAGTGCTTTCTATAAATGATATGCGGATATACTGGCCCTCCACTTGTTATCGGTCTACGAAGAGGCATCGGAATCTGGGTCACTACACCCAACTATGAGGGAAGTGATCATACTGTCATTACTAAAACCAAACAAGACCCACAACAAGTGTGACTCCGATAGGCCCTTATCATTGATAAATGTAGACACCAAAATCTACTCAAAATTATTAGCAAACAGATTACAGCCTCTGCTTCCGCTGATATACTACCCGGACTAGTGGGGATTCATTCCCCGGAAGCTCAACTGCGTATAACCTTCGAACAATTTTTGCTGTCCTACATTAGTTGAATCCACAAACACAGGCTCTGGCGGAGTTGCTTGACTCCACTAAGGCCTTCAATTCTCTGCAATGGTCTTATTTATTTACTGTCCTGACCAGGTTAGGGATAAGCCCAACATTCATGAAACAAATGCAAGTCTTATATGCGGAATCCAAGGCCAGACTCTGCTTAAATGGAAAGATGTCTTCCTCTTTCCAGATCACGCAGGGTTCACGGCAGGGATGCCACCTTCTGCCCCTGCTTTTTGCTATTGCCATGGAGCCTTTGGCTGGCAGGATCACACAACATCATGCAGCTAGAAGATATATAAATAACCCAAGAGAAAACTTGCACCACGTGCAATGTGAGATCCTGAAATTTGAGGGACTATCAGGCATCCATATTAACTGGGCCAAATCTGCACTAATCCCACACACAGATGGCACGCCGTTGTTCACTACAGAATACCCTCTCAAATGGGCAGACAGCCTAGTGCGCTACATGGGTATCTGGCTGAGTTGAAATATGCAGGAGCTATGGAGGACGAATTATGGATGGGCAGTGGAATGGCTTGAGGGCAAAATAGGAGTCTTGTCGAATCTCCTGCTCTCTCTTGCCGACAGGATTGTCATAACAAAAATTATAACATTAACTAAGTTTCTGAATATGTTTATAAACATTCCGCTTCCTGGATCCAAGATGGCGGATTGACACCGCCAGGAGTGGAAGCGCTGATGTCGGGTCCAGGTTCAAAGCGGTAACCGGCTTGTGTACTACAACATAGCAGAGCACGGAAGAATCTTACCCGAAGGCTATTGAAGGTTACAGCAATATCGTGAGCAGCGGGGTATGTGGAGATTACGGCAAATCCGGAGCCGTTTTCAAAAACTTTTTTCTTTTACTGCTGCCAAGAAACCTGCCAAGAAACTTGCCGAAGCAAACCAGGTACTACAGCAGCGGCAGCAAGTCACAGGAAGGTCTTGGCGAGGCTTGCTAAACCCGACAACGTGGATCAGGCTGGGATCGACTTCACCTCTAGCGGCGATCCGCTGGTCAGGCCTGCGTTCCCCCACAGCACCGGCAGCAGCCCAGCTGGAGAGAGCGAGCGGCAGGATGGCGCCGAAACCACCCACACGGACAACGCGCAACACCACAGCGAGCGCGAGCGGGAGAGGAGGAGCGGCAGCAGCGGTCTCGCTGTCGGTTACAGCTATCAATGAGATCCTGGCAATCAAGAAAAACACCATGGACATGGCGCTGAGTTTTGCGCAAAGTACCGGGCAGGAGATACTGAACGGAGCAGGCACTGGCACAGCAGCAACAGCAGCAGAAGCGGCAGCAGTAGAAGCGGATGGAAAAACACAAGGTAATACGATGGATAAGGGTCAGAAGGGAGGTAATACTGCAGATGGGGTGGTAAGAGAGCAGAACAATTTAAAAGACCCCGGGAAATCTTTTCAAAATACTACTAACATAGCTACTGGTGATGACTCAGCCCCTGCAGCACAGGGTAATACTGGGATACTGACCTCAGCCACTGTGATAACGGAAAATGCTGCTGATTTCGATCCCAACGTTAGTACCACCATTATTTCAACAGAAAATATTAGCAGCACTCCTACCCTTCATAGCGACCCTGCAACAAACCAGTCTTCAGAATGCACTAAAAACTCCACAGCAATTACTAATACTACTAGTGTATCACTTGATAAAAATTGTGCTGGGGAGGCTAGTGAAACGGAAGGAACTGTGAATGATGTTAACGCCGAAATAAGTGGGACAGATGAGGAATACATGGATGTCAATGAACAGGGGAGCAACACACCCTTAAGTATGACTAAGGAAAAAAACAAAACAGTATTCAAAAAGCCCAAAGGGAAAAGTAAGAATAAGGTGGCTAAAATGGCGGGCAAACCAAAGGCAAATGCCCTAAAGGCTATCGCTGAAAATAGTCCTATCAGACAGTGGGTGCAGGCTAAAGGAGGCGTAAAAACCATGGCTTTACGTCTGTCTGGCAACAGTCCCAATGATGTAATCACTGTACCCACGGATAAAACAAAAGGGGATACTCCATCCAGTTCTATTCTTACAGAAAAAACAAAGCAAGCTAACATTGGAGCTGGTATTGAAGCTAACACCAAGGATTTGTCACAGCCTGAGTACTCTGTACCTACCTCGAAACTTATTGAAGATAATATCACCTTAGCTTCAGCTACCGGGTTAATTGATAGCAATGATATCAGTAATAGCGTTAGCCTAAGTGATGATATGTGCGAAACACCGATGGCCACTACTCCTGAGGTTGCTAGGACCCTGCTAGGTGAACCTATTCTAGCTGTGTGTATGGGCGACAGCACTTTAACCTTATCTACCGGGGCTACTGAATGGATACCGCAGGGTGAAGTGACTGCTTCTTTTCAGACAATCCTACACCTCTTAAACGAACAAAAACAAGAGGCTAAAATTCACTACCAGCAGATGAGAGATGATAACAGCAGAACTCAAACTTCTTTACAGGAGATGGCGTGTAAACTGGGAGCGGTGTCACAGGACATTGAAGAACTGCAGCAGAGAGTGGCCACTACGGAAGAGAGATCAGAAAATTCTGAAGCAGAGCTGAATAGACACGATTTGCAAATAACTCAGATGCAGGCCAAACTTGAGGATTTGGAAAACAGGAATAGAAGGCAGAATCTCCGTGTTTTTGGTATTGCGGAAGGAGCAGAGGGGGCAGATCCAAGGGCATACATTACCCACCTGTTTCAGAAGGCTTTTCCTGACCTCTCTGACTGGGACTGGGATTCACAGATCCAACGGGCGCATCGTTTACCCTTATTCCAGAGAGATAAGAGTGGGAAATTTCCAAGACCTATTTTGATTCACATTGGCAACTTTCTGCTTCGACAGGCCATTTCTTTGAAAGCACGGCCTAATACCCCAGTCACTATTGAGTCAGTCACCTTTTTTGTGAGATCGGATTTAAGTAAGATATCATTGGAGAAAAGGTGGAAGCTAAAACAGTTTATAGATCCAATTAAAGAACTTGGATTTCAAGCTTATCTGCAAGAGCCTGCAAAGCTTAAAGTGATCAAAAATGGTCACTCATATTTTTTCTTTGACGCAGCTGAGGTTGAAAAAGCAATTACCTCCTGGAAAACTGGGAAATGATGATTGGTTTGATTGAATTTAAGACTAATGTGAAGTAAACACTGATGTAATTTTTCTCTTTCTTCTAGCTTCTCATTATATATATTAATTTGCAGGGCATGAATTTAATGCTTACATGACATTGAAATAACCAAAAGAGAGTCAGTGAGAAATATATGTTGGACTGTATGGCACGGATTAACTATAGTACCTGGACCCGATAAGCGTCCTTTCCACCCACATACTGCCAAGTGAACGGCAGTCAATAGGAAGGGGGGATCCACAGGTAAACACGGGGTGGGGGGAGGTAATATCAGAATATGGGGTGGGCAAAGGGTAGTTATGGTTGGGGGCAAAAACTGCATCAAAGGGCACAAAAATGACAAGGAAAAAATTAAGAAACTTTACAAGACTCTGATTGTGTTTATTTTTTTTTTTTTTTTTTTTTTTGGTTACACAGGCTACATAGGGAAGGAAATATATAATTTAGGATGCATTTAATAAAGTGCTTAACCTGGAATGTCTCAGGATTAAACAACAAAATTAAACGCCGGCTTGTCTACGAGGAACTCAGGATGTATAGTCCACAAATAGTAGTCCTAACTGAGACACATATTGCCTATAAAGACAAAAAATGTATTAAACAACTAGGATTTGATCTTATAGTTAGTACGGAATTCAATGCTTCTATTAGGGGGGTAGCAATTTTAAAGCATAAAGGGCTGAAATGTGAAATAATTAAGACTTTAACCGATAAAGCGGGGAGATGGGCGATAGCGCAGATAAAACTAGAAAATTTTCGACTTGCAATATGTGGAGTTTATGCTTCTAATCAAGATGAACCTTTAATTTTTGACCAAATTAACATGGAATTATTGGGATGGAGGGGTGAGATAATGGTGCTAGGAGATTTTAATTGTATAATGAATTATAAATTGGATATTACAAGGAAAAATGCTTTTCAAAGGATGAGGAAAACTAGGGCGGCAATTTTGGATTTGGCAGCAATCCATCTTCTAAAAGATGTATGGAGATCTTTATATCCTGATACAGGTGGATATACTTTTTATTCTGCGGCTCATAAGGTGTGCTCACGTATTGATATGATCTGGGCATCAGGTTTGATTCTTGATAAATGTAAATGCTCAATGGATATATATCCAAGGGTGACATCTGATCATAATCCGATCTCTATAACATTTACACTTATAACGGAGGAAAATAATACTCGCTCCTTCTCCTTTCCACGCTATTTATTTTCTGACACCATGTTTATAAATCTGCTTAGGGAGCATATAAAGGAATTTATTGACATCAACAGACAATCAAGCTTACCATGGATAGTCTGGGATGCATGCAAAGCTAGTGTACGGGGATTTTTTTATAAGAAAAAAAAAAAAAAAAAAAATCATAAAAAAAAAAAAAAAAAAAACATTCCGCTTCCCCTCACACAAGCTTTCTCTACAAAAATGCACTCCCTGATGATTTTGCTGGTCTGGGCTGGGAAGCAAGCCCGGGTGACATGGGAATTACTTATGGTCCCGCTGGCTCTGGGGGGATTGGGGGCCCCGGATATCATGCTAAACGCCTACTGCGCTCAAATTCAATTTGCACACTACTGGCTGCACACCACCAGTGGCGTAACAAAACTTGAGGGGGCCCCCTGCAAAGCTCATGTAGGGCCCCCCCCCCGGCAGCCTGGCCCACCACCTACAGTATATCATCTCGACATCTCAGTCCAGCAATTCCTCAGGTTAAACTCACAAGTGGTAGAAGTGCCGTGTTTATCACAGATAGGTATATATACACATTGCTGCTCGTAGAATGCTCTGAGGCATTTGATAAATGAAGCTCTAAGTTTTGGTGAATGGACAAACTGCCGGAATGTCTTCTAGGAATAACTAATACATGACTGAGACATACGTGAGAAATGAGAGCACAGCAAACATTATATCATCCAAACTTAAAGCCACATTCAAGACTTTAGAATGTCACTAATGATGTAAAATACGATTTAGTACGACAATGATCAACTAAAGTAGATAAACAAATTAAAGCGGTAAGTGAATTAAGGAAACATTGCCTATTACAGGGATCATGATGTTCATCAATATATACTGGCTCCGTTAGAGTCCCAATGTGAGATTAGACAACCACTAGTAGAAATACTAAAATCTAGATATAGTTTGGAAAGGCTTTCATTTTGCTTGTAGATTGATCTATTGATTTTATAGTATATGTTGGCGAATTTCCTTCAGGTTTAAGACCGGCACGAGATGGAGAGTAGGTGAAGTATGTACCGCCCTACAATATGTTTTACTTTTATTGCTGGCCGGGCCCCAGCCGCCCCACCATGATGCCCTCCCTGTTTCCAAATTATCCAATTACCACCCACTAAAACTCCTATGGTCCTTAGGGGTGGGACAAGGTGGATGATCCCTCATGGTCAAGGGCCCATCCTGACCGAGCGCTTACCAGAGCAAATCCAGGACTGGATTCAAAAGCGGGACCCACTGAGGAAACGTGTAGGACTGAGGTGACAGCACACATTTTTGATATAGCTCCCACATACCATGGAAGATGTCGCAAGACACTTAACATCTGCTCCCCTTTTTGAGAAGAGGGAAGCGTAATGCAATGAGGGACATTTAAATCCCACCAGCTCACATGCTACTTGAATATAGAGGGCTGGCACTAGAAGCTTAATGGGGAATGACCCAATACTATTTCTTTGGTAAAGGACTGGTGTAAAAACCACACACTTGCAGACACAATTGCCCTGGCAACAATCATAAATGGATATGGGTGAGCAACAGCCAGCGAGAGCAATACGGCCGCATTATGAGGATGCTCACAATTATGCAGGCGAGGGCGTGAGCATTTTTAATCACACCGTCATTGCTGTGCCAATATCGGACCCTTTTGTGTGACCATTTTCAAGTCAAATGCAACCAACTAAACTACCCAAATGACCCACCCACCCACCCACTTATCCAACCCCATCTATTCATCCATCCAAGCTCTTTATCCATCAAACTAGCAAAACCCATCCATCTATTCACCCTCCCAGCCATTCAGCCAACCTAACACATCAACCCAACCATTCATTCATCCCCACCCATCCATCCTCCTGCATCAAAACACATATCAAACCAAGACCTTCTGTCCATATTACCATCCATTTATTCACTTATCTACCAACCCATCTCTCTAGATACAAGCTGTGAGCAAAAGATAAGAATTTGGTAGGCACAATAGAAAACTGGGAGCCTAGTTTTTATTCTACCCCATGCCTGATTCTTCCACTATACACTCCTACCCTGCCTCTTAGCTCACAGCTGGGATTATTTTCATCCAGAATCCTGCTTTTATCACTGCTGCAGTCGTATCCTTCTCTTCCTGCTTCTTTCTCCGTTGTCTTCCTTTCTCTCTATTGCACTAGGTCAATCTTTGGAAATGAAAAATAATTCTGGATGCTCAAATATTGAAAGCTGAGTCTACAACATGCATCTACCATCACAAATTAAGCATGTTTGCCTGAGAAACAGCTGACTCTGTCCCGATCCTCACACACTTTCAGAGACACTGAACTTTTCAGAAAATGGCCCAGTTTTGAGACAGGCCAGCCAGCTGCTGATCTCTGCTTATTCTTAGGCCTTAGTGTTACTTCCTTGGACTCTAAACCCTCCCTCCTCTATTATGTATGTGCCACAATCACAAATTCCTAAAAAACAGGACCTGGTTTTGATGATTTTGTAACACAAATTTCACTTATCAATTGGGAAAATCGGACTATACCACCTGTGTAACTAGGGAAGTGTTTCTGCTTTCAAGGGGACATGCAATGGCTTGAGTAGTGTCCCACCGTCTACAATCAAAGTGACCTTACGCTACCCATTAGCTGCTACGTTGATGCAAAAACCCCCAAAATGATAACTAAAAAAATATATACGATCTGTTAAATGAGCATCTGTCCTTTCATGGCTAGTGTTCTGCAAACCTTCAAGAAGGTGTGACCCATGAAGTTCTCTTGCTGATTACCCCGGACTGGCCCACCATGTCTTTGTGGCCATTACTACAGCTGTAGGCCCCTGTGGAGTATGTAGGGATGACCCGCTCTTTCTATAGGTCACAATGCCACAGGAATTGTCCATTAGCTGATGGATTTTATAGATCGCCAAAGGAAGAACCCCATTGCGGCCAACACTTGCCAACACTGCTTTGGCCACCATACATCCTTGTTCGTGGCCAAGGCTGTCACACTCATCTGCAGTGCAACTGTTATGTGCTGTAGAAGTGACACTGATAATCATCCAATGGGTCTGGCAGCACACAAGACCATGTCGACGTCATATACACTTCATAGGAAGACCTGACAAACTGACCTACTGAAAAACTCTAAAAAATAAATAAAATCCTTCCTTGTTTGATATAGACACAAAGATTTGACCAATACATCAAAGTCACTCACACAACACTCTGCAAGAACACCATTGATGTTAAAGAAAAGGACATGAAGGCCAACATGAACAATAAATAAAAAAACAAGCCTTACACTACTGCCTAGGAGGGCGTAAGGCACTTTAAATTTTTCGCACAACGAGGAACACAGCACTTTATTTCTGAGGTCGATAAAATAAGTACCATTAAGTTGGGTAATAAGAAACATCTGTTATTCAGCGCCAAGATACCTCGGGGTGAACGTGCGCTTACAAATACACATGTTATGGTACAGTAGCAGCACTTAGCATCTAGAACGGTGCATCACGTTTAAAGGGACAGTGCGCACTTGACACTTAGCATACTTTTAACAGAACACCCTGGGCACGTCTCAACATACCTGTAATGCTTTCCACGGAACGGCAGAAGCATTTTTCTGAATAATTTGATTACATTTAGTGGGGCAGATGCAGAGCCAGTAGTCTCAGCAGGCGTCCGCCACTGCTGATGGGGCAGTACGAATTATGCCGATCTCTGCGAGTCTCCTGCACGTGCGGTGGCATAGTGAAAACTCAAACAGAACTAAGAGCATCTTCTAGGACACGAAGCAGCACTTCTCAACAGAACTTTATGGGACAGTATCAATACATCCAGCCGACTCCACAGCAATTCGTGGGACAGCATAGACAGATCCCATAGCATTTCACGGGACAGTACACAAACGTATCCCAGAACATTCCATAGGCACTACAAAGAGAACCTTGCACCAC
Source organism: Lissotriton helveticus (assembly GCF_964261635.1). Lineage (NCBI taxonomy): Eukaryota > Metazoa > Chordata > Amphibia > Caudata > Salamandridae > Lissotriton > Lissotriton helveticus. The sequence continues at coordinate 2,055,041,175 of NC_136063.1, read as the reverse complement.
CAGACCTAAGATCATTCCACGGGGCAGTACAAACAGATCCCTGAGCATTCCACAGGGCAGTAGCACCAACAAAACTAACACAATTCCATGGGGCAGTAAAAACAGATCCCTGAGCATTCCACGGGGCAGTTGCACCACCAGACCTAGAGCATTCCACGGGGCAGTACATACAGATCCCTGAGCATTCCACAGGGCAGTAGCACAAACAGGGGGTACAAACATATCCCTGGGCATTTTATGGGGCAGTACAACCGGTTCCCAGATCATTTCTTTGGACAGTATCATCAGATTCCAAAGAATTTCATGTGGCAGTACAAACAGATCCAAACAAATTAGAAAGTCCCAACCGTTTCAAGGGTTAATATAGGCAAACCCAAACAGATCTCAGACAATTTCATAGGACAGAACCTCATTTCTAAAAAGACACACAGCATTCCAATGCGAAGTGCATACACAAATCGGACAGTACATACATAAATCTGTGCAGACCTCATAACATTTCATAGGCAGTACATACAGGTCGTAAAGCATTTCATGGACAGTGGCGACACTTCTGAACCGTACCCCATAGCGCCTAAAAGGACAGTGCAGCATTTCTCAAGGGACACCATAGCGTTAAATGGACTGTACCAGCACTTCTAGCTAGATCACCACAAGGGACAGTGCCACGGGGACTTGACTTGGAATAGTAAATTAAACTATTCACTATCCAGCACCCCAAAGCACTATGCGTTGTAATGGACTGCGTTGTAAAACTTGGTTTGGAAAGGCATGCGATGTAAAAGCATGCGTTGTAATGTCATGCATCCTCTCTGGGGCCCCCACCCCTCTCAGGGTCTAACTCCTGAGCAGTGCCCTGCCCTGTGGTGAATGCTGTCTCCTTTGGGGCCCCTGAGCAGTGCCCTGCCCTTTGGTGAATGCTGTCTCTGGGCCCCCCACCCTTCTCAGGGTCTGACTCCTGAGCAGTGTCCTTCCCTGTGGGGAATGCTGTCTCTGGGGCCCCCACCCTTCTCAGGGTCTGACTCCTGAACAGTGCCCTGCCCTGTGGGGAATGCTGTTCTGGGGCCCCCACCCTTCTTTGGGTCTGACTCCTGAGCAGTGCCCTGCCCTGTGGGGAATGCTGTCTCTGGGGCCCCCACCCCCACCCTTCTCAGGGTCTGACTCCTGAGCAATGACCTGCCCTGTGGGGAATGCTGTCTTTGGGGCCCCCACCCTTCTCAGGGTCCGACTCCTGAGCAGTGTCCGCCCTGTGGGGAATGCTGTCTCTGGGGCCCCCACCCTTCTCAGGGTCTGACTCCTGAACAGTGCCCTGCCCTGTGGGGAATGCTGTTCTGGGGCCCCCACCCTTCTTTGGGACTGACTCCTGAGCAGTGCCCTGCCCTGTGGGGAATGCTGTCTCTGGGGCCCCCACCCCCACCCTTCTCAGGGTCTGACTCCTGAGCAATGACCTGCCCTGTGGGGAATGCTGTCTTTGGGGCCCCCACCCTTCTCAGGGTCCGACTCCTGAGCAGTGCCCGCCCTGTGGGGAATGCTGTCTCTGGGGCCCACACCCTTCTCAGGGTCTGACTCCTGAGCAGTGTCCTTCCCTTTGTGGAATGCTGTCTCTGGGGCCCCCACCCTTCTCAGGGTCTGACTCCTGAGCAGTGCCCGCCCTGTGGGGAATGCTGTCTCTGGGGCCCCCATCCTTCTCAGGGTCTGACTCCTGAGCACTGTCCTTCCCTTTGTGGAATGCTGTCTCTGGGGCCCCCACCCTTCTCAGGGTCAGACTCCTGAGCAGTGCCCTACCCTGTGGGGAATGCTGTCTCTGGGGCCCCCAACCTCACCCTTCTCAGGGTCTGACTCCTGAGCAGTGACCTACCCTGTGGGGAATGCTGTCTCTGGGGCCCCCACCCTTCTCAGGGTCCGACTCCTGAGCAGTGCCCTGCCCTGTGGTGAATGCTGTCTCTGGGGCCCCCACCCTTCTCAGAGTCTGACTCCTGAGCAGTGTCCTTCCCTGTGGGGAATGCTGTCTCTGGGGCCCCCACCCTTCTCAGGATCTGACTCCTGAGCAGTTCCCTGCCCTGTGGGGAATGCTGTCTCTGGGGCCCCCACCCTTCTTAGGGTCTCACTCCTGAGCAGTGCCCTGCCCTGTGGGGAATGCTGTCTCTGGGGCCCCCACCCCACCCTTGTCAGGGTATGATTCCTGAGCAGTGACCAGCCCTGTGGGGAATGCTGTCTCTGGGGCCCCCACCCTTCTCAGGGTCCGACTCCTGAGCAGTGCCCCGCCCTGTGGGGAATGCTGTCTCTGGGGCCCCCACCCTTCTCAGGGTCCGACTCCTGAGCAGTGCCCTGCCCTGTGGTGAATGCTGTCACTGGGGCCCCCACCCCCAACCTTCTCAGAGTCCTGAGCAGTGCCCTGCCCCGTGGGGAATGCTGTCTCTGGGACCCCTCCCCCCCTTCTCAGGGTCCGACTCCTGAGCAGTGCCCTGCCCTGTGGGGAATGCTGTCTCTGGGGACCCCAACCCTACCCGTCTCAGGGTCTGACTTCTGAGCAGTGCCCCGCCCTGTGCGGAATGCTGTCTCTGGAGCCCCCACCCTTCTCAGGCTCTGACTCCTGAGCAGTGCCCTACCCTGTGGTGAATGCTGTCTCTGGGGCCCCCACCCTTCTCAGGGTCTGACTCCTGAGCAGTGCCCTGCCCTGTGGGGAATGCTGTCTCTGGGGCCCCCACCATTCTCAGGGTCTGACTCCTGAGCAGTGCCCTGCCCTGTGGAGAATGCTGTCTCTGGGGCCCCCACCCTTCTCAGGGTCCGACTCCTGAGCAGTGCCCTGCCTTGTGGGTAATGCTGTCTCTGGGGCCCCCACCCTTCTCAGGGTCTGACTCCTGAGCAGTGCCCTACCCTGTGGGGAATGCTGTCTCCTCCGCGGCCCCCACCATTCTCAGGGTCTGACTCCTGAGCAGTGCCCTGCCCTGTGGGGAATGCTGTCTCTGGGGCCCCCACCATTCTTAGGGTCTGACTCCTGAGCAGTGCCCTGCCCTGTGGGGAATGCTGTCTCTGGGGCCCCCACCCTTCTCAGGGTCCGACTCCTGAGCAGTGCCCTGCCCTGTGGGAATGCTGTCTCTGGGGCCCCCACCCTTCTCAGGGTCTGACTCCTGAGCAGTGCCCTACCCTGTGGGGAATGCTGTCTCCTCCGGGGCCCCCACCCTTCTCAGGGTCTGACTCCTGAGCAGTGCCCCGCACTGTGGGGGATGCTGTCTCTGGGGCCCCCACCCTTCTCATGGGCTGACTCCTGAGCAGTGACCTGGCCTGTGGGGAAGGCTGCCCCTCTGGGGCCCCCAACCTTCTCAGGGTCTGACTCTTGAGCAGTACCCTGCCCTGTGGGGAATGCTGTCTCCTCCGGGGCCCCCACCCTTCTCAGGGTCTGACTCCTGAGCAGTGCCCTGCCCTGTGGGGAATGCTGTCTCTGGGGCCCCCAACCCTTCTCAGGGTCGGACTCCTGAGCAGTACCCCGCCCTGTGGTGAATGCTGTCACTGGGGCCCCCACCCCCAACCTTCTCAGGGTCCTGAGCAGTGCCCTGCCCTGTGGGGAATGCTGTTTCTGGGACCCCCACCCTTCTCAGGGTCCGACTCCTGAGCAGTGCCCTGCCCTGTGGGGAATGCTGTCTCTGGGGCCCCCAACCCTACCCTTCTCAGGGTCTGACTTCTGAGCAGTGCCCCGCCCTGTGGGGAATGCTGTCTCTGGAGCCCCCACCCGTCTCAGGGTCTGACTCCTGAGCAGTGCCCTGCCCTGTGGTGAATGCTGTCTCTGGGGCATGCTTGATTCTGGTCTGGGAAAGACATGGCTTGGTAGTTCGGACTGGACTGTTCCCATGAGGCACAGGGTCAGAGCTGATTTGCATATAGCCAGTGTCTAACCCAGGGTGGTGTGGAGTGCAAAAAAACGATGGATTTAGGCCCAGATCCTTGTACTGGGGTGAATGTATGACATTGTTCTACATTCTGTCCATCAACTGTGTTTTTTGCAATTTTCACCCCAAGTGTGCTGGGTATGCTCAGACGTGAGTCCCAGGCTCTCCACAACACTGGAGTCAAGCTATCCAGGCTGATGAAGGCTGATAGCCAGAAACCGGTCCTTGGATGCTTGATTCTGGTCTGGGAAAGACATGGCTTGGTAGTTCGGACTGGACTGTTCCCATGAGGCACAGGGTCAGAGCTGATTTGCATATAGCCAGTGTCTAACCCAGGGTGGTGTGGAGTGCAAAAAAACGATGGATTTAGGCCCAGATCCTTGTACTGGTGTGAATGTATGACATTGTTCTACATTCTGTCCATCAACTGTGTTTTTTGCAATTTTCACCCCGAGTGTGCTGGGTATGCTCAGACGTGAGTCCCAGGCTCTCCACACCACTGGAGTCAAGCTATCCAGGCTGATGAAGGCTGATAGCCAGAAACCGGTCCTTGGATGCTTGATTCTGGTCTGGGAAAGACATGGCTTGGTAGTTCGGACTGGACTGTTCCCATGAGGCACAGGGTCAGAGCTGATTTGCATATAGCCAGTGTCTAACCCAGGGTGGTGTGGAGTGCAAAAAAACGATGGATTTAGGCCCAGATCCTTGTACTGGGGTGAATGTATGACATTGTTCTACATTCTGTCGATCAACTGTGTTTTTTGCAATTTTCACCCCGACTGTGCTGGGTATGCTCAGACGTGAGTCCCAGGCTCTCCACACCACTGGAGTCAAGCTATCGAGGCTGATGAAGGCTGATAGCCAGAAACCGGTCCTTGGATGCTTGATTCTGGTCTGGGAAAGACATGGCTTGGTAGTTCGGACTGGACTGTTCCCATGAGGCACAGGGTCAGAGCTGATTTGCATATAGCCAGTGTCTAACCCAGGGTGGTGTGGAGTGCAAAAAAACGATGGATTTAGGCCCAGATCCTTGTACTGGGGTGAATGTATGACATTGTTCTACATTCTGTCCATCAACTGTGTTTTTTGCAATTTTCACCCCGAGTGTGCTGGGTATGCTCAGACGTGAGTCCCAGGCTCTCCACACCACTGGAGTCAAGCTATCCAGGCTGATGAAGGCTGATAGCCAGAAACCGGTCCTTGGATGCTTGATTCTGGTCTGGGAAAGACATGGCTTGGTAGTTCGGACTGGACTGTTCCCATGAGGCACAGGGTCAGAGCTGATTTGCATATAGCCAGTGTCTAACCCAGGGTGGTGTGGAGTGCAAAAAAACGATGGATTTAGGCCCAGATCCTTGTACTGGGGTGAATGTATGACATTGTTCTGCATTCTGTCCATCAACTGTGTTTTTTGCAATTTTCACCCCGAGTGTGCTGGGTATGCTCAGACGTGAGTCCCAGGCTCTCCACACCACTGGAGTCAAGCTATCCAGGCTGATGAAGGCTGATAGCCAGAAACCGGTCCTTGGATGCTTGATTCTGGTCTGGGAAAGACATGGCTTGGTAGTTCGGACTGGACTGTTCCCATGAGGCACAGGGTCAGAGCTAATTTGCATATAGCCAGTGTCTAACCCAGGGTGGTGTGGAGTGCAAAAAAATGATGGATTTAGGCCCTGATCCTTGTACTGGGGTGAATGTATGACATTGTTCTACATTCTGTCCATCAACTGTGTTTTTTGCAATTTTCACCCCGAGTGTGCTGGGTATGCTCAGACGTGAGTCCCAGGCTCTCCACACCACTGGAGTCAAGCTATCCAGGCTGATGAAGGCTGATAGCCAGAAACCGGTCCTTGGATGTTTGATTCTGGTCTGGGAAAGACATGGCTTGGTAGTTCGGACTGGACTGTTCCCATGAGGCACAGGGTCAGAGCTGATTTGCATATAGCCAGTGTCTAACCCAGGGTGGTGTGGAGTGCAATAAAACGATGGATTTAGGCCCAGATCCTTGTACTGGGGTGAATGTATGACATTGTTCTACATTCTGTCCATCAACTGTGTTTTTTGCAATTTTCACCCCGAGTGTGCTGGGTATGCTCAGACGTGAGTCCCAGGCTCTCCACACCACTGGAGTCAAGCTATCCAGGCTGATGAAGGCTGATAGCCAGAAACCGGTCCTTGGATGCTTGATTCTGGTCTGGGAAAGACATGGCTTGGTAGTTCGGACTGGACTGTTCCCATGAGGCACAGGGTCAGAGCTGATTTGCATATAGCCAGTGTCTAACCCAGGGTGGTGTGGAGTGCAAAAAAACGATGGATTTAGGCCCAGATCCTTGTACTGGGGTGAATGTATGACATTGTTCTACATTCTGTCCATCAACTGTGTTTTTTGCAATTTTCACCCCGAGTGTGCTGGGTATGTTCAGACGTGAGTCCCAGGCTCTCCACACCACTGGAGTCAAGCTATCCAGGCTGATGAAGGCTGATAGCCAGAAACCGGTCCTTGGATGCTTGATTCTGGTCTGGGAAAGACATGGCTTGGTAGTTCGGACTGGACTGTTCCCATGAGGCACAGGGTCAGAGATGATTTGCATATAGCCAGTGTCTAACCCAGGGTGGTGTGGAGTGCAAAAAAATTATGGATTTAGGCCCAGATCCTTGTACTGGGGTGAATGTATGACATTGTTCTACATTCTGTCCATCAACTGTGTATTTTGCAATTTTCACCCCGAGTGTGCTGGGTATGCTCAGACGTGAGTCCCAGGCTCTCCACACCACTGGAGTCAAGCTATCCAGGCTGATGAAGGCTGATAGCCAGAAACCGGTCCTTGGATGCTTGATTCTGGTCTGGGAAAGACATGGCTTGGTAGTTCGGACTGGACTGTTCCCATGAGGCACAGGGTCAGAGCTGATTTGCATATAGCCAGTGTCTAACCCAGGGTGGTGTGGAGTGCAAAAAAACGATGGATTTAGGCCCAGATCCTTGTACTGGGGTGAATGTATGACATTGTTCTACATTCTGTCCATCAACTGTGTTTTTTGCAATTTTCACCCCGAGTGTGCTGGGTATGCTCAGACGTGAGTCCCAGGCTCTCCACACCACTGGAGTCAAGCTATCCAGGCTGATGAAGGCTGATAGCCAGAAACCGGTCCTTGGATGCTTGATTCTGGTCTGGGAAAGACATGGCTTGGTAGTTCGGACTGGACTGTTCCCATGAGGCACAGGGTCAGAGCTGATTTGCATATAGCCAGTGTCTAACCCAGGGTGGTGTGGAGTGCAAAAAAACGATGGATTTAGGCCCAGATCCTTGTACTGGGGTGAATGTATGACATTGTTCTACATTCTGTCCATCAACTGTGTTTTTTAAATTATTTTCTGGAGCATTGCTGTACTTTCTGTTTACATTCTGGTATCTGGCAATGCTTCTGGAGATAAGAGGCTCTTTCTTTGAACCAAGAAAACACTCCAGGCGTTGCCCAGAAGACAAGCAATTGACATCCATATGCCTAGCCCTTCTGGATCTTTCTATGACATTTCGTATCATCAACCATCAGTCACTCTTCAAAGCCTTGAAATTCTTAGTTGTCATCAATCAAATTTCATTATCCTAGCTTTCCTCCTTCCTCTTCACCCACATCCATCAGGTCAAATTGGGCATTTTCCTTTCCATATCTGATGCAATCACCTGTAGAGTCCCACAAAGCTCAGCTCTGTCACCCATGCTGTTCAACTTCAACATGATCTCTCTAACCAGGATCCTTGACTCAGAAGACCTAAGATCTAATAGGTATGCTGATAATACTAAGGAACACCTAAAGCTGGATGGCACTCCTGATATCTCTCTGAAAGTTTGACACTGCTTATCTCAACTTCAATTTATATGCAGAGAAAACAGCTGGGCCTCAACAGCAAGAAAATTAAACTTTTGCTAGTCTTGTTCGTCTCTCCAACCGACCCTCACTTTCCCTTGCCTGAATCATTGGGTATCCACCCACAGTCAGAGGAAAAGACCTGCAACCTAGACATACTGTACAATAGTAGCATCTCCTTCATTCCTCACATACATGCTGTAACAAACACTGCCTTCCACCATCTATGCCTAGTCTCCTCATCCCTACATAGAATATTATGATAATATTTGAAATTATGGTATGCTGCATCAACTATTGTACAAAACTCTTTTTTTAGAATCCCAATAAATCTTTAACTGGGTTTTGACAAGTGTAGATCCAGCCTGTCTGTCTTTCTCCCAACTTCAAGAAACAAACACACTTCATATCCCTAGGCTTCACTCAGAAAACACCATTTGGCAGATCACTCAACTATATGCCTAAGAAATTGCTCTCCTACCTTCTATCCAGAAACCTAAGATCCGACAAATACAATTTACTCTCTATTCAATCATACCACTACAAGAAGCTGCAGCACACATAGAACGATGAAAATGCCTGTCAGGATTATTTTTGTGCAGGAAGGTGCTACTTTCCACACAAAAATGATCCTACCTGCAACAGAGGCACCTTTGCACCATGGTGCAAGGGTGCCTATATTTTTTATTTTTTTTTATTTTTTTTTATTTATTTAAAACTTATAAAGCGCACTGTCACCTTGCAGGCATCCTGGCGCTGACTGGCTCAAAAAGGGTGGACAAGTATCGGGTGGGGCATGACCTTTCAGAAAGTTACTTTGGGAAACAGCCAGGTTTTGATCTTTATCCTAAACGGAAGAAGTTCCGTGATTTGCCTAATCTCGAGCGGGAGCAGATTCCAAAGTTTAGCAGCAGCCACCTCAAAGGATCTGCCCCCTGCTCTAACCTTCCTGAATCTAGGTACCTTCACCAACCTGGCCGTTGATGATCGAAGCAGCCTGGTTGGAGTATACCAAATGAATTTCGATTGCAGGGAAACAGGGCCGGTTCCATGGAGAGCCCTGAAAACCAGGCAGAGGGCCTTGAATTGTATCCTCTGTCTCATAGGTAGCCAGTGCAGTTTCGCAAGGGTAGTCGGCCCATATGCTCTTCTAGGAAGCCCCGGGGCCAACCTAGTGGTCGCTGATTGCATCCTTTGGAGCCTATCCAACAGAAACTCAGGGGACCCCAGCAGAAGGGCATTGCAATAGTCCAGCCTACTGAGTATTGTACACCTTACCACTTGAACACGTGCCTGAGATGGTAAGAGTGGCAAGACTTTCCTCAGGGAGCGTAGGATGGCAAAGAAACAGACGGTTGTTTTTTTACATGAGTCTCCATACTGAGCTTTTGATCTAGCATGACCCCTAAGTTACGGACTGAATCCACCGGCTGTACTTTAGTCGCTGTTCAAGGAGGCCAAAAATTTTCTGGAAACGGGCGGGAGATCTTATTCCCGGCGCTGAAGAGCACCTCCGTCTTGCCAGCATTAAACTGAAGAGAGTTATCCTTTAGCCACCGTGACGTATCCCGCAGACAATTGTGGAAAACCTCCACAGGTGTCGATTCCTCTCCCTCGTAGGAGAGGATCATCTGCGTATCGTCAGCATACTTTACAATCTTGATGTTATAGGTTTTAATAAGCAAGATCAAAGGTCTAAGAACAAATTAAAAAGTATGGGACTAATTGCTGAGCCCTGTGGGACCCCATGAGGTACCTGAGTAAAGGCCGATTGAAAGGGGGGCAAACACACCGCCTGCTGCCTATCCTACAAGAATGATCGAAACCACATCAAAGCGCTACCTCTCACCCCATCCGCAGATAACCGGTTCAACAAGATCTTATGGTTGACCGTGTCGAAGGCGGCAGACATATCTAGCAGGATCAGAAACGCTGCCTGCCTCCTGTCTGCACGCCTCTGAAGCTCATCCATGGCGGTGACCAAGGCCGTTTCGGTCCTATGAGCTGGCCGGAAACCACATTGATCATACTCTAATAAATGAAGCGGTTCCAAGTGTTTGGAGAGAGTAGCACTAACCAGACGCTCTACAATCTTGGCTGGAAAAGGCAACAGGGAAATGGGTCTGTAATTTTTGGAACAGTACGGGTCTAAAGAGGGCTTTTTCAACAGGGGAGATATCACCGCCCGTTTCCACTGGGCTGGAACAATACCAGTAGCAAGAGATTGGTTGCATATTAGGCGGAGTGTAGGAAATAATTCCTCTTCATACTCCTTCCAAATTTTGTGTGGCACAGGGTCCAAAGGAGAACCGGAGGAAATCCCCCTAGCCAGCCCACTGAATGCATCTTCCGTGAGGAGTGGGAGCTCAAATAATGGTTCCCCCGGCACCCAGGCTGGTTCGTCAGTCCTGTCCACCGGCGACCCAAGTCTGGTGTCATGAAGGAAACCTGTCTCAGGAGAAACCTCCAAATCTTCAATAATTTGCTCAATTTTCTCTTTAAAGAATTTGGCAAGGTTCTCACAGAGTTCTTGAGATGGGACAATTGCGTTCTTGGAGCATTCAGGATTAGTAAAGTTGTTTAATATATTAAAAATGCTCCTGGAGCTATTAGTAGCATTACAAATCAAGGAGGAATAATAGTCTGCCTTAGATTTCTTAATCAGACTCTTATATTCCAAGACTTTGCTTTTCCATAACTCCCTAGATGCTTCATCATTTTCCCGCCTCCACCTTCTTTCTGCTTGTTTACAGCCCTGCTTCAGGTTTTTCAGCGTGTCATTGAACCAGGGGTCAGGCACTGGGCAGCAAATTGTGCACCAGTGCAGGGGGAAAGGACATTTCATAAATACAATACAATTCTGCCCTTTCACAGCAGTGCAGCAAGAAAACGTGCAGCCCGGCCCTACACCAATTCCTCATAAAGGAGGCCCTGAATGTAACATGGTACCGTTTACTTTTACTTCTCACCAATCGTGCCCCCTTTATTATCAAGAATGGTAAAGTTCAGCATAATATGTCTGATAAATGGTGGGTAGAATATATGTGTGCAGAGAGATAGATAGATACATAGATAGATAGATAGATAGATAGATAGATAGATAGATAGATAGATAGATAGATAGATAGATAGATAGATAGATAGATAGATAGATAGATAGATAGATAGATAGATAGATAGATAGATAGATAGACAGATAGATAGATAGATAATTCAGTCTTCAAACTCAAACTTCTAAATTCTAAATTAATTTTAAAAAAATCGACTACACAATAAAAAAAAATACTATCCATGACAGAAGATTCATTGCTAGAGAACTGGGCAGCCTGCCCATCAACTGAACTGGATATACTACATGCACACCATGAGGTTCACCCCTCTCCCGTGGTTTGCATGTACAATCTACACAGTAAAAGAGATGACAATGAATATGACTGGCAGATTGTGGGACGACCCTATAATCATGCTCAGGCATTACCTTTTGTTTTAATAGACTTTCCAAAGCCGGGAAAGCATGTTAAAATAATTTCAAGCAAAATTGGCCTAATTATCTCACCCACAGTCTGTCAGTCACAGGTTGCCTCTGCTGCCAAAAGAACAACATTGTGCTGTATTTTCTATGCACGGTATGCTCCGCCTACTCACTGGAACATGAGTCATATCTTTTAAAGAGTGTCTTCTAATTCCCTTATTTTTCTTTCAACTGAAAGCTGTTCATCTTTTTTATTTTAAATGTTCATGCACACAGTGAAGCAAGATTAACTGCAATATTATTTATTTTATTTGTATCTTTTTTTAATTCAATTCACGCTTGACCAACATGAGACTCGGCAGGTCAATAAATTGCATCAAAGCACTTACGGTAGTTGCAAAGCAGAGACAGGGAACCCGAAGCAGCAGTGGCAACTCAGTGGGTCCAGACCTGGCACTAATGCTTTTGTAACGGGGGCCGATATTGCAGTGTCACTGCAAAGCCAGCACCCAGTAACAAAACCAGCCCCCATCACTGTTAACCGGCTGCCACCCTTCCAGCCTCCCGGGGAAACGCTAGATACCTGCTACAGCCAGTCCGGCCCTATTGCAAAGATTGTCTTCAACACAAAGAAGCCTAAGTCCAAACGTCTGCATGTATCAGTCGAGTCATAAGATAGGCTGTATAATGTGCATTCCAAGATAAATGAAACACAACAGTGTACCAGCAGTAGTGGCAGAATAGCAGGAGTACAAACTCACCCTAGTAATACATTACCAAACAGAGCACCGCTCTCTAGACCACCCTATACAGCACTGGCAAGTAAAGCATGACTACTGCTGCTTAGACATGTGCTACAACCAGTTAGCAGGCTGAAACGTGAATATTCAGGTCACAATGTGCGCATACACTGGTGCCAAAGTGATGGCCTCAAGCACAGCTACACTGACACAAACGAAATATTGCAAGTTAAACCTCTCTGACCCCCCACCTCCCGCATGAACGTGAATTTGTCCAAAAGTTGATCTGGATAGGACAAAGCATCGAGTAACATGTCACACACTGGTAGACAGCCTTCACTACAATAAGCTTTATTTTGCGTATGGATCACTTTTTTCACATCAGAACTTCTCCATTATGAAGTAGCTCAAAGGAGACAAAATTGTGACTAATATCTACACTGATTGTCTTGTGAATATATATCATATATTTGTATTCATGATTGTTGCCCCAGCATCCTTATTATCATCGCAGGCTACGTTGGCTGTTAGACTTACACACCTAGCACGGCATCACACACAATGTTTATGTCTACTGGTGTGAGCACTTTTTTCTGCTTGCATTGAAATTATTAAAATTAAGAAGGACCCTTATTGGTTACTTCTTACAATTTCTGTAATTCATATGCCTGATATGGGAATGTTATCTCCTTATATCTAATATAATATATATATATATATATATATATATATATATATATATATATATATATATATATATATATAACTTCTTTTACAGATACTTTTACTTTTGTGGGGATTTCCTTTCTAGGCCCACTTCGTTTCTCCCTTAGGTTTGCATCTCATACGGTTTAGACTGCTTCTGCTCTGCATAGCCGCATATAATACAGTTGTTTTCACGACATTATTCTAGGAATACACTGTACATGTTGTTTGCTATTCAGAGACTCAACTTGGGATTACATCTGCACATCTTCTGCAAGCTTGCTAGAAATACATAACAACATAGTGTACTGTTGCACATTCAGCTATAGCTCATAACGTCAAATCATAACACTGTCACACAGCTGCTTCTTTTAACACAATAGTTTCATCATATAAACTGTCTCCTGTCCCGTTGGGGTCAGAGAAGAAAATTCCAGCAGAGAGGGCCATTCTGAAACAAGCAGCCTTGGGTAATCTGAGCTTAAACTCGTGATGCAGACCACCTAACTACATACACTAGGCATGGGGTATGTTGCCAATCCCAGAAATCATCTATATATCCTTATGATCACACAGTAAGTGTAGACCTGGACAGATAGATAATTTGCCATGGTTGGGATATTTATTTTATACACTGTGTGAGTAATGCTAATTATTTTTTTTAGTTGCATCTGCCTAATGATAGCTGCACCTTTGCTTCAAAATAAACAATGATACTTTCAATAAATGTATTGTAAAATTTCTTCCTGTCTTTCCTATGTTTACTACAGGCATGCATGAGAAAGTGAGTAAGTAATGAAATGGGTGGATCTGTTTCTATGGGAAACAACAGTTACAACGCAACTTTTACAACTGACTACTTTTACAACGCTACTATTACAACGCAGGATCTTTTACAATGACTGCCTTTACAACGCATGGCATTACATAGCAGATGCTATTACAACGCATGCCATTACAACGTAAGTATAGGTAAGTTTATCTTTTTTTAATCATTTATTTAATTTGGGTTTAGGGGTATAGGGGTATTTTAAGGGTTCAGGGCTAGGTTTAGGATATGGGGTATAGGGGTATTTTTTAGGTTTCAGGGCTAGGTATGGGTTTTGGGGTACAGGGGTATTTTTTAGGTTTCAGGGCTAGGTTTGGGTTTTTGGGTACAGGGGTATTTTTAGGTTTCAGGGCTAGGTTTGGGTTTTGGGGTACAGGGGTATTTTTAGGTTTCAGGGCTAGGTATGGGTTTTGGGGTACAGGGGTATTTTTTAGGTTTCAGGGCTAGGTTTGGGTTTTTGGGTACAGGGGAATTTTTAGGTTTCAGGGCTAGGTTTGGGTTTTGGGGTACAGGGGTATTTTTAGGTTTCAGGGCTAGGTATGGGTTTTGGGGTACAGGGGTAATTTTTAGGTTTCAGGGCTAGGTATGGGTTTTGGGGTACAGGGGTATTTTTAGGTTTCAGGGCTAGGTATGGGTTTTGGGGTACAGGGGTATTTTTAGGTTTCAGGGCTAGGTTTGGGTTTTGGGGTACAGGGGTATTTTTAGGTTTCAGGGCTAGGTTTGGGTTTTGGGGTACAGGGGTATTTTTAGGTTTCAGGGCTAGGTTTGGGTGTTGGGGTACAGGGGTATTTTTAGGTTTCAGGGCCAGGTTTGGGTTTTGGGGTACAGGGGTATTTTTAGGTTTCAGGGCTAGGTATGGGTTTTGGGGTACAGGGGTATTTTTAGGTTTCAGGGCTAGGTTTGGGTTTTGGGGTACAGGGGTATTTTTAGGTTTCAGGGCTAGGTTTGTGTTTTGGGGTACAGGGGTATTTTAGGTTTCAGGGCTAGGTTTGGGTTTTGGGGTACAGGGGTATTTTTAGGTTTCAGGGCTAGGTTTGAGTTTTGGGGTACAGGGGTATTTTTAGGTTCCAGGGCTAGGTTTGGGTTTTGGGGTACAGGGGTATTTTAAGGGTTCAGGGCTGGGTTTGGGTTTTGGGGTACGGGGTATTTTTAGGTTTCAGGGCTAGGTTTGGGTTTTGGGGTACAGGGGTATTTTTAGGTTTCAGGGCTAGGTTTGGGTTTTGGGGTACAGGGGTATTTTTAGGTTTCAGGGCTAGGTTTGGGTTTTGGGGTACAGGGGTATTTTAAGGGTTCAGGGCTCGGTTTGAGTTTTGGGGTACGGGGTATTTTTAGGTTTCAGGGCTAGGTTTGGGTTTTGGGGTACAGGGGTATTTTAAGGGTTCAGGGCTAGGTTTGGGTTTTGGGGTACGGGGTATTTTTAGGTTTCAGGGCTAGGTATGGGTTTTGGGGTACAGGGGTATTTTTAGGTTTCAGGGCTAGGTATGGGTTTTGGGGTACAGGGGTATTTTTAAGTTTCAGGGCTAGGTATGGGTTTTGGGGTACAGGGGTATTTTTTAGGTTTCAGGGCTAGGTTTGGGTTTTTGGGTACAGGGGTATTTTTAGGTTTCAGGGCTAGGTTTGGGTTTTGGGGTACAGGGGTATTTTTAGGTTTCAGGGCTAGGTATGGGTTTTGGGGTACAGGGGTATTTTTAGGTTTCAGGGCTAGGTATGGGTTTTGGGGTACGGGGTATTTTTAGGTTTCAGGGCTAGGTTTGGGTTTTGGGGTACAGGGGTATTTTTAGGTTTCAGTGCTAGGTTTGGGTTTTGGGGTACAGGGGTATTTTAAGGGTTCAGGGCTAGGTTTGGGTTTTGGGGTACGGGGTATTTTTAGGTTTCAGGGCTAGGTATGGGTTTTGGGGTACAGGGGTATTTTAAGGGTTCAGGGCTAGGTTTGGGTTTTGGGGTACGGGGTATTTTAAGGGTTCATTTTAAAAAAAATAACTTAAAAAAAATGACTTAAATTAATAAAATTAAATAAATAAATTAAATTATTATTACTTATTATATATTTAAAAATGATATACTTACCTATACTTACGTTGTAATTGCATGCGTTGTAATAGCATCTGCTATGTAATGACATGCGTTGTAAAGGTAGTCGTTGTAAATGATCCTGCGTTGTAAAATTCGCGTTGTAATGGTATGCGATGTAAAAGTTCCTGTTGTAACGTCATACATTTGACTCTATGGTTTCCTTGGGGACTAGAGTGTCATGTTCGAGGTTGCGAAAATCACCTGTTGCCCTGTGATGTATTCCTATAGGTTCTGTATCGATCCCCCTATTCCTGACCCTATTCTGGTTAACAAGTTAACTAGCAGCCATCCCATGAGGCAGAAAACCCCCATGAGGCAGAAAACCCCCATGATGCAGGAACCGTTATCTGATAAAGCCACACTACGGCACAGGAACGTGTTATCTGATTAAGTCATAACGCTTGCCATCTAATTAGACAAGCGATATTCCTCCAGCCCCTGATAAGGCATACGGAGTTCTCAAAACAAATCAAACCTATGACAACCTGGGAAAAACCCTGCGGCCATTGTTTTGATTTCACCGAGAACTTCAGCAAAAGAATGTGCTAACGACCTGGTCGTATGACATCCTTATTGACGTATCTATGTCCATCCTTACGTCAATCTCGGCACCTTAAAGGTATAAATATTACCGATATTGCCCTATGCAAACACACGCGGTGGTGACGAGATCGGAGCAGCCAGACTTGCCGAAGCCCAGAGCAGAGCAGACCCCGCTGGCGCAGCCCCGCCTTTCTGACGCGCTGAGAACGAGACGCTGCCTTTCTCCTGCCGAGAAATCCAGCTCCGGCGCTTCCGGGTAGCCCTCGCAGGCAGCCTGGAATATCGAGACCAGAGACGAGAGATACCATCCCTCATCCATCCTAGATTCCAGGTACAGAACTGAATAACCCCTCACAGAGAATTCTTTAGTCAGTCACTTGGCAAAACAAACTTAACTTAAACTGTAACTTTCTATTCCCGCCCACGCATTAGACTTAGGTCAGGTACACGGGGTAGGCGTAGTTAGAAACACCAGTTGAGTACGATTAGTCAAATGTATATGTGTATGTAATATATCTTATTCATTTTAAACCTTCATATGGCTTAGAAACCATATCAATGTTTTTACAGTATTATTTTATACTTCTGCTTTTAATGTATGCACTTTACTTAACCATAAGTATTGCAATAATATCGATCCATTTCTCTTGTATGAGAAAAGAGACTGATCAATAAATAACATCTTTTATTGAACACGCCCGTCTCTTCCTTTTCTCTACAATCTGATGAGACTAAGAATGCACGTACTGACTGAGTAAAATAAATTGCCTTTTGTTCACACGACTCTCGAGATACACTCTTGATTAGGGGAGAGCAAAGTTGTCATGTTCTATGGTTGTCAGAAACTAAATCCCTTCTTGTCTATCCAGGGAGGTTCAACTCCTCCTTGCCTATTCGAGAAAGTTTCTAGTGAACTCTGAGCTAGCTGGCAAACCCAAAACTTTAAGTCTAATATCGACAGTAGTAGACCTAGTTAACGTCTGGTCTAGGCCTATACTATTGAAGGTATTATTCCAATGCGCAGAGCCTATTGGGATAATAGGAACTACACTACATGGCGCCCAACGCGTTTGGAAGAGCGATAAAACTAACGTAAGACATTTAGAGTAACTCAGTCGTGCTTTCTCACTCAGACCCCTTTTTTCCCATAAATACTCCAAAGACGTCTGGAGTGGGTGAAAGGTAATATCCGCCAAACCTCGCAGGAGGAAACTCCTATGTATGGTACTTGGTTTAGTCAACGTTGAAGGATAAACCGTTCCAAAATATTGTGCATCTATTCTTTGTTTCCATAAGAAACCTGATCTGCAAACAAACAAAGTAACCATCCTGTCGGTAAAATGGTAGACAGTGATGATGAAAGAGAGGCAGTTAGATTAGCAACTGAACTCGCAGCAGCTGATAATGCACTGCAAGACGCAGACCAGGATATAATACTCATCCCGGTCATCAAAAGGAAATCTATAACCTTAAAACTTATAGAAAATGGATTGACACCTAGAGGTGGCACAGTCATATTCGTGATTGAGGCACACGAATATCGGCAGACAGAGGTATATTATTCATGGATACATTTTCCAGCAGCAAATGCTGTAACAAAGTACTTCCACTATTACAAAACAGAGGACCCTCCTAATGAGTACACTCCTTTCGAGGAGGTGGAAGTACCACTTAAATTTCAAGAGCATCTGCTCTTATTTAATGGCGCCCTAAAACATAATAATCACATCACCAGGCTCGGTCCATTAGGTAGACCAGGAGCAACGTGGCCAGTCCTAGCCGGATACACACCACATCCAGACATCAATGGGATGTCTCAAGCAGAGCTTTTAACACAGCTAAAACAATTAATAAAATTACATAGACAATTAGTCCAATATGTGATGCGGACTTCAACAATTCAACCAGCAATTAAAATTCCACAGCTGACCCCTCACCAGGGGAACACAAATAAAATTACACCACAGAACATACAATCCTGCCTAGGTAAAGTACCAGCTAAACGGGAACAAATACCATTCTGGTTAGCACAAACAATCACCCAAATAGAGGCTGTGTTTCCAGACACCACCCCGTTAGAAAAACACAGGATTCTGACTATCTGTCTTCCTATGGGAATCGTACCACACATTGAGGACTGTGACACTTGGGGTACAGTCTTTGCTTCCATCTACACAAAAACGCACGGTGTTCCATCCATTTCGGTAATACCAGATGTGCTAAAACAAATTCAAGACGAATATGGTCCAGAACCCGCTTTAACTCTTGGTATGAAATTACTAAAAGACTTCAAGCAGGTCTCGGCTATATTATTAGCCAACATAAAGGGAGAAGCAGCAAACGTGGCGATCCGCCAGAGGTTAAAAGAGCCAGATATAGCAGACCAACCAGCTGAAATTGCCAGAATCATAGAAAAATCCTATGAGGAACTAGGTAGAGATAGTTTAGGTGGAATACCAGTAAAACCACAACTGATTGAAAGTCCTGAAAAAATATTTTTTAATAATAACTCAACATCACAAAAAAAAACTGGGATGGAAACAAACAATCCAATCCTAAAGAAAAGAAATTCCAGTCCAGAGGAAGGTCTCCTAGGCGAAGAGAAAAATCTCCGAACCAAAGACACAGGTCACCCCAGAGTGACCCCTCTGGGAAAAGATATAACCTTAGAAATAGGGATAATATAAAGAAGCCTGATAGATATCAAGACATTGATACACATCCCTCTCAATCTTTTCAGACTTCCTCGCAGAAATCGGAAAGAAGAGGACGATCAGAACAAAGAGAAGAGCACGCCAAGTCCAAAGACAAGGAACCTGCTCAGCTAAAAAAGAAATTACAATTTCCAAAAAAGAAGGTAGCCATTATCAAGGTAGTTAGCAATGCCGAGAATACTGAGGACACAACTGAAAAACGGAGAATGGGCTCAGACAATGCTAGACAGCGCAGCAGAAGTGAGCATAGCTAGCAAAGTCCTTATGAATCATCTGGAGACAGTGGACACGAATGAATATCTTCAAGTGGAAACTGCAGACACCAGAGTTAGCAAACCTCACAAAATATATGAAATAACTTTACGTATAGAGGGGGATAAGACTAGAAAAATAAGGGGACTATTTTGGGATAATCTCTCCAAGGGCTATGACATCCTTCTAGCTGAAAAAGACTGGCCACCAGAGTTTGTCAGGGAGTGCCCTCATGGCGAAGAAATAATTATGCCTGCCTTCTCAAATCATATCCCAATTCATAAAAAATACACACTTGCCAGAAAGTGGGCAGTAGCTCAAGCTCCTGCTTTATATTAAAATCATGTAGGATGGGATGAGGACTCTCCTCCTCACAAAATCCAGTTAAAATCACAACCTACTGCACAAAGGCAGTACCCAATTAAGCAAGAAGCTAAAAAGCAGGTAAAAGAAATCCTAGATCAGCTAGAATACCAGGGGGTGATTGAAACTTGCACCTCACAAATGAACAACCCTTTGTTTCCGGTCTCCAAACCAGACAATTCATATCGTCTAGTTTTGGATTACCGACATCTTAACTCATGTTGCAAAACTTTTGCAGTGCAAAACTCGCATAGTGCTGCACTAATGAATAACATAGTGCGCAAAAAATACAAAACAACAATAGACATCTCTAATGGATTCTTTTGTCAAAACATAGCACCAGAGAGCAGATATTTGTCTGCATTCTCAATAAATGGCACTCAAAAACAATTCTGTCGGTTAGCCCAGGGGTACAAGAATAGCCCAGGGGTATTCTCAGCGAGAGTAACAGAATTACTACAAACATATGATGACGAAGCATTATCTTATGTCGACGACATATACTGAACAGATGATGACTTGGATACTCACTTGAAGAGAGTGAACACCATAATACTTGGGTTCGCAGCAGAGGGTTACAAATTCAACTTTAAAAAATCCAGAATTGCCCATCTAACAGTCCTGTTCTTAGGATACGAATTATCAAGTGAAGGCAAAAGCCTGGCTGACAATTTCCTAGAGAAATGTGCCGTACTCCAAGCACCTAGAACACTAAAAAACCTACAGTCAATTCTAGGCTTCCTAAATTTCGGAAGAACATACATTGCAAATTACGCAGAAAGGGTCAAACCCCTTTATGATCTAATAAAACCAGATTTTAAAAGAACCAATTGGACTCAAATACACACAGAAATTTTGAGATCCTTACAAACAGACATGTTAATTAAAGCAAAATTAGAAACACGTGATAACACACGCAATCTTGTGATTCGAGTCATCCCAGGAAGATGCGGATTCACATACCTGACCTCTAATGAGGGAGAAAAGGTACCAATTGCATTCAAATCACACTTGTACACAGAAGCTGAAAAGAAATTCAGCATTAAAGAAAACATTGTTCATGCAGTTCAAACCGCAATAGCTAGAGAAAAAGATCAAGCGGACGGTAGAGACATCACAGTCAGAACAGCGGAATCAGCCTTCGAGGCATTAACAACACCGTGTAATTTACCAACAACAACATTGAATCCGGAATGGATACAATGGGTGAATTCAATTACAACGGACAAAGTATACTACTACTTTGATCCAGAACTAAAGGAATTGAAAAATCTAGAATATGAAAGAACATTCCCTCTGCCTATCGACATTCTGCCCTTACGACAATACGCTTGTGTAATCTATACAGACGGACATGCTCAACCCTCCGTTTGGGGAGAACAAGCATACAACCCCACATGTGAGATTACAAAAGAAGTGTGGCGCGGAGGTAAACTAAGACCTCTATTAACAAAAACACACTCAGTAGAAACTAATTCAGAACAACAGACTGAAATAATAGCATTGAAAATGGCGCTAGATAATGCGGATCGCGAATTCCCGACACTTATAGTGTCCGATTCATATTACTGCGTCAAATCATATAACAACGATTTGCAGACATGGATTCAAAATGGTTACAAAGATGACACAGGTGCAACAATAAAGCAGAAACTGCTCTGGGAACAAATAGCTCTTTTACAAAAAGAACTACCAAAGACTCACGTGATACACTCACTGAGTCATCAGCGTGATGGCGTTCACGTTGCAGGGAATTCATTGGCTGAAACAGCCACAGCGGTAGCAACTAAATCGGCTTCCGTAGCTCGAAAAAAGCGTACAGTGAAGTATATTGACGGTGAAACAGTGCTGGCAGTGAAAACGTCATCAAAAGGCGACTCCTCAGCGCTACCGATCAACTATCCACTCAATTATACATACATAATCGACGCAAACTCCGTCCCTTTTGCTCGAATCCCTGTAGTGGGGGATAGAGTGATTCCAAACATGGACAGGAGAAACTTGTTAATCGCAGACGCACATATGGGCGAGGGTCTCAGACACCTCAAACTAAAAGATTCTCTGGAAGAATTACAATCAAGGTACTGGTGGCCAGGCATGAGCCTGCATCACACCATGTTTGTAAAAAAGTGCCCAAACTGCAACAGGAATCGCAGTGGTGAGAGAAACGGTGTAATACCGTGTCATTTCACTCCAGAAAAAATCAACAGTAAAAAGCAAGGCTTGCGATTAACATATACAGGCTAGTTTCCACTTATAATGTAGATCACCAGCACTCGGCTGACGTCTGGACTGTTATACAAAGATTTGCGAGTCTAAATGGCATATACGCTAAGAGCATGCTACGTTTGACCATTGTTTTCACTCGAGCCCTCCAGCCTGAGGGGAAACATGGCCAAATGAGCATAGCACAGCGGGAATCTTCTCACTTCCTTCCTGAGGGATACGGGATGGTGTAAAGAAAAAACCAAGGCATAAAGCAGTCTATAATGGAAAGGATATTAGGTTCGGGAGCTGGGTGGGTCAAACATCTAATAAGTGTCCAACGTAGTCTAAATAACCTGCCAAGAAATTCTCTGAAGGGATTCAGTCCGTACGAATTATTATTTGGAACTAGGATGTTAATCTCTGACCTTGACAGTCAGACTTCAGTGGTAAAGGAAAAGAGCTTTGATATCAAAGATCGTTTGGCTATTTTACAGGACTTAAATGAAACAAGAAAAGACCTGAGCAACATAAAGTTGAAACAGCAGCCAACAACCACTGAAGAACCACCACCTGTCCCAGCAAGACCTGTCTGGATTCCAAAAGTCGGGGATCTAGTCAGAGAAAAGATCGCGGTAAAGAAGGAATTTGGGCCTTCTTACAGAAAAGCAGTTCCTGTCTTGTCTGTCAACGGGACAAGATCAGTAGTACTACCGCCGCTTGCTGGTAAAAAGGAGAACCGAGTTGTATCCATCGACCTGGTAAAACCACAACATGTGGCCGATAACAAATAGTAGGCCAAGTGGACTCCCCAGAAGTAGTAGAACACCAAGATTTGCTACTACCACAGAGGCTCAATCTAAGAGGCTAATCACATTCGAAACGCCTACAGAACTACAACAAGGACTATGCAACAATGCAATGGAACTTAGACCTCTGAACACCCAAATAAAAACATTTAGCAGAGACACACCAACCTATAATGAAGTAACAAACGACTATGCAAGAAACAGTAGTCTGACGCTACAATCGGATGCGCCAATGGATGCAGAAACATTGTTGAGTCCGATAAAGGCTCATGCTTTGTGCTGCCCTCAAAGGCTACCAATCCTGATGACGGCATTCGTGGAAGCTTCACCACTACGATTAAGGGGTAGTGAAGTTCGAGATGAAAGCAGCATTGATCAGGTACGACCTTCTGTCAGCGACATTAATCAGAATGTCAATGGAGACAATCATGCGCACGAATGCATGGTTACACCTATTTCCGAGTTAGTGGAACTCTCCCAGGAAGCTGTTGACAACTTTTTCGAGAGTCTAAATGATATGATGTTCTCACCAGAGCAGAAATAGAGACTTTTGAGCAAGCTCGCACACGGCGTTCCCTGAATTTGGCCTTCAACTAGAATAGCAAAATACCATGAACAATTTTCCCTCCAGTTCACGGACAGCAAATTTTTTTTCAGCAGCCCCAAAATATTTTTACGAATTTTTCGGGACACTTATTTTCTGCTTAAAGTAAGAACTATTCTTAGAGAACTAAGATTTCTATTTTTAGATACTTTATAGACATTAGCTGCCCGCTGGTATGTTCATAATTATTTTATTCTGTGATGGAATGGTCTCGAACCTTTTTTCTGTATTAAGAGCCATTTCATGTGTAAATTCTCATATACATGTTAGTTATAATGTATAGATATGCGTGATTACTTTAGCATTATTCTACAGCTTGTGTACATACATTACATGTGACTGTTCTCCGTATATTTGATATTTTCAAAATGCATTTATGTATTTTGGGGTGGTAAGGTATACACGATACTCTACAGTATGTTTTACTATGCATAGATTCGTAAATATGTCCATAGTTAGCGTGGAGTTGGTGTGATGTATTCCTATAGGTTCTGTATCAATCCCCCTATTCCTGACCCTATTCTGGTTAACAAGTTAACTAGCAGCCATCCCATGAGGCAGAAAACCCCCATGAGGCAGAAAACCCCCATGATGCAGGAACCGTTATCTGATAAAGCCACACTACGGCACAGGAACGTGTTATCTGATTAAGTCATAACGCTTGCCATCTAATTAGACAAGCGATATTCCTCCAGCCCCTGATAAGGCATACGGAGTTCTCAAAACAAATCAAACCTATGACAACCTGGGAAAAACCCTGCGGCCATTGTTTTGATTTCACCGAGAACTTCAGCAAAAGAATGTGCTAACGACCTGGTCGTATGACATCCTTATTGACGTATCTATGTCCATCCTTACGTCAATCTCGGCACCTTAAAGGTATAAATATTACCGATATTGCCCTATGCAAACACACGCGGTGGTGACGAGATCGGAGCAGCCAGACTTGCCGAAGCCCAGAGCAGAGCAGACCCCGCTGGCGCAGCCCCGCCTTTCTGACGCGCTGAGAACGAGACGCTGCCTTTCTCCTGCCGAGAAATCCAGCTCCGGCGCTTCCGGGTAGCCCTCGCAGGCAGCCTGGAATATCGAGACCAGAGACGAGAGATACCATCCCTCATCCATCCTAGATTCCAGGTACACAACTGAATAACCCCTCACAGAGAATTCTTTAGTCAGTCACTTGGCAAAACAAACTTAACTTAAACTGTAACTTTCTATTCCCGCCCACGCATTAGACTTAGGTCAGGTACACGGGGTAGGCGTAGTTAGAAACACCAGTTGAGTACGATTAGTCAAATGTATATGTGTATGTAATATATCTTATTCATTTTAAACCTTCATATGGCTTAGAAACCATATCAATGTTTTTACAGTATTATTTTATACTTCTGCTTTTAATGTATGCACTTTACTTAACCATAAGTATTGCAATAATATCGATCCATTTCTCTTGTATGAGAAAAGAGACTGATCAATAAATAACATCTTTTATTGAACACGCCCGTCTCTTCCTTTTCTCTACAATCTGATGAGACTAAGAATGCACGTACTGACTGAGTAAAATAAATTGCCTTTTGTTCACACGACTCTCGAGATACACTCTTGATTAGGGGAGAGCAAAGTTGTCATGTTCTATGGTTGTCAGAAACTAAATCCCTTCTTGTCTATCCAGGGAGGTTCAACTCCTCCTTGCCTATTCGAGAACGTTTCTAGTGAACTCTGAGCTAGCTGGCAAACCCAAAACTTTAAGTCTTATATCGACAGTAGTAGACCTAGTTAACGTCTGGTCTAAGCCTATACTATTGAAGGTATTATTCCAATGCGCAGAGCCTATTGGGATAATAGGAACTACACTACAGCCCTGGAAAGGTTACGAGTTTAGGTAAGGCACTGTGAGCTAGCCAGGACTTGGGCCTACAGGTATTGATGCTGTAGAGAGACTCAGGCCCTGATTGAGATCTACTTACCTGTCTCCACGCCACCATTGCCTCACTCTGTCATGACACCGCCACCAGGACACTGCCAGCACAACGGGAACACCTAAATCTGCTGCGTGGAAAGGCGCTGGCATGACAGTGACGGAGTACTAATAGCCAGTACGAGAAAAGACTGCCGCAGCGGATGTCTCCTGTCTATTGCTGCAACATCTAAATACAGCAGACAGACCATTGTTAGCTTGACGGAATACTTGGGACCACCGTCATGAAAAGACAACGGTAGTCCTTCCAAAAGTCTAAATCAGGCCCTTAGTCCCTACATTCGGATGTCCTGTCCTCCTAAGGCACAGTCCTGCTTTACCAGCAGAATCCATGTGACACATTGGGGCCGATTACAATGATTGTTGTAAAGCCTTAAACTGTAGGTCGAAGGCTTTACGACCGACATTGAGAGTTTCATTTCCGACCGACTGGTTATGATACAGCCGGTTGAAATTAAAACTGTCCGGTCATTCCGGCTGGCTTCCGACAGGCTCAAGGAGCCCTTCGGCCAGTTGGAACCGGCCCGTAATCCATATGGACTGCGGTTTACGCCATCCGAATTATGGTGCATGGTTTCCTGCAGGGTTATGAAGCAGGCCATTCCGACATGGGAACCCTGTCAGAAAGCATGTTTGGGGACCCTTAGCAGAGTCCCCTTTCCCTTGCGGGCGGCCTCCAGTTGGGGGAGGAGGGGGCATCTATGTGTCCCCTCTGTTAATCCCTGCACCTTGTTGCATGCCCCTTCTCGGGAAGTAACAACATTAATCAAAAGGAATATCAAAGGTATGGATACAATTTTAAAGTGTTATTTTTAAATCACTGTAAAAAATATCATATTTGAAAATATAATTGTATATAATTTCATTTGAAAGTGATATTTTGTATGCATTTTATTGTAATGTGCCTATTTGTGAAAAATTTGAAATGAATATTTTTAGTTGTATTAATATGTAAAAATAATGTATATAATTTTTTAGTACCAGGATTTAGGGTTATTAAGGGATAAGTGTGGGAAGATTTTTAAAAATTGAATATTTTAATTTCAATTTAATGTTAAATATTTTGAAGGTATGGAAATGTATATTATAAAATGTACACATGTAATGTGTTTTAATAATATTTTTTCTAAATAATAGTTTGCAATTATTTTGAATGCATATATTAATTATAATAAATGTAAATACATATGTGAAATTCTTTACTTTAAACATTTTATATTTAATGTTTTTGTAAATCATTTTATTAGTTAAAAAAGTTTTTAAGGATGTTTAAAAATTGACAGTTATAATGTTATTGTAAATAAATTGGTTATTTTTTTTAAATTGTTATATTTACATTCATTTTAAACATTTTTTAAATGTTGTCTAATAAAATTTTGAAAATAGAATAAATATGTATTACTTCCGATGAATTCATTGATACTTTTTTGTATATTTTTCTGTTATGCATTTATTTATTTATCATAATAGGTATAAACAACATTTAATTAATTAGGTTTTTAATATGTTTAATATTTGAATAAGTACTGTTGTTGGGAATATATTTTCTAAAATGTAATAATTACATTTTTTAAATATATATATATTATTTAATTTGTAAATGTGTTTGATATATTTGCTTAATTTCTGCTTTTTATTTTTGGAGTTTAAAGTATTTTGTTATGCTTCAAAGATTAGGAATGTTAGTAAATGTTAATAGAAATATATTAATTATTAATATAAATAAACATTTCATTTTTTATGTTATTGTTTCATTGTAAATATATAGGTTTTTGTGAGTATGGACTACTTTATATATCAAATATTTACTGTAGAGCACCTTGCATAAAATGTTTTTGATTATAATGGAAATAGTAAATGTCACCCCTTCCGTGTCCAACGCCTTCCTCAAATTGGTTTAGACTGAAGTGGGAAGAATAAATGTCACTCTTAATTGTCCAATGTGCTTCCCAAATTGTTTTAGATTGGAACAGGAATAGTAAATGTCCCCCCTTTAGGGTTCAACACCTTCTCCAAGTCGGTATAGATTGCAGTGGAAATAGAAAATGTCACCACTTTAGTCTAAAGCACCTTCCTCAAATTGGTTTAGATTAAAGTGCTAATAGTAAATGTCACAACTTTAGTGAGCAACGTCTTCCTTAAACTAGTTTAGATTGGAGTGGGAACTGAAAATGTCAGCCCTCTAGTTGGCAGTGGTAGGCACCCTGTCCAAGTAGAGGCCCTTCCTTCTAGTCAGAATAAGGGATTACACACCCAAGATAACACTTGCTCACCCTCTTGATAGCTTGGCATGAGCAGTCAGGCCTATCTCAGAGGCAATGTGTAAAGCATTTGTACATAACACACACAGTAATTAGGTGGAATTACTACAAATGGACACCACACCAGGTTAGAAAAATCAAGTATCTTTATCTAAACCAAACAAGAACAAAACAACAAAAAATTATACATAAACAGCTCGAAATATGACTTTTAAAAGGTTTTGGCCATTCTGTCAATAGGAAATCATGGATGAAGTGATTTTACACAAAGTACCTTCAGATGCGCCAAAAATCACAAGGCAAATCAGCCGCAGAGGAGGGTAGCGTTAAAAACCACCACGATTCAACAGTTTCTAAGTCTGGGAGCAATGTGTTAATTCTGCTGCATGCAGGAGAAGTGTTGCATCGATTCCAGACTGTATGGGAAAGTGAGGCATCACTTTGAAGACGGTTCTAGTCTGCCGTTGATGCGTTGGAAAAACTTGCTGCACAGGTGAGATGCGTGGAAATCCAGAAACGCTGGAGATTTCTTCAGCCATTGGCAGACACTGTGTCCATTTCTTCAGCCGCACGGCGGCAGTGTGTGGAAATATTGCCCGCACGTCTGTACTGCATCGGAAAAAACAGATGCTGGAAGAGCGATGTGTTGATTTTCAGGTTTCTTGTAGATTTTTGCAACAGGAACAACCTCCAAGGGCCTAGAACTGGAATTGGCACAAAAAGGCAAGTCAGAACTCCCTGCAGTGAATTTCAAGGAGGATACTACAGGTGAAGTCTTTGTGTCTCTGAGACTTCTTAACTGGAGGCAAGTTGTACTTCAAGCCCATGGAGAATCTTCTCAAGCAGGGTACAGCAAGGTAAAGTCTGGTCCTTTCCACTGCCCAAACACAGAAGCAGCAACTGCTGGCCAAACCAGCAAATCATCACAGAGCAAATGGACAGTACTGCTCCTGACATCTCTTCAGATCTTCTTGTTGGCAGGGTCCACTTGATCCAGAAGTGTTCTAAATGTCTGGGATTTTAGATCCAATACTTATACCTCTAGAAAATCTTTGTTGTTCACAACTTCTTGCTCTGCCCAGCCTTGGCTCCAGACACACTCCAGGGGATGGATACAGCTTTGTGAGAGGACAGGCACAGCCCTATTCAGGTGTCAGTGACAACTCCTCCCACCATTCTAGCCCGGGAAGACACATCAGCCTGCTGATGGCTCATCGGGATATGCAGGACACACCTCAGCTCCTTTGTGTGACTGTTTTACATGAATGCACAAACTGCCCATGTCAGTCTAAACCACGTGGGGATTCTACAGGCAGGCAGAGACATAGGGTGGTTAAACAAGCACATTGCCACTTTCTAAAGCTGGCATTTTCAAACAAACAATTTAAGAACCACCTTCACTTAAAGATGTATTTTTAAATTCTGAGCTCAAGGAGCACAAACTCCAAATCTCTATCTCTTCCCAATTGAAAGTTACACTTGGAAAATGTTACATGGCAACTCCAATGATAACCTATGGGAGAGATAGCCTCTCAATAGTGACAAACACAATTGACAGTATTTCACTATCAAGACATGCCAAACAGAGCAGCACATATCTTAGCTTTCACATACACCTCACCCTGCCCATGAGGCTACCTTGGGCCTACCTTAAGGGTGCCTCACATGTAGTAAAAGGGAAGGTTAGGGCCTGGCAAGTGAGGGCACTGGCTAGGCCAATATAGCAGTTTACAACTGCACTTACAGACACTGCAGTGGCAGGTCAGAGATATGGTTGCAGGGCTGTCCATGTGGGTGGCACAATCAGTGCTGCAAGCCCACAATTAAGATTTGATTTACAGGCCCTGGGCGTGCCCTGGGAACATGCAGTGCACTTGACTAGGGACTTACTAGTAAATATAATATACCAATCATGGAGGAACCTATAACCAATACGCAATTTAGAGAGAAAGCATATGCACATCAGCACTGATTATCAGTGGTAAAGTGCCCAAAGCCCTAAAGCCAACAGACACAGGTCAGAACAAATAGGAGGAAGAAGGCAAAATGTTTGCGGATAATCCTGCAAAAAGGGTCAAGTCCAACAACCAGTATTTATGAAAAGAGAGGATATAAAGGACCACAACTTCTTATTGCTTCAAATAAATAAATCCAAAGATTCCTATTAAAATCATAGGAACAAACAGAACCCCAAACCAAGGACTAGGGAAGAAAACGTATATCATCGGTGGTGGAGCATATCTGAGAAAGGTCTTGTGTCCAGCAATTATTGGAAATGAATCAACGAAGGTAAGTCATCATACCACTGGGAGGATTGGGAACAACTCACCAAATGAGAACCAACATAGCTAATCCGGTACTCTGCCTCAAGGCAGAAGATGGTACAGTGTACTGAACTAAAATTTAAGAGAGAGCCGTAATAAGGATAAGGGGAAGGCAGAAAAGACTTAATGGGTCCGTGGTCCAGCTGAGAAGCCTTTCAGGAATTCCAGTGCAGCAGCGGGCCGTCAAGCAGGAATCCGGAGTGGAACAAGAAATCCAAAAGCCGGCAAGCAACAACCTTCTCTTGGATTGGAGGAAGTAAGCCAATCAGAACACAATCTAAATAGGTCACGACCCTCCTACGTGATGGCCACACTTGACGTAAGGCTGAGATCTCGGTTCAGCAGCAATTAAATGAAAACAAACAGAGGCCTTAACAACAAGTGAGTTCTCAATAATATCTAAGTCCTAAACAGCCGGGGACCCACACAAATGCATCAAAAGGTGCCACAAACCAGAAAAGGAACCATAAGCCAAGCAGTGTGTTAACATTCATGGAAACAGTTAAATAGCCAGAAACTTGGGAGAGGAGGGGAAGTGCTTAGAGGTTCATACCGTTTAGTTCAAGGAGTCCCATTTACCATCCCTCGGAGACACTTGAGAGGAACAGGCAGCACATGAAGCATGAGTTTTGACATTGTATATATCTTTAATTGTATTACTGATTGTTTGACTTTATAAATGCAACACCTTACACATACATATCTGCGTACAGACCTGAAGTTCAGGAAAACTACTAAGGGCCTGATTACGAGTTTGGCGGTCTGAGAACAGCCAGACTCATGGTGGCGTGGCAGTGGTGGTGGCGGCCCGCCCATTCCTGTACTCCCAAACTGGTAATCAGACCCTAAATGTTAATGTAGTGAATTCAAGTCTATATCATAGCCACCCAAGACATTAGGACTTTTTCTGGGCCTTTTATTCGCTGGTAGAAGGACTCTGCCCCTAAAATTGTACTGTTAAAAAGTGGTGTAAACCCAGTACTTAATTTGAGCCGGTGGTTGCTTAAGGGTGCTACTGGCACTTGTTTTTGGGCCCTGCACTTATTTTCCCATATCAGGTGCAAGAGAGGAAAACAACAGACAGATCAGAAAGACAAAGGAGAAAAAGGCAGCAAAACCATCACAAACAAAAAGCAGGAACATGCAAGAACAACAAAAAGAGCCAAGATATGTCTAGCAGTGGATTAAAGACTACCAGCCTTGGTACTCGGCTCACCAAAGTTTAATTGCACCAGCTGTGGAAAATGACAATGTATATGTACATAAGCGGCGTTCATTTGTGTTCACCATACCCCTCGCTGTAAGCAGAACGAATACCGCGAAGCATTGACCGCATCATCCCGCCAGCATAGGCCCATGCACGCACGTACACGACAGCCATTTTAGGCACCAAGGCCTCTCTGCCCGTTTGTTAAATCCCCAGTACGCCCCCCCCGTTGAACACCCTCATGCATAGGCCATAAACCCTCTCCCTCTGCGCGACCCTGCTCTAAAAGTGACACCCCTGCCTGACCGACACCCCCTGCATTCCTCCCAGGAACACCCTTCCCCTCTTCTGATGACCCCCCCCGGCTACACCTGGCCTCTCGACCCGGTCCCAAGTCATAAAACAAAGCCTCATGGATGTACCCCCCCCCGGCCCCGCATAGCAAAACGTGATACACCAACCGAAGTGCCCGATCTTATCGCCTGCCCAACCTTAGATCTGACCACCCCCTCTTGCCCTCGTGTCCTGTTGGAATGTCCGGCTGCAAGATTACAATCACATGTTACATTTGGGAGGGGAAACGACATCCGAGCGGCAGGTATGGGAATAGGCCTGAAGCTGGGATTCCAAATGTGCCTTTTCGTACTTCAAAGTTTCTTTATTGCAATAAGGAATGTTTGTGCATCATAAACCTGTGTATAAAAGACGGAGCCTCAGAGAAACTTGTTAGAGCACCTCTTGAAGACATTGTGCGCGTGTCCGAAATGACAGGCTCTCCTCATGAGAAATAAAAATCTGTTCTTGCACTCCCGCTTCCAGCGCCCGTCTCTTTATTCGGTAACTGACCATAATGGGAACTAAGAGGCGTCTTGTGCCAGCAGCCTGGGCATCGATTGTCATCTGGGCTGTTTTTCCTCAATTGGCGTCCCAACGCGGGGCCCATCAGCGACATAAGATCCGGTAAGAGAGGTCCAGACGATGGGGTGAACATCTGAACGATTGGAGTATACCTGCCTTGAGAGGGCCCTCGTCCGGCTGCCGATTGAATGAACTTCACCGATTCCGAACGGACCTCTCTCAAGCGACCTACTGTCCTGACTGGGATCCCACAGGAATGCTGCGGTAAAAACATGGAGTAAGAGAACAATCGGGCGCTGGAAAGGGAAGGCGAAGAACTGTCCACACGGTCCGGGTAAGGTTAAGTAGGACGTCTTTACGTCTGATTGATCGGATGACTTTATCCATCTAATTGATTGAGTGATTGATTGTTTATATTGGAACCGGTATTTAAATACTGGTATTGTGCATTGATTGGTTCATTTAGCCTTGGTTGCTACTTGAAGTATTGGTTCTCTTTGAGACATTCTCTGTTTGCAAACAGCGACGAATAGGAACGTTCCTCTCTCTTTGCAAATAGTGACGGATAGGTAATGCGGACTTTTGTCCCCCGTTGTAATCTGTCATGCCTGTTTTTCTCCCAACTGATTGATTGGTTGCTCTGTTGCTCTTTGAGACATTTGCTGTCTACAAATGGGGAAGAATAGGAATATTCTGTCTCCCTTTGCAGATAGCGAAGGATAGGTAATGCAGACTTTTGTCCCCCATTGTAATCCGTCATGCCTATCTTTCTCCCCACTGATTGTTTGTTATCGATTTTTTATCGATTATCGCTCTTTTGAGTAATATTCCCTGTCTACAAACAGAGAAGAATAGGAATATTCTGTCTCCCTTTGCAGATAGCGAAGGATAGGTAATGCGGACTTTTGTCCCCCGTTGTAATCCGTCATGCCTGTTTTTCTCCCCACTGATTGATTGATTGCCTGGACATTTATTGTTCAAGGAATAGTTCTTTTGAGGTATTCTCTGTTTGCAAATAACGTGGAATAGAAATATTCTGTCTAGTCTTTGCAAGTAGTGAAGGGTAGGTAATGCGGACCTTTGTCCCCCGTTGTAATCTGTCATGCCTATCTACTCCCCACTGATTGGTAAACTAGTTCCACCCGGACCATTTATTAGAGGTAGATCATCTGGCTCAACCGGAGGGCGCCCCTAATAAAAAGGACATATGTAAAATACGAAGTGATCACCGTATCCTGTTAACAGAAACTTTAGCACGAAACACACTAGAAAAGGAAGGAAAAAGAAATCGAGCAAAATCAGTAGGCCACTGATGAGTTTTTTTTACTTCGCTACAAATAAGAAACGTTAGAAATAGCCCGCAATAAGAAACATGAAAGTGGTGAGAGAAGCCAAGCTTGACATCATGGCAGCCACGAGGTAGCTAGGCTCCGCCGCCCCTCACTGCTCCAAACATGTCTGTCCCACCGTCCGCCACGCCCAATAACGGTAACATAAGATAGATACAAGTCAGCAGATACCTACCCCCATTCCGGAAGCTCCCGAAGTGCAACAGGTCCACGGTTACGCCTATCCGGAAGACGAGGCCTCGACACGTGCAGGACCGGGGCCCGGCTGGCCGCCATCGACCGGAGAGGTCGTGGGGTGGATGGCCCGGAATGTACTGGTCTTCCCATCCTCCTCTTCTGGCGCCTTGCAGGCCACAGGGGGGGATCTCTTGCTTATGCCTCCGACCCCCCCCCCCTCTCTCATCGCCTGGTCCGGCCATCACGAATGTCAGCGCCAGGAGACGGCGTGGGGTGCACTGGGAGGGAGAGGCGGCGTGGACGAGCCTCTCCCACCTCCCCAGGTGGAGGCCCCTCAGCTGCACCCCCAACGCTCCACTCACCCGACAAGGGTTCGTCCACTCTTGCGGTGCAACGCCACGCCCGACAGGCTGGAGTCCGTCTGCTCTTGCGATCCAGCGACTGCCGGTTGCCGCGGAACTCATAAAATAACGGTCGACTCTGCAGGATTGGGCCTGGCGTGCAAAGATGGCCTGGTCGCTTGTCAGCTAGAAAATGAGTCCCCCGTCCAGAAGCGTTCTCCTCAGCTTTGAAGATTCTACGAGACCCCCGCGGGCACCCCGATGGGGAATGACTGCCATGATTGCCCGCGGAACGACCAAGACGTAGCCACGAGACGTTGGCGCTCTCATGCTGGCGCCAGCCTCAGTTTGAATGACCAAAATCCTGCAGACTACCAATTTGATCAGTTCCGGTGGAACACCAGTATGACCCGGTAGGAAAGATTGTTGCCTCCCTCCCTCCTTTTGACTGATGGTTCATATCGACGGCCCCTTCTGTTGCCCTTTAACAAAACTTTTGGACTGCCGAAAGAGGCTCTGGTCCAACCACGAGTTGGTGGAGACATTTTGACTATACTTGGACCTGCCTGACCTCACCCAAAATGGCGCCGGTACAAATGAAACTCGCAACTCCCTGTTGTGTTCCGGTTGCTCAGCCTTGATATCATGAGATATGTATGCAGTTTTTGAAGCGCATGGCGGGAGGGGATGGGTACTGATTGAACAGTCGGACAATGAATTGATATTAAGTTCTGACGCGTCATTGATTACCGTATTATTGAAAGTTCGAATTTTCGACACTTATGGTACTTGCCCACAATGAATTTTCGATATGATTTTATTGCACTTGTCGCACCTTTATGAAATCAACGACCACCGACTCCGTTACGTTTTCCTCAAATAAATATCCCCTCATGTACAGTTCCAGTCTGCTCCGTGGCCGGCCCACGGGTTTGTAGGCCCGTAATTGTGCGCCAACATTTTTAAATAAAGGTTTTTGAAAAGCAAACATAGTTGTAGCGCTTAGATTGGTAAGTTTCGAATAAATGGCCACTGTTTCCGATATAAGTAAAATACAGGTGAAATGAAGCAACTCGATTACTTAAAGGTTAAAAAGCAAAGTACACAGAAATATTGCAAATGTGAATGGTCCAGGTTTGTTGTGTGTATGTTTTTTTTTATATATATATTTTTTATTTTTGTGCAACGTAAAGGCAATCGATAAAGGTCCCGGTATTTAGCCTTTACTTTATGTGCCGCATGTATCAGGGAAGTTGTTTCAGATGCCCCTAAGCCACTCTGAAGGAATGCCACCTAGCCCCTCTAGTTTCCGTGCCTGATGAACAAAAACGACCCTGTACCACTGTAGACCATCCCTCCTCCTCGAAGGAGAGCATGAGTTCACCCCCCAATTTACACTGACTGCCCTTTGTTTTGACCCTTCCCTACACACGATCTGTAATACCACACTTGGGCGATCTATGCAATACACAGTCCATCAATGATTATCTCTCCCGCACTACCGGTCCCTCTGGGCTTAAACGCCGAGACGAAAGGGACTGCATCCCGCGGAGATAGGTCGAGTATGTGGTAAGTAAAAGCATTTTCGGGTTTATACGCGCTGATGTGTTTTAAAACGCTGCCCCCACCCCTTCTTTTTCCCTTCTTTTCTGCAGGTCACATCGGAACGTCGACTAAAGTATGGAGAAGACCTTAGCAACACGCCATGGTTCCGCACGGAAAAATTGTATATTGTCTATGGGGACTGCCCCTGAGAACGTGACGAATTTGTGTGATATGAATGCACGCGTGTATGCCCTGATATGTATAGCTCGACTGAATACACGTTGCACACGTTTGGATTGATAAGAGAAATGTTTTATGTATGACTTAAGTGATGATCGAACGGCCGATGGAATGGGGAAAAGGGGTCTGAACATGGTGCCTATACACGACGAACAAACAAAGATATAGCACTCCCTTACTTAGAAACGACTGTCTCTCTCTCTGAACCCAGCGACTGGGAGGGTGGCCTGAAGCAGAAACTTGGCGGATTATTGCAGTATGACAAAATATGACTCCAACCGGCACCCCAAATAATGCAACCAAGAATGACGTGCACCCATGAGTAAATTCATACGGTAACTAAATAGGGAAAGGTTCAGGAATATTCCGGGGTGAGGTTTACCCAAGTACCCTCCTCCTGGAAGACTAGGAATATTGTCAATGTTTAAGATTTACCACCTCCTTCTTGCACCCTCATAGACATGAAACTCAAAGCTGCCCCATTGTTCTCCCGACTGACACCCTCCGTTGCCTCAGCCTGGATACCCATTCGCTAAAAATGATTCGAAAGATCCCACCGTGAGTATTAGCCCGACCAGGTTAGTCCCCGAACAATTGACAAAGGTGTAAGTATTTGCAACCGAGGCCACCAGCAAAGGCAGCCAGATGAATTAAGTAGGATACTAAGGATGCGCAGCATGCAGGAAGAAATCTTTTTGGCCAAGTACTGTTCTATGTTTTGTCTTGGATTTTTGTCTATAATACATGTACTATTCACCCCCCCGCCTGAATTCATGTGTACGTAATGTATGGATCTACGTCGTCCCTCAGCCTGTGTTTCTATATAACTTGACCCCTGCTGTTCTGTGTTGTGTGCGCACTAAATGCCCTATTATTATACACGTTTCTCTCTCTCTCTCTCTCTCTCTCCATGTCGTACGTGTACCGAATAGTTCGTTTAAAATGCGGACGACTCTCTCTCTCTGAGGGTCCCCCTGTTCCCTCTTCCTTTATGTGGTAACGTTGTGCCCCGCCGGCACAAGCCTAATTGGTTTTTTAACACAAAGGTGTTTGGCAAAATTGACAGAAACTAAAACAATTGTAATTTGCCATATTACTACCTCTCCTTTCTGTAAAATGATGGAACTTGAATTGGCTAAGAAGGAAAGGACAGGTAAGACGACTGATGTCCCCTAATCTGGCCTTTTTTATAGGGGGACTATATGTCAGTGGCCTTCTGTTCTCAGTTCGTTAGAAACACAATCCCCAATGCCCAGATTGCCCCACCTCTCTGCACCCAAGTACGGATGTCCAAAGCGTCCTCGTTTCTCCCGATTGACCCCAGCTCCATACCCCGAAGTATAACTGATGACCCTGATTAACCGTTGCTCCCCGAGAAAAGAATGTTTAGCCTCTGTCCCTCTCTCATGATGATAGAAGACTGCCAGGGCTTGGGTTAGAAAGACGAGTCTCTACCGAAGGATCCGACTTCGAGTTTGATGGAATACGCAGTTGATAGGAGTCTGACTTCTCTCCATATACGTCATGAATGAACGCCAAATAGACTTAGTACAAACTCAGTAGAAATGCCCGCATACATACTCCATAGTGATAACTTCTGACCGTGACCGATGAACGTATCCCCAACTACTTAAGATTGGGGGCAGAATTGAAATGTATAAATGTCTTATCTTGCCAGTTCTCTAAAGCTTGTTTTGTACCCATTCAAAGATACACAATCACCGGAGGAGAGGGGCCGGACGTGACGCACAGCCTAGCCGCAGATCATGAAGCACATGTGACATCGACCAAAGGTGGAGCCGCAGAGCAACGAGACGCGGGACGAGGCACCACTCTCAAACACGGAAAATTAAAGGATGGAGGGCTGCCTCGAAGCCCTCCGCTTGCTGACCCACGCGTGCCAGAAGTCCCCGCCCCTTTGAGCCCGATTGATGGGCCTGCCTGCTCGTTATCCTTTGCTCCCTTGGTTTGTCTCAAAGATCTGATCCCACTCCGCCCTCTCTTCCCTCGATTATCCGACAACCCCCCCTTTTTTTCACATGGATTTTGACTCAGAGAAGAAGAACAGCATTTAGGTAGAATAGGGTTTGCCAAGGAAGGAGAAAGAAATGCAGGTGCCCAGCATGAGGCACCCTTAAAAAGATTAGTTAGGAAACAGGACTGTGGTCTAACAGCAGAGGACAGATCGCACCCTGCGACGTGTAAGGATGGATCCGAGCTGGACCTATAGCTCCACCGCCGGTGCTCAACAGCGCCAACGGAAGAAAACGAACTACTAGAGCCTACCAGTGATGGCTCGCTGCTAAAAAGACACTGTGGCGAAGACCCCCCCTCCCCTTTCTGAACTTTCTACCCCCCCTGACTACTTGCTTGTATTGAACTGAATTCCTCCCTCAACCACTTTGTATTGCTTTCAAAATGTTTCATTGGTCACTTTTGACTGTACACTGATACCGCCGGAGAGAGAGTCAGAACATGGTTCCATAATGTGTCGGAACATTTCCTTGATTGACTCCGACTGAGTCTCTAGACTCGTATATATAACACGACTAATGTAAATTCATCTGTATTGCACCTCGTCTATCGCATCAACTGCACATGGTTATATGCAATCCGCCAGTATTGACAAACGCTATTTCATTGACCACACATGGCTATATGTACACCCCGTCAGTTATGATAAACACGGAAATGAACTAACTTATGTTAAAAAGCGGCGACTGTGGAAAATGACAATGTATATGTACATAAGCGGCGTTCATTTGTGTTCACCATACCCCTCGCTGTAAGCAGAACGAATACCGCGAAGCATTGACCGCATCATCCCGCCAGCATAGGGCCATGCACGCATGTACACAACAGCCATTTTAGGCACAAAGGCCTCTCTGCCCGTTTGTTAAATCCCCAGTACGCCCCCCCGTTGAACACCCCCGCTCTCTCATGCATAGGCCATAAACCCTCTCCCTCTGCGCGACCCTGCTCTAAAAGTGACACCCCTGCCTGACCGACACCCCCTGCATTCCTCCCAGGAACACCCTTCCCCTCTTCTGATGACCCCCTTCGCTACACCTGGCCTCTCGACCCGGTCCCAAGTCATAAAACAAAGCCTCATGGATGTACCCCCCCCGGCCCCGCATAGCAAAACGTGATACACCAACCGAAGTGCCCGATATTATCGCCTGCCCAACCTTAGATCTGACCACCCCCTCTTGCCCTCTTGTCCTGTTGGAATGTCCGGCTGCAAGATTACAATCACATGTTACATTTGGGAGGGGAAACGACATCCGAGCGGCAGGTATGGGAATAGGCCTGAAGCTGGGATTCCAAACGTGCCTTTTCGTACTTCAAAGTTTCTTTATTGCAATAAGGAATGTTTGTGCATCATAAACCTGTGTATAAAAGACGGAGCCTCAGAGAAACTTGTTAGAGCACCTCTTGAAGACATTGTGCGCGTGTCCGAAATGACAGGCTCTCCTCATGAGAAATAAAAATCTGTTCTTGCACTCCCGCTTCCAGCGCCCGTCTCTTTATTCGGTAACTGACCATAATGGGAACTAAGAGGCGTCTTGTGCCAGCAGCCTGGGCATCGGTTGTAATCTGGGCTGTTTTTCCTCACAGCAGTCGCGTTTGAGAAGAGCTTCTGACACTGGTAGCCTTTCTTTCACAAGTTAAGCATAGTGTAAACCTCTGCAGTAGGGGCAATGTTTTTTGATAAATCATGTTTTAGTATAATAAAAGATGGAAAATAACACAGTTTCATGTCTCAATGACTTTGTTACAGGGACATCAGATGTAAAGATCCCATCCAAAAGCAACTCTTATCACAGAGTGGCCTCAATAAAGTCTCATATATGATACAGTCAGAAGACTTGCAACAGTAAAAGCAGTAAACACAATACATAACTGCAACAAAGGGAAGCGATTGAAAAGAACATGAAACGAGGAGAATAAACTGGCCTTGGTGTGTCTGGAAGGGCACCTCATATTCATTTAGCAATAAGTATTCTTCATCCGCCTTATTAAGGCACCATCACGTGTGGGGTCATGTGTCGCGTATTGTTTGTGTGATCTATTCTCAGGCAACAGAGAGAAGCGCCAAACTTATTTACAGTGTGAGCAGCCCTCGCAGTGAATAATGTTCAGGGCCGGACTTGAAACCAAAACCGGCCCTGGCAAAGTGCTCAGTCGCCCCCTCCCCCCTTCTCCCTCTCCTCCCCCTCTCCAGCGGGGTTGTGGGTACCCCCGAGCTCTTTGCCAGGGCCCGTTTTCTGCCTATTTTGTTACAGTGTCGATGATGCAAAATCGGCCCTGTAACAAAAATGGCCCCCAGGGGCCCAAAACCGGCCCCCACCCTTGCGGCGCACCGGAGGATTGCCCGGTGCCCGCTACGTCCAGTCCGGCCCTGATAATGTTCACAATTCTGTGCGCTATGTGACCAGACAGTGACTTATTGACCGTTTAAGCTACCACTCCGCTAACTATGTGTACTGTATTGTGAGTGTCCTCTAGAAAATGGCCCCTTATATCGGTGCATTCTTCTAACTTCTCTTTAAGTCTACATATGAACATTTCAGATTCCGCTACTTGATACATTTCTCTGATCCGGGTCTCAACAGCTGGGCTATCTGTTTTATGGAGGTGTTGTACATACTTTTGTATTTACCAAAACTGTTGCGAACCATTCGCCTTTCCACTCTGTGATTCCCGGGTATTCGGTGCGTCACGAGAGAGTGCACTGCTCCCGCTAAACTGGGTAGTAATCTCTGTTGTGTGAGTAGTTCTTGACAAGGCAGCGTTCCAATAAGCATGGAGGGTTGGACAGTTCCAAAGACATGAACAATATCACTGTTTATGGCTAAGCATTGCTAACATTGCAAGTTACCAGTTAGGTCTGCTTCAAATAGTCTATTATGAGCCCAGTGCCATCTGAGTAATACCTTCCAGCAGCTGAACTTGCGTTGGGCTTCTCAAGTAAACATTTATTATTCTTGTGGATAGGATAGCATAAGGATTTATAAAGTGCACTAATACCTGTAGGTGTCAAGATGCTGGGAGGTCGGAGAGGTCGGAGAGAAAAAGAGAGGCACTGAACTGCCAACTATGTTTAAAAAAGCCATGTCTTCAGCCGCTTCCTAAACATTGTGTAATATGTTGTACCTATCTACCTCTGTAATAGGCCGGCTATTGTCATGAGAGAGCTGTGCCCAGGCCTGGGATGCCAAGATTTAGCCGGGCACACAAAGCTGACCTTATGAGTTGCCTTAAATAATGTTTTCTTTGGTTCATTACATTCAGGCTGGTTATAGAACCTTGTTTTCTTTACTGTCCTTAGCCTCCTCCGAATGACTTTCTTCCCCTTTACCTTCCTTCGTCCTCTGACACTTGCCCCCTCCAATGGACATTAGCAACTGAATAGGTAATCTTGTTGCAGAGATAAGGTGCAAATGGGTGTTTACATTCTACTCACTGAACTCCGGTATTCAGGCAGAAATACCGCCCAACTTTAGGATCACCAGTGGGGGGGAGGATTGGGACAATGAGTGGGGGTACCAAATATACTTTTGCCCGGGGTGCACAAAGGCCGGCCCTGCCTCTGTACACATGGGACCTGATTTTGATCTTAGCGGTATTACCGCCATCTCACTGCAGTGGCAGTCCTTAGTACTCCACCGAGTCGATGTTCTTTTGCCCACCGTATTGAGATGCATGCATGCTGCCTCGCCGCCCACGTTGACAGACTGTTTCCCACCTCGGTCGTAGCACACAGCTGCTGTCATGGGTGGCTCCTAAGCTGGCGAATACTACTCCATCGGTGTCACTGCAGCAGATTCCCACTGAACAGATTACGATTTCACAGTTGTGCTAGTGTTTTACATGTTTATGATTCGTACGGTTCACTGTGAGGGTCCGTATCGCACGGATTTTCCCTTGCTTTTCGTACGGTTCGCAAAGATTTGGACGTATTTTTTTCCTACAGATCTTACTACACGATTCGGGCGGATTTGTATGATTCATACGGAAAGGGCTACGGATTCGATTCGTTGTACGGAGTAGTTTACCGAATCGGAATTGGCCCCATAGTGTTTGTACACACACATACACACACACACCCACAGGAACACAGTGAAAACACTACAAAAGGAGTATACACCAGTTTAGAAAAGTAGCCAATATTTATCAGAATAAATAAAAGCCCAAAGCGACAAATATCCAACATACACAAGTCAAAATATCACTTTTAAACAGTAAGCAGGTTTAGGCAATAGAAATCAATGGTGAGACATGTTTGCAGGGCTACCCATGTGGGTGGCACAATCAGTACTGCAGGCCCACTAGTAGTATTTGATGTGCAGGCCCTAGGTGCACCTGATGCAGTTTAAGAGGGATTTACTAGTAAATCAAATATGCCAATCATGAATGAACCAATCACTAATACAATTTAGACAGAGAACATCTGCACTGTAGCACTGGTTAGCGGTGGTAGAGTGCCCAGAGTTCTAAAACCAACAAACACAGATCAGAAAAATGAGGAGGAAGAAAGCAAAAGATTTCTGGATAACCAAGCAAATATGGGCCAGGTTCAACAATGCTGTAGATAACCTGGGCACAAAGGAGGAAATTAGGATGAGTTGGAATGACATGCAGGGGAAGTTGATATCCCTAGCTTCCAAGCATCACAAGGAGGCAAACAACACAGGTGGTGGTGATCCCAGGGCCCCAATACCATTAGTGCCCTGGGAGGAGAAGGTCTTGCAGATGATACATTCTGAAGGGTATACAGGAATACCTGGTGGAGTGGAGTCTGGTAAGTGACACTTTGAAAAGTAACAATAAAACTCAATATCCTGTTTGTTCTCAAATTTCCTGTTGCCCATGTGTCCTGCATAGATTTTCAGAGCATACAAACCTTAAAATATCAGAAAAGTGATGGTTTCTGTGGATGTATTGTGTTGTGTCCAAGATTACAGGTGTCAATCTCCATTGCATGTCACATGATGGTTTGTATGATAGAGGCATGCATGGTTCAACCACTTGTGCCTCTATCACACAGCCTAAACCACAAATGTGTCTTAACCACGCTTTCCATTACCATGTACGTTTGTGGTAAAGGCATGAATGGTAAAGGGGTATGATTGGCTAAGGTTGCGACCCCCAAACCCCCCATTAAACTACAAACTCCCTACAAGCCCCTCGGCCCTGAGGTCCAAAGACCCCAACCCCCTCCCCCCATGCTGTCCCTAACCCTTAGTTTACACTACCCGACCCCCTCCCACCTCTTTGCTCTCCCTAAAACTACCCAACCCCTTCCACTGCCAATAAGCCTAAAACCATAGCCTCTATTTTTAAAAACTACTGTGATCCTCCCCATTGCCCTACAAACTACCCCACCATCCCCTAAGCCCTAAAAACTGTCCTGACTACCCATTCCCCGCCCCCTGCCCTATGGCCTAAAACCCTGACCTTTAGCTAACACTGCACTGACCGACTCCCACCCCGGTGCTGTACCTAAGACTACACCAACCCCTTCCACTGCCCTTAGGACTAACACCATAACCCCCCTAATTAAAGAAACGACCCCAACTCTCTACCAGCCCTGTAAACTGTCCCTAAAATGACCCCATCCCCTCCAACTGCCCCTAAGTCTAAAACCATAACCCCTGTTTTTGAAAACTACCCCGATCCTCCCCTGAGCCCTAAAAACTGTCCCGACTACCCATTCCCCGCCCGCTGCCCTAAGGTCTAAAACCCTGACCCTTAGCTAACACTGCACTGACCTGCTCCCACCTCCACGCTGTCCCTAAGACTACCCCAACCACATCCACTTCCCTTAGGACTAACACCCTAAACCCCCTAACTAAAGAAACTACCCCAACCCTCGCCCAGCCCTGTAAACTGTCCCTAAAACTGTCTCCTCCCACTGCCCTTAAGCCTAAAACCATACCCCTAAAACTACCCTGACCCATCCCCTAAGCCCAAAAAACTGTCCTGACTAACCATTCCCTGCCCCTGCCCTAAGGCCTAAAACCCTGACCCTTAGCTAACACTACTCCGACCTGCTTCCACTCCAAAGCTGTCCCTAGGATTACCCCAACCCCTTCCACTAAGCCTAACACCCTAACCCCTAATTAAAAAACCTACCCCATCCCTCTTCCAGCCCTGCAAACTTTCCCTAAAGCTACCCCACCCCTTACACTGCCCTTAACACTAAAACCATAACCTCTATTCTTAAAAACTACCCTGAGCCCTAAAAACTACCCCGCCATCCCCATATCCCTAAAAACTGTCCCTCCTACCCATTCACTTCCCCCTGCCCTAAGGCCTAAAAACCTGACTTTTAGCATATGCGTGGTTAAAGCATATGCGTAGTTAAGGCAAGCATGGTCACGTTTGCATAGTTGGAACATGCATTGCTCTTCCCGCGTTGTTCCAACTGGTCCCCCGCATGCTGGTATGGTGCCTGTAAGTAGTACAACAACAAATAACCCATTGCCTATACGTGTGTCAAAATGTAAGTGTCTGGGCCTTTCCCACTGCCTATTTTCCACAAGTATGTGCCACTAACATTTTTTCAAGAGTTGTAAATTGTCTTTGAAATGACTACAACTACCAAGATGCCCTGTTTCTGTTCCGCTAAAGAATATTGCTATGTCATGCTGCTCATTCTCTCT
The DNA here is from genome assembly GCF_964261635.1 of Lissotriton helveticus. Classification (NCBI taxonomy): domain Eukaryota; kingdom Metazoa; phylum Chordata; class Amphibia; order Caudata; family Salamandridae; genus Lissotriton; species Lissotriton helveticus. The sequence goes on along the minus strand of NC_136063.1, from coordinate 2,054,997,163 downwards.
GTCCTAACAGATTTCAAGACATGGTAAAGTGTCATGTAATGATTAATCCCTGTTCAATGCTCACTAATGAAAAAGGGCTGGTTGTTTGCTGAATGTTGTCCTGTTCCACTCAACCAATTGCACTGAAGTCATGAGTTTCACTAATCAAACTGTGTTGCCACGAAATGCGTCATGTATGCAAATGACAATGCTGAATATAAGTGGTACTTGCAAATAGTGACACTACACTGTTCACATGATACCTACTGCCAAGCATCCATCTAAGTAGTGGAAATGTCAGCTAGGCCATGGAATTGTCAATTACACAACTCACCTCTTCACTGTTTTGGGATGAATGGTTTGGAGAGGTCAGGTACCTGCTGATTTGAAGTTCTACTGTTTGAAACTGAAAAAGGTTTGGGTAATATGTTCCGTTGCACTGGTAGCTATCATCACAATAATCTCGACCTATTTGTATCTACATTGTTTGCCGTTGTTTGCCTCAAAAGAATTGAATGTACAACACATACCTTTTCTAATAAGAATGTCCCCCATTTCTCGGTAGGTCAAATTGGCCAAGCACGTTGGCAGGTTCCAGCCACTCATAGACCATCCACTCCAGCCCATTATCAAGCCTTTAACAAGGACATCGCTCCTGGTGATATGGAGAAGCTAGAGCAGCCTGGCATATCGAGTCTGGGTGGGCCGAAGGCTCAAGTGACACTCCCTGAGCCCACACTGACACCTCCCAACCCAGCTTTGACACCTCAGCAACATGAAGACTCTACTTCCTGTGCCCCTCCACTGTGACACCTATCGTGTGCCCCCGGTCGTGGGAGATGTTGACACCACACCACCCCCAGGTCACTCAGGACCCTGGACTTAGGCACACTAGGCCAAGGGCAGAGGGTAGTAGGGTCAAGTGTCATGGGAGGGTGTTCATGGGCCAACATACTGAGTCCAATGGGGTCACTGACACTCAAACCAACATCAACCAAGTCTCGGGTGAATATCATTAGACCCAAGACATGACAGGCCAGGTATTCACCGAGCTCTGGGAGATGAAGCAGTTGTAGAGGGAGTACAATCAACAGATGGAGGCTCATCATTCTGATATGAGCTCCCCGATTGTGGTGCTGTAGGACAATCACACCCACAACACCACTGACTAATTGTCAGTGACATTGTGCTCCCCCTTGCAGTTCCACCATCAAGTGAGGCCTTCCCCGAGCCCCTGCACTCTTGAGTGCTGGTGTTCGAGGCCCTCCTCCACCCGCAGGTTTTACCTGCCCCTAATCCCTGGTGGTCCAGTGGACCTCTGTCTGCTTCCTCTCGCTCTGCTCTTTCTCTCCATTTTTACTTGTTTTTCACTGATTTCAATCTCCCCCTTTTACTCTCCTTCTGTGTCTTTCCTCCATTTTCTCTTGTTTTTTACTGATATCAATCTCCCCCTTTCACTCCCCCTCTGTCTCTTCTCCGTTTTCACTAGTTTTTTCACTGATTTATTCTTCCCCTCTCACTCTCCTTCTGTTTCCTCCCCACTTTTCTTGCTCCTTTCACTGCCTCATTGCTACTCTTTCCTCTCTTTTGCCTTTTCTGCCTGTTTTTCCCTGCTGCTGCAGCCCCCGTGGCCCCTCCCCCCAGCACAACCAACGCGACCGGCCCAATCCAGCTCCCCTCCCCACCTCCCAGCTGTCCAGCCCTCCCTGACTCCAGAGCGGACACGGGCAGTGGGCGCCTCACTAAAGGCAAGCCTGCCAGCGTCCGTCTGTGACCCGACCGTGACCGGCGCCAGGAACCCTAGACCTCCTCAACGCCAATGCTACGACCCAGCGGCACTCCACAATCTCAATCGATGACGCATCAACAACTGCAAGCTAGCATAACCAGCCAACACACACAGACCCTTCAGCTGTCACGGCTGCGAGCACACCTGCAGCACCGCCAAGACCACAGACCTGGCGCAACCCACCCACAAGACAACAACCCAACCGAAGACCCTGCAATGCATTCACCTCAACATCTGATCCCTCTACAACCACGCTACCGAAATCTGGGACCTCCTTGACAGCACCTCCCGGGATCTAGCATTTGTCAGTGAAACATGGATCAACACCACCTCAGGACTGGAAATCGCCATCGCCATTCCCCAAGGATACAGGATTTCCAGGAAGGACCGCCCAACCCAGCCTGGAGGAGGAAACGCCATTGTCCATAAATCTGCCTCAGCAGACTCCCTGATGAGCCCACAGACCTGATGGAACACCTTCACTTCAAGATACTGGCCAGCCCAACAACCACCCTCCGAGGAACCCTCATCTACCGACCCCCTGGAACAGCGGACTTTTCGCCAACTCCATCACAGACATCATGTCCCGGCATGCCATTGCGTCCACCAACTACACCCTACTGGGGGACCTCAACTTCCACCTCAACAACCAACTGGACCCCAGCCCCATATCCCTCCTGGACAACCTCCACAACATTGGACGCTGCCAGATCGTGACCGAACCCACGCACTCAGCAGGACACACCCTCAACCCCCTCTTCACAACAGGTGACTCCATCACTTTCAGCCACACCACCTTACTCCCATGGACTGACCATCGATGCGTCCACTTCACCCTCAGAACACCCACCATCCACAGACACCTGCACCTGCTCCCATGAAGAAACTGGACCAGAATCATGGACGACCAGCTAACCTCATCACTCAGCAACTCCACCCCAACCATCGTGGAAAACAACGATCCCAACACCGCAGCCCGACCCTGCACGGATGGATCGCCGACAGTGCCAACATCATAGCCGCCCTCAAGAAAAATAACAACACCCATGCCAAGAAAGCCAGCTGGTTTACCACCGAACTTCAAGAATCCAGACAGACGCACTTGCCGCCGCCTTGAAAAGGCCTGGAGGAACACCAAATCCACAGAAGCCTACAACAACTTTAGATCCGCTACCAACGCCCACCACCAACTCATCAGAAAAATGAGGAAAAAAGCAATTGAAGACAGAATCTCCACTCACGCACACAACAGCAAGAACTCTTCAACATCATAAAGGAGTTTGCCCTACCCACCAGCGAGACCACAGACATCCCTCCCCTACAAGATCTCTGCAACAAACTCAGGACCTTTTTCCACCACAAAAGCAAGAGCATCTACGACAACTTCGACAAAGACAACCAACACACTGAACCCTCACCAACCCCCCTGACAAAATAAAGCCAGCGATCAACAACTGGACAGTCCTCACCACCAAAGACACACTGAAGACAATGAAGTCAATCCACTTCGGGGCCCCACGGACCCCTGCCCCCACCACATTTTCAACAGAACCACCGACACCATTGCACCCATGCTCTGCCACACCATCAACCGCTCCCTGGCAACCGCCACATTCCCCGACGACTGGAAACACGCCGAGGTCAACCTCCTCCTGAAGAAACCCTTGGTGGATCCCACCGACCTCAAAAACTACAGACCCATCTCCCTGCTCCCGTTCCCAGCGAAAGTCATTGTGAAAGCCATCAACAGCCAACTCGCCACATTCATCAAAGAGCACAACATCCTCGACTCCTCCCAAGCCAGCTTCATTAAAAATCACAGTATGGAAACCGCCCTCCTCGCTGCAACAGAAGACATACGCACCCTACTGGACAAAGGAGAAACAGCAGCCCTCATCCTACTCAACGTCTCAGGGGTGTTCGACACAGTTTCTCACCGCACCCTAAGACACCATGACGCAGGGAACCAAGACAAGGCCCTCAACTGGATCAGCTCCTTCCTCTCCGGCAGAGCGCAGTGGGTCAGACTCCTCCCTTTCTTCTCCGACCCTACACCTACCACCTGCGGAGTCCCCCAGGGAGTCCTCCTTCAGCCCAACACTCTTTAAGGTCTACATGGCTCCGCTCGCCCCCATCGTCAGAACCTACAGACTCAACATTGTGTCATAAGTAGATGACACCCAACTCATCCTCTCCCTATCCAATGAACCCAATACAGCCAGACACAATTTTCAAGAAGGTATGATAGCTGTCACCAAATGGATGAAAAACAGCTGCCTACAACTAAACACTAACAAAACAGAAGTACTCATCATGGGCCCAAGCCCCGATGCATGAAACGCCACCTGGTGGCCCCCCACCCTCGGAAGCCCGCCCACTCCCACGGACCACGCACGCAACCTGGGAATCATCCTGGACTCCGACCTCAAAATGGACCACCAGATCAACTTCGTCTCGTCCTCCTGCTTCCACACCCTTTGTCTCCTATGTTAGACCTTCAAATGGATCCCCCTTGAATGCAGAAATACCGCCACTCACGCCCTGGTCACCAGCAGACTTGACTACGGCAATGCACTCTACACTGGGATAAACAAAAACCTCACTCGCAAGATACAGAACATCCAGAACGCCATGGCAAGACTGGTCTTCGACCTGACAAGACACTGCCACATCTCCCATCACCTGCGCACACTCCACTGGCTCCCCATTGAAGCTGGAGTCACCTTCAAGATGCTCACCCATGCCCACAAGGCCCTCCACGACACCGGAGCAGCATACCAGAGCAGCCAACTTAAATTCCATGCACCCCAGAGGACCCTACGATCTGCCCAGCTCCCCTATGCTGTGGTCCCTTGCATCAGAAAGACCAGATCGGGAGGCCCCTTCTTCTCCTTCCTCGCGGCCCGAGCCTGGAATGCCCTGCCGCTCCACCTCAGACAGACATCACTCCAGATCTTCGCAAGTGTTAGACCTGGCATCTTTGGCGTGGTTTCCCCTGTCTTTTTGCCTCTGCCTCCTGTATTTTTGACGCTCTGCTGGATTTCGTTTTTGGTGGTGTAGATGCTTTGGGCACTTAGCCACTGCTGATCAGTGTCAAAGTGCAAGTACTCCCTGGATAAATTGTTATTGTAATTTGTTATCCATGATTGTCATATTTGTATCACCAATACGTCCCTAGTAAAGTGCAGTGAGTGTGCCAAGGCGGGTGATACAAATGCTACTAGTGGGCCTGCAGCACTGATTGTGCCACCCACATGAGTAGCCCTAAAATGATGTCTCAGGTCTGCCACTGCAGTGCCTGTGTGCAGTCTGTAAACTGCCATGTCCTCCTGGTCAGTGTCTCTACTGACCAGGCCTAACCCTTCCCTTTCTGTACACATTGGCCACCCCTATGCAAGGCCCAAGGTACCCCCTTGGGCAGAGTGTAGTGTATGTAAAAGGTAGAGCATGTACAAGTGCAGGTGACATGCTCTGGTAGTGAATTACAGCCATTTTTGTTTTTCACTATTGTAAGGCTAGCTTGCCCATAGGCTATCATGGGGAATGCTGGCTACAGTGGTTACCTGCATATCTTCCTATAGGAGCAAGATAGGACATAAATGTTTGGTATCCCTGAACTCAGAATGTAATAACACATCTTTTAGGAAAGGTGGTTTTTAAAACCTGTGTTTGAGAACAGCACTTTTAGATCTTTCTGTGTGCCTTGGCCTGTTTGTGAATTGACTGTCTGGTTTGTGAGTGGCAGGGGCTGGGTGGCTCCCTGAGGCTGAGTGGGCCATCCCTGAGCTGAATAGCTCCATCTGCATCTAGAGTGGGGGGAGGGGGTATCACCTGGACCTGAATAGGGCTGTGTCTGCCATCCACAATGCTGCCTCAACCACCTGCCCAACGGCTGACAACCCTCCCCTCTCCCTAAAAGGAAAAGAGAGGCAAGGAAAACAAAGTGCTCAAGAAACATCCAGAACTGGTTCAGACTGGGCTCAGAGCCCTCCTGCACAAAGGGAAAAAAGACTGTTTGGGGTATAAGTACAGGACTCCAGACTACAGAAAATTAGATCATCCTGGAATCAAGAAGGAACCTCTGCCAAGGAGAAAGCTGGAAGACTGAAGAAGGAAGACTGTCCTGCTGTTGATTTGCTGGACTGACCTGCATTTGCTTTGCTGCCAAGGACAGGGGAAGGACTTTGCTTTGTGCTGTGTTCCCCTGCTTGAAGGAATGTCCAAGGGCCTTAAGAAGAGATGTCTCCCTGTTAAGAAGTCCCAGGAACACAAGGACTTCACCCTCAGCTTCCCGGAACTCTGCTGAGAGAGTCCTGTCCTTCCTGGAGTGCTTACTAGGAAGTTGTACCTTGTTGGGTAGCTGGAAACTAAGATTTTAAAGACTTTCTGCAAGTTTTAACACATTGCTCGCTTGTGGCGTGCATCCCTGTCAGTGCGAGGAAATTCCCGCCGCTACGAAGGCCGAGATCATTGCACCGCCTGTTGCCGCTGCCAGAGTCGTCGCATCATTCGCTTGCGGGACACACCAGTCCGGTGCGGGAAGATTACCATCGCTGCGAGTATCATCTCAGAGCCTGCCGTCACTGGGTGAGATCGTCGCACCACTTGCTTGCGGACCGCATCACATCGCTGCCAGAGTCGTCTCAGAGCCATCGCTTCAAGGGGCCACAAGAGGAGAAGTTCGGCGCTGAGCCGCGCAGCGTCGCTACACCGGAGATTGTCGCCGCCCCGAAGATCGTTGCATCGTAGCTTTTGCAAGCCGCTTCCACCGAAACCAGTGCACCGGAATCCACCCAAGGCATCGCATCCCTCCCCATACAGACCGGAGTCACCGCAATGCGCCCACTACGTCCAGCGGGGTTGTCGCATCACCTCCCCAGGGTCTCAGGAGTGACGCATCACTTGTTTTTTAACGCTACAGCTTTCACTTGGAAATTTTGTTGCATCTAAAGGTACTGTTGGCTAAAACGTGACGCACCTGTGGATTATTTTAACACAACCTTAAGAACTCATTTGAAACCATATTCTTGAACTGTGTATGTTGGATTTTTTGTCGTTTTGGTCTTGTGTAGTTTAGATTAAATACCTTTATTTTTCAAAACTGTTGTGGTGTTTTCACTGTGTTACTGTGAATGTTTGTACAAATACTTTGCACATTGCCTTCGATAAGCCTGACTGCTCGTGCCAAGCTACCAAGGGGGTAAGCAGGGGTTATCATCAAAGTTTCCTCAGGGCGTACCCAGAGTATCCAGCTAGATACGTTCGTATCACAGACCGTCAAGGTAGTCAAGGGCGTACCACAGGGATCTGTGCTAAGTCCGACCCTGTTTAATGTGTACGTAACCCCATTGGCCGATATCATCAGGGGCCATGGCTTTCAAACTATCTCATATGCGGACGATACGCAGCTAATCGTCCCGATTGGGGAGGATATTATATCCACCCAATCAAGGTTCAGAAGCAGCATCACTAGCATCGCTACCTGGATGAGGAGGAATTTTTGACAACTCAACTCCTCAAAAACTGAAATCTTGCTGTTTGGGAAGGCAGAGACCAACTGGTCCCCAGAGTGGATGCCCCCGCACCCAGGAGTTGTGCGAAGAACCTGGGCATTAAGATAGACAATAGGCAATCCATGGGGGAACAGGTCAAGACAGTCTCAGGTGCCTGTTTTGGCACAATGAGAATGCTTAGGAAGGTCTTTCCGTGGATCCCTTTGTCAGCAAGGAAGACCCTTATCCAGTCACTCCTGGTGAGTCGGCTGGATTATGGGAAGATCTTTTATTTCCACTCCAGGTAGTGCAGAATACTGCGGCCCGCCTTGCCCTCAATAAACCGGCAAGGACTCCATCAGCCCCACTGCTGCATCAGCTACACTGGCTCCCGGTGAGGAAGAGAGCTATCTTTAAGATGCTCTGTGTAGTCTTTAGATCACTACAGGGAAAGGGCCCTGCCTACCTTAGGAATAAACTTAGGTGGTATCAGCCAGCCCGACAACTAAGATCTAGCAACTCCAATTTTCTGTGTACCCAGAAAATACGGAAGGCACGTATTGGAGGTAGAGCCTTCTCCTACCTGGCAGCCAGCCATTGGAATATGCTTCCACAAAATCTCAGGTCCTGCAGGGAATTAACCAATTTTAAAAAACTGTTGAAGACATGGCTCTTTTAAATACATATCCTCATGATCTTTCTCCTTGTATAGCGCCGAGAGATCCTTTCGGGGATGATTCGTATGCGCTCAATAAATCCACAAATAAAAAAAAAAAAAAAAAAAGAGTGTACCCTTCTTATCCTGACTAGAAGCAATGGTCTATATTTGGACAGTGGGACCTACCACTGCCAACCAGAGACCCCCAGTTCTAACAGCAAGAAACCTCAAAATTTGGCTCTTCGACATATCCCCCTCCCCCTTGATGGACTGGGGCCTGCTTACACCCCCCCATGCCTTGAGACCATTATGGGTGAGTAGTCGCACTTAACAAATGCCTGATTGATTGATTGACATGTTCAGGGCTTTCCCTTCCTGTGGTCCTACCACATCAGAGCCATTGGCAACGGCCGTGGCTACAGGAAGGGAGGCCCAGCCACCGGAAAAACCTCCTGCAGCCCCATAGCACCTCCAGCTGTGGACCCCCCCGCCCCGGAATGTCCACACAGATCATCAGGAGGTGAGGATGGTAAGACCTCCTCTACAGCCAGCAAGAAACCTAGATGCAAATGTTCTCCAGTGTGTGCCTACCATTCAATTTGTGGACTATTTCTGGACACATTTGTCTTCCTGATGTCATTAGTATTTTGAACATTGGAATTCAAACAATTTTATATCTACAACTAGGGCTTCATTCAGCATGACAGACTTCTTCACTTTTTTGCTTTGCTTTTGTTATATTCACCCCCTTTTTTCATCACATTTTCTAGTCAAACTATCAAAACTGATGTTGTATATCTCAACTCTATCAATGCATTTGAGTAATTCCATCATAACTTGACAATGACATATATCAAAAGACTGTATCAGCATAGATGATTTGCAAGTATGTATTGTTTATTTCAAGTTTCAAAACATGAATACTAGTCTGCCAATATTTGTACAAACATAACAATCCCTGCATTAGACTGATACTCATTGCTATTGTTCAACTTTCCAGTTCCAAACCTTGCCATCCGGAAAGAAAGGATATGTCCAAAACAATAGGATAGTATAGGCCAACTTTCATTGATCCATGTCATCTGCTGGAGTCTTTTCCTACACATAGTGTGCTGTTTCAAGAACAGGACAATAAACTAAGGGGTAGTGAGTCTTTTCTGTTAGCACAATTCATGTTTTATTATGGGGCTAGGAGGATAACAGTGTTGGTGTTTGATGCTAACCCATCACCCACTTAGTTTTAAAGCAGTTGTGCTGAGTCAGGTTTTAAATGAAGAAGTTTTGCTCATGGTAACTCTGTAAGTATTGCCTCCATGTGCATTATGCCCAAGGTAGAATCGTGCCTTTAGAACTCAAATTATTCCTGGTGACTGGGATGACATTTTCATGCCGTAACTAAAATCAATAATTAAAATCAACTTGTATTTATTCTCATTTGGGACACTACTCATAGCTGTTTCTGAGATGAGTGTTGGGCTCAAAGTAAACATTTTAGGCACACAAACACTGTATACATTGCTTGCTTTCATCAATGTTGAAGCTATCCTATTTATGTACGAAGTAGTGGTACGGTGCCCCATGTCATTCCGTGCCTCTTTTTGTTTCATAACTGTCTCATAGCTGTCTCATTAACAACCTCATTATCAGTGCTCCAAATTGCATGCTCTGGCGTCTGACAAGAGAGATTTCATTGCAAATCTTTCGTGTAGCGAAAACTTACCAAGGTCTTAAGCAAATGTTATTAAGGTGTGTACTACTGTAACCCACAATCTCATGCCAATAAACACTTTCGGCCCTCTAGTGAAGATCTCAACTTGGCCCCTAGGGATTCTTAGAGTATGTTTCTAGAACAGGTGGTGCAATCTATATTTAGCCCTGTTTCTCAGCACCATAGCATGGGAAGCAAGCTTCAGCACCTTTTCTCAGTAGATAACTGAGTACTCATCGATTTTTTGAGAGAATTGTTCAGCAGTGAAGGAATTCCGGAAACAATAGTCACAGACAATGGTGTTCAATTCACCTCAGTGGAAATGAATGAACTGGGCATCAAACATGAGAAAACTGCTCTATATTGTCCCAAAGCCAATGGCTTGGTTGAAAGGACAAATTGTATGGTTAAAGAACACATTCAATTGGCTGTAGTAAATGGCCATGATGTGGAAAAATCCTTACGGGAATGTATTTGGTCGTATCACACCTCTCCTAACTTAGTAACTGGAAGAGAACCAAGCACTAAAATGAATCCCCTATGGTTGGGTGGGGGGAGACCTGTTTCCACCAATACACAAGAAATAGGTACTAAGATACAAATACATCAACTCAATTATAAAAATCTATATGACAGGAAACATAGTGACAAGGAAAACTATTGGAAAGTTTGTGACTCTGTAAGGGTCAAAATACCAACCAGAGAGAAGGTAAACCACAGCAAATTTTACCCGACGCATCAACTGACAAAGGCTTATAAAAATGTTGTTCAGATTGACAAATGGTCAAACATGGAGTGGAGGTAACCTAGTAAAAGTTGATACTGACTAGCATGAAATATTGTGGAATTATTAACTCATTGTTATAACATTCCTTTCCTTTTGTAGAGTTCTCTCGTGTACTTGGATTGAGTACCGGTGTATTTATCTCTCTGTATTCGAAATATAAGCTTTACTGTATTGCAGATTAGAATGTTTTTGATATATTAACTCTTCTTATGTTACCTTATGCCATTCTGTTTTTCATTGTTCTTTTACACATTTTTATAACATTTTTGCTGTGTTTATCGTTCATTACCTACATCGTAATGCTTCTAGTCTTTTCCTCGTCATAACATTCTTTTTCCATCCTTTGATCTATTCACTGGCCACAGGGAGATGAGTTGTATTCTTCTTATCCTTCCTTTGTTTTCCTACCTCCTTAGTACACTCCATTCCCCCTACTCCTTTGGAATGCTCCACTGGAGTGTGCCTTAGAATGTTGGCATAAGTACCAAAAAACAATCTTCACAAGGAACTCATTTTGAATATCAATGACAATTTTCGCAATTAAAATAATTGCAATGCTTAATCACACAAAAAAATATATATATACTATATGTCCATGCGTCAGTCAGACCGATCATATAAATACTTTTAGACAAGCTCACAGAATTTTCAAATAGTTATACCTAACTTCAGCCGAAGTAGGCACATTTATTTTCACAAAAGAGTAAACACAATTTAATGATTTTTCTAATATTTTTTCACATAAAAACTGTTTTCGTGACACCAAGTGTAGTGACCATAACCATATTTACAGTGAACATTAAGTGACATATTCAAACATAAAACGGTTATCAGTAGGTTTCACAAAAGGACAAATTGTGAGTATCAAGATAAAAAAAATTTGGGAAGTTGTCTCTTTTCGTAATTTCCTCGACGGCTTTTCGACCCTCTCTAGATACCGGGTCTCATCAGGACAGTGTATCTGGGGACAGTATTTGGATGTAATGCGATGGCGTATCCAACGATATTCAATCTTGCATCATGAGAGTAGATAACAGCGGTAAGGGGAGTATGCTTCTCGCGTATATTAATGCTTAGTTATCTCATCCACTAAGTAGCGGTAAGAGTCGGGAGCATTTGCTTCTCCTCGTCTGCTCGGCTGCGGCATTCCCTAGTCACGAGTCGTGACTAGCGAATGCCGCAGCCGAGCAGACGAGGAGAAGCAAGATTGAATATCGTTGGATACGCCATCGCATTACATCCAAATACTATCCCCAGATACACTGTCTACTTCGGCTGAAGTTAGGTATAACTATTTGAAAATTCTGTGAGCTTGTCTAAAAGTATTTATATGATCGGTCTGACTGACGCATGGACATATAGAAGGGTCATCCAGTATATATATATTTTTTCGTGTGATTAAGCATTGCAATTATTTTAATTGCGAACATTTTCATTGATATTCAAAATGAGTTCCTTGTGAACATTGTTTTTTGGTACTTATGTACTTACCCAGTTCACAAGGACATATGGGTTGCTCTTGTTACTATAAATATTAGAATGTTGGCATGCCTTTACAGTTCAGGGAACGGATGACTGAATAAAGATGCACTTAAACTTACCTCGTCTCAGCGTCTTCAATTACAATAGCGTGACACCCCTAGAGAACTTCTTGGCATGTTGTTCAAGGCACTTTGTACTCCATATAAATGTTTAACCCAACTACCACCCGAACCTAATACTGTTGCTGTTCAAGATTGCTTTGAGTCCCGGTTTTTCCTTTCCACAACAAAATTTCCCTTGCGCTGGTATGGAGAGGAGTACCGCAATGCTACACCCAAGCCTCCCATGGCTTTTGCAAGCCTGAGAGCTAAATGCTGGGTCACGGTCAGAATGTAATGTGCCAATTGCGTATGTCCCTATAACCAATTCCAAATCTTTGGTAACGGTACAAGCTTAAGACGAGCGCTGGGGCCACACCCATAGAAATCTCGAGCAGGAATCCACTGCAACCATGATGTACCTGTGAGCCCTATCTGCTTGTGAGGGGCCACAGTGGTCCAAATAAACACACGTGGTTTGTCTGATATCAGCAATGGTGTCTGTGCTGGATATGTTATGGTTATGGTCACTTTTCGTGATGTACTAATAGCGCATATGCGTCCTCCATATTTACAAGGACAGGAAAAGTCACCCTGTGTAACTTTCCCTCTCTTTGTAAATACAGCCCATTCACACGCTGCACTTTGCATTGAAGGGGCGTTTAATGGGTGTTGCTGTGGGTGTTCCCATGCAATACAAATGGAACAAGACACATCTCTAGATTTACAATTTCATGAGGTTCGTTAGCGAGGCGCAACAAGGAGAAATGTTTTAATTTCTCCCAGTTTTTCCCTCTTTCAATGCGTGCTGCATTCTACAGCACTCATTGAAACAGGAAAATGCCTGTAGTGATTGTTTTTGTGCAGGAAGGTGCCCCTTCCTGCACAAAAAACAATCTGCCTACAATGCAGGCATTCTTGCGCCATGGTGCAAGGGTGCCTGCACCAGCGCACAGCTGGGGTTTGTGCTCCAGTGCAGGGGGAAGCCCAGAGATGTGACATATTCTTGTAAATATGTTGCATCCCTGTGCTTCGGAAGTGCCACAGCGTGATGCAGCCAAAGGGCTTTTGGCGCCATGCTGCTGCACTTCCTTGAAGATCTACCCCATAACCTTTAGTCTGCTGTGTTAATCCTGGCCACCAATAGCATTGTTTCAGCAAGGAAACAGTCACCATAACCCCTGCCTGCGTGGAACCCAAACCTTGTGTGCAGCTAACATTAAGCCTATTCTGCGATCTATCTTTGGTATTACTCTATCCCCCACTCCGTGAATCTGAGCAAATGGAACATTGTGTAGTGTAGTTCCTATAGTCCCAATAGGCTCTGCGCATTGGAATAATATCTTCAGTAGTTTAGACGTAGGACTGAGGTTAACTAGGTCTCTACTGACTATATTAGACTTAAGTTTTTTGCCAGCTAGCTCAGAGTTCACTAGAAACGTTCTCGAATAGGCAAGGAGGAGTTTAACCTCCCTGGATAGACAAGAAGGGATTTAGTTTCTGACAACCATAAAACATGACAACTTTGCTCTCCCTGAATAGGAGTATATCTCTAGAGTCGTGTGAAAACAAAAGACAGCTATTTCACTCAGTCAAAGGTGCGTACTTAGTTTCACCAGATTGCAGAGAAAAAGAGAGACGGGCGTTTTCAATAAAAGGTGTTATTTATTGAGCAGTCTCTTTCCTCATACAAGAGAAATGAATTGCTACAATTGCAATACTTATGGTTAAGTAAAGTGCATACAGTAAAGCAGGATTATTAAATAATACTGTAAAAGCATTGATATGGTTTCTTAGCCATATGATACTTTAAAATGGATAAAATAGATACATACATATATACATTGACTAATCGTACTCAACTGGTGCTTCTAACTACGCCTACCCCGGTGTACCTGACCTAAGCCTAATACATGGGAGGGAGTAAGTAAGTAGCAGTTTAGGTTAAGTTTGTTTTGCCAATAATCTGACACAAGAATTCTCTGTAAGGGTTTAGTCAGTTCAGTACCTGGGTATTAGAAGGCAGGAGGGCTGGTATCCTCTCTCAGGACTCGGTATCCCAGTCACCCGCAAGGGTAGGCTGGAAACGCCGGAGGCTGGATTTCTCGGCAAGAGAAAAGACAGCGTCTTTCTCAGCGCGTCAAAAGGGAGGGGCAGCGTCCGTGGGCTCTCGCATCAGCTGGGCTCTTCGGAAGTAGATAGCTGCACTGCTCCAGGATTACCACCGTGTGTTTGCTTAAGGCAACGTTGGTATATTTATACCTGAAAGGTGCCGGGTTTGACGTAAGGCTGGACATAAGACGTCAATAAAGATGTCACTAAGAACTGGTTGTTCTTACAGTGCTTTACAGGAGTGCTAGGATGAAATCAAAACAAAGCAGCGGGGATTTCCCAGGTTGCTGGAGGCTTGGATTTGTTTAGAGAACTCGGTGTGCTTTCTAGGGGGCTGGAGGAATAGGCTTGCTTAATGTGACAGCATGCGCTATGACTGAATTATGAAAAAGGGTTTCTATGCTGTTGCAGGGATATTATTGATTTATAACCGGACAAGGGCAAACAATAGGATATTGATTCAGGTACCTAGATAAAACACACTACAATTGTTCGCACCTAACTTTCAGAATTGCTGATTTATTGCGTGTAGCAATAATTGCAACCATAATATCACCGTCTATTCTCGATTTTGAGTGAGAGATTGCAGCTACGGAAGCCATGCGTACAGCTCCTTTTGCGGCTTCATCAGCCAATGAATTCTCTTCAATGTGAATGCCATCACGTTGATGACTCAGTGTGTGTATGATGTGAGCAATCTATAGTTCGTTTTCCAACTCCACTACCTGTTCCCATAGCGTTTTGTGCTTAATTGTGCCACATTTTGCATCTTGGAACCCATTTTGACCCCAGTGTTGTAAGTACTCAATGTACGACTATACACAGTAAAACGAATCACACACAATTAGGGGCCGATTAGGATGGCGGTTTTTCCGCATCCTCCGGGCCGGCGGAAGTGTCCGCCGGCCTGGAGGATGCGGAAAAACCGCTGCGGAGCCTCCAAAGACCCACCGCCAAATTAGGATGGCTGGTGGGTCTGGAATTCCGTCCGCCGCTTTTCCGCCGCGGTCGGCTTCCGACCGTGGCGGAAAAGCTATAACATGGCAGGCGGTGTCTATGAGACACCGTCCGCCATATTAGGATGTTCGTGAATACATGCTTTTCCACGGCGGCTTTTCCGCCATGGGAAAGCATACGGACATTCACTTTGGGGGCCCGTTGCGGGCCCCCTGGGTGAATGGGGGGTGGGGGGTGCACATGGGGGGTACCTATGGTACCCCCCTGCATTTGCGTGCACAAAGCAGCAGGCACCGTGCGGTGCCGGCCGCTTTGTGCATGTAAATGTAAAACATGCTTTTTTAACATTGCGGCGGGTGCGGCGGGTGCAGCTTGAAGCTGCACCCGCCGCAATGTTAAATATAGAGGATGTGACCGCCACCCTGGCGGTCACATCCTAATCAGCACGGAGGGAACGCCGCAGCCCCTGCGGACGTTCCCTCCTCCTCAAGGGTGGCGGACGGACGCAAGTCCGTCCGCCATCCTAATCGGCCCCTTAGTGTGGGGGATTCTCGATCCGTATTTACCAGTGCCAGTAATAGAGCTTTTAATTCTGCTAGCTCCGCCATGCAATCTCCTAGAGACTGTGCTTTTGTACAGCTTGGATATGATTTTCCATCCTGCATGCGTCCTTTAATTATTGCGCATGCAGCGCTGTATTGTTGTTTACTTCCAATGGCCGGCTGTACAGATCCATCAGTGTAAATTATGTATTTATTCTGATCTAGATGGATTATTTAATTTGGGAGAAAATATTCTTGTTCGTGTAGCAGGAATGCTTTTGTTTTTAGACTTGGGTCATACCTGTATTCAACGTCAGTTGCAGTGAGAGAATTAGCCAATTGTATCCATCTCGATGTAAGGCTTTTGCATTAGGGAAGCTTGCCTTAGTTGCAGCCTCTAAGGCCAGGACTGGAGTCATGACAATTATTTGTTTCCCGTGAGCCAGTGTTCTTTCTCTCACTACAGCAGTCTGCACCGCTGTCAGAATTTTTTCTGTAGATGCAAAACGCATCTCAGCAGTTATGTACAAATGTGACTTGTATGTTATTGGTACTGTGTCACCTTCTTTGTATGTTAGGGAGGTATACCCTGATTGACCCGCAACTATGCGGATCACTAAGTTGTGGACATTCATGCGTGTTTTTAAATGTTTAGATGCTATTATGTCCGCTTGTAAGGAATGTAGCATATCTGTGTGTTCCTGTGACCATTGCCTAACTGAAAAATATGGTCTTATTAGATCGTAGAAAGGTTTAACCCTTACTGCGTAATCAAAAATGTATGCTCTTCCATAATTCAGGAATCCCAAGATTGATTGTAAATTTTTCAATGATTTTGGAGCAGTGCATATGTTTTTAAAAAGTTAGCTGCTAAGTTTTTCCCTTCACTTGAGAGCTCATATCCCAGTAATAGGACATAGAGGTGGGCTATATTTGATTTCTTAAAATTAAATGTATAGCCATCAGAGGCGAATCCCAATATTATGGTATTCACTCTTGTCAAGTGTTTCCCCAATATCATCCGTTAGATAAATATCATCCACATAGTAAAATGCCTCTTTATCCAGATTTTGAAGTAATCCAGTTACTCTGGCTGAAAACAACCTCTGGCTGTTCTGATACCCCTGGGGGAATCAACAGAATTGACCCTGGGAGACTAACACAGATAAAGCAGTTAAAAACCTGCTTTCAGTCGCTATATTTAGGCAGAAGAATCCATTCAAGATGTCTAGTGTGGTTTTGTATTTTTTCCTTCACAATGTTATTCATTATTGCGGCACTGTGTGCATTTTGTACTGCAAACGTTTTTGTGCAAGTGTTTAAATGTCTGTAATCCAAAACTAGATGATTTGAGTTGTTAGGTTTCATTACGGGAAACAATGGAGAGGTGCAAGTTTCAATCACTGATTGGTATTCAAGTTGATCTAAGATCTCTGGCCTGCTTTTTGCCTTCTTGCTTTATTGGATACTGCCTCTGTAGAGTCAGAGTAGTTTTCACTGGTAATTTGTGGTGGGTTGAATCCTCTTCTCATTCAACATGTTTTTGATATAATGCAGGAGCTAGGGCCACCGCCCACTCCTGTATATATTTATATTTTAGATACTTGGGAACAGGCTCAGAAAAGGCTGGCAAAATAACTGTTTCCCCCCTAGGGCAATCTATAACGAATGCTGTCTGCCAATCTTATTCAGCTAAAAGAATGTCAGAGCCAAACGTCAAGTTCTCCCAAAAGAGACTTCCAACTTTCCTGGGCTTGTCCCCTTCCATCTGGAGTGTTATTTCATATAACCTATGTAGGAAGCCTACCCTAGTATCAGCTGTTTCCATCATAATATAATCATTCACGTCCGCTGTCACCAGAAATCCCATGAGGTTCTGGTGAGCTATTGTTACTTCTGCCGTACTGTATAGCATCGTCAGAGCCCATTCCCCATTCAGTAGTTGAGTTCTCAGAATTCTAGGCATGTCTGATCTTTAGACCAGCAACTTTCTTCTTTTTGAATTGAGGTTTTGTTTTTGGTTTGTCTTCCCTTTTGAAAGTATACTCCGGAGCGTGTTGCTTGTCTCTGGACTTTGTACAGTCTACTTGTCTGTCTGAACTTCCTTCCCTCTTAGAGTTTTTTGTTGAACCCTGAAAGGAACGAGAGGAACATGTATCAGGAGCCTGATAACTGTCAGGCATTCTAATATTGTCCCTATTCCTAAGGTTATATATTCCTTTCAGAGGCCTGTGGAGGAGACCTACCTCTGGATTGAGATGTATATTCTTTATTCTTTTGCTTTCTGTTATTGTCCCACTTCTTCTTCGAAGAAGCAGGTGTCTACTTGAAGGTACCCTTTCCTGGACCACCCATCAGCTGAGGATTTTCTGCTTTCCCCCCAAACTGTCTCTGTCTAATTCTGCATATGTACTCTCAAATATTTTGGGTAATTCCTGTTGTAAAGGACTGAACTCCCTTAGGCGTTGACAGACTGTCACTGATATTGCTTCCCTCTTCATATTTGCTAATAATATAACTTATATCTGGGCAAAATTACCAAGTATTTTCATCCCCAAGTTTAAACAGGTTCTGCTCCATACCCATTCTGTATTTGTATTAATACATCTGGTATTACTGCTAACAACAGGATACCATGAGTTCTGGTATATATGGCAGCAAAAACTGTACCCCAAGAGATACAGTCCTCTATTTGTGGTGTTATCCCCATGGGCAAGCAGATTGTTAACATTCTGTGTTTTTCAAATGGGCTTGTATTCAGGAATACTGCTTCCAGCTTTATTATTTTTTGAGCTACCCAGAAAGGCATTTGTTCACATTTTGCGGACATTTTACCCATTACTGCGTGTAAGGTTTGTGGTGTTATTTTAGTTGCTGAATTCTGAATTGGACATGTTATTGTAACCATTGCTGGCTGAACTGTAAGAGTCCTCATCACGATCTGTGTCATATTCCTGTACAGTTTTATTAGTTCTTTATGAAGTTTACGTAAGTCTCCTGCTGGCATTGTTTCAATGACAGGATGTTGTGTGTAGGCTGCTAATACCAGCCATGTTGCTTCATCTCTCCCAAGCAGGCAGAGATTTACTCTATTTCTTGCATGGGGGAGCGTGCCTATAAACCAGTATAAGTGGTCCTGGTAAGTTAGTGGAACTTCAATGTCCTCATAGTGACAATATTCATCCGTTATTTCATCTTCTGTGTAGTAATGAAATGTCTTTGTTATTGCATTTGCAACTGGGAATGTAACCCATGAATAGAATACCACTGTTCTAAATGATTCATGTGCCTCAATCACAAACTTTACTTGTCCACCCCTGGCTGCTAAACCATGTGCACCTAGTTTTACGGTGACGGCATTCCTGACATTTTCGGCAATGTGAATTGCATCAGCATCTTCTTCTACGGCTGAGAGGTGTAGATCTTTTACTACGTTATCTACTTGCTTAGTGATTGTTTTAGTAAAGAAGAGCTTTCCGAGGGAACTAAGACAAGTTGTTATGCACAATTTAGTAACAATGTGTACTTCAAGCTTGATTAACCAAAATAGGATTTTTCCCAATCAGCTGCGGCGGATTTTGTACGCTCCCACTCCAGCATCTCTAGGGAAATGTGAGTAGGGGTCTCTGAGAATAGCACGACTGAACTACTCAGTTTTGACAGGCAAATAAGTACCCAACAAACGTTGGCAGCACCATGTCGTGTAGTTCTTATAAAATCTATACAGGATTTGCGCATTCGTACAACATACACTGTATGATTGGTATCAGACTGATTCTGAATACACCCACCGTGTATGTTGGCCTCTTTGTATCAGCTAACTCACAGTGCCACTAGAATCTCCTCTTACCAAGGAGAGAATAGTTCTTGGCAACCTTCGAACATGACAACCCTGATCCCTGAGGACCATGGAAACAGTTTACTACTTTTCGCTCAGTTACTCATGCTCACTTTGTCTTAGAGAGATACATAGAATAAACGGTCTGGACGTTTTTCAATTAGCATTTATTGAACAGTCGTTATTTTGGTGTAAAATAGATGAGCTGCAATAACCACAAGACAGTAACAGATATAAATGATTAGAAGCACTTTGAAAGGAAAAGGATGACAGAGTTCTCCCATCTTGCAATAATCATGAATACATGCGAGTATATAAAATACATGATAATAAAAGTGCGTACTCCTACGATGCCTCCCTAACTAGATGTACGTAAGTGTACCTGGCACGTGTGTATGTGTTAAGCCAAGAATCCCTCTTGGATAAAGTCAACCCCATTACCTGGCTTGAGAGACTGTGGGACCCCGTCTTGGTCTTGAGTTGGACAGCCCGCAAAGGATGTTAGACATCTGAGAGCTGGAGTATTTGCATGCAGGAACCTCAGCATCTTTGGTCAGTGTGTTGGCCGGGAAGTCCTGGTCTCCTTTGCCTGTCTTATCAAGATGTGATGTATATGTACCCATAGGCCTCCCTGTGGGTTCTACCTCGCTGTATTACTTTGTTGGACTTAGGATGACGTCGGGAATGAACTTTGTACATCAATATTATACAGGAGATGGTAGTCCTGCTGTCCTTTTAAGAATCCTCATGCATATAGTATGAGCCTTTTACCAGGGAAAATCCCGCGTTCAAGGTGTAGGGTGTAGTGTCGTATCTAGGGAAAAGGTCAGTCCCTGAGAACCTTTATGTATGTAATGTAGGGGAGAATATAGGTGAAGGGATTTGATGTTACCTGAGCCTATATTAGGGTACCTATATGGAATATAACAGAAAGGGTAAACCAGTTATGCTCCAGGGCCATAAGATAATGTACAAGAGCTGACTTAAAGCCCACACTGTGTTGTATGATATGGGATGCTGCCTGCAACCGATAGCTGAAGCTGTTTGTAGTAAGATTGAAAAACTCCAGCTCATGCAGAAAATATATTTACTTCATGTGATTCTGTAACCATTTAGGGCTGCATATTCAAAGCATTTTTCGCAAAAGGCCAGATTGGCTTAATCGGGTCACAAGCTAAAATGCTTTTTGGCATGTACAAAGCCCAAATTGCAATTCAGTAACAAGTTACAGAATTGCAATTTGGGTTTTGCGATTAGCTATTAGGAAAGGGTGTGTTGAGGTTTTCCCTTCCTTATACCGAATTGGAATGGTATGTACAAATGTCTTACAACCAAAATACAATCACAAAACATTTGCGAATTTCCTCCACTTTATAGATGGTGGTAACCCATACGTAAATCTTTAGGTGTTCCCAATGAACCCCTTTCCCTTTGAGGATGGTTGGAAAACGATTTTTTAGGAGCAGGCATTGGATGGACAAACCACTGCCCTCTTAAAAAAAATCAAATTTAAATATTTAATTTTTTGTTCACGTATCCCATTTTCCATTAAGGAAAATAGACTGCATTTATATTGCTTTATTTAAAAGCAATCAAAGACATGGTGATGTGCTGGCCCCAGCAGGCGACCATCCCTATGATGACTGCGATTCTTAATCATTACCTACCCCATCAATATTGACAAGGTAGGCCTTTTAGCAACCTAATAGAAAATAAAACTCTAGAGAATATCATACATTAGGAATAGCTATTTTCTAATTGTGATTCACAAAAAATAGCAATTAGGAAATCGCTACTTTTAACTTCCGTACATCTAGCCCTTAGAGAGGTGTCAGTAACACCCTCATAACAATTGTACTAATCTCTAATTTGCTCTCATTTAAAGATGAATTACAGCCACTTTGTTTAAAATGTGTGCAGTTATGCTTCCCAAAGAGTGCAAATACATTTTTCTCAGCACATTTGTCTTTCAAGACTCTGTATGGCAACGGATTTGTGGCAGAATCTACAAAAAAATAGCAATGAGGAGAACATTATTATCCTGAATTTTTTTTTCTTTCATGGTAATGATTAAAAGAACTAAATCAACTCTTGAATTGATAAAAGAAAAAAAAAAGTTAGTTTTTCTCAACATCTGCATGCCTTTTTGGGACTATAATATCTGACTATAAAAAATACTCCAGCACCCATACTTTTTTTTTAGAATGCATTTTATTTATAAATGGAAAAATACAATGTGAAATAACACAAGATAAACTCCATGTATACAAAATGTGTAAATTCATCAGATAAGCAAAAGAAAAGGAAATAGGGTAATAGAGCAAAACAAAATCGGCATTCGTATATATCTAACTTAAACATAACCACTGTATAATAATGAGCGTAAAGCAGAGAGGTAGAATAAACAACAAAGTAAATAGTAAATATAATAAATACAATACAAAAAGTATTAAAGAAGGTTTAGGTACTTCTTCAATTTAGGGATTATGAAAACATATCTAAAAAGTTAGTCATCGGTAACCATAGGAAATCTCACTTGATAACAAGGTACATTGGAGAGACAAATGCCCAATCCAATCTGTGATTGGAACAAATACCATACTACCAAGCTTGGTCAGACACTTTAGTACAATCTTTCTAGGCCCTGGTAATCTGTTGAAAAGCAACTTCAAGAAGTAAATCTATTTTGTGCAGCACCTATACTAATGCTGAAACAAATAGCAGTGAACAGTCATATCACTTTCATCAGCAATTGTGCCTCGCTATATCCTCTTCTCTTTTTTCAAAAATATGTTATACTTGTTTGAGGGTGTCTTGACCCTTTTGCACAAGGTTCAGGTGCCTGCAACCAACAGAGGCTGCACAGCAGAATGTAGCAGGGCCAGCATCCTCATTAACAGCTGTGAGTGTATGCAGATTCCCAAGTATGCATATATGGGAATCTATGTAACTATACTATTTATAGGTAGTTCTGCTTTACCATTGAAAGTACGTTTTTTTGGATTGCTAATAACTTTGACTCCATTTGACAAATCTTCACAAAACGTACTTTAATTTTACCTCAGCTCCTTTCTGGAAAATCTTGGGGGGGGGGGGATCTGTCAAGCAGGAGCTGGGAAAAAGCTGCTGGGGTCTGAAAACACAAAATCCCCAAACATTTTCCATAACGTCTTTGGAAAAGGCTATAGCTAAAACCGCTGAACATAATTACACCAAATTTGGCAGGAAGCTAGAGCTTGCTCTGCAGATTGTGTTTTTTATAATGTGGTTTAAATCTGTTATTTAGTGTTTGAAAAATTTAGGGTAAATATAATTGTATATTTAGGCAGTTGGGTCTGCGAGAATCAGAATTCTCATGTGGGAGTGCCAATTTAAAAATAGAACATTCCAATTGGCCCAAGGAGCTTTATTTCCCTTCGGCCATCCCGTTTTAATGGGAGTCAGACTCCCATGAGAGTGAGCACTCTGAATGGCTGCCAGCAACATGCAAAAACACATTCTGGCAGCCATTACAGGACTCACAGACTTAGTCCCATTTCCTGAAGTGGGGAAGTGTGGCTTATTGATCAGAGCGGCATACCCTGATGCAGAGGTCTGGCCCGGGACCAGGGTTCAATTCTTGCCTCGGCGGGTCTTGGGCTCAATTTCCTCGGACCTGATAATTCTCGCCTCAGTGCCTATTCTAATCATGGGTCCCACTCTGCAACTCTGGGCGATAGCTTGCTTAATCCCCACAACTGCCCCAACAGCGCTAGGATGCCTGGCTTCACCTTGGGAGGGCCCAGGAGTGGGCACTTCACAAGGAAAAAACAGGAAGGGTTCCACAGCGGTATGCATATAGGCGCCTTGAGACCCCTTCGGGAGTGATACGTGCCCTATACAAGTACTACATTTACAAGTTAAAGTAAAAAGTAACATAAGGGGACAGGGTAGGGATACTGACTCCCTAGGCCTCAAGGGGGGACCCAAAGTGACACCCCTGGATCCAAAAAAGAAAAAAACAGCAGAAAACGTTGCAATCCTGCAAGACTCTTGAAGAATAAAAACAAAATGGTGGCCATGCCACATTTATTTAATATGAGTCAATTCAATTCATTAGTCTTTATTCGGTACTTAAAAAGACACCATAAAAGCACATACACAATATACACTTAATAATAATTTTTCCTTAAATTAAAAACACATATTTCATTAAGTTTAAGAAAAAGAAGTTATACATACAGGTAAAAATAGTATTATGGTCAATTTTCTCTTGTATTCCTTAACCGTAATGCAACTCGAATAAAATTCACAATACAAAACAGTGTATGGTCATCTGGGGCTTCCTGTAGAAATTTCAAGGCCTTTTTTGCTTGTCTGATTTTTGTTTCTTTCAGAATCCCTACTAAAAACTTGCGCCTTGGGGCAGAGTAAAAAGGGCATAGCAAAACAAAGTGAAGGGTATCCTGCGGAGACCTAGCGTCGCAGCCGCAGGTACCCTTCGCCTCCACTGTGAGACTGAACCCAGAGGGGACCGAAAATAAATGGTGAAGCATATTCAGTCTAAAACGGGTCATATGATAACGATCCTGGGCATTATACATGACCCTCAGATATGGTTCCAGTCCCTGCTTCACTGTTAGTTGGCAGTACGATAAAACAGTGGGCTTTCGTCTTTCCTTCTCCGCCCGAATCATACTTAACCGTTCCGAGAAAAGTTTTTTAATCATTGTTTTGTTCTCAGTGGTTAGGGTTTCTGGATCTGCAAAGAAATTTTTACAATCAATGTCCTCCATCGAGTCCTTAATGTACTTCAGCCAAGGTATATGAGCCCATTTATCCCGTTTGAGGCAATCTTTTATAATTTGCCTTGTGAAGGATGCATCGGGATTGGTCCAGATTTTGACCCAGGCTAAAAGAGGTTTGCTTCTAATCCGATCTTCGATGTACGACTCTCCAACTTCCTCATGTATAATGAAGGCTGGTACACTCTGTGGAACTTTTAAAATTCTTCTGAAAAATGTATTTTCTTCCACCTGTATTAGTTGCAGTTTTTTGTCAATAAAGCCCCAAACTTCTGCACCATAGGTGACCTTGGCACAGCATATTGATCTATAAAGATTTAATATTTGCTCTGGGGACCATCAGCTCAGTCTTCTCCCGAACCCCATAATAGCGCCAGTTGACGCCGCCAGTTTGATTGCGTGTTTCTCCACCAGAGGTTTAAAAGTCAGTTGGTTGTCAAACAGTACACCGAGATAAGAAAAAGTCTTAACCTGCCCAATTTTGTGTGAACCAATATGGTAAATAGTTTTCCCTTTTTCCTTGGGTCCTGTTGACATAATATAAGATTTTTCCAGGTTTGTTGATAGATCAAGTTGGGCCATAAAATCAACAAAACCGTCAATCAACTTCTGCAGCCCCAGGGGGGTTCTGGCTAGCAATACTGCGTCGTCGGCATATAATAATACCGGCACCGCACGATGGCCAATTTGGGGCGAATCTACCTGTAGCTTAAGAAGTTCTTTTTCCAGGAGGTTTATATATATAGAGAAAAGGAAGGGCGCTAAAGTGCAGCCCTGCCTCACTCCACTGGTACATACAAAAGAATCGGTTTTGCTTCCCTCTTGGTTATATCTCGCACTTGCAGACGTATTCCAGTGTAGATTTTTTAGGGCGTCTACAAGGGGTTGATCCACTCCTAGATGTAACAATAATGACCAAAGTTTTTCTCTGTTTACGCGATCAAAGGCTGCGGAAAGGTCCATAAACCCCATATATATATTCCCACTGCCAGCGATGGTATATTTTGCTGCTAGTAGGTACAGATTCAAGCATTGATCAGTGGTGGATCTACCCTCCCTGAAACCATATTGAACATCTGATAGGACCTGGTGCACCTCAGCCCATTCCTGCAGACGGCGTAAGATGACACATCCCAAAACTTTCGCCGTCACGTCTATGAGGGATATGGGGCGATAGCATTGTGGGCCGTCACAATTCCCCTTTTTATAGATCGGCACTATAGTTGCTGTTGACCAAGAGCGAGGCAGACCTGCCACCACTGCCTCGTTCAAATCCCTCATGAGCAGCGGTGCCCAAAGATCTATATTGCTCAGGTAAAGATCGGGGGGTATTCCATCAGGGCCGGGTGCTTTATTCTTACTGAGCCCAGCTATAGCCGATGTTACTTCTTCCAGGGAAAAGTCCAATTTTGTACGTTTTATTTCCCTTGATCCTTCCCCTTGAGTTAGGTATCCTGTATAGTTATAAAGGCTATGAAAATGAGTCTGCCATTGTTCAGGTAGGATAGTATTCATTATTTTTGGTGCTCCTGGGTCCTGGAAACATGGAGTATTAATGACTTTCCAAAAAGCTGAAATATCTCGCCTTTCTGCAGCCTCCCTTAAATCCTCCCAGGCTTGATTTTGTAGACTCTTTTTCCGTGTATTCAGTGTTTTTTTGTATTCAATTCTGTTTTGTTATATTGTCAGCTTGTTTCTGGGTCTAGCGTGAAGGCTAAGTTTCAGTTTTTTGTGCGCCTTGGTGCAAACAGCATCAAACCACCTTGGAGTGGAAGGTACTTTGTTATTTTTTAATGACCTCAGAAGATTATCTACATAGCATGCGATTTCTTCAAATGCGCTAACCACTAGCGCTCCTTCCACTAGGGGATCAAGGCATACATTTATGGCGTTTAGACCCTCTGTTATCAGTTTTTTGTAAAATCTATCTCCATCAATCTTGGCCCATTTAATCCTTCTTCCCTGATCCACTGCTTTTCCGTAATATCTAATCTCTTAGTAGATTTTTAAAAAACTAGCCCTCTTAACACAATAGTCAGAGGGTTATGGTCACGAAAGATGCTAGTGTCTATGGCCATGTTACTAATGTTTTTCTTTAGTAGGGTTGAAACTAAAATGAAATCAATATAAGACTCACAACCTCTACCTTTAAAAGTTGGGTTTAGGTCTCCCTTTTCACCCAACTTGACAAGGTCCAGAGTGTGAACCAGATCATACCTTTTCATTATTTTCTCTAACTCCCATCCCTCCATTACATGAGCAAAATGTGGCTCTTTCAAGATGGTGCATCTTGACCAATCTCTGTTGAACGGTTTAAAATTATCACAGAGATGACAGTTAAAATCCCCCAGGAGTATTATATTTGGGGGGTTTGGTGTCTTATTCGCGAAACTCAACTTTTCTAAACAGGAGTCCAGTTCCTTAACAATGGACCCCTTTCCCGTCGTACCAACGGCATTATACCAATTTACAAAAATAAAATTGAGACTTTTAGATTGAAATCCTACAACTTGAATATTGTGTGAGTCCCAGTTATAACTAGACCATACACCCTGAATTTGAAGGTTAACATACATTATTAGTCCTCCCCTTGCTCTCCCCGATGGTGAATTTATGACCGGGACAGCAAAGCATTTATACCCTTCTAAGCTATATGGATTGGAATCAACAGCCCATGTTTCTTGTAGGCATATGATTTGGAATTTAGTAATATAATTATGCCAATCCTGGGAATCAAATTTAGCTGCTAGTCCAGCAATATTCCAGGATAAAATTCGGAAGTGTTCGTGATTTCCCCCCGTGCATTGTTCTATTAGACCCCTTAGAGAATTATCTACCTCTATAGTTGATTTATAAGTACTAGCTTCAGGGCTGATATCACTAGCTTGTCTGTTCGGCACTGTTTTTTTTCATGAATTAAGTATTCATTTATTTTATTTCTCCCTTTTTTTAACTTAAGACTCTTTTTACTGGGTCCCTTAACATTATTGTATCCTATAGTACTGGGGGTTCCTAGATCTATTGCGCTTGACCCTTCCTCCTCAAATCCTATAGGAGTTTCAAGAGCACAAGATTTATCCTGTATATGTCAATCGACCTCTTCAAGTGCGCTAAACCTATTCCAGTGCGCATACTGGGATAGGGAGTGATCATAGGTTGAGGTTGCTGCTTGGTGGGGCATTTGCCATTGGGCCGGTCTGGGCTGGAAATCCATCTGGTGGGCCCTATTCATCGGAATTGTAATTCTCTGTAAAGGTCTTTGTTGTGAATATGGATAAAAGTATGATAAGTGTACGGGGTGGATTTGGGTTTGATATGTACTAGGGGGTGCATTGCACATGTAATTAACTGCTGCAATGTCTCTAAAGTTAACTGTTATTATATCCCCTCCTATTTTTTTAGTTCCTTTCCCAATCCAATCCCCCCTCCTTACTGTGAGGATTTCGCCACAGATATTATGGGGTAGGGGTCGATTTAACTGCAACCACTGTACACATTTATTCTTTAGTTCAAAATGTGTTTCCCTTTTGCCCTCTCTTAGTGGTGGAACTCCTGTCAACACAACTACAAAGGGCAAAGCTTCAGGGGGAAGATTAAATGTCCTAAAACGGGTCGATGTAAATTTGTTTTCCGAGGTGTTCGCTATCGTGATAGAATTAGACTTGGGATTATCATTTGAAGTTTGAACTTTGTTTCCATTTGATACTTGAGCGATACCTTGGCATTGTTGTTTAGTTTGGGCCTTTGCTGTCTCATTAGTGCTGGCAGGATTCAGAGGTTTTGGTAATTTTTGTACATCTTGAGCGTTCATTTGTTTTTCTCTCGTTGGTTTGCTTGATGCCAGTTTAGTGGTTGATGTTACATTATCTTTTAATTGTGTTTTGGATAAACCCCCATCCTGTGTCGGTTTTGCCATGTTGCCGTCCTGTATTAATTGTCTTGCTGTACTAGCTCCCTTATTATTTACCAAAGAGGTTAGTCTATCTATTTTTGACATAAGGGGTTTAATTAGCGCTGTAATGGTATCTTCTAGATCAGCTTTCAGGTCAGCCACCATATTAGTGATCCAGCAAGGTATTCCCGATGTGGACGGGTTTATAGGTGCCACCAGATTGTGGTTTGCAGTCTTACTTTGACCTTTTTTCCCCTCCTGATTTGAGTAGTCTTTGGGCCCTTTTCCCTTTATGTTATTTGATTTAGCTTTTTTTGTGTTTGTATTCGATGTCTCCTTTTTCTGCTCGGTAACAGCCTGAGCGCACGGGAAGTGCACAAAAGAGGAAGAGGTAACACCAAAACTGATATCTGGTCCGTCTAAAGCCTCCAAAGTAGCTACAGAAATATCCGTGACCCCCTCCTGTGTGTCTGGAACGATAATAGTCGGCGGTAGGGACATCCTTCTCTCTGTATTTGCTATAGCATCAGCTACAACCCCTATTGTCTGCTGTAGCATTTTGTCAATGGCAGTTAAGGTAGGTACAGATTGAGGGGTGTCCTTTTTTTGTTGTTTAGTGTTCGACCTTAGTGTAGGCATCCTTGTGCCTTTAACCTGCTTCCTCATAATAGGTTACTCCCCCACTAGTGACAACACAGAGTAATTAATTTGGTCTACTCGTTCTAGTATACTAAATGCACAAATACCTTTTCTCTCAATGGCTTAAAGGGGGGTGCCCCAGCCCAGCCTCCTCTGGCCGCTGAGGGCCGTAGAGGGCCCGCCCTTTGCCCGGGCTTAGCCCCGACCGTCCCGCGCGCGTCCCGCGACTCTGGGGGCTCTGGTTCTTATTGGCCCCTCCTGGCGCTCTGTTCGTGTCAGGGAACGCGCCGCCGCGAAAGCTGCCGGGATATGTAGTCCCGGAGCCGCGGCGCGGCTGGTGTCGGTATGACGATATGGCCTGTTGTGCTCCTGCGCTCAACTGTCCTGGTGCAGGTACTCGAACTGAGTTGAAACGGCTCTGTTCCCACGTCAATGCAGGTTTGTAGGACTAATATGAGTCCACCTACAGGGCTATATTCATACAGGGGAGCCTCAGAGGCCCCGGGGAGCCCATCCCCAGGGACAAACAAACTATGTATAGGTAGGGAAGATGCACGGCTTACTCCCTGAGTGATTAGAGGCACCAGGAAGCCCACCTACAGGGCTGTATTCATACAGGGGAGCCTCAGAGGCCCCGGGGAGCCCATCCCCAGGGACAAACAAATTATGTATAGGTAGGGAAGATGCATGGCTTACTCCCTGAGTGATTAGAGGCACCAGGAAGCCCACCCAGGACCAAACATATTATCTATGGGGAGGGGGATGTGCGTCCCTCCTACCTGAGCTGTTAGGGGCCCCAGGAGTACCCCACCCCAGGGTTTAAATCATTAAACAAGGGGAGGGGGTGTGGACAGCCTCTCTCCCCAAGCCTCTAAAGAGCCATGGGAGCCTGGAGCCAAATACTTTAGAGGAGGGTGTTCTCCTCCCTGAGCCATTAATGGTCTTGGGGACCACATCCCCCAGGGCAAGCTCAAAGGCTACATCCCGGTGAGCTCACCCCGAGGACATAATGGTTTCCCTGCCCACAGCGGCACAGGCAGGGAAACCTCTGTTTGCTCTTGCTTGGTGTGAGCATTGTCAAAACTCTCATCAGGCAAAAGCAAGCAGCCAGCCTGCTCCCAACCGACGGGAGCTCTAAAAATGATCCTGCCAAATGGGAGCAGACTTTTTATCTCTTTACCTGCCTGCAGTGGTGCGGACTGGGAAACAGATCAAATAATGCTCATGCCTTCAGTGAGCAGCATTATTAGCTGCTCCCTGTAGGCTGGAGTGATTCTGGCTCCTTATGGGGAAGTCGGATCAGGTCTTGGGGGCCTTGGGACTCCCCCGTCAGCTCCCAGCGAGACTGTGGTGGGTGCCCTGGCGGGGCACCAGGCCACCCACCTTTTATTGTACAGGGCCATGGGGATGGGATCCCAAGGGCCTAGTGGGGCTCGGAGAGGGAGCCACACAGGCCCCCTACCCTTTAAAAAAAAAGAACTTGAGCAACTGAGGTCTCTAGGGCCAGGCCATGTGGCCAACACCCCTCTGCATAACAAACACAACAAGACGTTGGATGGAGTGCTTAAACCTTACACCATTTGTCCCCAGTCAAGAGATCTGGGCTTAGTACACCTTTATTTTACTTAATGTGCCACAACAGTTTGGACCCAGTCATATGCAAATCATTCCTGATGGATACAGTCCAGCATGAACTACTAATTCAGGTTCTACCTGGACCAGAAAGAAGCATCCGGGGACCGATTTGTGGTATCAACCCCCATGAGCCAGGCTAGCTTGAATCCAGTGGAACAGCGAGCAAGTGACCCACGTCTGGGCATACCCTGCCACTAGGAGTAAATATAGCAAACCCAAGATGATGGGCAGCGTGCTGAAACTTTGCCACCACACACTTCCAGTCAAGGAATTGGCCTGGCAGATCGGAGAGGACTGTTCCCATGGAGAGCAGGGTCAAGACTGATTTGCATATGACTGGGTCTAAACTGGGTTGGCACAGTGAGCAAAAAACAATGGATTTAACCTCAATCTGTGACTCGGGGCAAATGTTTGAAAATGTTTAGCATACCGTCTATCTCTGCTACAACCCCCCACTGCACACATCCAAAGGCTGACATCAGGGCCTGGCCGCAGTGTTGGATTTACGTATCGTAATTAACTTTTACTTTACATTAAAAAACACTATAAATAATAGTTAAGTGCGATAAAAAGATATGTTTTTGTTTTTAGAAAACCTTAGAAATTCACTGAAAAAACAGAGGTTAAAGTAACGTTATAGTTAGGTGAATTTGTCAATCACAACTTTAATGTCTTAAACTAAAACAACACAGACCTTCACCAGTTATTGTTAGCAGTATTAACTATAGTTTGAAGCCTGGCATGCACTGCTTATGACCTCACATAGGACTGCACTCATCTCATGTTCTATGGCGTCATTTATGACATAACTGATGACAGGTCAAATGACATCATTGATGACATCATTGATGACATCATCTAATGAGTGTAATAGATTGTTTTATAATTTACATAGTGGCAGGTAAGTACCATATTCCTTGTCTATCTAATTTTGTACAGCTTGGTTCCAGCTAATGTGTGTAGGTGTTTCCAAAACCATTTTACTTCTAATGCAGCTAGTGCAGCAAAAGGTGTGTAGAAGTATTGAACACGTTATAAATCTTTGTATACAAGTAGAACTTCTGTGTTCAGGTGACAGTTGACTTGTGTTTATTATTAATAGCATTTGTTAAGCGCATGGCTGCACAAAGAACAGTGCGTCCCCGCGCTGAAAATCCCAATAATCATCATAGCAGCCTAACTGAAGAGGAGAAACACTAGGCCCGGCAGGAAAAACTAAACTAATTAGACTTGGGGAAGAGAAAGGTTTTCAGCCTCTGTCTGAACCTTACTTCAGACGGTTCCATCCTCCATTCGATGGGCAGGTCATTCCAGTCCTTACTGGCCAAAAGTCTAAACGACCGACCTCCCATCCTTGCTCTGTGGATCTGTAGTGTAGTTCCTATTATCCCAATAGGCTCTGCGCATTGGAATAATACCTTCAATAGTATAGGCCTAGACCGGACGTTAACTAGGTCTTCTATTGTCGATATTAGACTTAAAGTTTTGGGTTTGCCAGCTAGCTCAGAGTTCACTAGAAACTTTCTCGAATAGGCAAGGAGGAGTTGAACCTCCCTGGATAGACAAGAAAGGATTTCGTTTCTGACAACCATAGAACATGACAACTTTGCTCTCCCCTAATCAAGAGTGTATCTCTAGAGTCGTGTGAAAACAAAAGACAACTTATTTTACTCAGTCAGTACGTGCATTCTTAGTCTCACCAGATTGTAGAGAAAAGGAAGAGACGGGCGTGTTCAATAAAAGATGTTATTTATTGATCAGTCTCTTTCCTCATACAAGAGAAATGGATCGATATTATCGCAATACTTATGGTTAAGTAAAGTGCATACAATAAAAGCAGAAGTATAAAATAATACTGTAAAACATTTATATGGTTTCTAAGCCATAAGGTGGTTTAAAATGGATAAAATAGATACATACACATATACATTTGACTAATCGTACTCAACTGGTGTTTCTAACTATGCCTACCCCGGTGTACCTGACCTAAGCCTAATACGTGGGCGGGAATAGAAAGTAGCAGTTTAAGTTAAGTTTGTTTTGCCAAGTGACTGACTCAAGAATTCTCTGCAAGGGGTTATTCAGTTCTGTACCTGGAATCTAGGATGAATGAGGGATGGTATCTCTCGTCTCTGGTCTCGATATTCCAGGCTGCCTGCGAGGGCTACTCGGAAGCGCCGGAGCTGGATTTCTCGGCTCGTTCTCAGCGCGTCAGGAAGGTGGGGCTGCGCCAGCGGGGTCTGCTCTGCTCTGGGCTTCGGCAAGTCTGGCTGCTCCGATCTCGTCACCACCGCGTGTGTTTGCTTAAGGCAATACCGGTAATATTTATACCTGTAAGGTGCCGAGATTGCGTAAGGATGGACATAGATACGTCAATAAGGATGTCATACGACTTGGTCGTTAGCACATTCTTTTGCTGAAGTTCTCGATGAAATCAAAACAATGGCCGCAGGGTTTTTCCCAGGTTGTCATAGGTTTGATTTGTTTTGAGAACTCCGTATGCCTTATCAGGGGCTGGAGGAATATCGCTTGTCTAATTAGATGGCAAGCGTTATGACCTAATCAGATAACACGTTCCTGTGCCGTAGTGTGGCTTAATCAGATAACGGTTTCTGCATCATGGGATGGCTGCTAGTTAACTTGTTAACCAGAACAGGGTCAGGAATAGGGGGATCGATACAGAACCTATAAGAATACATCACACCCACTCCGCGCTAACTATGGCCATGTTTACGAATCTAGGCATAGTAAAACATACTGTAGAGTATCGTGTATACCTTACCACCCCAAAATACATGTAATGCATTTCGAATAATGTAATATACGGAAAAAAATATTCACATGTACTATATGCACTCAAGCTGTAGAATAATGCTAAAGTAATCACGCATATGTATACATTATTGCTAATTGGTATATGAGAATTTACACATGAAATGGCTCTTAATACAGAAGAAAAAAGGTTCGAGACCATTTCATCACAGAATAAAAATAATTATGAACATACCAGCGGGCAGCTAATGTCTATAAAGTTTCTAAAAATAGAAATTTTAGTTCTCTAAGAATAGTTCTTACTTTAAGCAGAAGATAAGTGTCCCGAAAATTCGTAAAAATATTTTGGGGCTGCTGAAAAAATCGCTGTCCGTGAACTGGAGGGAAAATTGTTCATGTTATTTTGCTATTAAGTTGAAGGCCAAATTCAGGGTGTTGGGAACGCCGTGTGCTAGCTTGCTTAAAAGTCTCTATTTCTGTTCTGGTGAGAACATCATATCATTTAGACTGTCGAAAAAGCTGTCAACAGCTTCCTGGGAGAGTTCCACTAACTCGGAAAAAGGTGTAACCATGCATTCGTGCGCATGATTGTCTCCATTGACGTTTTGATTAGTATTGCTGACAGAAGGTCGTACCTGATCGATGCTGCTTTCATCTTGAACTCCACTACCCCTTAATCGTAGTGGTGAAGTTTCCACGAATGCCGTCTGGCGTCCTGTGTGTCTGGAACGATAATAGTCGGCGGTAGGGACATCCTTCTCTCTGTATTTGCTATAGCATCAGCTACAACCCCTATTGTCTGCTGTAGCATTTTGTCAATGGCAGTTAAGGTAGGTACAGATTGAGGGGTGTCCTTTTTTTGTTGTTTAGTGTTCGACCTTAGTGTAGGCATCCTTGTGCCTTTAACCTGCTTCCTCATAATAGGTTACTCCCCCACTAGTGACAACACAGAGTAATTAATTTGGTCTACTCGTTCTAGTATACTAAATGCACAAATACCTTTTCTCTCAATGGCTTAAAGGGGGGTGCCCCAGCCCAGCCTCCTCTGGCCGCTGAGGGCCGTAGAGGGCCCGCCCTTTGCCCGGGCTTAGCCCCGACCGTCCCGCGCGCGTCCCGCGACTCTGGGGGCTCTGGTTCTTATTGGCCCCTCCTGGCGCTCTGTTCGTGTCAGGGAACGCGCCGCCGCGAAAGCTGCCGGGATATGTAGTCCCGGAGCCGCGGCGCGGCTGGTGTCGGTATGACGATATGGCCTGTTGTGCTCCTGCGCTCAACTGTCCTGGTGCAGGTACTCGAACTGAGTTGAAACGGCTCTGTTCCCACGTCAATGCAGGTTTGTAGGACTAATATGAGTCCACCTACAGGGCTATATTCATACAGGGGAGCCTCAGAGGCCCCGGGGAGCCCATCCCCAGGGACAAACAAACTATGTATAGGTAGGGAAGATGCACGGCTTACTCCCTGAGTGATTAGAGGCACCAGGAAGCCCACCTACAGGGCTGTATTCATACAGGGGAGCCTCAGAGGCCCCGGGGAGCCCATCCCCAGGGACAAACAAATTATGTATAGGTAGGGAAGATGCATGGCTTACTCCCTGAGTGATTAGAGGCACCAGGAAGCCCACCCAGGACCAAACATATTATCTATGGGGAGGGGGATGTGCGTCCCTCCTACCTGAGCTGTTAGGGGCCCCAGGAGTACCCCACCCCAGGGTTTAAATCATTAAACAAGGGGAGGGGGTGTGGACAGCCTCTCTCCCCAAGCCTCTAAAGAGCCATGGGAGCCTGGAGCCAAATACTTTAGAGGAGGGTGTTCTCCTCCCTGAGCCATTAATGGTCTTGGGGACCACATCCCCCAGGGCAAGCTCAAAGGCTACATCCCGGTGAGCTCACCCCGAGGACATAATGGTTTCCCTGCCCACAGCGGCACAGGCAGGGAAACCTCTGTTTGCTCTTGCTTGGTGTGAGCATTGTCAAAACTCTCATCAGGCAAAAGCAAGCAGCCAGCCTGCTCCCAACCGACGGGAGCTCTAAAAATGATCCTGCCAAATGGGAGCAGACTTTTTATCTCTTTACCTGCCTGCAGTGGTGCGGACTGGGAAACAGATCAAATAATGCTCATGCCTTCAGTGAGCAGCATTATTAGCTGCTCCCTGTAGGCTGGAGTGATTCTGGCTCCTTATGGGGAAGTCGGATCAGGTCTTGGGGGCCTTGGGACTCCCCCGTCAGCTCCCAGCGAGACTGTGGTGGGTGCCCTGGCGGGGCACCAGGCCACCCACCTTTTATTGTACAGGGCCATGGGGATGGGATCCCAAGGGCCTAGTGGGGCTCGGAGAGGGAGCCACACAGGCCCCCTACCCTTTAAAAAAAAAGAACTTGAGCAACTGAGGTCTCTAGGGCCAGGCCATGTGGCCAACACCCCTCTGCATAACAAACACAACAAGACGTTGGATGGAGTGCTTAAACCTTACACCATTTGTCCCCAGTCAAGAGATCTGGGCTTAGTACACCTTTATTTTACTTAATGTGCCACAACAGTTTGGACCCAGTCATATGCAAATCATTCCTGATGGATACAGTCCAGCATGAACTACTAATTCAGGTTCTACCTGGACCAGAAAGAAGCATCCGGGGACCGATTTGTGGTATCAACCCCCATGAGCCAGGCTAGCTTGAATCCAGTGGAACAGCGAGCAAGTGACCCACGTCTGGGCATACCCTGCCACTAGGAGTAAATATAGCAAACCCAAGATGATGGGCAGCGTGCTGAAACTTTGCCACCACACACTTCCAGTCAAGGAATTGGCCTGGCAGATCGGAGAGGACTGTTCCCATGGAGAGCAGGGTCAAGACTGATTTGCATATGACTGGGTCTAAACTGGGTTGGCACAGTGAGCAAAAAACAATGGATTTAACCTCAATCTGTGACTCGGGGCAAATGTTTGAAAATGTTTAGCATACCGTCTATCTCTGCTACAACCCCCCACTGCACACATCCAAAGGCTGACATCAGGGCCTGGCCGCAGTGTTGGATTTACGTATCGTAATTAACTTTTACTTTACATTAAAAAACACTATAAATAATAGTTAAGTGCGATAAAAAGATATGTTTTTGTTTTTAGAAAACCTTAGAAATTCACTGAAAAAACAGAGGTTAAAGTAACGTTATAGTTAGGTGAATTTGTCAATCACAACTTTAATGTCTTAAACTAAAACAACACAGACCTTCACCAGTTATTGTTAGCAGTATTAACTATAGTTTGAAGCCTGGCATGCACTGCTTATGACCTCACATAGGACTGCACTCATCTCATGTTCTATGGCGTCATTTATGACATAACTGATGACAGGTCAAATGACATCATTGATGACATCATTGATGACATCATCTAATGAGTGTAATAGATTGTTTTATAATTTACATAGTGGCAGGTAAGTACCATATTCCTTGTCTATCTAATTTTGTACAGCTTGGTTCCAGCTAATGTGTGTAGGTGTTTCCAAAACCATTTTACTTCTAATGCAGCTAGTGCAGCAAAAGGTGTGTAGAAGTATTGAACACGTTATAAATCTTTGTATACAAGTAGAACTTCTGTGTTCAGGTGACAGTTGACTTGTGTTTATTATTAATAGCATTTGTTAAGCGCATGGCTGCACAAAGAACAGTGCGTCCCCGCGCTGAAAATCCCAATAATCATCATAGCAGCCTAACTGAAGAGGAGAAACACTAGGCCCGGCAGGAAAAACTAAACTAATTAGACTTGGGGAAGAGAAAGGTTTTCAGCCTCTGTCTGAACCTTACTTCAGACGGTTCCATCCTCCATTCGATGGGCAGGTCATTCCAGTCCTTACTGGCCAAAAGTCTAAACGACCGACCTCCCATCCTTGCTCTGTGGATCTGTAGTGTAGTTCCTATTATCCCAATAGGCTCTGCGCATTGGAATAATACCTTCAATAGTATAGGCCTAGACCGGACGTTAACTAGGTCTTCTATTGTCGATATTAGACTTAAAGTTTTGGGTTTGCCAGCTAGCTCAGAGTTCACTAGAAACTTTCTCGAATAGGCAAGGAGGAGTTGAACCTCCCTGGATAGACAAGAAAGGATTTCGTTTCTGACAACCATAGAACATGACAACTTTGCTCTCCCCTAATCAAGAGTGTATCTCTAGAGTCGTGTGAAAACAAAAGACAACTTATTTTACTCAGTCAGTACGTGCATTCTTAGTCTCACCAGATTGTAGAGAAAAGGAAGAGACGGGCGTGTTCAATAAAAGATGTTATTTATTGATCAGTCTCTTTCCTCATACAAGAGAAATGGATCGATATTATCGCAATACTTATGGTTAAGTAAAGTGCATACAATAAAAGCAGAAGTATAAAATAATACTGTAAAACATTTATATGGTTTCTAAGCCATAAGGTGGTTTAAAATGGATAAAATAGATACATACACATATACATTTGACTAATCGTACTCAACTGGTGTTTCTAACTATGCCTACCCCGGTGTACCTGACCTAAGCCTAATACGTGGGCGGGAATAGAAAGTAGCAGTTTAAGTTAAGTTTGTTTTGCCAAGTGACTGACTCAAGAATTCTCTGCAAGGGGTTATTCAGTTCTGTACCTGGAATCTAGGATGAATGAGGGATGGTATCTCTCGTCTCTGGTCTCGATATTCCAGGCTGCCTGCGAGGGCTACTCGGAAGCGCCGGAGCTGGATTTCTCGGCTCGTTCTCAGCGCGTCAGGAAGGTGGGGCTGCGCCAGCGGGGTCTGCTCTGCTCTGGGCTTCGGCAAGTCTGGCTGCTCCGATCTCGTCACCACCGCGTGTGTTTGCTTAAGGCAATACCGGTAATATTTATACCTGTAAGGTGCCGAGATTGCGTAAGGATGGACATAGATACGTCAATAAGGATGTCATACGACTTGGTCGTTAGCACATTCTTTTGCTGAAGTTCTCGATGAAATCAAAACAATGGCCGCAGGGTTTTTCCCAGGTTGTCATAGGTTTGATTTGTTTTGAGAACTCCGTATGCCTTATCAGGGGCTGGAGGAATATCGCTTGTCTAATTAGATGGCAAGCGTTATGACCTAATCAGATAACACGTTCCTGTGCCGTAGTGTGGCTTAATCAGATAACGGTTTCTGCATCATGGGATGGCTGCTAGTTAACTTGTTAACCAGAACAGGGTCAGGAATAGGGGGATCGATACAGAACCTATAAGAATACATCACACCCACTCCGCGCTAACTATGGCCATGTTTACGAATCTAGGCATAGTAAAACATACTGTAGAGTATCGTGTATACCTTACCACCCCAAAATACATGTAATGCATTTCGAATAATGTAATATACGGAAAAAAATATTCACATGTACTATATGCACTCAAGCTGTAGAATAATGCTAAAGTAATCACGCATATGTATACATTATTGCTAATTGGTATATGAGAATTTACACATGAAATGGCTCTTAATACAGAAGAAAAAAGGTTCGAGACCATTTCATCACAGAATAAAAATAATTATGAACATACCAGCGGGCAGCTAATGTCTATAAAGTTTCTAAAAATAGAAATTTTAGTTCTCTAAGAATAGTTCTTACTTTAAGCAGAAGATAAGTGTCCCGAAAATTCGTAAAAATATTTTGGGGCTGCTGAAAAAATCGCTGTCCGTGAACTGGAGGGAAAATTGTTCATGTTATTTTGCTATTAAGTTGAAGGCCAAATTCAGGGTGTTGGGAACGCCGTGTGCTAGCTTGCTTAAAAGTCTCTATTTCTGTTCTGGTGAGAACATCATATCATTTAGACTGTCGAAAAAGCTGTCAACAGCTTCCTGGGAGAGTTCCACTAACTCGGAAAAAGGTGTAACCATGCATTCGTGCGCATGATTGTCTCCATTGACGTTTTGATTAGTATTGCTGACAGAAGGTCGTACCTGATCGATGCTGCTTTCATCTTGAACTCCACTACCCCTTAATCGTAGTGGTGAAGTTTCCACGAATGCCGTCATCAGGATTGGCAGCCGTTGAGGGCAGCACAAAGCATGAGCCTTTATCGGACCCAACAATGTTTCTGCATCCATAGGCGCATCCGATTGTAGCGTCAGACAGGTGTCCAACACGCATTCTTCTCCGCACAGCAAGCACCTTAATACAGGTAAAACACATCGATGCCACATTGGTCGAAATGAAAGAAACCAAGTCATGTTCAGGTCTCTAAGCCGGGATAGTCCCAGGATTTTTGATATCCGGTCCCGGTATCCAATGGCTCAGATTGTTTCTTCCCTTGTCGCAGGTGTTTTGTCTGTGACATGGTTTGCCATAACGAAATATCAGGACCAAGAATAGGATTCCTGCAATTAGTCCTAAAATGAGGGGAAGTCCGCCAAAAATCGAATGGACGAAATCTGGAAAAATACCCAGTATGGCTTTGAATGGTGTTAATGCCATCGAAAATACTGTCTTAAATACTTTTGAGACTCCACTGGTATCAGAAATATTTAAGATTTCATTCAGGATTTCTGCGAAATGTATGGGGGAATTAGTTGATAACAATGAGTGAATCTCTGCAGTCGTCCTTGCGACTAGGAGATCATACGTTTCTTTTGATGACGTGAGTCTGGTCGGCGTCTGAAGAAGCACTGTTTTCATTCTGCTTAAAGTATCTATTCGAATAGAAGTAATTTTCAAGTTAGGCCATGCCCTTGCCTCCCTGTCTGGAAAGGAGCTGGGGAACAATGAGTGTCCACAGCACATGACCTTCGCAGTCGTAGTTACGAGATAAGGAGTCCCGGGCATAAGACTACAACATCTGCGATCCACAATTAGAATGTAACTCCCGTTATAGAGTCTTTTAAGGAATGGTTCTATCTCTGTTGCAGGTGCGCCTAGCTGGTGACATGAAAGGTTATTTGAGTTCCCTTCACAGGCTCCATGCAAACTAATTCCATTACACA
This sequence comes from Lissotriton helveticus, assembly GCF_964261635.1. Taxonomy (NCBI): domain Eukaryota; kingdom Metazoa; phylum Chordata; class Amphibia; order Caudata; family Salamandridae; genus Lissotriton; species Lissotriton helveticus. The sequence goes on along the minus strand of NC_136063.1, from coordinate 2,054,957,045 downwards.
GAAGTGTACCGCTTAGTGACGTCGCACAATTATTGCCACTAAGAAACACTTTCTGTCCTTTATTACTGACACATGCATGTGAATAGGGCAAGTTCCATGTTGTCTTAATGTACCCTTTTCCCAATTTTTCGTACATGCCAGCCTGTATATATTTTTGGCAGTATTGAAACCTGAAGGTTGATATTGGAATATTAATTATCCCATGTATTATCCATTCACTGACAGGTCGTTCTGACATTGTCACTGGTAATCTCTCGAGTTTCTCAATGCTCAGGATTGTATAATCAGTACCCTTTTGTGCCATACTGATTTGTTTATCAGTAAGGTTAAAGATATTGAATAGTGACGTTGTGTTGATTAAATGCCAAGGCACATAGCCTGAACGCAGATTTTGTAACGTCCAGCCAAGCTGTACAATAGAACGCAATTGAGACTGACCGTGTTGTAACAACAGTAAGTCTTGCGATATTATGTCGATTGCTGAAGACACAATGCTGTCCAAAGAAAAAATTCTGGAGGACAGAGTCATTAACCCATTGTCCACTACAGAAAGTGATTTTTCCAAATTAATACGGTCAATTTCCCGTATACTTTCTGCTGTCTCAATTTGAGTTACCTTCCAGGCCTCATTGTAAGCTGCATATACAGAGGCTGCTATGAAGCGTTTTTGACGCTGTTTGCGCGGTCCCATAATGAAATCACGCAAGTCAGCACCATCAGTAAGTAAAGTTAGGTGTTGCTTAATTTCTGTCAGTGTGGAAGTTTGTAGCCATTGAAGGCATAATTTGCCCACACTGTAGGTGGTTATTATCCCTGGGTGTTGTCTTTGGGAATATCTAGGGTCTGGCCTGGTCAATTTTAACCCCTGTTTTTTGTTCAGGAATCTGTCTTGACAGTTATTAGTATCTGTGGGCCAGATCAACCACTGTTTCCAATCAGGATGTGTTCTGTTTTGGTTTAATATATAGTTTACGTCTATCTCTTCATCTGTAGAGCTATTGCTGTCCATTGTTGGCTTTGGAATAGACGGTTTATTTAAGTCTTTGATTTTGGCTAAGCCAAGACAGGTGGTTTGTTGAACAGTGTCATTTAAAAATATAATTTGTTCTGGGATCATGCAGGCTCTAAACAATGATTCTATACCTTGTACTTGCCATTCTTTTGTACCCCAAACACTTTGAACTTCAACATTTTTGTCCCAATAATCAAAACCAAAAGTATTCATTTGTTCAAAAAATGAGTCTGAATATATCAATTTCGTGTTTGTTAGCATGGTCTTTGTCCCTGTCTTATTTGACAATTTGAAATAAAATGTTTCAGCATTACTTGTGTTGAACCCTGAAAAGTATGAATATTTGTCGTAAAAGGTTCTTGAGCTTCCTTTTGGAGGGGTTGCACAATGTTCCCATTGATTATAATTTAAAACATTTCTAGGTTGTGCAGATTTATGTAGAAAATGGTTACCATAGTGGTTGTAACAGTACATACTATCATAATTAGTCGAACCCTGCAAATAATCACGTTTGGTAAATTTAGCAGACATCACTAAGTCAGACATCATATTATTTATACTTTCAAAGTCCCAATCATCAGCAAATGAGCTTGTTTTTACAAAGTCACTCAACGAGATCTTAATTTGGTGTGGATATTTCAGGATCTCAACCGGACCATAAATTTCTTAGTCAGTATTGTCCCATGCTACCCCACCCGGTATAGGATTGGCTGTGAAGTTGACTGAAGAAAGTTCTCTTTTCTCGACGTGTGAAGATGTGTGTGGCTTGAGGATCAAGTCAATTTTCTGACTTGCTGTGTCCATTTTAGCATATTTTCCCTCAATGAAGCGTCCCAAAGTTAGTACCATGATGAGCCAAAGTATGAGGATAAATGCACCAAAGCCCACCCAAAATTCAATCCATGGAGAAATCAGATATGTTTCTTTCAGCTGTTTCAAAAGTTCTTTAGCTTTATCTTTAAAGGTTTTTGTTGATGGCTGTGTTTTTGATTCACTTAGGTCTTCAGAGGAATCATCGAAGTTTATGAAGTAGCCGGATGCAGTTCTGTCAATTGTTCCAATTGCTTCAGGATTACTGTTTCTTGCATATTCGTTTGTTACTTCATTGTAGGTTGGTGTGTCTCTACTAAATCTTTTTATTTGGGTTTTCAGAGGTTTAAGTTCCAATGCATTGTTGCATAGTCCTTGTTGTTCTTCTGTAGGCGTTTCGAATGTGATTAGCCTCTTAGTTTGGACCTCTGTATTGGTAGCAAATCTTGGTGTTCTACTACTTATCGGGAGTCCACTTGGCCTACTGTTTGTTATCGGCCACATGATTGTGGTTTTACCAGGTCGATGGATACAACTCGGTTCTCCTTTTTACCAGCAAGCGGCGGTAGTACAACTGATCTTGTCCCGTTGATAGACAAGACAGGAACTGCTTTTCTGTAAGAAGGCCCAAATTCCTTCTTTACCGCGATCTTTTCTCTGACTAGATCCCCGACTTTTGGAATCCAGACAGGTCTTGCTGGGACAGGTGGTGGTTCTTCAGTGGTTGTTGGCTGCTGTTTCAACTTTATGTTGCTCAGGTCTTTTCTTGTTTTGTTTAAGTCCTGCAAAATAGCCAAACGATCTTTGATATCAAAGCTTTTTTCCTTTACCACTGAAGTCTGACTGTCAAGATCTAAGACTAACATCCTAGTTCCAAACAATAATTCGTACGGACTGAATCCCTTCAGAGAATTTCTTGGCAGGTTATTTAGACTACGTTGGACACTTATTAGATGTTTGACCCACCCAGCTCCCGAACCTAATATCCTTTCTGTTATAGATAGCTTTATGCCTTGGTTTTTTCTTTACACCATCCCGTACCCCTCAGGAAGGAAGTGAGAAGAATCCCGCATCGCTATGCTCATTTGGCCGTGCTTCCCCACAAGCTTGAGGGCTAAAGTGAAAACATTGGTCAAACGTAGCATGCTCCTAGCGTATATGCCATTTAGACTCGCAAATCTTTGTATAACAGTCCAGACGTCAGCCGAGTGCTGGGGATCTACATTATAAGTGGAAACTAGCCTGTATATGTTAATCGGACGCTTTGCTTTTTACTGCTGATCCTTTCTGGAGTGAAACGCCACGGTAGTATACCGTTTCTCTCGCCACTGCGATCTCTGTTGCAGTCCGGGCATTTTTTTACAAAAATGTGATGCTGCAGGCTCATGCCTGGCCACCAGTACACTGATTGTAGTTCTTCCAGAGAATCTTTTAGTTTGAGGTGTCTGAGACCCTCGCCCATATGTGCGTCTGCAATTAACAAAGTTCTCCTGTCCATGTTTGGAAATACTCTATCCCCCACTCCAGGGATTCGAGCAAAAGGGACGGAGTTTGCATCGATTATGTATGTATAATTGAGTGGATAGTTGATCGGTAGCGCTGAGCAGTCGCCTTTTGATGACGTTTTTACCGCCAGCACTGTTTCACCGTCAATGTATTTCATTGTACGCTTTTTTCTAGCTACGGAAGCCGATTTAGTTGCCACCGCTGTGGCTGTCTTAGCCAATGAATTCCCTGCAACGTGAACGCCATCACGCTGATGACTCAGTGAGTGTGTCACGTGAGTCTTTGGTAGTTCTTTCTGTAAAAGAACTATTTGTTCCCAAAGCAGTTTTTGCTTTATTGTTGCACCTGTGTCATCTTTGTAACCGTTTTGAATCCATTTCTGCAAATCGCTGTTATATGATTTGACGCAGTAATACGAATCGGACACTATAAGTGTCGGGAATTCGCGATCTGCATTATCTAGCGCCATTTTCAATGCTATATGTTCTGAATTGGTTTCTACTGAGTGTGTTTTTGTTAATAGAGGTCTTAGTTTATCTCCGCGCCACACTTCTTTTGTAATCTCACATGTGGGGTTGTATGCTTGTTCTCCCCAAACGGAGGGTTGAGCATGTCCGTCTGTATAGATTACACAAGCGTACTGTCGTAAGGGCAGAATGTCGATTGGCAGAGGGATTGTTCTTTCATATTCTAGATTTTTCAATTCTTTTAATTCTGGATCAAAGTAGTATTTTACTTTGTCCGTTGTAATTGAATTCACCCATTGTATCCATTCCGGATTCAATGCTGTTGTTGGTAAACTACACGGTGTTGTTAATGCCTCAAAGGCTGATTCTGCTGTTCTGACTGTGATGTGTCTACCGTCAGCTTTATCTTTTTCTCTAGCTATTGCGGTTTGAACTGCATGAACAATGTTTTCTTTAATGCTGAATTTCTTTTCAGCTTCTGTGTACAAGTGTGATTTGAATGCAATTGGTACCTTTTCTCCCTCGTTAGAGGTCAGGTATATGAATCCGCATCTTCCTGGGATGACTCGAATCACAAGATTGCATGTGTCTGGATGAAGTGTCACAAATGACGTGAGTCATTTTGGCAAAAAGGAATCTGTGGCGAGTGGTTGTCAAGTCTGACTGTCCTCTTCTATATCAAATAGGGCCACTCGTTTACTGACTGCCTGGTGTTGTTCCCCTGCTTGGAGCGTTAGAGCGACTGGAGTCGCTGACCACCCCGCCTTGAACTGCGGAACCGGCTGGGAGCCCGTGAAGACCTTGTGGCCGCAGAGGAGGGTGAGGCGCCGGCCCCGGGACTGCGAGGACCAGCATTCACCAACTCCAGCTGGTCCTCTTCCCGTGTGTAGCCGCGCCCCCTCCCAGTGCCACGCCTCCAGCCGAGCCCCTTAACTTCTCGCGGCACCCGCTTCGCGGGTGCCACTCGTTTACTGACTGCCTGGTGTTGTTCCCCTGCTTGGAGCGTTAGAGCGACTGGAGTCGCTGACCACCCCGCCTTGAACTGCGGAACCGGCTGGGAGCCCGTGAAGACCTTGTGGCCGCAGAGGAGGGTGAGGCGCCGGCCCCGGGACTGCGAGGACCAGCATTCACCAACTCCAGCTGGTCCTCTTCCCGTGTGTAGCCGCGCCCCCTCCCAGTGCCACGCCTCCAGCCGAGCCCCTTAACTTCTCGCGGCACCCGCTTCGCGGGTGCCACTCGTTTACTGACTGCCTGGTGTTGTTCCCCTGCTTGGAGCGTTAGAGCGACTGGAGTCGCTGACCACCCCGCCTTGAACTGCGGAACCGGCTGGGAGCCCGTGAAGACCTTGTGGCCGCAGAGGAGGGTGAGGCGCCGGCCCCGGGACTGCGAGGACCAGCATTCACCAACTCCAGCTGGTCCTCTTCCCGTGTGTAGCCGCGCCCCCTCCCAGTGCCACGCCTCCAGCCGAGCCCCTTAACTTCTCGCGGCACCCGCTTCGCGGGTGCCACTCGTTTACTGACTGCCTGGTGTTGTTCCCCTGCTTGGAGCGTTAGAGCGACTGGAGTCGCTGACCACCCCTCCTTGAACTGCGGAACCGGCTGGGAGCCCGTGAAGACCTTGTGGCCGCAGAGGAGGGTGAGGCGCCGGCCCCGGGACTGCGAGGACCAGCATTCACCAACTCCAGCTGGTCCTCTTCCCGTGTGTAGCCGCGCCCCCTCCCAGTGCCACGCCTCCAGCCGAGCCCCTTAACTTCTCGCGGCACCCGCTTCGCGGGTGCCACTCGTTTACTGACTGCCTGGTGTTGTTCCCCTGCTTGGAGCGTTAGAGCGACTGGAGTCGCTGATCACCCCGCCTTGAACTGCGGAACCGGCTGGGATCCCGTGAAGACCTTGTGGCCGCAGAGGAGGGTGAGGCGCCGGCCCCGGGACTGCGAGGACCAGCATTCACCAACTCCAGCTGGTCCTCTTCCTGTGTGTAGCCGCGCCCCCTCCCAGTGCCACGCCTCCATTGTCAGCCACACCTCGTAACCCGACCCAGGGAACGCGCCTCGCGGGTCGCAGCCCGGGGCGAAGACCGGGCAAAGAGCGGGCCGTTTGAGGCCGTTCGAGAACGTGCGAGTCCGGTCCGGCCCACCCCCCTAAGTTCAACCTTCTGGCCGTTCCAATACAGGTATTACCTATATTCATTGAATATTCTTATAACTGATAGTTAACACAAAAAGAGCTATCAACGCCTATCTATTGGATAATGACCACAAAAATGAACACAAGATCTACCAAGCTAAAAAAATCTAATAAGAAAGGTATAGGAGAAACATTATTGGGCCCAATGGACGACTTTTTAGCTAAAGCAAACACATTCATCGACCAAAGCATAAGTTTAATTGAGAGGAGGGTCTCAACGGAACTTGAAATCGCACGTCGATCCTCATTGGGACTATTGGCAACTGCAAAAACCCCAGAAATACAGTCAGAACCTAGTCAAACTGTGAACGCTAATAGGCTTAGCCTTCCAAACAACGTAGACCTCTCAGCATCACAAATTTCAGTGACTTTTACAGAAAGCGATCTGGAAAAAACCCCTGACATTTTCCCCGATCCAACGCCTGAAGAAACAAGGCAAATGAGAGGGAGGCGGGAGGGAGCTATAAGGAAAAGGAACGTAAGGAAAACCTCTGAGCACATCGAAAGTACCAAAGTGATTGATCACCCAATTCTGGTCGATGGCACAAACCTTCCAACACTATCTCACCACTCTACTCCCCCAATAAATAATGCTGTAATAGTACATCATTTACCACACGATCTACAAGATTCTTTAATCCCAGAACCCCGAAGTCCACAGCAATCAGGTAGAGAGCGAGAACTAGCGAGGCTAATGAAGGAGATAGCCTCTCTCCTAAATTCTTACATTCGCCCGCTAGAATCCAGACTCATCAGTATTGAGAGTCAAGTAACAAAAATTCTAGGCTCTCTTAAATCTATTCCCCCACAATCTCATTCAAAACCACCTCAAAGTTCCTCGATTACTCTTCCCGTAATTAAGAAATCTGTCACTCTACCTCCCGCACAGACTAAAACGCAATCTATATCAACCACTTTAACAGTAGTTAATCCTCCGGCTGTACAAAAATCAGCTCCCAAGCCTTTGACTATCTCCTTACAAGCTAGTTCCCAATTAACCCCAACAGTAATTACCCCAACCATAAATTCACCTGTCCCTAGTACCCCTGCCGCAATAAACACAAACCCCCCAAAAAGTGCCCCAGGAAGGCCGATAGAACAAAGACCCACTTTAAATATGCCACCTGAGGCATCTCCATACGTGGTAGTCATGACAGGGGTACCAGAACTTACAGGAGAGGGAATAGAGCCCAACTGGTCCTTACAGAACAAGGTTCAGCATTGGTTGAATACAAACCGCCCTGTCCCGCCCCACTGGAACAGTAAAATAGCGTCAGTATGTCAGACCCCGTGGGTAGGTTATAGGAAAAAAAACCTCCGAGGTGATTGCATTGTTATCACGTTTGAGGAACCCAGTATAGCTGAATACCTCTGCTCCCGGGAATTTAATATCACCTCGGGAGGGATTGCAACTAGATCACTGTCCTACTTCTACCCAAAAAGGTACAACACCCACAACCATACTCGTCACACTGATAACTTCTGGCGGAACCCAATTCCGCAACCGTGGGAGCTAGAGGTTGCAGGGCCGAGGCTACCATCGCATTACAGCAGCCACGATGACTCTTGGTGGCTAGTAAATCGAAATCCCCAGCAGAGAGAAGTACCTTGGCAGGTTGTGGGCCCACAAAATAGATCCAGAACTTGGGAGCAGTGGGAGAGACCACGCCATCAATCATTTGGGTCCAACTATAGAGACAACATTAATGGACAAAATTGGCGAGGTATTCCGACCATGAACAGGTTCAGTGGACTGGAAATGGTCGATTGACCAGAAATCAAAAGCCCGGAGGCCCCTCGAATAACTCCGGATCTGCGAATTTCCCCTCCCGCCCCTCCACAAACGAAAAATATAGCCTTAGATAATACATCTACTCAGATTTCGATAGTTTTCTGGAATGTGGCGGGTCTCAGAAAGAAAATTGAGGATGGTTCTGTCGCTGCCTTCTTGAAGCACACACAAATTATTTGCCTTCAAGAGACTTGGGCAATGACCCCCCTCCATCTCGTGGGGTACAGGACATTTACATCTCCTGCCCTTCCCAGCATTTCAGGTAGACCCAAAGGGGGATTGGTAATCTACCTGGCAAATACAATTGCCGACACAAAGATCTATAAGGCTGATCTATTATCGAATTTCCAGATTCTCACTCTCACAATTGGCAAAAATCCCCCTATCACGTTAATCAATATATATAACAATCTAGAGGAAGATACATTTTTAGCCGTTCTTTTACGAATCAAGGAAAAAATAGTCGAACACTGTCATCCTAAACAGAACAAAGAAAATTCCCATCTAATTTGGGGAGGAGATTTTACCCTGCACCCCTGCTCCAACAACGTTAACTGTGGATTGGTAGATGAACACGAGAATTCCCTTGTCCACTTTATTCACTCAGGAGTGGGGCTTGCCATGAATAGAACACTCTCTGACTTGGACTTGCAAATTATAAACCCCATCCAAGAGATTAATAACAGGCTGGAACCCACTTACAGAGGAAGGGGCCACGAAACTACTGTGGACTATATAATTGTGACAGAAGGATTGAAAGATCAAATTAACAGTATGCTAATCCTGGAAAACAACCTTAGTGATCATTCTGCATTAAGTTTAAAAGTCCAAATAACCCGAGAAAGGTCACCGTTGGCAACTATAGCAAATATGCTAAACCAGAATAGGCTCGAACTGAGTAAAACGAATGGATTCACGATAAAATGGGAAAAAGTGGACCCCAATATTCTTACAAAGCGGCTAGTAACAACCACTTATAACAACATCTTGATCTGTCTCGATCCACACGCAGAGCCTAATCAAATTTTGGAAAACTTCAACCAAATAATAGAACAAGTCAAAAATCTGCTAACCAACACACCTATACAAAATAAGAAATCCTCTATAGGTTGGTTCAATCGTGACTGTACTAAAGCGCAGACCAACTTGAGGAAAGCACTCGGAAATGCAACCAGAGATAAAACCACTATTCAAGCTCTTCGACGCGAGTATAACACTGCTAGAAGCACAAGGAAAAAAGAGCTAAAACAATCCTTGTGGAAAGCCTTGCACAAGAGTGCACTCCAGAAAGACAGCCAGGCTTTCTGGAAAATAGTCAAATCTCCCCTGTTAATCGACTCCAATGTGCCAAAAATCGATGTAGCTATTGATGAGGATACGTGGGTGAATCATTTCTCAAAAATCTTCAAACAGCAATCTAACACCGAAGATCATGAGTCCAATTTCAACCCAGTAATCTATCCTATACAACTGGAGGTAGATCTGCAGGACTTCGAAATGGCGCTTTCCTCAAGTAAATCCGGAAAAGCCCCAGGTCCTGACGGGGTCCCAGTTGATTTATTTAAGCACCTTCCCGAACTCTGGATACCAATAATTACAAGAGTCTGTATAGCAACATCGAAACTCGGCCTACTAGATTCGTGGTCTTCTTCCATCATGGTCCCAATCTATAAGAAGGGGGATCGACAAGACCCGAAGTGCTATCGCCCAATCTCCCTTCTTGACTCTTTGGGCAAACTAGTCGGCAGAGTTCTTCTCAGGAAGCTACAACAGTGGGTAGAAGACAAAAATATCCTCTCGCACCTACAGTTTGGCTTTAGGGAGGGCTTTGGAACCATCGAGCAGGCCCTAAACCTAAGCCTGCTTACATCTAAGTACACCCATGCTAAACCTGGTGCCATTTACATGGTATATGTGGACTTGTCCTCCGCTTTCGATTGCGTTTCACACGCAAAGCTTTGGTCACTGTTGAGCACCATGGGGGTTGATCCCCCCTCTTGGACTTTTTAAGGGAGCTCTACAGCAAAGCTACTGCGAGAGTGAGGTATGGGACAAGAGGAGAACTGACGGCACAATTCAGCATAGAGCGAGGAGTGAGGCAAGGCTGTGTCCTCGCCCCCTTCCTCTTCTCACTCTATACCAACGGACTAGAAGAGGCTATGATGAGAGGGGGGAAGGACCTTCCAAGAGCAAAAGATCGCTTGATCCCAGCGCTACTCTACGCTGACGATGCAGTCATTTTAGCACGAACTCCCATCGAACTGCAGAAATCTCTGTCTAAATATGCAGATTTCATGGGTGCCTTGGACTTGCACGTTAATATCAAAAAAACTTTTGTTATGGTGGTCGGTGGACCAAAAAAAGTATCCAAGTCCATCTTTCTGAACAATCAAAAAATCGAAAAAACCTCACAATACCCCTACCTAGGCGTAATGATAGATGACGCCCTGAACTGGAAAGCGGCAGTCGAGGCCAGGATACATCTATTCAAACGTGCAATTATGGCACTGATTAAATTCTCTAATAAGCTAGGAAAAAGACCGCCAGCAGAACTATTACAGATATATGCTGCTAAATGTCAATCTATAGCACTATATGGGGCAGGGATCTGGGGCCATACATCCATCTGCTCCATACAAAAAGAAGAAAACATTTTCTTAAGATTCCTTTTATCAACCCCACGAGGCACTTCCACCTATGCCTCACATATAGAACTGGGAATCTCATATATCGAAGATCTAATTAAAATCCAACCACTGATGCTGTGGAGGCGAGTATGGCTGTCGGAAAAAAACAATTTGACTAAAAGCATCTTACAGGATACCATGGGTTTGGACCATGCCAACAAAATAGCTTGGCTCTCCTATGTAAGACATTTTTTTACCGACTTAGGGTTACCACAATACTACCATGAACCAGAAAACCTAAAAAATATATCTAAAAAAGATATGAAGCGAACTGCTTTGAGTCACCTGGAATCCCTGAGACTGTCTGCATCGATTACAAAAAAATCTGTCATGCACGCAATTATGACGCAGCAGGCCCCGAAAATGCAGCTATATTTGATCCTAGAGATTTCGACATACGAAAAGATGCTCCTCACCAGGTTCAGAATGAACCTTTTTTTCAGGCTAGTGACATTTCCGGAAAAGAACAACTGGAATACACAGATGGACCCATGTCCATGTGATGGCCTTTCCATTCAGTCCACCATCCACACAATACTGTTCTGCAAGTTTTTCCACCCCCATCGAAAAATGTGGCTTATTCCCCTATTAAAAAAATGGGGTCATAGACAATGCCGACCAGCAATGTTGGCACTACAACATTTGGACTCTGAATCCACCGTGTATCATGTATTAAACTTTCTTAAATGCATCATAAGACACAGAAATAATCTTTAAAAATGTAGCCCCTATCTAAATTTTTTGTAAAACGTTGGTATCTTTTACCTTCATTTTTAAACTGTATAACCTATTGCATTTTTTCCTCTTCATGATTGTTTGTATTGCTATGTTATCTTTTATGGTTTTTGCAACTGCTAAAAAAAACGAATAAAGATTATATTATTATTATTATTATTATGTGTTATCACGTGTTTCTAATTTTGTTTTAATTAACATGTCTGTTTGTAAGGATCTCAAAATTTCTGTGTGTGTTTGAGTCCAATTGGTTCTTTTAAAATCTGGTTTTATTAGATCATAAAGGGGTTTGAACCTTTCTGCGTAATTTGCAATGTATGTTCTTCCGAAATTTAGGAAGCCTAGAATTGACTGTAGGTTTTTTAGTGTTCTAGGTGCTTGGAGTACGGCACATTTCTCTAGGAAATTGTCAGCCAGGCTTTTGCCTTCACTTGATAATTCATATCCTAAGAACAGGACTTTTAGATGGGCAATTCTAGATTTTTTTAAGTTGAATTTGTAACCCTCTGCTGCGAACCCAAGTATTATGGTGTTCACTCTCTTCAAGTGAGTATCCAAGTCATCATCTGTTAGGTATATGTCATCGACATAAGATAATGCTTCGTCATCATATGTTTGTAGTAATTCTGTTACTCTCGCTGAGAATACTCCTGGGCTGTACTTGAACCCTTGGGGTAACCGACAGAATTGTTTTTGAGCGCCATTTATTGAGAACGCAGACAAATATCTGCTCTCTGGTGCTATATTTTGACAAAAGAATCCATTAGAGATGTCTAATGTTGTTTTGTATTTTTTGCGCACTATGTTATTCATTAGCGCTGCACTATACGAGTTTTGCACTGCAAAAGTTTTGCAACATGAGTTAAGGTGTCTGTAATCCAAAACTAGACGATATGAATTGTCTGGTTTGGAGACAGGAAACAAAGGGTTGTTCATTTGTGAGGTGCAAGTTTCAATCACCCCCTGGTATTCTAGTTGATCTAGGATTTCTTTTACCTGTTTTTTAGCTTCTTGCTTAATTGGGTACTGTCTTTGTGCAGTAGGTTGTGATTTTAACTGGATTTTGTGAGGAGGAGAGTCCTCATCCCATCCTACGTGATTTTTATATAAAGCAGGAGCTTGAGCTACTGCCCACTTTCTAGCAAGTGTGTATTTTTTATGAATTGGGATATGATTTGAGAAGGCAGGCATAATTATTTCTTCGCCATGAGGGCAGTCCCTGACAAACTCTGGTGGCCAGTCTTTTTCAGCTAGAATGATGTCATAGCCCTTGGAGAGATTATCCCAAAATAGTCCCCTTGCTTTTCTAGTCTTATCCCCTAATATACGTAAAGTTATTTCATATATTTTGTGAGGTTTGCTAACTCTGGTGTCTGCAGTTTCCACTTGAAGGTATTCATTCGTGTCCACTGTCTCCAGATGATTCATAAGGACTTTGCGAGCTATGCTCACTTCTGCTGCGCTGTCTAGCATTGTCTGAGCCCATTCTCCGTTTTTCAGTTGTGTCCTCAGTATTCTCGGCATTGTTAAATACTTTAATACTGGCTACCTTCTTTTTTGGAAATTGTAATTTCTTATTTGGATGAGCAGGTTCCTTGTCTTTGACCTTGACGTGCCCTTCCCTGGGTTCCGATCGTCCTCTTCTTTCCGATTTCTGCGAGGAAGTCTGAAAAGATTGAGAGGGACGTGTATCAAAATCTTGATATCTATCCGGTTTCTTTATATTATCCCTATTTCTAAGGTTGTATTTTTTCACAGAGGGCTCACTTTGGGGATACTTGGGTCCTTGGTCCGGAGATCTTTCTCTCCGCCGAGGAGACCTTCCTCTGGACTGGAATCTCTTTTCTTTTGGATTGGATTGTTTGTTTCCATCCCAGTTCTTCTTTTGACTGTTTAGATGATTTTTAATAAATATTGTTTCAGGACTTTCAATCAGTTGGGGTTTTACTGGTATTCCACCTAAACTATCTCTACCTAGTTCCTCATAGGATTTTTCTATAATTCTGGCAATTTCAGCTGGTTGGTCTGCTATATCTGTTTCTTGTAACCTTTGGCGGATCGCCACGTTTGCTGCTTCTCCCTTTATATTGGCTAGTAATATAGCCGAGACCTGCTTGAAGTCTTTCAGTAATTTCATACCAAGAGTTAAAGCGGGTTCTGGACCGTATTCGTCTTGAATTTGTTTTAGCACATCTGGTATTACCGAGATGGATGGAACACCATGCGTTTTTGTGTTGATGGAAGCAAAGACTGTACCCCAAGTGTCACAGTCCTCCACGTGTGGTGCGATTCCCATTGGAAGACAGATAGTCAGAATCCTGTGTTTATCCACAGGGGTGGTTTCTGGAAACACCGCCTCTCTTTGGGTGATTTTTTGTGCTAACCAGAATGGTATTTGTTCCCTTTTAGCTGGTACTTTACCTAGGCAGGACTGTATGTTCTGTGGTGTAATTTTATTTGTGTTCGCCTGATGAGGGGTCAGCTGTGGAATTTTAATTGCTGGTTGGATTGTTGAAGTCCGCATTACATATTGGACTAATTGTCTATGTACTTTTATTAATTGTTTTAGTTGTATTAGAATATCTGCTGCAGACATTCTTTCGATGTCTGGATGTGGTGTGTATCCGGCTAGGAACGGCCACGTTGCTCCTGGTCTACCTAATGGACCGAGCCTGGTGATGTGATTGTTGTGTTTTAGGGCGCCATTAAACAAGAGCAGGTGCTCTTGAAATTTAAGTGGTACTTCCACCTCCTCGAAAGGAGTGTATTCTTCAGGAGGTTCCTCTGTTTTGTAATGGTGGAAGTGCTTTGTTACAGCGTTTGCTGCTGGAAAGTTTATCCATGAATAGAATACCTCTGTCTGCCGATATTCGTGTGCCTCTATTACGAATATGACTGTGCCACCTCTAGGTGTCAGTCCATTTTCTATAAGTTTTAAAGTTATAGATTTTCTTATGTTGACCGGGATGAGTATTAAATCCGGGTTTGCTTCTTGCATAGTATTATCAGCTGCTACGAGTTCAGCTGCTACTCTAGCTATCTCTCTTTCTTCTTCAGTGTCTGACATTCTACTGTCAGGAAGGTTATTTTGTTTGTTTGCAGATCAGGTTTCTTATGGAAACAAAGATTAGATGCACAATATTTTGGAACAGTGTATCCTTCAACGTTGACTAAACCAAGAACCATACATAGAAGTTTCCTCCTGCGAGGTTTGGCGGATATGACCTTTCACCCACTCCAGACGTCTTTGGAGTATTATGGGAAAAAAGGGGTCTGAGTGAAAAAGCACGACTGAGTTACTCTAATGTCTTGCGTTAGTTTTATCGCCTTTCCAAACGTTTGGGCGCCATGTAGTGTAGTTCCTATTATCCCAATAGGCTCTGCGCATTGGAATAATACCTTCAATAGTATAGGCCTAGACCAGACGTTAACTAGGTCTTCTATTGTGGATATTAGACTTAAAGTTTTGGGTTTGCCAGCTAGCTCAGAGTTCACTAGAAACTTTCTCGAATAGGCAAGGAGGAGTTGAACCTCCCTGGATAGACAAGAAGGGATTTAGTTTCTGACAACCATAGAACATGACAACTTTGCTCTCCCCTAATCAAGAGTGTATCTCTAGAGTCGTGTGAAAACAAAAGACAACTTATTTTACTCAGTCAGTACGTGCATTCTTAGTCTCACCAGATTGTAGAGAAAAGGAAGAGACGGACGTGTTCAATAAAAGATGTTATTTATTGATCAGTCTCTTTTCTCATACAAGAGAAATGGATCGATATTATCGCAATACTTATGGTTAAGTAAAGTGCATACAATAAAAGCAGAAGTATAAAATAATACTGTAAAAACATTTATATGGTTCTAAGCCATAAGGTGGTTTAAAATGGATAAAATAGATACATACACATATACATTTGACTAATCGTACTCAACTGGTGTTTCTAACTACGCCTACCCCGGTGTACCTGACCTAAGCCTAATACGTGGGCGGGAATAGAAAGTAGCAGTTTAAGTTAAGTTTGTTTTGCCAAGTGACTGACTCAAGAATTTCTCGGCAGGAGAAAGCAGCGTCTCGTTCTCAGCGCGTCAGGAAGGCGGGGCTGCGCCAGCGGGGTCTGCTCTGCTCTGGGCTTCGGCAAGTCTGGCTGCTCCGATCTCGTCACCACCGCGTGTGTTTGCATAGGGCAATACCGGTAATATTTATACCTGTAAGGTGCCGAGAAATCCAGCTCCGGCGCTTCCGGGTAGCCCTCGCAGGCAGCCTGGAATATCGAGACCAGAGACGAGAGATACCATCCCTCATTCATCCTAGATTCCAGGTACAGAACTGAATAACCCCTTGCAGAGAATTCTTTAGTCAGTCACTTGGCAAAACAAACTTAACTTAAACTGTAACTTTCTATTCCCACCCACGTATTAGGCTTAGGTCAGGTACACGGGGTAGGCGTAGTTAGAAACACCAGTTGAGTACGATTAGTCAAATGTAAATGTGTATGTATTCATTTTATTCATTTTATTCATTTTAAACCTTCATATGGCTTAGAAACCATATCAATGTTTTTACAGTATTATTTTATACTTCTGCTTTTATTGTATGCACTTTACTTAATCATAAGTATTGCAATAATATCGATCCATTTCTCTTGTATGAGAAAAGAGACTGATCAATAAATAACATCTTTTATTGAACACGCCCGTCTCTTCCTTTTCTCTACAATCTGGTGAGACTAAGAATGCACGTACTGACTGAGTAAAATAAGTCGTCTTTTGTTTTCACACGACTCGAGAGATACACTCTTGATTAGGGGAGAGCAAAGTTGTCATGTTCTATGGTTGTCAGAAACTAAATCCCTTCTTGTCTATCCAGGGAGGTTCAACTCCTCCTTGCCTATTCGAGAAAGTTTCTAGTGAACTCTGAGCTAGCTGGCAAAACCCAAAACTTTAAGTCTAATATCGACAGTAGTAGACCTAGTTAACGTCTGGTCTAGGCCTATACTATTGAAGGTATTATTCCAATGCGCAGAGCCTATTGGGATAATAGGAACTACACTACATGGCGCCCAACGCGTTTGGAAGGGCGATAAAACTAACGTAAGACATTTAGAGTAACTCAGTCGTGCTTTTTCACTCAGACCCCTTTTTTCCCATAATACTCCAAAGACGTCTGGAGTGGGTAAAAGGTAATATCCGCCAGACCTCGCAGGTCCTTGGTTTAGTCAACGCTGAAGGATACACTGTTCCAAAATATTGTGCATCTAATCTTTGTTTCCATAAGAAACCTGATCTGCAAATAAACTAAATAACCTTCTGGACAGTACAATGTCAGACACTGAAGGAGAAAGAGAGACAGTTAGGATAGCAACTGAACTCGCAGCAGCTGATAATGCACTGCAAGACGCTGACCCGGATATAATACTCATCCCGGTCATCAAGAGGAAATCTATAACTTTAAAACTTATAGAAAATGGACTGACACCTAGAGGTGGCACAGTCATATTCGTGATTGAGGCACACGAATATCGGCAGACAGAGGTATATTATTCATGGATACATTTTCCAGCAGCAAATGCTGTAACAAAGTACTTCCACTATTACAAAACAGAGGACCCTCCTAATGAGTACACTCCTTTCGAGGAGGTGGAAGTACCACTTAAATTTCAAGAGCATCTGCTCTTATTTAATGGCGCCCTAAAACATAATAATCACATCACCAGGCTCGGTCCATTAGGTAGACCAGGAGCAACGTGGCCGGTCCTAGCCGGATACACACCAGATCCAGACATCAATGGGATGTCTCAAGCAGAGCTTTTAACACAGCTAAAACAATTAATACAATTACATAGACAATTAGTCCAATATGTGATGCGGACTTCTACAATTCAACCAGCAATTAAACTTCCACAGCTGACCCCTCACCAGGGGAACACAAATAAAATTACACCACAGAACATACAATCCTGCCTAGGTAAAGTACCAGCTAAACGGGAACAAATACCATTCTGGTTAGCACAAAAAATCACCCAAATAGAGGCGGTGTTTCCAGACACCACCCCGTTAGAAAAACACAGGATTCTGACTATCTGTCTTCCAATGGGAATCGCACCACACGTGGAGGACTGTGACACTTGGGGTACAGTCTTTGCTTCCATCTACACAAAAACGCACGGTGTTCCATCCATTTCGGTAATACCAGATGTGCTAAAACAAATTCAAGACGAATACGGTCCATATTATTAGCCAACATAAAGGGAGAAGCAGCAAACGTGGCGATCCGCCAGAGGTTAAAGGAGACAGATATAGCAGACCAACCAGCTGAAATTGCCAGAATTATAGAAAAATCCTATGAGGAACTAGGTAGAGATAGTTTAGGTGGAATACCAGTAAAACCACAACTGATTGAAAGTCCTGAAAAAATATTTTTTAATAATAATTCAACATCACAAAAAAAGAACTGGGATGGAAACAAACAATCCAATCCTAAAGAAAAGAAATTCCAGTCCAGAGGAAGGTCTCCTCGGCGGAGAGAAAAATCTCTGAACCAAAGACACAGGTCACCCCAAAGTGACCCCTCTGGGAAAAGATATAACCTTAGAAATAGGGATAATATAAAGAAGCCTGATAGATATCAAGACATTGATACACGTCCCTCTCAATCTTTTCAGACTTCCTCGCAGAAATCGGAAAGAAGAGGACGATCAGAACAAAGAGAAGAGCACGCCAAGTCCAAAGACAAGGAACCTGCTCATCTAAAAAAGAAATTACAATTTCCAAAAAAGAAGGTAGCCAGTATCAAGGTAGTTAACAATGCCGAGAATACTGAGGACACAACTGAAAAACGGAGAATGGGCTCAGACAATGCTAGACAGCGCAGCAGAAGTGAGCATAGCTCGCAAAGTCCTTATGAATCTTCTGGAGACAGTGGACACGAATGAATATCTTCAAGTGGAAACTGCAGACACCAGAGTTAGCAAACCTCACAAAATATATGAAATAACTTTACATATAGAAGGGGATAAGACTAGAAAAATAAGGGGACTATTTTGGGATAATCTCTCCAAGGGCTATGACATCCTTCTAGCTGAAAAAGACTGGCCACCAGAGGTTGTCAGGGAGTGCCCTCATGGCGAAGAAATAATTATGCCTGCCTTCTCAAATCATATCCCAATTCATAAAAAATATACACTTGCCAGAAAGTGGGCAGTAGCTCTAGCTCCTGCTTTATATAAAAATCATGTAGGATGGGATGAGGACTCTCCTCCTCACAAAATCCAGTTAAAATCACAACCTACTGCACAAAGACAGTACCCAATTAAGCAAGAAGCTAAAAAACAGGTAAAAGAAATCCTAGATCAATTAGAATACCAGGGGGTGATTGAAACTTGCACCTCACAAATGAACAACCCTTTGTTTCCGGTCTCCAAACCAGACAATTCATATCGTCTAGTTTTGGATTACCGACACCTTAACTCATGTTGCAAAACTTTTGCAGTGCAAAACTCGCATAGTGCTGCACTAATGAATAACATAGTGCGCAAAAAATACAAAACAACATTAGACATCTCTAATGGATTCTTTTGTCAAAACATAGCACCAGAGAGCAGATATTTGTCTGCATTCTCAATAAATGGCACTCAAAAACAATTCTGTCGGTTAGCCCAGGGGTACAAGAATAGCCCAGGGGTATTCTCAGCGAGAGTAACAGAATTACTACAAACATATGATGACGAAGCATTATCTTATGTCGACGACATATACTTAACGGATGATGACTTGGATACTCACTTGAAGAGAGTGAACACCATAATACTTGGGTTCGCAGCAGAGGGTTACAAATTCAACTTTAAAAAATCCAGAATTGCCCATCTAACAGTCCTGTTCTTAGGATACGAATTATCAAGTGAAGGCAAAAGCCTGGCTGACAATTTCCTAGAGAAATGTGCCGTACTCCAAGCACCTAGAACACTAAAAAACCTACAGTCAATTCTAGGCTTCCTAAATTTCGGAAGATCATACATCGCAAATTACGCAGAAAGGGTCAAACCCCTTTATGATCTAATAAAACCAGATTTTAAAAGAACCAATTGGACTCAAATACACACAGAAATTTTGAGATCCTTACAAACAGACATGTTACTTAAAACAAAATTAGAAACACGTGATAACACACGCAATCTTATGATTCGAGTCATCCCAGGAAGATGCGGATTCACATACCTGACCTCTAATGAGGGAGAAAAGGTACCAATTGCATTCAAATCACACTTGTACACTAAGGCTGAAATGAAATTTAGCCCAACGGAAAAACTTCTTACTGCAACACAGACAGCTATAGCAAAAGAACGAGCCCTGGCACAAGGTAAACGAATAATAATCGTGACACCGATACCAGCCCTAGAGGCTGTAACAAAAGCAAGCATTCCAAATGCTAAAGCGCTCCATCCGAGATGGATACAATGGGCTAATTCTCTTGCTGCAACAGACGTGGCATACGAATTTGATCCTAACTTAAAAACACAAGAATTTCTCCAATATGAATTTGAATGTCCTCCGCCGACCGAAATTCTGCCTCTAGAACATTACGGCTGTATAATATATACAGACGGATCAGCACAACCCGCAGTAGGGGGTAAACAAGCTTACAGTGCTGCGTGCGCGATTGTTAAAGGTCGCTGGCACGAAGGAAAATTCAAACCGGCTATCACTAAGACACAATCTCTAGGAGATTGTACAGCTCAGCGAGCTGAACTACTGGCGTTTAAGATGGCGCTTGAAAATACCGATCGAGAATTCCCCACACTCATAGTGTGCGATTCGTATTACTGCGTTCAGTCTTACAATGAATACTTGCAGATCTGGCTTCAGAATGGCTTTAAGGATGCAAAAGGAGGCACAATCAAGCATAAGATGCTCTCGGTACAAGTAGTTCTTTTACAAAAAGAACTACCAAAGACTCACGTGATACATACGCTGAGTCATCAACGTGATGGCGTTCACGTTGCAGGGAATTCATTGGCTGATGAGGCCGCGAAGGCAGCTGTGCAAACGGCTTCCGTAGCTGCCATCACACGGTCAAAAACAAAAATAGACAGCGAAATATTACAGGCTGTCAGCGCTACAGAAAAGGATTCGATAGAAACACTCCCGAAAGGCTTTCCAGTAAAATACTCATACATAACTGATGCAAACAATGTTCCTTTTGCTCGAATCCCTGGAGTGGGGGATAGGGCAATTCCAAACATGGAACATAGGTCGGGACTGATAATAGCGGCACACGAAGGGCTTGCTTCTATACATGCTGGCGTCTCAGCCACAGTATCATTATTAAAACAGAGATACTGGTGGCCACAAATGAGAAGACAAACAAGGAACTATGTTTTAGAATGTGAAATATGTCAAAGAATGAAAGTATCAACGGTGAGACGTCCAGCGCAGACGCCCCTTCTAATCTCAGATAAACCATTAGCCTGTGTTTACCTAGACCACTGTGGTCCCTTACAAAGGGATGGTAACTATAAATACATCTTGGTTGCAGTGGACTCATGCACGAGATTCATATGAATGTGGCCCCAGCGAACGGCTGACGCCAGAACTGTTATAAAAGATTTGCGAGTCTTTATCGGCACATACGCAATTGGCATGCTGCATTCGGACCATGGTCCTGCTTTTAGCTCTAGGGCTTATAAGGAGGCCATGGTCAGCATGGGTGTTACATTGCGGTACTCTTGTCCATTTCACCCTGAGGGGAACGGAATTGTTGAAAGAAAAAACCGTGACATAAAGCAATCTATAACGGCAAAGGTATTAGGTTCGGGAGCTGGGTGGGTCAAACATCTAATAAGTGTCCAACGTAGTCTAAATAACTTGCCAAGAAATTCTCTGAAGGGATTCAGTCCGTACGAATTATTATTTGGAACTAGGATGTTAGTCTTAGATCTCGACAGTCAGACTTCAGTGGTGAAGGAAAAATGCTTTGATATCAAAGATCGTTTGGCTATTTTGCAGGACTTACATGAAACAAGAAAAGACCTGAGCAACATAAAGTTGAAACAGCAGCCAACAACCACTGAAGAACCACCACCTGTCCCAGCAAGACCTGTCTGGATTCCAAAAGTCGGGGATCTAGTCAGAGAAAAGATCGCGGTAAAGAAGGAATTCGGGCCTTCTTACAGGAAAGCAGTTCCTGTCTTGTCTATCAACGGGACAAGATCAGTTGTACTACCGCCGCTTGCTGGTAAAAAGGAGAACCGAGTTGTATCCATCGACCTGGTAAAACCACAACATGTGGCCGATAACAAATAGTAGGCCAAGTGGACTCCCGAAAAGTAGTGAACACCAAGATTTGCTACTGACACAGAGGTTCAATCTAAGAGGCTAATCACATTCGAAACGCCTACAGAACTACAACAAGGACTATGCAACAATGCAATGGAACTTAGACCTCTGAAAACCCAAATAAAAACATTTAGCAGAGACACACCAATCTATAATGAAGTAACAAACGACTATGCAAGAAACAGTAATCCTGAAGCAATTGGAACAATTGACAGAACTGCATCCGGCTACTTCATAAACTTCGATGATTCCTCTGAAGGCTTCACTGAATCAAAAACACAGCCATCAACAAAAACCTTTAAAGATAAAGTTAAAGTACTTTTGAAACAACTGAAAGAAACATATCTAATTTCTCCATGGATTGAATTTTGGGTGGGTTTTGGTGCATTTATCCTCATACTTTGGCTCATCATGGTACTAACTTTGGGACGCTTCATTGAGGGAAAATATGCTAAAATGGACACAGCAAGTCAGAAAATCAACTTGATCCTCAAACCACACACATCTTCACACGTCGAGAAAAGAGAACTTTCTTCAGTCAACTTCACAGCCAATCCTATACCGGGTGGGGTAGCATGGGACAAAACTGACTACGAAATTTATGGTCCGGTTGAAATCCTGAAATATCCACACCAAATTAAGATCTCATTGAGTGACTTTGTAAAACCAAGCTCATTTGCTGATGATTGGGACTTTGAAAGTATAAATAATATGATGTCTGACTTAGTAATGTCTGCTAAATTTACCAAACATGATTATTTGCAGGGTTCGACAAATTATGATAGTATGTACTGTTATAACCACTATGGTAACCATTTTCTACATAGATCTGGACAACCTAGAAATGTTTTAAATTATAATCAATGGGAGCATTGTGCAACCCCTCCAAAAGGAAGCTCAAGAACCGTTTATGACAAATATTCATACTTTTCAGGTTTTAACACAAGTAATGCTGAAACATTTTATTTCAAATTGTCAAATAAGACAGGGACAAAGACCATGATAACAAACACAAAATTGATATATTCAGACTCATTCTTTGAACAAATGAATACTTTTGGTTTTGATTATTGGGACAAAAATGTTGAAGTAAAAAGTGTTTGGGGTACAAAAGAATGGCAAGTACAGGGTATAGAATCCTTGTTTAGAGCCTGCATGATCCCAGAACAAATTATATTTTTAAATGACACTGTTCAACAAACTACTTGTCTTGGCTTAGCCAAAATCAAAGACTTAAATAAACCGTCTATTCCAAATCCAACAATGAACAGCAATAGCTCCACAGATGAAGAGATAGACGTAAATTATGTATTAAACCAAAACAGAACACATCCTGATTGGAAACAGTGGTTGATCTGGCCCACAGATACTAATAACTGTCAAGACAGATTCCTGAACAAAACACAGGGGTTCAAAATGACCAGGCCAGACCCTAGATATTCCCAAAGACAACACCCAGGAATAATAACCACCTACAGTGTGGGAAAATTATGCCTTCAATGGCTACAGACTTCCACACTGGCAGAAATTAAGCAACACCTAACTTTACTTACTGATGGTGCTGACTTGCGTGATTTCATTATGGGACCGCGCAAACAGCGTCAGAAACGTTTCATAGCAGCCTCTGTATATGCAGCATACAACAAGGCCTGGAAGGTGACTCAAATTGAGACAGCAGAAAGAATACGGGAAATTGACCGTATTAATTTGGAAAAATCACTTTCTGTAGTGGACAATGGGTTAATGACTCTGTCCTCCAGAATTTTTTCTCTGGACAGCATTGTGTCTTCAGCAATCGACATAATATCGCAAGACTTACTGTTGTTACAACACGGTCAGTCTCAATTGCGTTCTATTGTACAGCTTGGCTGGACGTTACAAAATCTGCGTTCAGGCTATGTGCCTTGGCGTTTAATCAACACAACGTCACTATTCAATATCTTTAACCTTACTGATAAACAAATCAGTATGGCCCAGAAGGGTGCTGATTATACAATCCTGAGCATTGAGAAACTAGAGAGATTACCAGTGACAATGTCAGAACGACCTATCAGTGAATGGATAATACATGGGATAATTAATATTCCAATATCAACCTTCAGGTTTCAATACTGCCAAAAATATATACAGGCTGGCATGTACGAAAAATTGGGAAAGGGGTACATTAAAACAACATGGAACTTGCCCTATTCACATGCATGTGTCAGTAATAAAGGCCAGAAAGTGTTTCTTAGTGGCAATAATTGTGCAATGTCACTGAGCGGTACACTTCTGTGTAATGGAATTAGTTTGCATGGAGCCTGTGAAGGGAGCTCAAACAACCTTTCATGTCACCAGCTAGGCGCACCTGCAACAGAGATAGAACCATTCTTTCAAAGACTCTATAATGGGAGTTACATTCTAATTGTAGATCGCAGATGCTGTAGTCTTATGCCCGGGACTCCTTATCTCGTAACTATGACTGCGAAGGTCAAGTGCTGTGGACACTTATTGTTCCCCAGCTCCCTTCCAGACAGGGAGGCAAGGGCATGGCCCAACTTGAAAATTACTTCTATTCGAATAGATACTTTAAGCAAAATGAAAACAGTGCTTCTTCAGACGCCGACCAGACTCACATCATCAAAAGAAACGTATGATCTCCTAGTCGCAAGGACGACTGCAGAGATTCACTCCTTATTATCAACTAATTCCCCCATACATTGCGCAGAAATCCTGAATGAAATCTTAAATATTTCTGATACCAGTGGAGTCTCAAAAGTATTTAAGACAGTATTTTCGATGGCATTAACACCATTCAAAGCCATACTGGGTATTTTTCCAGATTTCGTCCATTCGATTTTTGGCGGACTTCCCCTCATTTTGGGACTAATTGCAGGAATCCTATTCTTAGTCCTCATATTTCGTTATGGCAAACCATGTCACAGACAAAACACCTGCGACAAGGGAAGAAACAATCCTAGCCATTGGATACCGGGACCGGATATCAAAAATCCTGGGACTATCCCGGCTTAGAGATCTGAACATGACTTGGTTTCTTTCATTTCGACCAATGTGGCATCGATGTGTTTTACCTGTATTAAGGTGCTTGCTATGCGGAGAAGAATGCGTGTTAGACACCTGTCTGACTCTACAATCAGATGCGCCAATGGATGCAGAAACATTGTTGAGTCCAATAAAGGCTCATGCTTTGTGCTGCCCTCAACGGCTACCAATCCTGATGACGGCATTCGTGGAAACTTCACCACTACGATTAAGGGGTAGTGAAGTTCAAGATGAAAGCAGCATTGATCAGGTACGACCTTCTGTCAGCAATACTAATCAAAACGTCAATGGAGACAATCATGCGCACGAATGCATGGTTACACCTTTTTCCGAGTTAGTGGAACTCTCCCAGGAAGCTGTTGACAACTTTTTCGAGAGTCTAAATGATATGATGTTCTCACCAGAGCAGAAATAGAGACTTATGAGCAAGCTCGCACACGGCGTTCCCTGAATTTGGCCTTCAACTAGAATAGCAAAATACCATGAACAATTTTCCCTCCAGTTCACAGACAGCAATTTTTTTCAGCAGCCCCAAAATATTTTTACGAATTATTCGGGACACTTATTTTCTGCTTAAAGTAAGAACTATTCTTAGAGAACTAAGATTTCTATTTTTAGATACTTTATAGACATTAGCTACCCGCTGGTATGTTCATAATTATTTTATTCTGTGATGGAATGGTCTCGAAACTTTTTTCTGTATTAAGAGCCATTTCATGTGTAAATTCTCATATACAAATTAGTGATAATGTATAGATATGCGTGATTACTTTAGCATTATTGTACAGTTTGAGTGTATATATTACATGTGACTATTTTTTCCGTATATTTGATAATTTCAAAATGCATTTATGTATTTTGGGGTGGTAAGGTATACACGATACTCTACAGTATGTTTTACTATGCATAGATTTGTAAATATGTCCATAGTTAGCGTGGAGTGGGTGTGATGTATTCCTATAGGTTCTGTATCGATCCCCCTATTCCTGACCCTATTCTGGTTAACAAGTTAACTAGCAGCCATCCCATGAGGCAGAAAACCCCCATGATGCAGGAACCGTTATCTGATAAAGCCACACTACGGCACAGGAACGTGTTATCTGATTAAGTCATAACGCTTGCCATCTAATTAGACAAGCGATATTCCTCCAGCCCCTGATAAGGCATACGGAGTTCTCAAAACAAATCAAACCTATGACAGACCTGGGAAAAACCCTGCGGCCATTGTTTTGATTTCACCGAGAACTTCAGCAAAAGAATGTGCTAACGACCAGGTCGTATGACATCCTTATTGACGTATCTATGTCCATCCTTACGTCAATCTCGCCACCTTAAAGGTATAAATATTACCGATATTGCCCTATGCAAACACACGCGGTGGTGATGAGATCGGAGCAGCCAGACTTGCCGAAGCCCAGAGCAGAGCAGACCCCGCTGGCGCAGCCCCGCCTTCCTGACGCGCTGAGAACGAGACGCTGCTTTCTCCTGCCGAGAAATCCAGCTCCGGCGCTTCCGGGTAGCCCTCGCAGGCAGCCTGGAATATCGAGACCAGAGACGAGAGATACCATCCCTCATTCATCCTAGATTCCAGGTACAGAACTGAATAACCCCTTGCAGAGAATTCTTTAGGCAGTCACTTGGCAAAATAAACTTAACTTAAACTGTAACTTTCTATTCCCGCCCACGTATTAGGCTTAGGTCAGGTACACGGGGTAGGCGTAGTTAGAAACACCAGTTGAGTACGATTAGTCAAATGTAAATGTGTATGTATTCATTTTATTCATTTTAAACCTTCATATGGCTTAGAAACCATATCAATGTTTTTATTATTATTATTATTAATCGGGTTTTATAAAGCGCAAACAACCCGGAGGCCTCGTAGCGCTAAGTACCGTCATACTAGAAGGGAAGGGATTAAATGAACAGATAAGTTTTCAGATCCTTCCGAAATTTTAAAAGACTAGGCTCACTGCGAAGGGAGGTGGGCAGAGAGTTCCATTCTTTCGCGGCATTCCAAGAAAAGGAGCGTCCGCCCCATCTGGTCCGTCTGATTTTGCTAACAGTAGCCAGAAAGGCAGTGCTGGATCTTAGGGATCTGTGAGGGAGATAGGGTATTGCCAAAGAACAAATCATAGTGGGGGCATTCTTCCACATAGCTTTGTGCATAAGACAAAGAGATTTAAACAGCACTCTGGCCTTAACAGGGAGCCAGTGCAGTTTCTTCAAGGCAGTGGTGGCTGACTCTCGTTTGTTGAGGCCCAACAGGAGGCGGGCTGCAGCGTTCTGGGTCACCTGTAGTTTTTTTATTGTAAATGCGGGGGCACCTAGATATAACGAGTTCCCGTAGTCTAGGCGGGACAGAATAATGGCTTAAACCATTATTCTGCGGGCTTCAAAGGGGAGAAGGGGCAACACTTTTCTCAGCATACGCATTAGTCCAAAGCATGTGGCAGAGAGAGTGGTAGCTTGCTGCATAAAGCTGAGATTGGAGTCTAGCCAAATGCCTAGGCTCTTTATGTGGCACTTTGGTTGGGGTATGGGACCCATGCACGGTGGCCAATCTGACAGAGGGCTGGGAATGGTTGAATTGCCCAACACCATGAGCTCAGTTTTCTCGCCGTTTAATTTTAAATGCGAGGTGGCCATCCACTGAGCTACCGCTACCAAACAGTTACTTAAGTTGGATGAGGAAGAGTCTGCCTGGTTCATAGATACCACTAATTGTGTATCATCGGCGTAGGTGATTATATCAAGGCCGAAAGAGTGCACTATGTCAGCTAACGGTTGCATGTAAATATTAAAAAGGGTAGGGCTCAATGAAGAGCCCTGAGGTACACCTTGATACAAGGGCCAGACTTTTGAGTGAATGGTACCCTCAACTACCCTGAAGGATCGATTTTCCAGGAATGACTGGAGCCAATGCATGGCCTTCCCAGAGATTCCCATCCGATTGAGGCGGTGAAGAAGAATGCTGGTATTAACGGTATCGAAGGCGGCACTAAGGTCG
The DNA here is from genome assembly GCF_964261635.1 of Lissotriton helveticus. Taxonomy (NCBI): domain Eukaryota; kingdom Metazoa; phylum Chordata; class Amphibia; order Caudata; family Salamandridae; genus Lissotriton; species Lissotriton helveticus. Next base: position 2,054,929,475 of record NC_136063.1, on the reverse strand, counting down.
AGCAACATAATTGCTGTAGTGCCGCCTTGATCCATTTGCTTCCTGGCCAGCTCAGTTACCGCCAGGAGGGCCGCCTCAGTTCCCAATTTTGGGCGAAAGCCCGCTTGGGAATCGTGGAGAAGATGATGGTTCTCTAAAAATTGGGTAATAGATGAGTTGACATGTTTTTCTAAGAGTTTGCTGATCCACGGAAGGAGGGAAATAGGCCGATAGTTGGCCATATTACCTGGATCCAGGGTGGGTTTCTTCAGCAAAGCCCTGACCTGTGCACATTTCCATGCGGTGGGTACAGAACCTGTGGAAATGGATGAGTTTAGTATATTGAGGATAACAGGTTTGACAATGTGCTCAATTTTTACTAACTGATAGGGAGGGGCAGGGTCTGTAGGAGATCCTGATTTCATTTTCATCATAATAGTCCCAAGTGAGTTCTCATCCAGCAGTGGAAACTCATTTAATGTTGGAGTTGTGACATTAGATGAGCTGGCTCCCATATCCTGGGATAGATTAGGTGAGCTAAAAGCTGAGGCAATTTTTTGTATTTTACTATAGAAATACTCAGCTTGACTTTCGCAGCGGGCCTGAGCTGTGCTTGGGTCAGCAGGAACCAGGGGGACATCAACCAGGAATTTTGCTATCTGAAAGATTTCTCTAGAAGAGTTGGAGGCAGTTAAAATTTTTTCCTCGAAGTATACAATTTTGGTTCGTCTAATTTCTAATTTATATTTTTTAATGGCCTCAAGGTGTGTTGTTTTGTCTATCTTACTACGAGAAATCCTCCAGTTTCTTTCAAATCTTCTGCAGTATTATTTTATACTTCTGCTTTTATTGTATGCACTTTACTTAACCATAAGTATTGCAATAATATCGATCCGTTTCTCTTGTATGAGAAAAGAGACTGATCAATAAATAACATCTTTTATTGAACACGCCCGTCTCTTCCTTTTCTCTACAATCTGGTGAGACTAAGAATGCACGTACTGACTGAGTAAAATAAGTCGTCTTTTGTTTTCACACGACTCTAGAGATACACTCTTGATTAGGGGAGAGCAAAGTTGTCATGTTCTATGGTTGTCAGAAACTAAATCCCTTCTTGTCTATCCAGGGAGGTTCAACTCCTCCTTGCCTATTCGAGAAAGTCTCTAGTGAACTCTGAGCTAGCTGGCAAAACCCAAAACTTTAAGTCTAATATCGACAGTAGTAGACCTAGTTAACGTCTGGTCTAGGCCTATACTATTGAAGGTATTATTCCAATGCGCAGAGCCTATTGGGATAATAGGAACTACACTACAAAGCAACCATCCAATGGCACGTTTGTACAGTGCACTGCTGGCTAAAATGTTAGCTCTGAACCTCCTTCCTTTTTATTTTGTTGAAGGGATGGGTTTGCTTGAATTTGTGGCAGCCACCTGCCCGAAATGGAAGGTTCCCAGCCAGTCCTATTATACAAAAGTTAAAAGAGTTCGAATAAACTTCCAATAAATATTTTTGATAGGGCCAATATAATTAAGATGACAATCCTACCTAAGTTCTTATATCTGTTTCGAGCTATCCCTATACGTGTACCCAATTATTTTTTTTTAAACTAGAGGGTGCTATTAGTAGTTTTATTTGGGGTTACAAACAAGCACGACGAGTAATACCTTTTCTTAAATTTCATTATACAGTTGGAGGATTACAACTCCCTGATTTGAAGCTCTACTTTTGGGCAGCATTTACTGGGCATTAACCATCATCAAAATAAATCAGCACTTTATACCACCGGATTACACCATACGTGAAGTAGCACAGAAGGAAGATGAGGGAGACCCTGGTCATGGAAGTAGTGTATTAGATGACCTGCTTCTGACTGAACCACCAGAGTTTGAGCGCGAGCTCTATGTCTCTGACTACTAAGCTTTCTTTCTTTTACTTTGAAAAAAAAATAAAAAAATAAATATATATATATATATATATATATATATATATACAATATAATAAAGAGAGAGCCCAAACCTTTGAGGCGGGTAATCTCAGGAACCACAGCACCAATCACAACACCCAATACAGCGTTGGAAAGGGCAGTTGCAGCAGAAGGACATAGGCTATGCAGACGCCCACCATATACATTTAAAAGGTGAAAGAACCGTGCAAGCAAAGTAGTCCCTTGTGGGCGTGTCTGGGTTGTGCTGTGGGCGTGTGCTGGGGGCGTGAAAAACGCTGGGGGCATGTGGTACGTTCCGCCCTTCATACCATGTCTCATATCGTGTGCTGTGGGTGTGTGCTGGGGGCGTGGGCGTGTGCGGGGCGCGGGATTACGAGAATAAAAAGCAAGCGTTGTGCTCAATATTTCATTGTTTTTTCTTCCAAGGTTCTGTACATTCCAGCTCCGGGTGTCCACCCTGCTCCCTTTAAATACCCCTGCACCCCATAATCATAACCCACCCTTACTCCTTAAAATACCCCAACACCCTTAAACACTAACCCATCTTAACCCTATAAATATACCCTGTACCCCAAAACCCAAACCTATCCCTGAACCCTAAAAATACCCCTGTACCCCAAAACCCAAACCCCGCCCTGAACCCTATAAACACCCCTGTACCTCAAAACCCAAACCTACCCCTGAACCATATAAATACCCCTGTACCCCAAAACCCAAACCTAGCCCTGAACCCTAAAAAAACCTCTGTACCCCAGAACCCAAACCTACCCCTGAAATACCCCTGTACCCCAAAACCCAAAACTAGCACTGAACCTTAAAAATACCCCTGTACACCAAAACCCAAACATAGCCCTGAACTCTTAAAATACCCCTGTACCACAAAACCCAAACCTACCCCTGAACCCTAAAAATACCCCTATACCCCAAAACACAAACCTATCCCTAAACCCTAAAACTACCCTGGTACCCCATAACCCAAAACTATATCTGAACCCTTAAAATACCCAAACACCCCAAAACATATACCCCAGTACCCCAAAACATATACCCCATACCCATACTTACCTGATCCAAACATTAAAAAACATGCTTTTACCATTCATGCATTTACAACGAATTTCGTTGTAAATGTATGCGTGGTAAAGCTTATAAAATGTAATGCCATGCGTTATAATGGCATTGCTGAGTCATGGTACTTTCGTAATGAAAGTATGCAGAGTGATGGTATGCGGAAAGAAAGTTGCGGAACAATGGGTGTTTACCCTCCCCAGTAAGTACATTGGTGGCACGGCGGCCCACATCTCCAGCAATATACTCATATTTTTTCACCACCGGTTTGAAAAATGCTCAGGTCTCTCTCATTGATGGCCAGCACCGACATACACTTTTAGACACAACTCCCGCCACAAGTTCTAGAATTGTGAGCTTTAGAGCTGGGAAGCTACATTCGAATCTCAGCATCAGCTCAACATCCTGTGATTCCAGGCAAATCGCTTTGTCTCCCCGTGCCTACCACAAATGAATGTGTTCTTCTGTAATGTAGATTGTGCTCATGCCATGTTGTCGAGTTCGCTCTATATAATATTGCAAGGAAAAATAAAGTAGGGAAACTCAAGTTCACACACTACTGAACGCGCACTCTTAAGTGCATCAGCAGTGCACTGTAAATCGGAGCATTTCACAGGCCTGTCACAGATAAGAAATGCTATCAAAACGAAATCCTACAAAACAATATACTACTTGCCGGCAGCAATTCATACCCGGACAACGTTGGGACGGGCTGCTAGTATATATATATATATATATATATATATATATATATATATATATATATATAGATAGTAGATAGATAGATAGATAGATAGATAGATAGATAGATAGATAGATAGGAAACATTATTTGTTTTATTATTTGTGTGTGTCTGAATGTCTAGCTGACCATTTCATCCCCATCTGCTTACTCTTTGACACATTTTTATTGCCGGATTGTAGTTGCAACTGGGTGCAGTCAGTGAAGAAGTTCAACTCCTGTCTCGCCCTCCAAAGTTAGTTCCCTCAAGCCAGACAATGGATGGAGAAGATAAAAAAATGTGTGCCTGCCTCCAACCCTGTGCCGTGACTATCTAAGCTTTCCTACCCTAGTGGTACTACCTCACCTACATGTGACATTTATAATTCGATTTACACTCGCAATTCTCTGCTTCGTGAACAAATGAAGGATCAGCATTCTGCAATGCTTCCCTAAGTGATCACGGTGAGTACACCAACAGAACAGGTAAATTCTGCCATACAGTGCACGCTGAGTGATTGTTGTTTTTTGTGATGTGTGAACATGTTGCGATAAGTCATCCTCAATGTGTTGAGAATAGATTGTCAAGAGATGAGATGATCCATGCGCTGGCAGGTAGTGTTAGACTGGGTATTGGTTGTTATCCTTAATGTATAAATGGTGAATTTGAGATTTTCGAAATGTTGTTGGTCTACAGGTGACTAGTCAATACTTTAAAATGTTCCCCTGAAGGTTATTGTTTTCCCTTCACCTTCGAAAGATTGGATTGCGAGATTCCTTTACGGGGTCCAACTCCACTACACACAGTCCACACTCCACACTGCTTTGTTTTTATTCTTTTATGCTTTATATTTATACTCCTCAAAGACTTAGACCTGATCAGCCACTTAGATAATGCAAACACAAATCTAGTCTACACAAAAAGTAACTTAATCTTTCCCTGCTTGTTGTTCAATAACAACATTGTACTATTACAGGCCGATCTGTTGCATTTTGAGTCTGGACTCTGCACACTGTTGGTATGGAGTTGGACACCATACTCGGGGGTCAGACTCAGGAGAATCAGAGATGATGGAATGACTCGGGGTGTGGGCGTGTCCATGACTACTGTGAGATCTACCACCAGAAGAAGATGGAAGTTTTCAAATTCACTGAAACCAACTGATTTGGATAATAATGAATTTGAAGTGGCCTAAAGGTAAACAACAGCACCAGACCTACCAAAGTCTGCATAGTGGTGAGTGGTGTAACTAACAGCTGTGCGTTGATTTTCTAATTGACTGGGAAAATGCCATGTTGCTGTGTGTGTGTGTGTGTGTGTGCTCACTAATCAGTGTAGCCTGGCTCCAATTTGTGGTTTAATTTGAAGCTAAGTGGTGCTTTGGTGAGGGCCTGTTGTTGAGGTAACTGCCTGTAGGAGACATTTAGCCATGCTGTCTCTGAGTCTTCTCTTCTTGATGAACTCCTCCTTATGCAGTTTAACTTTTCTTCTTGACTCTTCAATATCATTTTTGCTTTTCAATCCACAGACCCGGGCTTTACCCTATGCCACACTGGAAAAACAATGTAACATACTCACACTTGCCTTACCGAACTGATCTGCCAGTTACCCAAGATTGACAGACAGTCCAAGAGGAATGTATATGCAATTCCCAATTTGGCAATGCAGTATCTTTCTTTCCCTTTAATCATTACAATTTGTGTGTTGTTTATGTTTGTTCCTTGTCTTGTACAAATATTTTTTTTGTTTAATATCTTTCAAAGATCGGTACAACAGTTACAGAAGATAATGTAACTTGGGTCTCTCTGGGGGCAGACGGCTGCGGGACTGCACGGCAAAGGAAACAGTGGGAAGTAAATGAGTAACGCCCCAAAATTTAACTCAGATGTACGACCATAAAAATTTATTTCCCTAGCAAATAAACTAGAAAGCCCACAACACCTGCTCCACTCCCTCACCTAACCCCAACCAATTACCAAAGTAAAGAAAGTCCAAATCATTGGCCAAATATATGTCCATAAATAAAAATGCTATAAACCCTAAGATTTCCCCAACTCCCACATTTCCACCCTCTCCCCAACAAGTCTCACCCATCAAAAATGCAACACTGAAAGGCTATATAGAGTCCATAGGGGGAGCAGCAGTGGTTAACCCCTATGCTGCTAGGCTGTTTTTTTGCTATTTGGGGTAGTTCGCACTTAGGCCTCTGTAACTTTATGACCACATAGGGTATCCATGCCAAATTTGCAGCCTTTTCTTCTAACATCATGGGAATTCTAAAGATACCCTGGGTTTGTGGATTCCCTTGGAGGGGCCCCAGAAATTAGCCAACATACAGTGACATTTTTGGGGGGAAATGGGGAAAAAAGTGCAGCATATTAAAGTGTCGATTTTTTCCCTGCAAATGGTATCAACAAAGGGTTTGTGTGTCTGAAATCACAATTTTCCCAGCTTTTAGGGACTTAAAGACTTTTGTCAGAAAACCAACATTTGTTTGCACTGTCTTGGCATTTTTTGGGGATATAGCCTATTTTTGCTATTTTTTGTTCTTTCAACCTACTTCCAGGTAATGGTAGAAACTGGTATGAAAGCAATAATGGACCCTGGAAAGTTATACATTTCAGAAAAGAAGACAAAATTCTGAATTCAGCAAGAGGTCATTTGTGTTGATCCTTTATAGAAACTAACAGTTACATAAAGGAAAAATTGAAATTTAGTTGAATAAAACTTCTATTTGTGCCAATGTTTTCACCTGTAACTTCTTCTATTTGTGACAACTGTTTGAAAGTAATATACCGTTACATCCACTGGACCTTTCTGGTTGTGGGGATAAATAGGACTTGTAGGTTCACCAAGAACCAGATGAACCCAGAGGCAATAACTGAGCAGCGTCTTGCAATGATTTTTCATTATGTACTAGTATTTAGTAATTCATTTGGGAAAATATATACATGGAATAATCGATATGAAAAACACCTATGTATTTCTGAAATTTGAACAAAATATAGAGTTTAGAAACAGTAGATATTTGCACATTTCTGAAATTGTGAGTACCCATACTAGCATAAGAATTATAGGTCATTTTTCAAATTAACTTCTTTTTTACACATTGTCTTTCATTTGGAAGGCATAAATGTATCAAAAGTAAATAGGTAAAAACAGTTGCTCTACAATTATGTGTTACTCAAAGTCTCCCGATAAAAATGGCACCTCACTTGTGTGGGTAAACCTAGTGCCCGCAACAGTAAACAGCCCATAACGCAACTTGGACACGCTTTATTCTTACGGTGACAACTGACCCTTTTTTGCAAAGTACCTAGCTGTAGGTTTTGAACCCTAGCTCTGCTGGCACCTAGGGAAACCTAGCAAACCTATACATTTTTGAAAGCTAGACACCCAGGGTAATCCAGGATTGGGTGACTTGGCTGGCGTTCACCAGGTTCTGAGACCCAGAATCACTACCTGAAAAGTTGTAAACAAAAACACATTTTCCTCACATTTCTGTGGAATCTGCGTGGATCTACAAAATTCCATGCACCCCCCGTTCCCCAATGTCATCTGGGAAAAATGGTACCTCACTTGTGTCGGTAGGCCTAGTGCCCGTGACAGGAAATAGGCCAAATTTCTGTGTCGGAAAGTTCTGGAATCTGCATGGAACCACAAACTTACAACCACCCAGCATTCCCACAGGTCTCTGGGGTTAGTAGGTTGCCGTAGATGGCGGCGAGCCCGGAGCCAAAACCCCAGATCTCCCCCCAAAAACCAAGTAGTTTTGTTATAGTTCATTTTCAAGGCTTCACAGTACAAATTTGGCCATTTCCTGTTGCATCCACTATGTCTACCCACGCAGGGTGGGAGGAAATTTGTGGATACTCGCAGATTCTTGAACTTTCCCACACAGAAATTTGATAAAAAGTGATATTTTAGCAAAATTTGAGGTTTGCAGGGGATTCTGGGTAGGAAAATGTTGGGGAACCCATGCAAGCCATACCTTGATGGACTCCCCCGGTTGTCTAGTTTTCAGAAATGTGTGGGTTTGGTAGGTTTCCCTAGATGGCCGCCGAGCCCAGGGCCAAAAACTCATGGGACTCCCCTTGAACCCGGCGTAGATGGGTAGGGCACAGAGAAGGCTGCACGTCATAACAGAACCGCACTGGAGTTCTGAACCCGTTGTAGAACACGCCGGGTGCTGTTGCGGCTTGTATACTAAACCCAATAGGTAGATGCAGGCAATACAGGTATTTTACATGGAACACTAATCCTTGTAGAGAACGCAAATTACTGTTACACATAACATCAGATACGCACATTTGATCACCCTTTTTTTTTTTTTTTTTTTTTTATCCTCATTTGTGTGCGTAGCTCCAATCTACCAAAACAAAAGAGAAAACCACCACAGAGCAATAGGCCGACCAGTCGTGTATTGTGCCACTCAGCTTATAGCTGGTAAGGGAAATTATGGAGAGCGAAGTAAGGCCAGTTCCACTCAGCACTATATACAGTGACCAATCTTATACCAGCTTAGGATGGTATCTCAGTTGATAGTGCCCGATTTATCGAGGACATTTGATCACCCTTACGTAGACAGTGATTTGTTTATATTTAGGTCCTGAAGAATCGCAGCCAAATGGGCAACGCGAGAAACATGTCGACCAATTAGAGCACAAACTGAACTGAGACTGGTATTAGGAAGCATTATATTTCACCAAGTCCTAGTCCGTTGTATAACCTTTTAATTAAAGCAGGGGACCCCCAGAATAAAATTGATCCTGGTACTCCGAGCTTTATTTTTAATCACTAAACACGTCTACCCTGTTCCACACCCACACATCAACTGATGACAGATGGAAAAAATATCTCCGCCAAAGTGCCCCTCTTTGAGGTGTCGCCCGTTGGGTATTGCACCGCCGACCTAACGAGGAGCAAGCCCAGATGATGAAGCATGACACCTGCAAGGGTGTTTGAGGGCATTATATCCAACAAAATGGATGCCCAATTGTAGGAAACCACGTGACCCTACACCATCCATAACTCACTAGTGTGATACGCACTCTTAATTCATTGAGGAACAGCCCAGCCTTCTCTGTTTCACCCCCCTTGAAATACCAGGTTGTTTAGCGAAAGATAATTTTGATGTTGCCTCAATTGGTTTTGGGCCCTTGCCTGTCGTGGGTACTTGACTCACCCATGCACGTCGGTACCATTTTTATTGAAAGACCTGGGGGAACACTGGGTGGTAGGAAATTTGTGGATCCACGCAGATTCCAGAACTTTCCCACACAGAAATTTGAGGAGAAAGTGATTTGTGCAGCTAAATTTGAGGTTTGCAGGGGATACTGGGTAGGAAAATGTTGGGGTACCCATGCAGTCCATACCTTGCTGGACAATCCTGGCTGTATACATTTCAGATATGTGTGGGTTTGGTAGGTTTCCCTAGATGGCCGCCGAGCCCGGGGCCAAAAACTCATGGTACCCACCTTGCAAATCCAGGTTGTTTTGCAGCAGGTAATTTTGATGTCGCCTCAATAGATGTTGGGCCCTTGCCTGTCGCAGGTACTTGACCCACCCACGCAAGTGAGGTACCATTCTTATCGGGAGACCTGGGGGGACCCTTTTGTACCGCTTTGTTCACCATAAGTTGTCAGGGTATGCTCAGACGTGAGTCCCTTGCTCACTTTGCCACTGGATTCAAGCAAGCCTGGCTGAAGACAGCTGAAATGCCAGAAACCGGTCCTAGGAAGCTTGTTTCCGGTCCAGGGAAGGCATGGCTTGGCAGTTCGGGCTGGACTGTTCCCATGAGGCACAGGGTCAGACTGATTTGCATATGGCCATGTCTGAACTGGGGTGGCAGAGTGGGCTAAAGAACGGTGATGGATCAAACCCAGATCAGTTGACTGGGTGTGAGTGTTTGATTGGTGCAGATGCTCCGTCCATCCCCACCCCCTTTTGTACCGCTTTGTTCGCCATAAGTTGGCAGGGTATGCTCAGACGTGAGTCCCTTGCTCACTTTGCCACTGGAATCAAGCAAGCCTGGTTGAAGACGGCTAAAATGCCAGAAACCGGTCCTAAGAAGCTTGTTTCCGGTCCAGGGAAGGCATGGCTTGGCAGTTCGGGCTGGACTGTTCCCATGAGGCACAGTGTCAGACTGATTTGCATATGGCCATGTCTGAACTGGGGTGGCAGAGTGGGCTAAAGAACGGTGATGGATTAAACCCAGATCTGCTGACTGGGTGCGAGTGTTTGATTGGTGCAGATGCTCCGTCCATCCCCACCCGCTTTTTTACCGCTTTGTTCGCCATAAGTTGGCAGGGTATGCTCAGACGTGAGTCCCTTGCTCACTTTGCCACTGGAATCAAGCAAGCCTGGTTGAAGACGGCTAAAATGCCAGAAACTGGTCCTAAGAAGCTTGTTTCCGGTCCAGGGAAGGCATGGCCTGGCAGTTCGGGCTGGACTGTTCCCATGAGGCACAGTGTCAGACTGATTTGCATATGGCCATGTCTGAATTGGGGTGGCAGAGTAGGCTAAAGAACGGTGATGGATTAAACCCAGATCTATTGACTGGGTGCCAGTGTTTGATTGGTGCAGATGCCCCGTCCATCACCACCCCCTTTTGTACCTCTTTCGTACAGGGATCACACCTTGGGCGTTCCCAGGAACATACATGGCTTTTTGACACTGCCCGTGATTTATGAGAAACTGTAAGTCTGAGGCAGTGCAAAAAACGTACGCCCTCCCCTTGGAAGGCATAAGGGAGGCACAACCAGGAGGAATATCCTTATTCCTCAATTTCCTTCCTCTTTCTATGTGTGCTGCATTCCCTTCATGCAGAAAAATAATCATCCCCACAATGCAGGCACCTTTGCGCCATTTTGAAAAGGTGCGTGTGTTGGTGCACAGCAGCCGATATGGCTCATATCTGCCCTTTTCTTTTACCAAAGGGCAGCGAAGCAGCAAGGCCTGCTGTACTTCCCCTACGGCAAAAACCCCATAAATGAGGCCATAGTATCTAAACAGCTTATTTTCAAGTATTTATTTTGGTGATCACTGTGTTAATTCAGTGAAATTGACAGCTATGTTTCTGGATGGTTATCTAGTATTTTGGTTTATGTATATCACAACACCTATGAAACCAGGCAACCGGTATGTGCAGTTTTAGAGCATTGACCTACACGTTTTACAACTAATTAGAGGCAACGTTGGGTTGGTATTCGGCCTAAATTAAACTAATTACATAATGTGGCTGTATAATAAGGGATCCTATAACTACATTGTTACATTAAAACAGCACAGAGTAGAGTACAGAAACGGTACGTGTTCAGTAAGTGAACGCATATCACATCTCGTCTTCAAAGCTCACAAAAGAACTTTAGCTCTGCTTGTCCTTCAAAACTGGGCTTTTCACTTTCTTGTAAGGTTAAGCTTTAGTCATACAAGATGAAATCTTCAGAATGCTGCAAGCACTTAAAGGGCAGGTATTCTGAACACAAATGATGCGTGACATTTAAAGGTTGTTTGGCCTCCCAACATCAGAAGCTTCTGACTGTAATGAGCGAACCACAATACACAACAGTTGTCTTAGAAACAGCAAATACATATTTACACTGCTGATGACTGTCTTAAGATTTCTAAAGTCAAAATTGACTGCATTGCTGTTGCTTCGGTTGCATCAATAGTTTTTCTGCAATCTAAGGGGCAGATTTCCTAACATTGGGGCATAGTTAAAAGGAGCTTGTGCCGCATATTTTTTCTTTACATAGCGGCGCTACATTCTGTGCTCCATTATTACACAATGACGTATGAGGGCTAGTATGTCACTTTTATCTCTACTGCGTTGTTTTGTCCTGCACTAGATACGGCTGTGTCAGGTAACGTCAATGATATGCAAGGTAGGCTTTCCCCCTTAAAAGTTTTGCAGGACTGACGCAGCTGTATTCATAAGTATATGGGAAAAAGACAGATCATTCGCAAAAGACATGCATAGTCTAAAAATATTTGAAATTCCTACTCCTCGCCAAACCAGGAGTGTAAATGATACATTTACTGGTACATATGCAGAACATAACCAGATCACTCTGGCAAGCTCAACTACAACATGGACCTACTCCTACTGCAGCTTGGAGCACCATCACCACCACCACCTCCACCATCCCCAACTCCATCACTGGACAAGGGAGCGGACATACAGGAAGAGGGTCACCCTCATTGAACTCAGGGAGGAGGTGGTCATTATCTATTACAGGCTCAGAGGGGAGTCTATTGTCCATCTCCTACACCAGAGTGCTGCGATGAACATCTCAGTGGTACACCAACATCCCTCTACTGGCCAAGCTACTGGCTGCACTAAACATGCTGGCATCTGCAACATTCCAACCCAACACAGCCTGAGTGGCAGGAGTATCCCAGCCATCCTTTTCAGCAATCCAACCCTCTGTCCTGGATGCCATCATAAGCCTCACATCCCAGTAGCTCATTTTCCCCAACACAATGCAGAAACAACTGGAAAACAAGCAAGCTTATATGCCATTTCAGGATTTCCACATGTGTTGGGGACAATGGACTGCAGACATTTGTACCTTGTGCCTTCAGCCCCTACATCCCACCTGTACTGCAATAGGAAGCACACCCATTTCATGAATGTGCAAGCAATGGTGGACCATCTGAAGCTGTTCAACAATGTCCTGGCAAAGTACACTGGGAATGCTCACGATTGATTGATCCTCAGACTTTCCATCATTAATGAGCCCTTCTAGATAGGAGAAATGGTTATGGCCAATTGGTTGGTAAGTACTTCTCCAGCACATGACTGCCACATGACAGTTAATAATGTGGGATAACATCGCCATTTTAGTGTTGGACTGAATGAGACAGTTCAGATGTAGCACGTGTGGGCCTTCGTACTTGCATCATTATAAATGGCACATGTGCAACACAACCCTACAAGTCACACATGTAAAGACCACCACCTATGCCACTGTGGACCACATATACAAATGGACTGTGCTGCTGGAGCATCAACATCTATGATGCTCTGGTGGAGCAGATCTCTCACTCATAGCTGGGAGGCAATGCAAAATCAGCCTGCATGCCCTGCATGGCCTCATAGACTCACTAAACAATGCAAGCCTCTCACAAATCTCAAATCCTTTGTGTACTGTCAACATAATGGACACAGGGCACTGCCTTGTGTACACTATCATTGCCCCACATTGACATCCACTCACTACTCTACCCATGGCAGTAGCTATTGAACAACAGTGACTCTAACTCTCACTGGCAACTATGTGTGAAAGAAGTAGGCCTGGGGGAGTTTGTGGTGTTCCGCTTTGTGGAACTCCGCACAGTGACAAATAAACTCTGCGCCGCTCCACTTAGTTCCACAAGCAGCAGAGTGAGGCAAGCCGCACTGCTCGCACTGTTTTTAGCACTAGGTATTTGTCCTGTGCTGTAAGATTTGTGTGAATGGCACCATGCACAGTGCAAGAGGGCACAGCTTCTTTCTGTTGCTCAAGTGGATGTCATGCACTGTTGCCAAAGTGTATGAGTCATTCAGGAAACATGACAGAATGTATATGAATGTGGGGCCATCATCTCTCATGACCGTTTACTAATTTTACCCATCCTGTCTTTGCAGCTGACCAAGAATATGGTCTGCAGACATGGGTGATGACTCCTTATAAACCCCCCCAGATGAAATCCCAGTGGGGCTACAGTCATGCCCTAAGCAGGACCCAGTCCACAGTAGTGCAGACTTATGGAGTCCTAAAGTCCCGCTTTGGGACTCTCTACTTGTCACTGATGGTATGTAAAATCGCAATAGTGCACTGCATTTTGCACAATATTGTTATTGTTAGTTGGCATTTGTTAAGCGCATTATCACCTACAGGTCTCTAAGCACTGCCAGAGAGATCTTACATAACCAAGAGAGTGGATTATATCCATGCTTCTGCGAACTGGACAGATTTTAGTTTTTTCCTGAATGGAAGGAGATCGTATTCCTTCCGCAGACTCTCTGGTAAGTTGTTCCAGATAGACGGGATCAAGGATGAAAATGCTCTGCCGCCTTTTGTGGACAGGTTAAACCTAGGGCAAGCCAGGAGGCTAGCATCTGTGGACCGTAGTGCCCTACTAGGGATGTATTTGACGAGGCGGTCCTTGATGTAAATAGGAGCTTGGCCATAAAGGGATTTATGAGCAATACAGAGGCCCTTGAATTTTGCTCTCTGTTTAACAGGCAGCCAATGCAACTGTTTGAGAAGGGGTGATGCATGTGCATGCCTAGGGGCTTTGAAGATAAGCCTTGCGGCATCATTCAATACCACTTGGAGTCTTCACATAAGATTCTCCGGGAGACCAACGTATAGGGCGTTGCCATAGTCGAGGTGAGCTAATATCAAGGCAGAGACTGCCGTTCGTAGTGTGTTAAATGTCAGGATGGGGCCAAGTTTGTGCAGTTGTCTCAACAATCCCGTGCATGTACCCACCACCGCCGAGACTTGCTGGGACATGGTGAGCTTACCATCAATTTTGATCCCTAGACTTTTAACCACCTTAGCAGGTTCTGGAGGTATACCCAGTTCTTGCGGCCAGATGAGTTCTTGCCAAGGGTGGGAGTCTGAGGTGACGGACAATACTTCCGTTTTGTCTGGGTTTATTTTCAGAGAATTAGCCGACATCCAGTTCACCGTGAATTTTAATATATTTTGAAAACGTAGCTGGGCAGGGGATGTATTGTCTATCTGAATAATTATTTGGGTGTCATCAGCGTAGTTATAAATTTGACACTCCAGGTGATTTAAAGCCACTATCAATGGCTGGAGATAGACATTAAAGCGAAGTGGAGATAATGCCGACCCCTGAGGTACACCACATGAGAGTGATCCTGGCTCAAATACAAGATCATTCAGTTGTATTCTCTGTGACCGCTTTCCAAGAAAGGAAGTCAGCCAGGCCAATGCCGTGCCCTGGACCCCCAGCTCCGAAATCTGCGACATTAGTTGGTCATGATTGACCGTATCAAATGCCGCGGACAGGTCTAGTAGAACCAGGGCATATGGTTTTTTCCTATCGGCCCTAAGTCTAAGTTCATCCAGGACCAATAGCATCGCTAGCTCCCTGCTATGGTGTGCCCTGAAACCTGCCTGATTTGGTTGCAGGAGATGGTTATTGTCAATGTGGTCAGTCAGTGATTTTAGAACATGTTGCTCAAGAACTTTGGTCAAGAATGGAAGTTGCGAAATTGGCCTGAAATTTTTCAGATCTTTTGTGCTATCCCCATGTTTTTTTAAGAGTGGAATAACGCGTGCTTCCTTGAAATTGGAAGGCACCTGCCCTATTGCCAGGGATCGATCAAGGAGTGCGAGTACCTCATTTTTGATGCTTACAAATGCTAGCTTAAAAATTTTGGGCGGGCAGGGATCCATTGAGGACCCTGACTTCACTCTCCCAATGAGGTGCTCCAGGGAGTCGTGTGTTAAGGCAGGGAAAGTAGTAAGTGGTTCAGCGAGGGAGATGGACGGTAGCACAGGTGATAAAGTACATGGAAACTGAGTGGTGGATTGAATATCCATCAATAGATATTTAACTTTTTCCAGAAAAAAAGACTGAAAAATATTACAGTCTTCTAGGTGAAAGGTCGGTTTTTGTTCTTTGACTTGCCTTAACTCTTTAAGGGTACAAAAAATCACTTTCTGTTTATAGTCAGCGGTCGTGATTCTTGCCTCGTAGAATTCTGATTTGCGTGATAAGATTGCCCTTTTATCAGTTGCAAAAGCCCTACCATAATCTTGGTGGGCGCAAGGGTCGTAGGTTTTCCGCCAGGCTCTCTCACTTTGGCGAAGGGTCTGTTTCAAGGTTCTTTGGTGGTCATTGAACCAAGGGGCCCCCTTGCCTTTATACGAAGTTCTGACCCTACGTGTCGGGCTGCTTTGTCAATGGGAAGCTGTAGCCTTTCTAACAGGGTACTACTTTCATCATCGATGTTTCCCCGCTTAGGTAAAACCGGGGTCGATGTTTGTAGAGCAATAGTCAGGCACATCTTGTTCCAGCTCCGTATCCTTTTCCAATCAGAGAGTGGATTAGTAATTTGCTTAAAAAAGGGAAATTGGCCACTAAATAGGAAGTGATCCGACTAGGGGCATCGGCTAGTAGATATTGGGCTAGATATTGGGCTAGAAAAGGGACGGGTGGACCATACCAAATCCAGGGTGTGTCCTTTGTTGTGAGTGGGCCCTTGGACTAGCTGAGTAAACTCTAAGGCAATTAATGCCTCCTCCAACTGCATTGCCTGGCTTTCTTTGGGAGTTAAGTCCCAATGTAAATTAATAAACCCCTAGCACCACCACACATTGGTACCGGGATCGGATGTCATTAACTAGTTCTGTAACCCTTTCGATGAACCTAGGTGGAGTATGTGGAGGGCGGTAGACTACCAGAATGACTAAGCAAACTGATTGGGAGTGGCATTTGGCCCCAAGAACCTCTGCCCCTTCAATATATTCCGCACAGATGGATTCTACTTTTAGTTGACGTTTATATAGTAGCGCCACACTGCCCCCTCTGGAGCCACCTGATTGATTATGACAAAGAGCTGCATAATTGGGGGGGAGGGCTGCAACTAAATCCGGTGTTGATGAATTGTCTAACCAGGTTTCTGTAATGCCTAAAATATCAAAGGAGGCATCTTGAAGTAACGAAAAAAATTCAAGGTTGTGTTTTGATAGAGAACGTGTGTTCAGGGTGGCAATCTTGAGTTCAAGGGGGCTTTCATTTTGAGTTTGTTCTAGGATTGGTGTTTTTTGGGAGCGGGGGTCTAGGTGAGGTCTAAGGAGTCCAAAGGACCTTAGTTTAATGGCTACAGTGTTGTTGAGATGGGTTGTACCTTTATTAAGCTGGCGTAAGTCGTCCATGGTGTACGATGAATGAGGGCCAAGGCTCATGGCCCTTGGTCCTGTCTGGGCGCGGACGGGCGCAGACGGGCTTGCCTTAGGCGTGCCTTCGGCGCACCGGCTGCGCGCACTTGTCTCAGTGTGATTATAAGCGTGAAGCTCCTCCCCCACAACACTCAGCCCTGCTGTGCAGCGGCTGCCTCTCCTGATACACTAGACCGTGCCCCAACAACGGAAGTGCTCAAAGCGGAAGTGTGGCAAGGTAATGCAAGTGATCTTTTAAAAGGATTCAAACCAATTTTAAACAAAGTTCAATCATTTTTAAAAACAGCGTTGTTCTCAGCGTTTTTCCTAGTGCAGTGCAGCAGCGCCCTCTTAGTACCACCTCAAGTCTCGGTGGACCTCTATGTCTCTGGGTGCTTCTTCGCGCTTCGTTATATCAAGCGTGAAGCTCCTCCCCCACAACACTCAGCCCTGCTGTGCAGCGGCTGCCTTTCCTGATACACTAGACCGTGCCTTAAGAAAGGAAGTGCTCAAAGCGGAAGTGTGGCAAGGTAATGCAAGTGATCTTGTGTCTGTGTGTGGACCATTATTCCATGGAGAGGTGCCAATGAGGAGGTGCCACGGTATGATGAGGAGGTAGAAGAGGAGAACCCCACCAAAATGTCCTGTCACTTACAGCAACACGGCGGGGAGTCCAAGTAGTACAAAGAAATATTAACGATGCATGAGTGACTTTGAGTATGCACTAAAATAACGACTAAATGTACACAGCGCATATATGTGAAAATAAATATATGAGCACTACCGGTTAGTAAGCAATTTTATTTCATAGTCACAGTAAGCATCTAAACAATGTGTGGCAATTTCAAGCCACACAAAAAAGGTTTGTAGCTATGTGGAACAAACAGCGCTGAACAATATCTTGGATATCCAAAAATAGTGTACATGGCAAAATCCAGTACAAAATAGTCCTCAGTTGCCAACCACAAAGAACATGGTGTGCTAAAGTAGACAGTGTGCTATGACTGATGTGTGTGTCTCGTACAGCTAACCATTTGTACGGCCTCATAATTGTGGAGGATAGTAGAATTTACTTATAGTCTGATGCCTGTGAAGTGATCCACATAGTATGTGCATGAGAACACAGTCCAACCCCCACAGTCTACATCTGCAACATCCAAAATCTGAAAGCACGTATTATATCCATTAGGAGATCCACTATCACACATGTAAATACTGGATACTGTACTTTGCCAGTGCAAGAGTGTCTACCTAGTAACAATGTGGGCACCCTTGCCCCACTAGGCTAAGATGTCAATGGAACAAGCAGTGACGTAGCCTACCATGTGGTGTGTTGCACTCAGATACAAACAATGAATTCACTCCTAGGAGTACAGTCTTCGTGCAAATGTAAAGACACAACACCAATGTTGGTTGAATATGAATTTACCTTAAAATAATTGAAAGTGTGTTTGGCAAAACAGGAACAAGTTGGTTTAATTAAAGGCTGCGGCCAGGAGAACCTGGACAGAAAGCGTCCCCTCAGAAGCTCTCAATGACCATTGTTTTGTCCATCAATGTATACAGTTCATGAGGTACAATAAAATGTTCTCTACATTCCAAAAGATCACCTTAGTCATAAATCAATAAAATGTCCGTATCTGATAAGGACACAGGTGGCTCTCGACCTTTGGGGGAGGTAATGTGGGCCAGTGTGTTGTCATGTATTCCTATCGGTTCTGAATCGATCCCCCTATTCCTGACCCTATTCTAGTTAAACAAACCAACAAGTTAACTAGCAGTCAGCCCATGAGGCAGAAAACCCCCATGATGCAGATACCGTTATCTGACGCAGTCACACTACGGCACAGGAACGTGTTATCTGATTAGGTCATAACGCTTGCGATCTAATTAGACAAGCGATATTCCTCCAGCCCCTGATAAGGCATACGGAGTTCTCATAACAAATCAAACCTATGACAACCTGGGCAAAACCCTGCGGCCATTGTTTTGATTTCACCGAGAACTTTAGTAAAAGAATGTGCTAACGAGCAAATCGTATGACATCTTTATTGACGTATCTATGTCCATCCTTACGTCAATCTCGGCACCTTAAAGGTATAAATATTACCGATCTTGCCATATGCAAACACACGCGTGGTGACGAGACGGAGCAGCCATACTTGCCGAAGCCAAGAGCAGAGCAGACCCCGCTGGCAGCAGCCCCGCCTTCCTGACGCGCTGAGACGCGCTGCTTTCTCCTGCCGAGAATCCAGCACCGGCGTTTCTGGGTAGCCCTCGCAGGCAGCCTGGAATATCGAGACCAGAGAAAGAGATACCATTCCTCATTCATCCTAACTTCCAGGTACAGAACTGAATAACCCCTCACAGAGAATTCTTTAGGTATTCACTTGGCAAAAACAAACTTAACTTAAACTGTAACTTTCTATTCCCGCCCACGTATTAGACTTAGGTCAGGTACAAGGGGTAGGCGTATCTAGAAACACCAGTTGAGTACGTTTAGTCAAATGTATATGTGTATGTAAATATATTTTATTAATTTTAAACATCATATGGCTTAGAAACCATATCAATGTTTTTACAGTATTACTTTATACTATTGCTTTTAATGTATGCACTTTACTTAACTATAAGTATTGCAATAATATCGATCCATTTCTCTTGTATGAGAAAAGAGACTGATCAATAAATAACACCTTTTTATTGAACACGCCCGTCTCTTCCTTTTCTCTACATTCTGATGAGACTAAGAATGCACGTACTGACTGAGTAAAATAATTTGCCTTTTGTTCACACGACTCTCGAGATTGACTCTTGATTAGGGGAGAGCAAAGTTGTCATGTTCTATGGTTGTCAGAAACTAAATCCCTTCTTGTCTAATCAGGGAAGTTAAGTCCTCCTTGAACATTCGAGAAAGTTTCTAGCGAACTCTGAGCTACGCTGGCAAACCCAAAACTTTAAGTCTAGTATCGACAGTAGTAGACCTAGTTAACGTCTGGCCTAGGCCTTTACTGCTGTAGGTATTATTCCAATGCGCAGAGCCTATTGGGAAGATAGGAACTACACTACATGGCGCCCAACGCGTTTGGAAAGGGCGATAAAACTAACGTAAGACATTTAGAGTAACTCAGTCGTGCTTTCTCACTCAGACCCCTTTTCCCATAATACTCCAAAGACGTCTGGAGTGGGTGAAAGGTAATATCCTCCAAAACCTCGCAGGAGGGAACTCCTATGTATGGTTCTTGGTATAGTCAACGTTGAAGGATAAACGGTTCCAAAATATTGTGCATCTAATCTCTGTTTCCATAAGAAACCTGATCTGCAAACAAACAAAATAAGCTTCCTGTCGGTAAAATGGCAGAGAGTGATGATGAAAGAGAGGCAGTTAGATTAGCAACTGAACTCGCAGACGCTGATGCTACCATGCAAGCAGCAGACGCGGATATAATACTCATTCCGGTCATCAAAAGGAGATCTATAACCTTAAAACTTATAGAAAATGGACTGACACCTAGAGGTGGCACAGTCATATTCGTAATTGAGGCACACGAATATCGGCAGACAGAGGTATATTATTCATGGATACATTTTCCAGCAGCTAATGCTGTAACAAAGTACTTCCACTATTACAAAATAGAGGAACCTCCTAATGAGTACACTCCTTTCGAGGAGGTGGAAGTACCACTCAAATTCCAAGAGCATTTGCTCTTATTTGATGGCGCCCTAAAACATAATAATCACATCACCAGGCTCGGTCCTTTAGGTAGACCAGGAGCAACGTGGCCGGTCCTAGCCGGATACACACCACATCCAGACGTCAATGGGATGTCTGCAGCAGAGCTGTTAACACAGCTAAAACAATTAATAAAAATTCATAGACAATTAGTTCAGTATGTGATGCGGACATCAACAATTCAGCCAGCGATTAAACTTCCACAGCTGACCCCTCAACAAGGGAACACAAATAAAATTACACCACAGAACATCCAGTCCTGCCTAGGTAAAGTACCGGCTAAACGGGAACAAATACCATTCTGGTTGGCACAGAAAATTACCCAAATAGAGGCGGTGTTTCCAGACACCACCCCGTTAGAAAAACACAGGATTCTGACTATCTGTCTTCCAATGGGAATCGCACCACACGTGGAGGACTGTGACACTTGGGGTACAGTCTTTGCTTCCATCTACACAAAAACGCACGGTGTTCCATCCATTTCGGTAATACCAGATGTGCTAAAACAAATTCAAGACGAATATGGTCCAGAGCCCGCTTTAACTCTTGGTATGAAATTACTGAAAGACTTCAAGCAGGTCTCGGCTATATTATTAGCCAACATAAAAGGTGAAGCAGCCAACGTGGCGATCCGCCAGAGGTTAAAAGAGACAGATATAGCAGACCAACCAGCTGAAATTGCCAGAATCATAGAAAAATCCTATGAGGAACTAGGTAGAGATAGTTTAGGTGGAATACCAGTAAAACCGCAACTGACTGAAAGTCCAGAAAAAATATTTTTTAATAATAATTCACCAAAAAAGAACTGGGATGGAAACAAACAATCCAATCCAAAAGAAAAGAAATTCCAGTCCCGAGGAAGGTCTCCTAGGCGAAGGGAGAAATCTCCGAACCAGAGACACAGGTCACCCCAGAGTGACCCCTCTGGGAAAAGATATAACCTTAGAAATAGGGATAATATAAAAAAGCCTGATAGATATCAAGACATTGATACACGTCCCTCTCAATCTTTTCAGAATTCCTCGCAGAAATCGGAAAGAAGAGGACGATCAGAACAAAGAGAAGAGCACGCCAAGTCCAAAGACAAGGAACCTGCTCAACTAAAAAATAAATTACAATTTCCAAAAAAGAAGGTAGCCAGTATCAAGGTAGTTAACAATGCCGAGAATACTGAGGACAGAACTGAAAAAACGGAGAGTGGGCTCAGACAATGCTAGACAGCGCAGCAGAAGTGAGCATAGCTCGCAAAGTCCTTATGAATCATCTGGAGACAGTGGACACGAATGAATATCTTCAAGTGGAAACTGCAGACACCAGGGTTAGCAAACCCCACAAGATATACGAGATAACATTACGTATAGAGGGAGATAAGACTAGGAAAATAAGGGGACTATTTTGGGATAATCTCTCCAAGGGCTATGATATCCTTCTAGCTGAAAAAGACTGGCCACCAGAGTTTGTCAGGGAGTGCCCTCATGGCGAAGAAGTAATTATGCCTGCCTTCTCAAATCAAATTCCAATTCATAAAAAATACACACTTGCCAGAAAGTGGGCAGTGGCTCTAGCTCCTGCTTTATATAAAAATCACGTAGGATGGGATGAGGACTCCCCTCCTCACAAAATCCAGTTAAAATCACAACCTACTGCACAAAGGCAGTACCCAATTAAGCAAGAAGCTAAAAAACAGGTAAATGAAATACTAGATCAGCTAGAATACCAGGGGGTGATTGAAACTTGCACCTCACAAATGAACAACCCTTTGTTTCCGGTCTCCAAACCAGACAATTCATATCGTCTAGTTTTGGATTACCGACACCTTAACACATGTTGCAAAACTTTTGCAGTGCGAAACTCACACAGTGCTGCACTAATGAATAACATAGTGCGCAAAAAATACAAAACAACCTTGGACATCTCCAATGGATTCTTTTGTCAAAACATAGCACCAGAGAGCAGATATTTAACTGCATTCTCAGTAAATGGCACTCAAAAGCAATTCTGTCGGTTAGCCCAGGGGTACAAGAACAGCCCGGGGGTATTCTCAGCGAGAGTAACAGAATTACTTCAACTATATGATGATGAAGCATTATCTTATGTCGATGACATTTACTTAACAGATGATGACTTGGAGACTCACTTGAAAAGAGTGAACACCATAATACTTGGGTTCGCTGCAGAGGGTTACAAATTCAACTTTAAAAAGTCCAGAATTGCCCATCTGACAGTCCTGTTCTTAGGATATGAATTATCAAGTGAAGGCAAAAGCCTGGCTGACAATTTCCTAGAGAAATGTGCCGTACTCCAAGCACCTAGAACACTAAAAAACCTACAGTCGATTCTAGGCTTCCTAAATTTCGGAAGAACATACATTGCAAATTACGCAGAAAGGGTCAAAACCCTTTATGATTTAATTAAACCAGATTTTAAAAGATCCAATTGTACTCAAATACGCACAGAAATTTTGAGATCCTTACAAACAGACATGCTAATTAAAACAAAATTAGAAACACGTGATAACACACGCAATCTTGTGATTCGAGTCATCCCAGGGAGATGCGGATTCACATACCTGACCTCTAATGAGGGAGAAAAGGTACCGATTGCATTCAAATCACACTTGTACACTAAGGCTGAAATGAAATTTAGCCCAACGGAAAAAATTCTTACAGCAACACAGACAGCCTTAGCAAAAGAACGAGCCCTGGCACAAGGTAAACGAATAATATTCGTGACACCAATACCAGCCCTAGAGGCGGTAACAAAGGCAAGCATTCCAAATGCTAAAGCACTGCATCCGAGATGGATACAATGGGCTAATTCTCTTGCTGCAACAGACGTGGTGTACGAATTTGATCCTTACTTAAAAACACAAGAATTTCTCCAATATGAATTTGAATGTCCTCCACCAACCGAAATTCTGCCTCTAGACCACTACGGCTGTATAATATATACAGACGGATCAGCACAACCCGCAGTGGGGGGTAAGCAAGCTTACAGTGCTGCGTGCGCGATCGTTAAAGGTCGCTGGCACGAAGGAAAATTTAAACCAGCAATCACTAAAACACAATCTTTAGGAGATTGTACAGCTCAGCGAGCTGAACTACTGGCGTTCAAGATGGCGCTTGAAAATACCGATCGAGAATTCCCCACACTCATAGTGTGCGATTCGTATTATTGCGTTCAATCTTACAATGAATACTTGCAGATCTGGCTTCAGAATGGTTTCAAGGATGCGAAAGGTGGCACAATCAAGCATAAAATGCTCTGGGAACAAGTAGTTCTTTTACAAAAAGAACTACCAAAGACTCACGTGATACATACACTGAGTCATCAACGTGATGGCGTTCACGTTGCAGGGAATTTATTGGCTGATGAGGCCGCGAAGGCAGCTGTGCAAACGGCTTCCGTAGCTGCCGTCACCCGGTCAAAAACAAAAATAGACAGCGAAATATTACAAGCTGTCAGCGCTTCAGAAAAGGATTCGATAGAACCACTCCCTAAAGGCTTTCCAGTAAAATACTCATACATAACTGATGCAAACAATGTTCCTTTTGCTCGAATCCCTGGAGTGGGGGATAGGGCAATTCCAAACATGGAACATAGGTTAGGACTAATAATAGCGGCACATGAAGGGCTTGCTTCTATTCATGCTGGCGTCTCAGCCACAGTATCATTATTAAAGCAGAGATACTGGTGGCCACAAATGAGAAGACAAACAAGGAACTATGTTCTAGAATGTGAAATATGTCAAAAAATGAAAGTATCAACGGTGAGACGTCCAGCGCAGACGCCCCTTCTAATCTCGGATAAACCATTAGCCTGTGTTTATCTAGACCACTGCGGTCCCTTACAAAGGGATGGTAACTATAAATATATCTTGGTCGCAGTGGATTCATGCACGAGATTCATATGGATGTGGCCCCAGCGAAAGGCTGACGCCAGAACTGTTATAAAAGATTTGCGAGTCTTTATCGGCACATACGCAATTGGCATGCTGCATTCGGACAATGGTCCTGCTTTTAGCTCTCGGGCTTATAAGGAGGCCATGGTCAGCATGGGCGTGCAATTGCGGTACTCTTGTCCATTTCACCCTGAGGGGAACGGAATTGTTGAAAGAAAAAACCGTGACATAAAGCAATCTATAACGGCAATGGTATTAGGTTCGGGAGCTGGGTGGGTCAAACATCTAATAAGTGTCCAACGTAGTCTCAATAACTTGCCAAGAAATTCTCTGAAGGGATTCAGTGCGTACGAATTATTATTTGGAACTAGGATGATGATCTCTGACACTGATAGTCAGACTTCAGTGGTGAAAGAAAAAAGCTTTGATATCAAAGACCGTTTGGCTATTTTGCAGGACTTAAACAAAACAAGAAAAGACCTGAGCAACATAAAGTTGAAACAACAGCCAACAACCACTGAAGAACCACCACCTGTCCCAGCAAGACCTGTCTGGATTCCAAAAGTCGGGGATCTAGTCAGGGAGAAGATCGCGGTAAAGAAGGAATTTGGGCCTTCTTACAGAAAAGCAGTTCCTGTCTTGTCTGTCAACGGGACAAGATCAGTTGTACTACCGCCACTTGCTGGTAAAAAGGAGAACCGAGTTGTATCCATCGACCTGGTAAAACCACAACATGCGGCCGATAACAAACAGTAGGCCAAGTGGACTCCCAATAAGTAGCAGAACACCAAGGTTTGCTACCAGTACAGAGGTCCTAACGAAGAGGCTCATCACATTCGAAACGCCTACAGAAGAACAACAAGGACTATGCAACAATGCAATAGAACTCAGACCTCTGAAAACCCAAATAAAAACATTTAGCAGAGACACACCAATCTATAATGAAGTACCAAGTGACAATGCAAGAAACAAAAATCCTGAACCAATTGGAACAATTGACAGAACTGCATCCGGCTACTTCATAAACTTCGATGATTCCTCTGAGGGGTTCAGCGAATCAAAGACACAGCCATCATCAAAAACCTTTAAAGACAAAGCTAAGGAACTTTTGAAACAACTGAAAGAAACATATCTAATTTCTCCATGGATTGAATTTTGGGTGGGTTTTGGTGCATTTATCCTCATACTTTGGCTCATCATGGTACTTACTTTGGGACGCTTCATTGAGGGAAAATATGCTAAAATGGACACAGCAAGTCAGAAAATCAACACGATCTTCAAACCACACACATCTTCACACGTCGAGAAAAGAGAACTTTCTTCAGCCAACTTCACAGCCAATCCAATACCTGGTGGGGTAGCCTGGGACAACACTGACTATGAAATTTATGGTCCGGTCGAGATCCTGAAATATCCACACCAAATTAAGATCTCATTGAGTGACTTTGCAAAACCAAACTCATTTGCTGATGATTGGGACTTCGAAAGCATTAACAACATGATGTCTGACTTAGTAATGTCTGCTAAATTTACCAAACATGATTATTTGCAGGGTTCTACAAATTATGACAGTATGTATTGCTATAACCACTATGGTAACCACTTTTTACATAGATCTGCACAACCTAGAAATGTTTTAAATTATAATCAATGGGAACATTGTGCAACACCTCCAAAAGGGAGCTCAAGAACCGTTTACGACAAATATTCATACTTTTCAGGTTTTAACACAAGTAATGCTGAAACATTTTATTTTAAATTGTCAAACAAGACAGGGATGAAAACCATGATAACCAACACAAAATTGTTATATTCAGACTCATTTTTTGAACAAATGAATACTTTTGGATTTGATTATTGGGACAAAAATGTTGAATTGAAAAGTGTTTGGGGCACAAAAAAATGGCAAGTACAGGGTATAGAAGCTTTGTTTAGAGCCTGCATGATCCCAGAACAAATGATATTTTTAAATGACACTGTTCAACAGACCACCTGTCTTGGCTTAGCCAAAATCAAAGATTTAAATAAACCGTCTATTCCAAAGCCAATAATGTTTAGCAATAACTCTGATACAGATGAAGAGATAGACGTAAACCATATATTAAACCAAAACAGAACACATCCTGATTGGAAACAGTGGTTGATCTGGCCCACAGATACTAATAACTGTCAAGACAGATTCCTGAACAAAACACAGGGGTTCAAAATGACCAGGCCAGACCCTAGATATCCCCAAAGACATCACCCAGGGATAATTACCACCTACAGTGTGGGCAAATTATGCCTTCAATGGCTACAAACTTACACACTGCCTGAAATTAAGCAACACCTAACTTTACTTACTGATGGTGCTGACTTGCGTGATTTCACTTTGGGACCACGCAAACAGCGTCAAAAACGTTTCATAGCAGCCTCTGTATATGCAGCATACAATGAGGCCTGGAAGGTTACTCAAATTGAAACAGCAGAGAGAATACGGGAAATTGACCGTATTAATTTGGAAAAATCACTTTCTGTAGTGGACAATGGGTTAATGACTCTGTCCTCCAGAATTTTTTCATTGGACAGCATTGTGTCGTCAGCAATCGATATATTATCGCAAGACTTACTGTTATTACAACATGGTCAGTCACAATTGCGTTCTATTGTACAGCTTGGCTGGACGTTACAAAATCTGCGTTCAGGCTATGTGCCTTGGCGTTTAATCAACACAACGTCACTATTCCAAATCTTTAACCTTACTGATAGACAAATCGGTATGGCACAAAAGGGTGCTGATTATACAATCTTGAGCATTGAAAAACTAGAAAGATTACCAATGACAATGTCAGAACGACCTGTCAGTGAATGGATAATACACGGAATCATTAATATTCCAATCTCAACCTTCAGGTTTCAATACTGCCAAAAATATATACAGGCTGGCATGTACGAGAAATTAGGAAAGGGGTACCTTAAAACAACATGGAACCTGCCCTATTCACATGCATGTGTCAGTAATAAAGGCCAGAAAGTGTTTCTTAGTGGCAACAATTGTGCGATGTCACTAAGCGGCACGCTTCTGTGTAACGGAATTAGTTTGCATGGAGCCTGTGAAGGGAATTCATACAACCTTTCATGTCACCAGCAAGGCGCACCTGCAACAGAAATAGAACCATTCTTTCAAAGACTCTATAATGGGAGTTACATTCTTATTGTAGACCGCAGATGTTGTAGTCTTATGCCCGGGACTCCTTATCTAGTAACTACGACTGCGAAGGTCAAATGCTGTGGACGCACATTGTTCCCCAGCTCCTTCCCAGACAGGGAGGCAAGGGCATGGCCCGATTTGAAAATTACTTCTATTCGAATAGATACTTTAAGCAGAATGAAAACAGTCCTTCTTCAGACGCCTACCAGGCTCTCGTCATCAAAAGAAACGTATGATCTACAAGTCGCAAGGACGACTGCAGAGATACATACATTATTATCAACTAATTCCCCCGTACATTTCGCGGAAATCCTAAGTGAAATCTTAAATATTTCTGATACCAATGGGATCTCAGGGGTATTTAAGACAGTATTTTCGATGGCATTAACACCATTCAAAGCCATACTGGGTATTTTTCCAGATTTCGTCCATTCGATTTTTGGCGGACTTCCCCTGATCCTGGGACTAATTGCAGGAATCCTATTCTTAGTCCTTATTTTTCGTTATGGCAACCCATGTCACAGACAAAACTCTTGCGACAAGGGAAGAAACAATCCTAGCCATTGGATACCGGGACCGGATATCAAAAATCTTGGAACTCTCCCGGCTTAGAGACCTGAACATGACTTGGTTTCTATCATTTCGACCAATGTGGCAAAGATGTGTTTTACCTGTATTGAGGTGTCTGCTATGCGGAGAAGAATGCGTGTTAGACACCTGTCTGACGCTACAATCGGATGCGCCGATGGATGCAGAAACATTGTTGAGCCCGATTAAGGTTCATGCTTTGTGCTGCCCTCAAAGGCTACCAATCCTGATGACGGCATTCGTGGAAGCTTCACCACTACGATTGATGGGTAGTGAAGTTCAAGATGAAAGCAGCATCGAACAGGTACGACCTTCTGTCAGCAATGCGAATCAGAATGTCAATGGAGACAATCATGCGCAAGAATGCATGATTACACCTATTTCCGAGTTAGTGGAACTTTCCCAGGAAGCTGTTGACAGTTTTTTCGAAAGCCTAAATGATATGATGTTCTCACCCGAACAGAAATAGAGACTTTTGAGCAAGCTCGCACACGGCGTTCCCTGAATTCGGCCTTCAACTTTAAAAATAAAGTCACATGAACATTTTCGCTCCAGTTCACGGACAGCAGTTTTTTCAGCAGCCCCAAATATTTTTGCATATTTTTCGGGACACTATCTTCTGCTTAAAGTAAGAACTATTCTTAGAGAACTAAGGTTTCTAAAATTTAAGATAACTTATAGACATTAGCTGCCCGCTGGCATGTTCATAAAGATATTTTATTCTGTGATGGAATGGTCTCGAAACTTTTTTCTGTCAGAAACCATTTCATGTGTAATTCTCATATACCAAATAAGCAATAATGTATACAAATGCGATTACTTTGGCATTATTCTACAGCTTGAGTGCATACCATATATATATGTCTGCAATTTTTCCGTATATTTGAAAATTTCAAAATGCATTTATGTATTTTGGGGTGGTAAGGTATACACACTACTCTATAGTATGTTGTACTATGTTATACTATGCCTAGATTAGTAAATATGTCCATAGTTAGCGTGGAGTGGGTGTCATGTATTCCTATCGGTTCTGAATCGATCCCCCTATTCCTGACCCTATTCTAGTTAAACAAACCAACAAGTTAACTAGCAGTCAGCCCATGAGGCAGAAAACCCCCATGATGCAGATACCGTTATCTGACGCAGTCACACTACGGCACAGGAACGTGTTATCTGATTAGGTCATAACGCTTGCGATCTAATTAGACAAGCGATATTCCTCCAGCCCCTGATAAGGCATACGGAGTTCTCATAACAAATCAAACCTATGACAACCTGGGCAAAACCCTGCGGCCATTGTTTTGATTTCACCGAGAACTTTAGTAAAAGAATGTGCTAACGAGCAAATCGTATGACATCTTTATTGACGTATCTATGTCCATCCTTACGTCAATCTCGGCACCTTAAAGGTATAAATATTACCGATCTTGCCATATGCAAACACACGCGTGGTGACGAGACGGAGCAGCCATACTTGCCGAAGCCAAGAGCAGAGCAGACCCCGCTGGCAGCAGCCCCGCCTTCCTGACGCGCTGAGACGCGCTGCTTTCTCCTGCCGAGAATCCAGCACCGGCGTTTCTGGGTAGCCCTCGCAGGCAGCCTGGAATATCGAGACCAGAGAAAGAGATACCATTCCTCATTCATCCTAACTTCCAGGTACAGAACTGAATAACCCCTCACAGAGATTTCTTTAGTTATTCACTTGGCAAAAACAAACTTAACTTAAACTGTAACTTTCTATTCCCGCCCACGTATTAGACTTAGGTCAGGTACACGGGGTAGG
Organism: Lissotriton helveticus; assembly: GCF_964261635.1. Lineage (NCBI taxonomy): Eukaryota > Metazoa > Chordata > Amphibia > Caudata > Salamandridae > Lissotriton > Lissotriton helveticus. Next base: position 2,054,899,659 of record NC_136063.1, on the reverse strand, counting down.
CGTATCTAGAAACACCAGTTGAGTACGTTTAGTCAAATGTATATGTGTATGTAAATATATTTTATTCATTTTAAACATCATATGGCTTAGAAACCATATCAATGTTTTTACAGTATTACTTTATACTATTGCTTTTAATGTATGCACTTTACTTAACTATAAGTATTGCAATAATATCGATCCATTTCTCTTGTATGAGAAAAGAGACTGATCAATAAATAACACCTTTTTATTGAACACGCCCGTCTCTTCCTTTTCTCTACATTCTGATGAGACTAAGAATGCACGTACTGACTGAGTAAAATAATTTGCCTTTTGTTCACACGACTCTCGAGATTGACTCTTGATTAGGGGAGAGCAAAGTTGTCATGTTCTATGGTTGTCAGAAACTAAATCCCTTCTTGTCTAATCAGGGAAGTTAAGTCCTCCTTGAACATTCGAGAAAGTTTCTAGCGAACTCTGAGCTACGCTGGCAAACCCAAAACTTTAAGTCTAGTATCGACAGTAGTAGACCTAGTTAACGTCTGGCCTAGGCCTTTACTGCTGTAGGTATTATTCCAATGCGCAGAGCCTATTGGGAAGATAGGAACTACACTACAGTGTATGTGTCCAGATGTCTGGTGTGAGGATCGCGTGTATACTATGTGTGGTGTGCATGTAGTTTTTTGATTGGTGTACCTATCTACATATGGTATATAGCTTTTCAGTATTTCTGGGGAACACAAGCCTTTGAGCAAATGGGTTTTATTGGGGCCAATTATCCCGGACTTGTTTGTAGTGCAACAATTTATCTGTGGAATCGATCAGAGTTTTCCCTGGGTGCGTATTTGGCTGTAATTTATGGGGGACCCTACCAGTTACCTATTACTCAATAAGCATAGGCATGGGTCCTAGGACCTGCCTGACCACATATCTATGAATTGAAGTGTGATGGAGAGGTCACCGTGGGTTCTTCGGAACTCCTAAAAATAATATGGCAGCCACTGGTATCATTTTTATCGACATTATCAAGATAACGTTTAAACTAGTCATCTTGTTCATGGACATTATTCATACTTGTTTTAACAAGGTTATGTTTGCTCTGGCCTGAACGCACATTGACATTGGTCTTAGTAGCAGCAACAATATTATTGTACTAGCACAAATTATTACATACATTGATATCAATCTTGCTGATGGTGGCGCTGCTGTGTGGGCACAAGTTATGACATACATTAATATTGCACTGACAGCCATTTGGCAACCATTCAATTTGCATTTACTGTTATTGTCTTTCTCGGGCCAGCTTATATCATAGACATCGTATTCATTTATCCCAATACCAAGATTCAGAATATGAAAAAATTGATCATCGGAAATAACAAAAAACAAGGTCAATCCAGCCAAGTTGCCATGCACATAGTGGCAGCATCTGACAATAAATTCAAAGGTGAGCATAATGTGTGAATGGATAATCATCAACATACACTGAAATTACTAGATTAGAACCTGGAAAGCGCAAGCCCCGATGTACATGATATTCCCGAAGCGCACTTGCTAATTGTTCTGTCACCGGTGCAAACAACAAGGGCGACAGGTGTCAATCCTGTCTGTTACCTCTAATAATCATGATAGGAGCAGTCACAAAACCACTGCCACATACCCGAGCAGTGGGCCAAGTATAGAGCACTGTCACCAGATGAAGAGACACTTCCCCCACAATGATGTGGCACAGCACGGCTAGCATAAATCCCCATTCAACTGAACCATATGTGTTTTGTGCATCCAGAAAGACAGTAGCTGCCCTAATCTCTGACTCAATGCGTTGAATAGCACCAAAACAGTGTTCTAAGACTGTAAATGATGCTATGACCTGGTACAAATCAGGCCTGCTCAGGTTGCACTACTCCATATAACAATAGATTTAACCAATTGGCCACCAGGCTAGCCTAAAACTTAGTATCCACATTTAATAGTGGCAATGTCTACAAGAGAAATAGAGGGTAGCCTGTTTGACAGGTTTAAGAAGCGTCGCTATTAGGGCCTCATGCATGGAGGTGGGCATAATGCCTGTCTCTACCATTTCCTCATACCGTGTGATTAAGTGAGGGACAATTAGGTCTTGGTAGGCCTTAAAAAAGGCAACTGTAAGACCATCTGTGCCTCAGCACCTTCCTTGATTGCATGCCCTTGAGCACCACTCGTATCTCTGCTGGTTACAGCAGTGCCATTAAGTGTTCTATATGCTCAAGGGAAAACCAGGTCATAGCTATATGTGCTAAGTAATCAGTGGTAGCATCTTCGTCATGGGGAATTTGCGACTAATACAACTCAGAGTAATATCCGCGGAATCTGTCTGCAATCTGATCTGGGTCCCTTAGTACATGTTGTTGTGTTGTGTTTCTCCACCTCGTGTCTTTAAGTGAGGACTGTATGACTATTAAATTGCTTTGTGTTCATTTAAACTGTAAGTTCCATTCTCCAGTTGTTTTCCTTGGCAACCAACATGCCTTACTGCGGTCCACTAGGGAGAAGGTCTGAAGGTGGTGTGCTCCGTTGATGCTTTCTGACTTCAATAAAACTTTGGAAATATTCTTTGGACTTTGACCATCATTACGTGACACCTTGCTCTTCTTGTAGTTCTAGAATGACATCAGACTAACTGATTGGATGCATTAATGCTGCTAATGTGGCCCGAGGACGTTTCCTATTTCCATATGTATGTGTTATAGCATATTTTTCTAAGTGGTTAACTTCACTTTTAGCCATCTCATGAAACTCATCTATCTTTGCTTTAATATTCCTGAGGAGGTGTTCGTCGACTGAGTTATGATGTCTCCTCTCCAATTTCACAATCTCCCCAACAAGACACGACAAGCGGCCTCTTAGAGACCTAAGAACGCCTGCATGTTTAGATATTGTGACGTCTCTGATGTAGACCTTGAAGACGTACCAGCCCATCAAAAAGTTATCGACTCATCGCACGTTGTTGCAGAAAGATTTCTCTTGGCCATTTCAGAACCAAAAGAATGTGGTCTATAATACTTATATAGGTCTTCCTTCGAACAGTCAGACAAGCATTAATGCAAGCAGAAGGAGCACGGCCATTGCAAGCTCTGTGGCAGGGGGCAAAGGTTATATCAACCATTTGAAAGGTGTTCTAAGTGCAACTGCTAAATGTAGTAAACACCATATTGCGTCCTCGTCCTTGGTCAAATCATGAGTCAGTGGTGAAGGTTCAAATGTTAACTTAAAATCGTCTATGACTTTGAGGTGATGGGAGCTAGTATAAGTAATTAGAAGGGAATTAGGGAGTCGGAGTGTTGGTGATTCATTTTGAGCATTTGTACCTCTATTATAAATATTAATTATATGAAGGGTGTATATCTTTATCTGATGTAACCCTCAGACTCTGTATTGTTACTGGACCCATTGCTAGCTCTCTTACAATGCCCCATAGGGAGTTTTTATCCACACGACAAGGCCCCCTGATGCTCTTCCTGCACATGAAGGGACAGCATTCATTCAAATGTGCTTAAACCCAACCCTGTAGACATTATCAGTGGCCCATGTCACATGAAGTTACCCTAAAGACTGTTGTTGTAACTTTAGAATGGACCTTTTGACTTTTCGGAGGGCGATAAAAACTTTCCTGTTTTAGTGGCTCTGTCTTTATTCTCTGTTGTGTTGTGTTTTGCCTTGTCCTTGCGCCGGGACGCTCCTTGGCTGGAGTATCTGTGCGCACAATAAATCACCTTAACATAACATAACATAACATAACTTTCCCTGCTTGCTGTCACCCCCTCCCCTTTCCCCCTTTATGGTTCCACCCAAGCTGTCAGCCTGGAGGCAGCCTTGGAACGTTGGTGATTGTTATACCGCCCAGCTGGGTGCACTTGAAGGTTCATACTTAATAAATCCTTCTCTTCATCATCTCTGTGTAGTGTGTCTTTACTACACTTTTTGGCGACGAGGGTCAAGGTGCTGAGCCAGGGTCAGCGTGGTGCACCCCCCTGGACTGAATTTTGGCTGTGGACGGAACATTTTAAGAAATTTCAACCTACCTGTTTGGAGTAACCCCTGCCTGGCAGAACCGCCGTGATCCCTTTCAGCTCCGCATTTTCTTTCTTCAACACGCAGTGAGACGGACTTCACTTTATGAAGGCGACTTCCATACTTTATGAAAAAGGGTGCTGCGAGCTGAGTTTGAGCTGGTGTTGGCGGCAGAGTTTGCTGAGGAGGAACCTATCAAAATGAAAAGGAGGTTCGTCTTCGTGTGAAAAGGGATTTGTTGAGGTGAGAGGCGGTATGCGGAGGGGCGCATAAGTCAAGCGTCAGCTATCCTTAGTTGTTTTGGCAGAGTGCGGCCAGCGGGGAGTCTTTGAGGTCAACTGGCTCCTGCCGAGTTTGGCGCTATGATGACGGAGTGAACAGCTCATCTTGACATCGCCTTTGTGAGGAAACGCCGGGGGCTAGAAGTGCGGCGTGAAGCGTGAACAGCCCATTCCCTGCAGTCTGCGGCGAGAAGTGTGAACAGCCTGTGCCTTGCTGTCTTCGTTTCAGTCATCGGAAGGTGTGGAAACAATTAACCCCTATTTTGCCTTTGCTTAGCGGTTTGGCTAGGGGGAACTTAGCGCTAAGGGATTTGGACTGCGACAGAACTGTATACTTCACGGCGAGGCTTGGGGAAAAGTGACAGCGCTCACCACAGGAAGTTCCCGCCCATATCCAGTAACTGTGTGAAACGTGGAAACAGAAAGGGGACTCGGGTGGTTTACGTAGATAGGTGTCAGGAGAACCAGTGTTAAGTGCTGGGTTGTTTATTTTTCAAGGGGTTTGTTAACACGTTATCTGTTACCTCCATGTTTGATGCACATACAAGTGGGTATTTATTGATCTAATTATTGAGGCATATTTTAGCTATCTCCAGCTTTGGGTCTTATGAGAATTTATTAAAAGCAAAGGTTTCAAACCCCCTACTGAATGGCCATGGCAGGTGCAGGTATGAGCCAGCCCCCACCCTTCCTAAATGATCTGGGGGAGCCGGAAATACCATGGAAGAGATGGGTTGGAATTTTCAAGTCTTATCTCATAGCGATAGGGGGAGCAAATTATAACAATGTTAGGAAGCAACATATATTGTTACATAATTTGGGCATACATGGAAGAAAAGTGTTCGAAGACATAACTGGAAGACTAGTAGATGATGAACAAGAAGAGGTTGAAAGGGTGAATGTTTATGATTATACCTTGATAAAATTGGAAGATCACTTTAAAACGAAGCTCAATGTTGTGCTGGAGAGGCATAAGTTCTACAAAAGGGGTCAGAAGAAAGATGAGAAAGTCACAAATTATGTAGCGGTTCTTAAGGGTTTAGCTGCCACGTGTGAATTTGGGGCATTGACTGACTCTATGATAAGGGACCAAATTGTGAGGTGCACGAATAACTCAAGGATTCAAGAGGAGCTTCTTACGAGAAATCCTGACCTGGAAGAGGCTTTGAGTATAGCTAAAGGGTTAGAGCATACAGCCATGTGTATGAAAGAGATGAAAATACATGAAGGAGCAATAGGAGAAAAGAATGAAAGTAAAGGGACACAAGAGGGGGAGACCATTTGCAAAGTAGGAGAGAAAGCTAAGGTCAGTCAGCGGAATAACCCACCGGGTTTGTTATGTTACAAATGTGGTAGCCCAAATCACCTGGCAAACAACTGGAAGTGTCCTGCCAAGGATACTCTGTGTAGGAAATGCAACAAAAGATGACATTTTTCTAAGGTGTGTAAAAATTTTAACCAGAAAATACATATGGTAGAAAATGTAGAAATTGAGGATGTAAGAGAGAAGACATATATTTTCCAGGTGGGGGATGAGGAGGAAAGTGATTGTAATGAATATCAAAAATGTGAGATTACCTTGGATGGAAAAAGTTTGAGGTTTATGCTGATTCATGCTCTCGATACACTCTCATAGACAAGAGGGAGTTTGAGGAAAAGTTTGCGGGACGGGGTGTAGTTTTGGAGAGAGCTGATATAAACCCAGTAGGATACTACAAGGAGCGAATACCGCTAGAAGGGATGACAAAGATGAGAATAACCTTTAAGGATAGGCACACGGTAGGGACAGTGTATGTTTCCAAGAGGGGTTCTAATCTGTTGGGTTGGAAACATCAGAAGGAACTAGGCATCAAGTTGGATCCCAACAACAAGGAACAGGTGCTCTTGGTAGAACCCTCCAGTGTAGCGGAAGATGTCATCCAGGAGTTCAAGGAGGTGTTTAGTGAAAAGCTGGGGGTGCTAAAGAACTATATGCGCAGGATTACCCTTAAGGAGGGGGCAAGGCCTGTAATACACAAAACGCGTTCCATACCCCTACGCATGAAAGAACCCTTGAAAATCGAGTTGGACAAACTGGTTAGTCAAGGGGTGATCAAAGAAATAGAGACATCTTCATGGTTAACTCCAGTCGTGATAACGACCAAGGATGGAGGAAAGAACATTAGGTTGTGTGTAGACCTGAGAGACTTGAATGCAAACATTCTGGTAGACCGGTACCCCCTCCCGAGAATTGGAGAAATGTTGACCACCATACAGGGGGCGAAGTATTTTAGTGTGCTGGATTTGTCCTCGGCCTACTATCAGATAGAGCTACATCCACATTCACAGTCTCTGACAGCGTTCATGACTCCGTTCGGCAATTTCAAATTTTTAAGGATGCCTTTTGGTTTGGCGTCGGCGGCAGCGACTTTCCAACGGGTGATGCAGCACATCCTAAGGGAATGCAGGAAAACCATGTGCTTCCAGGATGACATCCTCACCTATGGCTCAAGTGAGGAGGAACACAGCGAAAACTTAAGAAAGGTTTTAAGGAGGCTAAAGGATGTAGGTTTCACCACCAGGCTGAGCAAATGCAAGTTGGGTGTGAGCTCCGTGGATTACTTGGGCCATACCATCTCCGAAGAAGGTATTAAACCAACATGCGATTTGGTCAATGCAGTCAGAGATGCACCTACGCCGTCCAACAAAGAGGAATTGATGTCATTCCTTGGTCTGGCGGAATACATGGCAAAGTTCATCAAAGACTTTGCCATCAGAACACATGCCATGAGAGAATTGGTGAAGAAAGACAGCAAATTTGAATGGGGTGAGAGGCAAGAAGAGGCATTTTGTGACATAAAGAATGCCATAATTCAAGCACCCTTTATTGGCAAATTTGATCAAGGGAAAGAAATAGTAATAACCACCGATGCGAGCAACAGGGGAATAGGAGCAACACTATCACAGAGAGAGGGAAAACAACTTAAGGTGATTGCTTTCGCGTCAAGAACCCTTACTTCCCCAGAAGCAAACTATTCTACAGTGGGGAAGGAGGCACTGGCGGTATACTGGGCCATCAAACACTTCAAATTTTATGTGTGGGGAGTACCATTTGAGGTGCACACGGACCACAAGCCCTTGGTTCCACTATTCAGTAAGAAAAATATGGAGGAAATGACCCCGCGCATAGCCAAGTGGGTCTTGGGCCTACAGGGGTATAATTTTAGAGCAGTGTATATTCCTGGACAAATGAACAGAGTGGCGGACTTCCTATCTAGAGCTCCGGTTTCCGACGAAACAGATGAGGAAAAAGAGCAGGATACCATCTTGGAGATAAGTGTTACTGCTGTGATGAAGGAAGAGTGGGAAAAGCACATGAAAAAAGATGAGATTTTGAGGAAGGTAAAGGAGTACATTGTCTCGGGGTGGCCAAAGAAGTGCAAAGAATTGGAAAGAGAAATCCAACCGTTTTGGAATGTAAGAGAGGATCTCTCAATTGATGCGAACTTTGTCATGAAGTCGGGAAAACTGGTGCCGCCTGAGGGTGTGAGGCAGCAAGTCATCAACTTAGCCCATGAAGGCCATCTGGGCAGAAGCTTGTGCAAGAATAGATTAAGAGCAGACTATTGGTTCCCGGAGATGGACCGAGAAATGGAGGAGAAAGTACGAGACTGTTACGCTTGCAGCATCAGTGACAAGTCAAAAATCACCAAGCATTCTCCGTTAATACCAGTCAAGGTACCAGAGGCTCCGTGGAAAAAACTGGGATTTGATATCACGGGACCCATTCATGGAAGAGGTTCACAGGATACGTATTTATTAGTGCTGATAGACTACTTTACCAACTGGATCACTCACAAAATTGTTGTAAACACCAACACCAAGTCATTGATAGGTTTCTTGAAAGAGGTGTTTTCGAGAGAGGGGATCCCCGCTACGATAATAACAGACAATGGGGTCCAACTGATTTCAGATGAAATGACAGAATTCTTAAAAGACTGTTCTATTTCCCATATCCGCACGCCGTTGTACTGCCCAAAGGCTAATGGCAAAGTGGAAAGGGCGAATCGATTACTTAAGGAGTGTATCAAGTTGGCAGGAAAAACAGGAAAAAATATGGAAGAAGCTATAATGGAAACTTTGTGGGCATACCATACCACCCCCAACTCAACAACGGGGCATTCACCTTTCGAACTAATGAGAGGAAGAAAAGGGGGATCTAAGCTGTCCCCACAGTGGATGGGGAGAGGAAGCCACCTAGATATAGATTCTGGAGAGGTGATGAGGAGGATTGAGGACAAGCAAGACAAGTATAAAGAGTGGTACGACAAGAAGTGGGGTGTAAAAGAAAAGAACCTTAGTAGTGGACAGATGGTATACATCAGGAAGCCAAACAGAATGGGGAAAAGTGAGGACAAGTTCTACCCCCCAGGGAGGATAAGGGAGGTCAAGAGCAAAGTAGTAGTTATGCAGGATGGAAGAGTATGGAGTCAGGATAGGGTGGTTCCTGTTACCACTAAGGGTAATTTGTCAAGGGAAGATAGTGCAGAATCAGGCGACAGAGCAAGGGAGCTGGGGCACCGCAGGGAAAGTCACAGAAAAAGGACCATCCCGTCCTGGCACCGACAGTATAGTATGAGGTGACCCCCCCAGGGTCATAAAGGTCTTCCCTGGTTCCCTCATCTAGGCGCTGTTCTTTCAGAAGAGTCCGGCCTCTCTGACCTATGTTCTTATTATCCATCTGTTCCCTCTAGCCCTTCCCCTTCCTTCCCCTTTGTTCCCTTAGGGAAAAAGATGTGTTGTAACTTTAGAATGGACTTTCCCTGCTTGCTGTCACCCCCTCCCCTTTCCCCCTTTATGGTTCCACCCAAGCTGTCAGCCTGGAGGCAGCCTTGGAACGTTGGTGATTGTTATACCGCCCAGCTGGGTGCACTTGAAGGTTCATACTTAATAAATCCTTTTCTTCCTCATCTCTGTGTAGTGTGTCTTTACTACAACTGTCATTCAACTTTGCTGTTAGTCCAGACACATTGCAGGAGATAAGACAGGCATTACTCCTGGTTTTTGGCGGACTGATTATAGGAGCCCCTTCATTGTTTCTCCCTTGATCCTGCTCATTATCAAAAGATTAGAGGTGTTTTGTACTAGCATCTTACTACTTCCCTGCCAACAGATATGATAGCTACATGGGGTGTAGTGTTTGGATGATTGGATTGTGCTCTAATTGCAGGGAGCTATAACGAGCAAGGGTAGAAGGTAGAAGCCAGTCTTTCTCCTTGAGCTCAGACAATACAGAGAAATGGTTGGCAGTGGGTATAGGAGATGGATTAGGGGTGGCAGATGGACACAAAAAACAACCTTGTACTGCTGATAAACCCAGGGGCAAAAGTTTCACTTGACCTGAATAGTTGGAATCATGATGAAAATAGTACAAAATGGCTCATGGATATATGGATGTCTGAAATGTATTATTACACAATTTATTTATTTATTTATTTATTTATTTATTTATTTTTTGCATTTGTAATGCGCACAGATACCCACAAAGGGTTTCCCGGCGCCAGGGCTCAGAGATCAAACACAAAAGGCAAACAGCTGTCAATGACCACAATTATTTATTAAACAGCCATGTCTTGACATTTTTCTTAAAACTGGCGAAATTGTCGTCTTTGCGAAGAGCTAAAGGGAGGGAGTTCCAAAGAACTGGTCCCATATAGGAGAAAGATTTCCCCCCCATTCGGGCCAGTTTAAATCTAGGGACCACGAAAGTTGCTCCACTAAGAGAACGGAGATTTCGTACAGGGACATGGGGCCTGACCAATTTTTGCAGGTATTTAGGGGCAGTTCCTGCCCTTATCTTAAACATATAGGTCAAGGCTTTAAACCTGATCCTATTCTCCACCTTCAGCCAATGAAGATCTCTGAGGTGCTTCGAGATCCTCGCTGTCCTTGGGATCTTACATAACAGCCTGGCTGCGGAGTTCTGGACCAGCTGTAGCCGTCTAATTACTGCCAAATTGGAACCCAGGTATAGGATGTTACCGTAGTCAAGCCTAGATGTAATTAGTGCATTGACTACGGTCTTCTGGGTATCCGCGGGCAGCATCCAGATAATCTTCCGCAACCATTTGAGGATCGTGAAGCAAATCCCAGCCACTTTATTAACCTGCTGCTTCATCGATAAAGAGTCATCGATGCACACCCCAAGGTTTCTAACCTGGGTTGCTGGTATAGGGAAAGTGCCTAGAGAGGGCGGCCAATGAAAGTCCTGCCACAGATCACGATTTTTCCCTAGGAGAAGAATCTCCGTCTTCTCCCCGTTTAGCTTCACAATCACCAGGAAACCTTTTGGCAGTGTCCCAACACACCCAAACCTTTGTACAAAAAGGATGTCATAAAACAGGTGAATATTGTGCCTTTAACATTTATGCAGTCAATGGGCGATCTTGTTTTTTAGCTGCTCTTGCAATTCCAGCGCATGGGGAGCAGAAGGCATTACATTTGTAAGAGCTATTATATAAGGACAGGCCTCCAGAGGTAGGTGAATCCTAAGGCCGTGTTAGCTGGCTGATAAGTGTATCAATGATTCCTTTCGCCTGCGACCCAATCCCACTTCGATCCCGCAGCTCGGTCGATCCAACCTCATAGGTGCCAGGAGGGGCCATCCAGGGGTGTAACACAGGTCCCCGCATCCCCCCGCAGTGCTCCTAATAGAGTCCGGAGCGGGCCCCACCACGTACCTCGCAGGGGGGCCCACTCAATTATCGTTACGCCACTGGGGCCATCATGGGCATCAAGACGGTGGGAAGATAAGGAATACACCTTAATGCACCTGCAAAGTCAGAACCATACCACAGTTGCCTAGGTGGTTTTCAATCGAATCCAGTTGAGCATGAGTAGAGCATGGCTAAGCATGTAAGACATAAGAAAACATATAGCACAACTACTCCATAAAAGCGTCTTGAGCGAGTGTCATTGTCAGAGGTCCAGCACCCTCTGGGAAAATAGATGAAGTAGAAATATTTTGTGCACACTCTCCCATCCCATCTCCCCCACAGCTTGGGGTTGGTAATTGCTGCAGGAGCCTCTGCCGAAGGGGGAACTGTAGGGGCTGTTTGGAGTGGGTAGTCAGATCAACTGCTTCGAAGTCCATAGCAAGATGCCCTACTGAGTCCAGAACCAAGGATGAAGGTGGCTACTCTGTTGCGTCAGTGAGCAACAAGTGCCTCTCTAATAGTGTGTTCTCCTTGCAGATTACATCCACTACCGGCAAAAGAAAACCATCAATTACCATGCTCTCTAGGGTGGTTGAGGAAAGGGAGGTCCAGGAGGATGTAGATTTAGACACCTTTGCCTGAACTGAACAAACTTTACCCTTTCTCATTGCTAAACACTGCACATTTGGCAACCTCAGCCGAACATTTCATAAGTTAAGTGAAGGTTTAGGGTTTAATGTCACAGGAGAGAAGGTCAATTTTAGCCCACAGCAAAACCCAATAGTTGATGGTTCTTGGCTGAACAGAGAAGGCAATTCCTTATACCTATTATAGCTGGCCACTATGATCAACTGGGGAGCCAGATAGGGCCAGGTTAGGCCAGGCAACCAGGCAAGCCACACCAAGTCAAGTCAAGCCAAGTTAAGCCAAGCCAGTCATTAGTCAGTAGATAGTCAGGAGTGAGGAAGCAAAAAAAACATAAATAGGAAGTAGCTTACCTGCTCCCTGCAGACCTGTGGCATCGCAACTGCCGCCACCACCATACAGTTTCAAACTTAAGATTGGTTGTTGCTGGAGGTCAATGGCAGTTGTGCATTTATAATTGCAAATTCTGTGGATTGTACTGTCAATATGTCTGGATATGGATATGTCTGGATGCCCATGTGCCTCTATGCCTGTATACATGGCTATTCAAGTGTTGACCACAAATACTTCCCACAAGCAGCCAAAGGTACAATCACACGTTGCTCAGGGTCACCCTGCCAAGCTATACTGGCTTCTGGAAGGCAGGGATAGGTGGGCTAGGGCAGGGTCAGAAAGGAAACTTGTGCAGGTCACCCTGGCTGATCCGCTTGTGGTGGAAAACATAACATGAGCAAACCACTATTGGACCTGTCAATCACACAGCCACTCTAAGAGCTTGCAGCTATTCCAAGCCCTTTGGCCAGTCTAACCAGTTCAAGCAACTGTCAGTGACACACACTCAGCTGCATGCCTGGTCTCCCCTAGCTCCCCTAGCTCCCCTAGCTCCCCACAGGAGCCTGAGTATGGTGGTGGAACCCCAAGGAAACCCGCCCCCATCACACGAAGCTTGAAGGCTAGTGGCTGCCTCTGTTGCTGAATGTGCTGCAATGTATATGTCAGTCATCTGGGCATAAAAGGGCTCAGACTGTATGAAGAGTGGCAAGAAGGCAACTAAAGAGCAGAGGCACTTCAGAGGATCCTGTAGTTGAACTGCAGAGGACTCCTTGACACAGAAGTGCTGAGGACTGAAAACAACGTAAAATGCCAAGGGCTGAAGACCCTGGTAATCACGACTTCAAGAACCAGAACACAAGGCTTGAGGCATGTCCCAAGTGTGTTTGAGGACCATGAAGAGGAGAAGCTGCAGTGCTGTGCGCGGAAACACGCATGGCATGGAACTAGGGAGGAGCATTTCCGGGAGATGACATGTAGAAGAGATGACCAAAAGTGGAATTTGTTGAATATGGGGGCAGATTTATCATTTTTTCACACAACGCCATGCAGCAAGCCACCTTACTGCGCTTTGTAAAAGGAAAAGGGCAGGAAAACACTGTATTTACCATTTTACTGCGCATTCCTGTCCTTTTCCAGCGTAGAAGCACTTTTGGATGCCTGCGTCCAATGCAGGCCCTTTGGCTCATGTTGCAGGGTAGCCTGCGCAGGTTGGATTGTTTTGTGCAGAAAGGGACACTTTCCTGCACTAAAACACTCCTGGGAGGCCTTTTCCTCTTTCTGGGTGTGCTGCAGAATGCAGAACACATAGAAAGAGGAAAAACATGGAGAAATAAAGACATTTCTCCTCATTGCACTTTGCCTGGGGAGGCAGCACATTTGAACTCATTCCCATGTCTACCAATAACGTCAAATCTGGGAGAGCACCAAGATGCATGGATGGATGCATAGGAACACCTCCACTCCACTCATAGAATGCCTTCCCAGAGCAGAGTAACACAAGGCAGCGATTTGAGTGTTACTCCAGATCTTTTTAAGCGATGGAGGACCATGAAAGGAGGCCTTATGTGGCTTGATAAATTTCACTTCGGTTTTGCGTCACCCTTGCACCTCCTCTGTGAGGCACATGGGCCCGGCAAAACCCTGATACACCCCCACACCGCACGGCCCTCCAGCTGTAGGTGCGGATCTCCCCCAGCGCCACAGGTCCATCCCTGACCTCAGGTGCCCCATCGCTGCTGCTCGCTATTTTGCGCCCGTTTTTTTCCCGCTTTTGCCCCTCTGTGCCCAATTGTCATTGTTCTGTTTTCTACTGTGATTAATGTTTAGTGCTTCTTTTTTTGTAAATAGGTTTTTGCGCCTTGTATTCGTTCACTGTTCCCCTAGTGTGACCCCCCCTCCGCTCCCCGCTTCCCGCCGCTGCTCCCTCGCGGCCCCACCCCTTTTCACCTCTGTCAACCCCATTGCCCCCCCGCTCCCGCCTCCCAGCTGCTCCTCCCTCCCACTTGCCTTAAATGGTCCCCGTGCAGCGTAGGCGAGTGTGACCTGTTCCAGGACACCCCCACGCCGCACGGACCTCCAGCTGTAGGTGCGGATCTCCCCCAGAGCCACAGGTCCATCCCTGACCTCAGGTGCCCCCTTCACTGCTGCTCGCTATTTTGCGCCCGTTTTTTTTTCGCTTTTGCCCCTCTATGCCCAGCTGTCTTTGTTCTGTTTTCTACTGTAATTAATGTTTAGTGCTTCTTTTTTGTAAATAGGTTTTTGCGCCTTGTATTCTTTCACTGTTCCCCTAGTGTGACCCCCCTCCTCTCCCCGCTTCCTGCCGCTGCTCCCTTGCGGCCCCACCCCTTTTCACCTCTGTCAACCCCATTGGTCCCCCCGCTCCCGCCTCCCAGCTGCTCCTCCCTCTCACTTGGCCTTAAATGGAACCGCACGTACGCGCAGCGTTCACGCGCAGCGGGTGCGCCGATTGTGCGCCGAAAGGCGCGCCAAAGGCAAGCCTGTCTACGCCCATCCGCGCCTGGACCGCGCCCAGCGCCAGGACCCCTGGCCCCCGACGACGCCAGACCTCACGACGGACCTACGACACCGCCACCCTCAACGCACTCAACGCAGGTCGAACCCCCGCCTGCTACCGAGCCACCCCGAAACGCACCCACGGACCCTTCACCTGCCAATTCACCTGCCTCCGAACCTGCATCGCACTCGACAAGCCGAGCACCAGCAGCAACCACCTCAAGTGCATCCTGCTCAACACCCTCTCCGTCTACAGGCACGCCGTTGAACTCTGGAACCTGCTTGACACAACATCACCGGACGTCGCCTTCCTTACAGAAACCTGGATGAACGCCTCCTCAGCGCCTGACATCGCCATAGCCATCCCGGACGGATACTAGATCACCTGTAAGGACTGTGTAAACCAGACTGGAGGAGACATCGCCATCGTACACAAGAACACCATCCACATCACGACCAACCCCGATGACACCTTCACTGCCGCCGAACAACTCCACTTCCAGATACACACCGATCCCAAGACCACCCTCAGAGGCACCCTCATCTACAGACCCCCGGGACCACGCACACAATTCAGCGAAGACATCGCAGACTTCATCAGCCCGCACGCCCTCCCCTCCGCTGACTACATCCTCCTAGGGGACCTCAACTTCCACCTGGAGAACAACAAGGACAGCAACACCACCACCCTGCTGGACAACCTCGCCAACCTCGGACTCAAGCAACTGGTGAACACCCCCACCCACTACGCCGGCCACACGCTTGACCCCATCTTCTCCTCCAGCAAGCACATCTCCTTCAGACACTCCACCGGACTCCACTGGACTGACCACAGCTGCATCCACTTCAGCTTCAGAAGAACAATAACCCACCACCACCCACAACAGATTCCTCGCAGGAGCTGGAGCAAGATCACCACCGAGCAGCTCACCACCTCCCTCCACCAGAACCCTCCCGCCAGCACAACGGACCCCAACAAAGCAGCCAGAAACCTCACACAGTGGCTCACCAACTGCACAAATGACCTCGCACCACTGAAGAACCCTCCAGGAAAGACCCGGCAGCAAGAAAGCCTCCAGGTTCACCGACGAACTCAAGAACTCCAAGAAGAACTGCCGCACCCTCGAGAAAGCCTGGCGTCACGACCAGACCACAGACAACAAGACTGCCCTCAAACACGCCACCCCCAAACACCACCAGCTGATCCACACCACCAAGAAGACAGCATTCACAGAACGACTGGACAACAACGCCCACAACAGCAAGGAACTCTTCAGCATCGTCAAAGAGCTCTCCAACCCCAGCGCCGGAAACAACAGCATCACCCCCTCGCAAGACCTCTGCGACTCACTCGCCTCGTTCTTCCACCGCAAGATCTCCGATATACACAACAGCTTAGGCGCACCTACCACGCACCCAACCACTGAACAAACGCCCCCCACCACCACCCTCTACAACTGGACCCCGGTCAGCACCGAAGACACCACCCGCACGATGAACACCATCGACTCCGGATCACCAACCGACCCCTGCCCCCACCACGTCTGCAACAAGGCTGACTCCATCATCGCACCCCAACTCCGGGACATCATCAACACCTCCTTCAACACCGCCACCTTCCCGGAGATCTGGAAGCACGCCGAGCTCAGCGCCCTCCTGAAGAAACCAACAGCAGATCCCACCGACCTCAAGAACTACCGCCACATCTCGCTCCTCCCTTTTCCTGCCAAAGTCATCGAGAAGACCATCAACAGACAGCTTGCCGCCTTCCTCGAGACGAACGGATCCCTCGACCCCTCGCAGTCCGTTTTCCGAGCCAACCACAGCAATGAGACGGCCCTCATCGCTGCCACTGACGACATCAGTTCCCTGCTCGACAACGGGGAAACAGCGGCCCTCATCCTCCTGGACCTCTCTGCAGCGTTCGACACTGTCTGCCACCGCACCCTAGTGCAGCGCCTCAGCAACATCGGAGTCCAAGAGAAGGCACTGGAGTGGATCATCTCGTTCCTCGTCGGAAGAACCCAGAGAGTCCGCCTCCCCCCGTTCAGATCCGAGGCCACCGAAGTCATCTGCGGCGTACCACAAGGATGATCACTCAGCCCAACCCTCTTCAACGTCTACATGAACCCTCTTGCAGCCATCACATGCAAACACAACCTCAACATCATCTCCTACGCCGATGACACCCAGCTGATCCTCTCCCTCACCAACTACCCCGCCACCGCCAGAACCAGCCTGCATGAAGGGATGAAAGACGTCGCCGAGTGGATGAAGCACAGCCGCCTGAAACTGAACTCAGACAAGACGGAAGTCCTCATCCTGGGATCATCGCCCTCCTCCTGGGACGACTCCTGGTGGCCGCCTGCCCTGGGCAGCGCACCCAAACCAACGGACCACGCACACAACCTGGGCGTCATCCTGGACTCCTCCCTCACGATGACCAAGCAAGTGAACGCAGTCTCATCATCCTGCTTCAACACCCTGCGCATGCTCCGAAAGATCTTCCGATGGATCCCCGCCGAAACCAGGAAGACGGTCACCCAGGCCCTCGTCACCAGCCGTCTGGACTATGGAAACACCCTCTACACTGGAACCACAGCCAAACTCCAGAAAAGACTCCAGCGCATCCAGAACGCCTCAGCACGACTCATCCTGGACATCCCGCGCCGCAGCCACAGACCTGCACTGGCTCCCCGTCAACAAGAGGATCACGTTCAGACTCCTCACCCACGCACACAAGGCTCTCCACGACTTGGACCCGAAGTACCTCAACAGCCGCCTCACTTTCTACACACCCACCCGCCAGCTCCGATCCGCCAGCCTCGCCCTCGCCTCCGTCCCTAGAATTCGGAAATCCACCGTCGGAGGAAGATCCTTCTCCTACCTGGCAGCCAAGACATGGAACTCCCTCCCCACTCACCTATGGCTGACCCAGGATCACCTCTCCTTCAGGAAATTACTCAAGACCTGGCTGTTCGAGCAGTAGCGACCCCCCCCCCCCCTCAGCGCCTTGAGACCCTTACGGGTGAGTAGCGGGCTATACACATTTTTATGATTGATTGATTGAAAAATCTGGTGCTTAGTTTCTATGCCAATTGACATTTCTGTTTGAACTCTTAATTGTTGTGTGCACACTCGTGTTCATGATGAGCTCATGTGCCACCCAATGTGCATTTAAGCACTAAATAAGCTTAAGGTGGCAACATTGTCTCCATATCAATCAATATAATCGATATAGCATCGAGGTAAATATCTAAGGTGTTATATGACCATGTTCGACTAATATTTTGCTTTCTCGTAGGGGAGCTGCTTACATGCAAACTGCTCTAAACAGAAATAAAAAACGCTGACGCTGACAATGATACAGAAATAATATGTTTGCTTGCACCTTTTCTACGGACGTGCAACGTGATATGCAATGGTAAAATATCGTTAGCATTAGTTTCTACGTTGTTAGAAAATATTTTGAGCACTTAATTCCATTTTTCTCAAGGAGCCAGAGGCATATTTCTCTTTCAATTTCCGCCTTAATAATCACTACCAGCGAAAACTGGTAATGCTACATTTTGATTTTTGCACAAACCTCCTATTGAAATGAACGCTCTGTTGCCCTAACAGAACACAATGTATTGCAGCTCTGATTGGAATTACTTTAAGCAATTAAAACAGAGAACATGGTGTAATTCATAAAATAATTGACTACTTAAACTTTTAGCGTTGCTGAGCAAATTTATAGCTTATGCTGTCTCACTGTGAATTTACTAAATTCTAAAGAAACTACATAAAACTATTTTCATTGTACATGCTCCTTGGCCTTTCTGAGTCAATGAGTGAGTGAGCGAGTGCTTATGTGACTTGTTTAGTGAATGATAGTGTGTGTGAGATATATAAGTGTGTGAGAGAGCACAGGGGGGCATCTTGTCAAGGACCGGTGTTAAAATTATCGCCGTTTTATTGACAGGAAACTGACGATAAAACGGCAATAATGGGCTTGATAATACGCCCTTGCTAATTCCCATAGAAGCCCATGCTGTGGTGTTAACATGGGCTTCTATGGGAATTAACAAGGGCGTATTATCAAGAACATTATCGCCGTTTTAGCAGCAGTTTCCTGCCGGTAAAGCAGCGATAATTTTATCGCCTGTCTTGATAATATGCCCCTAGAATTCTGGACCGAATCCACCAACCTAATACCCCCTACACAAACTGGCTTTAGGTGAGCCAGCAGCACTCTAGACAACATTCTCAGCCTCTCCTTAGTCATTCAGGAGTTGCTAAAAGTAAAACGAACCAGCCTGTTTGCTTGTTTTGTAGACTATTGCAAGGCCTTCAATGGAGTAAATCGATCGATCCTCTGGTCTAAACTACAGAGCTGGGGGATCCTGCCACTGCTTTTGAGAGCCATTCAGTCGTTATACTGGAATACTAGGTACAAGTGAAACTGACCGACAACGTGCACATCTCGAAAAAGATAGATACATATAGATAGATATTTTTTATTGCACAATTAATTAAAACCATTGCAATGAAACCACAGAAATATACAATAAAACATGTTGTTCCCTTATTGTACAAGATAAAAAGACAGGTCATTTTAATCAATTTTGCAAAAGTTAAGAAAATGGAAACACCGTTTTGGGTACTATAAACATAAAAACCTTAAAAGAAGTACATAGCATGGCCCAGCTTTAGCAAGTTAAAGTCCTCCATGATGGGGGAGTCCAGAGAATCCCTTATTGGCATCAAATAGTTCAGAAAACTGGGTGCCAGCTGCGCTGATTCAATTTTCATGCACTCAACTAAGGCGGCGTGACATATTTGAAATATGCCAAATTGGACGGAGCCAGTATATTCTCAAGTAACTGTTTTGTGCTAAATGGTAATGATCTGTTCTGTTTACACAGATACAATAACCCCATTGTATATGTTTTTTCAGCATCAACCTGTGCAGGCAAAGGAGAAAGTGGCAACATAGGTGGGAAAACATCTGGCCACAGTGATTCCGGTACAGACACCAAGGGCCACAGTGGCCCAGAGGGTGAAACGAGTACAACAGAGTCCACTAGTGACACTACATCTTCTTGGCAGCAACCTCCAGTGTGCACTTCTTAGTGGTGGCAGACCCTGCTGCTCAAGTTACACCTGCATACTTGTCTGCCACCCAGAGTAACATCTCCATCCTCCCTCGTGCTCCCCCCAGTTGGCCCACCCAGATCTGCAAAAAAGACCTGAAATCTCCTTTGCTACAGGCACCTACCGCCTGCTCCATCTCCCCGGTTGTGCTGAATGAGGAGGCTGTTGCTCTCCGCTTGTGCATCGCTCTAGGCCAGACTGCCCTGATGAATACCATTCAGAGACTTAGTTGCCATATGCAAGATATGGGAGCTTACCTGGAAGGGTTTCACAGTAATTTGTCCATCCTAAAGCTGTCATTTTAAGCTCTTGCCTCATCATTCACTGAAGCATCCCAGTCAACTCAATGTTCTGCCCCACCTCCCGCCCCTTCTACTTTCCTATACCAATTCGCTATTCCCAGCTTGTCCAAAGCACACTCACACCTTTTCATGCATCCACTCAAACAGACACAATCCTCACACAGACACACTCAAAAAGAAACACCACAATGGAAATTCAAGTGCTCAACCAAACATGCAGACAGCACACCCACCACCACAGAGACATGCACCACACCCACCACCAGCACTCCGAGAGACAACACACCCACCACCAAACATATGCACCACACCCTCCACATGCACCATTACCACAGCCAGGATTTCCACAGCACATGTATACACAGACACTAATTGCTTGGACTACACACCCAAAAAACTCAGATGCTGACATGCACACAAACATCAAACACCTATAACACAAGACACACCCCCACAAGCAAAACATACACCAGGCACCTGCACCCTCAACACACACATGCACATCAGACACTGTCACTCCTTCTACCTTCCAAACACACTCCCTCCCTAACAGCCTACCAAATGTCCCATGGAGGATCTTAGTTCTTCCCTCACCCTAACCCATTCCACACCACAAACCACCCCTTCCATATCCTGGTCTACCCTGTCCAAACAATCATCCACCCCTTCAACCAACCTCCCAAACCCAAGGTCACCCCTCCCAAACCAAGGACACCTCTCCCAAATCCAAAGACACCCCTTCCAAACCCAAGATCACCCCTCCCAACCCCTAACCACCGCTCCATATAAGATCTTGAAGGTGCCTGCTCTGCTGACGAGATGTGCCTTCCTGAGGAGGTCCCCTTTGGCAAATATGTAGGAGGGAAGCTGAGAACCAAGGCACAACAGACCCATGACTTATGCCAGCAAGAATGGATTGCCATTTGATTTGCTTAAAAACAAAAGAGACTAATTGGTATGAATAAATAACAAATTTTTATTTCACCAAAATTCTTCTGCCATTATTTTTCCTTAGCAATTGTTTTATTCCTAGCAATGTTTCTGAGTAAAATGTGAAGTACATATTTGTCTTTTCCATGATGGTCGGTGATACAATTGATTTGTTTAATGTCTACTTTGTGAAGTGCATACACTGCTTAACATGTTATGAGCTGGTCATTTCAATTTAGATGCAGGCATTCACCATAGTAATGGCCACTTGTGCAAACTATTTGTTGTAGCAAAATGTTTGGGGATGTGTTACTACAGGTGTGTTTGTTTCACCTTGATTACTGATCAGTATGATCACATTTGAAAGACGTCTTTAAAATGTAATTGTAACTATTGATATTGGATACAGTACAGGACTTGCACTAGACAAGGAGAAATGTTAAGTGTGTATGTTTATTACTAATAATGTGTGACAGACATTAATATGCTGTTAATTTCAGAGCTGAAGGTAATACCTTGTCTAGTGCAATTTCTACATCATGTTACATAGCACTCATCCCTATAATTTGTGTTGCATGTGTTTTTGAATGTTTGAATTTTATTCCTTTATTTAGACACATCTGCATATTGACTTTTAGACTTTTTTTATATCCTATTTTTGCGCAAGTGCCCATTTTTAACAAAAATCATACATACTATGTGTTGTTAAGGTGAAGGAGCTTTGCCTCACTGTTTTAAGGCAGTGTAGAGGAAAATCAAAATAATAATAATGAAACGTTATTATCATTTACTTTTTCCGTTCCCAGGCGTGGAGAGGGGCAGCACTAGCCAGAGTAGGGGCCAGGGAAAGAATGGTTTGCCCACTCAACAGTGCCCATGACTGTTTGATCAGTCGTCTTGGGCCAGCCAAATATTCATACGCACGTTCATGTTCCCCACCAAGGTGCAATACACAGCCAGGTGGGGAACATGCACAGGTTCCCAGTCCCCGTATGAGAGCCAAACCTCGGCACTCAGACCAATCACAACAGTGCAATTCAACACTGTATTTGAGAGAGAGGCAGCAGCTGGCGGCACGACCAGCAGGTAAGTTTTTAAAATTTTGAGGGTTTTTTTACATTTTCAACCCCACTCCTCCTTCCGCCTGCCGCCACTGTTCCCTACCAGCCACCACTGATGTGGTGATATAGGTGTGTTTCTTAAAATTCCAAGACTTCAGCATTACAGACATCTGCATTACACATTGGTATGCTATTGCTGGTACGAGCGATTTCTAACTGCACGAATCCTTGTGGAATTTTAGTTCGTGAACTGAACATCATCTGCGCCATCTTGCCCATTCCTCAGACTCACGTATGAACATACACGACAGCCATTTTAGGTACCTGGTCTCCCTGTTCACGATCGATCATCAGCGCACTTCCCTGACCCTGCAAGCATCCCCCATGCACCCTGGCTGCCCCCGCTCTCACATGCACAAGTCATGAACCCTCCCCTTCCGCATGACTCTGTCTCTGGGAATCACACCCCGCGCCTGACCAACACCTCCTTTCCTTCCATGAATACCCTCTTTTGATAAACCCTTCCTCTACGCTCGATTGTCCGCACCGATCCTTCCTTTCATGAATATCTCTCCTTTGATGACCCCTTCCTCTGAGCCCGATTGTCTGCACGGACCGCTGGTCATCCCTTAGCCTGGGGATACAGTTTATTGCCCACTACTGTATGCACTCGCCCCTCTTCAAAGGAGCTACTATTGATCATGACCTCCCCACCCCCTGAGATTCGATCAGGCGCACACATTCCAAAGGAATCAGCGGAACACTCAGCTGCGTGATAGCCCCCTCCTATTGTATGGGGGGGTGAGGACCTCTACTGTAGCCACGTGTTGGAATCAGCCGGAACTGGGGGGTTCTGGGGATGTCTTTTTTTCATTACTTCACAATGTCTTTATTGTAATGAAGAGCGGTAACATGTCGTAAACCAGTGTATAAAAGGCCAGGCCTCAGAGAGGCTGTTAGAGAACACCTCGAGACGATACCTTGTTGTCCGATCTGATGTGTTCTGCTCCGTCGGAATAAAACTTGTTTCTTGTCTTCCTGTCTCCAGCGCCTGCCTCTTTATTTGATAAACTTCGTATGGTATTAGAGGCGTTTAACGCCGGGCAAAATTACTTAAGAAACATCGACTAAATCGCCTGACCATTTTTCTGATTTTCCTCAATTGGCGTCCCAAGCGTGGGGCCCATCAGTGACACGTGGATCCAGTGGGAGAGGTCCCGACGACAGAGTCAACGACTGCAACGATCGGGAGAGCTCCTGTCCGATAGACCCTCGTCTGACAGCCGATCATCCGAACTTCACTGGTTCCGAGCAGACCTCTCCCGAGTGATCTACGGTCCTGACTGGGAACCATCAGGAGTGCCGCGGTAGCAACAGAGAGTAGAGGACGATCGGGCGCTGGAAGCGGAAGATGAGAAACTGTCCATGCGGTCCGGGTAAGGTCGTGACACACGACGAATTGCGAATTGATTAATTGTTTGATTGATTGAAATACTAGTATTTGCTTTGTCGCTCTTTGAGATATTCGCTGCCTGCAAACGGGGAGGAATAGGAATATTCTATCTCCCTTTGCGGATAGTGAAGGGTAGGTAACGCGGACTTTTGTCCCCCATTGTAATCTGCCGTACCTATTTTTCTCCCCACTGATTGATTGTCCGAACATAGATTGTTTTGGAGTATAGTTCTTTTGAGGTTCTCTGCTTGCAAATAACGTAGAATAGCAATATTCTGTCTAGTCTTTGCAAATAGTGAAAGATAGGTAGTGCGGACCTTTGTACCCCGTTGTAATCTGTCATGCCTGTCTTCTCCCCACTGATTGGTAGTTGGTACAACCCGGACCGCTTATTAGAGATGAACCATCCAGCTCCATTGGAAGGCACCCCTAATAAGGACATGTTCACTAAACAAGGACTAGTCGCTATAGCTTATAGTAAGTTATGGCATAAATATACAAAAAAGGACCCCGAAAGTCAGTGGCCACTGATAGGCTCCTTTGATGATCATAAAATAAAAACGTTAGAAGCAGCTGTTAGAACAAATAAGGCAACGCCCACCATGCTCGATAGTATCGGCATGTGGCGCAAAGAAGCAGAGCAACGAAGGAAAAGAGAAGAAGCAAAAATAGGGAAAGAGTTACGAAAGGCAGCCCACCTGGCCGCTAAGGAACTAGATGAAGAAATAAGAAGGAGAGAGGAAGTTAGACAAACGCAAGAATCAGGGTCGGCAGGCCAATGCCCTGTTAGGACCCCCTCTACGCTCTACCCGGAGATGCCCTCCAAACAACGGGCAAACGACGAGTTACTGCTAGGTCCTCCGATGATCTACATGCCCCCTCCTTATGCCCCCTGCCAGCCTCTAGCACAGCACCTACCAGTTCTGAGTGCGGGCGAGGGTGACCCTAGCGCTAGTGCCCCGGCTCTTACGGCCTTCGCACCGGCCACATTGGTAACAACATCAGATGAACTCGAGACTAGCAAGCAGCCAACAGCCAGACCAACTAGGTTGAGCAAAGACGAGCGGGATGGGATTGACAAGATAGCAAAGACACTGGTAGAACGGAAGGAGAGCGAAGAATATACGATGGATATGCACAATTCACATGCCGGTAGCCAAAGACGGCATTTCATTTTACGGTTCAGCTACCACACCCTGAACGCATATGAGGATAGGTATCAAAATAAGGGTCCTGCTAAGCTGACGGCTCTATATAGAAAGGTCGATGTTGGAGATGGGACTGAGCGCGATGTGACGGACCTCTTCATGCAAACGCTTGAAGTCTTCCGCCACCTCACGGAACAGAAACCAGAGGTTAAGATCACAGTCCCTGAAACGGCTGAGTCCCCATTAGTAGTAGCCAACACTATGATGCCTATCAGAGAAGCCGCCCCCTACTGGGTTCCCCCAAGAGGTCAGGGAACAAACGACGATATCAACCACGCAGATGCAAAAGGGAGGGTTGTGTACAATTGGGTTTACCAACCATGGGATCGACAAGATATTTTAACCTTTAGGCAAACCCTGCCTGATTTAAGGAAGAACCCGACAGCATTTTACACCGAATTAGGCACAGCCTTGGGCTCAACGATAATGACTCTAGCAGACATTGATTTGTTTTTCGGGTTATGTCTGCCGGCTGACGTGTGGAAGCAAATCCGGAAAGCCGATCACACAGATCTGTTCGGACATACCTGGAATCAACTTAGTGAGCTAGATAGACGACGAGAGCCCGGAAGGAAACCGATAAAAGACATACTGGAACTTCCGGACAAAATAGTTCAGAAGCTAAAAACCTTGATCCCAGAGAAAAAGGTAGATTGGTCAATAGTCACGGCTTGCCGTCAGAAACCCCAGGAAGACGTATCAGAATACTTCTCCCGATTTGAAACGGTGTTCTCCGACTACAGTGGCCAAGACATGACCACCGCAACCGGACAACACCTATTTGTGCAAAACTACGTAAAGGGTCTGTCACGAGAGGTTTCCCAAAAGTTACAAACGAGCGAGAGTAGTTGGGGGGCCTCCAAACCCGCCGCTATCCTCCAAATGGCTCAGTACTACGAACACCAAAAGAATGAGAATGATAGGGCAATCGAGAGAAAGAAGAAAGATTTGAAAGAAAGGGTGATGATAGCCCAGATACAAGGGGTGGCAGTCGGGAAAGAACTACACAGGGGGAGCTACCAATCAATCGCCCCTAGAAATCCACCCCCAAAGGACCGCACACCCACTCCCTACTCTGGACGTAGGGACATAGAAGATAATCAGTGTGCATTTTGCAAAGGATTCGGGCATTGGAAGTCTCAATGTCCGGTTCTTCTGGAACTAATTAAAAATAAAGAAACGAGGGACATGACGAATGGCCCCAGGACTAGAGGGCAGGGGCGGGGGTACACAAACGACACCAACAGCGGCAGACCAGGAAGATCGAACACATTTGACCGTCCCCGACAGAACCAGTACCAACTATCTGACAGTGAGAACACTCCCGACTTCGCATAGGACTGCCAGGGGCAAGGGAGGGATCCAGTCGAGCTCTGTGTTGACCAGCAAGGTCCTTACGTCACCGCTAAGGTCCTGGGTACAAAGTCTCCATTCTTGGTAGACACTGGAGCGACACGTAGTGTATTATCAAAGCGACTGATTCCAAGGGCACCCTTGTCTGGCTCACACGTTACATCGATAGGTTTCGATGGAACGCCCTCCACTAATCCCCTGTCTGTACCTATCTCCTTTGACCTAGGAAACAACCCCACTGACACAACATTTCTGCTCTCCTCCAACTCCCCTGACGCGATTATGGGTATTGATTTACTAAAACATTTCCGAGCTACTATTAGGTGTTCCCCAGATGGAGTCCGAGTCATCCTGTACGACAACCCGAGCATGTCCAGATCCCGCCCCGCACGACATATGTACTCTATAACTGATGCTGACCCATCCTTGCTCGACACCCTACCCCTGTACCTATGGGCCAGAAACGACTCGGATGTAGGACGAATGATGATCGACCCTGTGCACATAACTGTTCGACCAGATGCAATACTCCCGAAACTCCCACAGTACCGGATATCGCCCGAAGGCAAGAAGGCATTGGTAGCGATTATTCAGTCCCTGGTAGATGCAGGAGTGGTAGAGGAAGTGGTTAGTAATGTCTGCAACAGCCCTATCCTACCCATTGTTAAGAAGCAAGGTGAGGGAGATGAGAAAGCGTACCGCTTCATCATCGACCTGCGAGAAGTCAACAAAGTGGTGGTGCCACAGTACCCCGTAGTCTCAGACATCACCACCATTCTGACCCTCATCCCATCCACTGCCACCACCTTCACTGTTATTGATTTCAAGAATGCATTTTTCTCTATCCCCATCCATCCAGACAGCCATTATCTCTTCGGCTTCACCTTAAAAAACCGTTCGTACCGATTTTGTAGAGCTCCCCAGGGCTACACTGAAAGTCCCAGCATTTACAGCCAGGCCCTCAAAAGACAGCTGGACGCCGTCCAGCTACCAGATGGAGTGGTGTTGATCCAATATGTCGATGATATCCTTTTGGCGGCCGACACCACTCCACTTGCAATCACGGCCACTATCCAACTCTTGCACTTTCTTGCGGAGAATGGCCACAAAGTCTCCAAAAAGAAACTGCAGTTCTACCAGCCTCAAGTGACATACCTAGGCCATCTCCTGTCCAAAGAAGGGAGGAAACTTACGCCCGACCGAATCCAAACCATCCTAGACACCCCCATCCCAAAAACACAGAAGCAAGTCCGTTCATTGGTGGGCCTTACCTCTTTTTGCCGACAATGGTTACCAAATTTCAGTCTCATTATAAAGCCCCTACTTTCCCTGTTGGCCAAAGATGTTCCCTTCCCACTCCCTTGGACCCCCGAATGCCAAGCGTCCTTTAAGGAGTTGCGGGATGCCCTTTGCTCGGCACCCGTCCTAGGAACACCAGATTACTCCAAGCCCTTCTCCCTCTTCACTCACGAAAGGGAGGGATGCGCATTGTCTGTTCTAACTCAGCCCATCAGCTCCAAACAACCCCTTTGTGCCTACTTCTCTGCCACTCTTGACCCAGTCGCCAGAGCTTTACCTGCCTGCCTTCGAGCAGTAGCCGCCGCTGCTGTCTCTATCCGTCAGAGTGAGGGAATTGTACTTTCAAACTCTCTCATGGTTTTAGTACCCCACGCAGTTGACACCCTTTTGAACCAGACCAAGACCCAACACCTGACTAGTGCACGACTGACGGGGTACGAATTGACTCTACTTGCACCCCACATCACTCTGAAGAGATGCACAACTTTGAATCCTGCTACACTGTTGCCCTTGCCTGAAAATGACCCCGATGTGCCCCCTATACACGACTGTGTGACCCTCACGGACGAACAGACCAGGAGTAGAATTGACCTCCGAGACATTGCTTTTACAGACCCTGATGGAGAATTATGGGTAGACAGCTCTTGTATCAAACTCCCAGACGGCACCACCTCAGCTGCCTATGCGGTGACGACAGCCCGAACAGTAGTTGAAACAGCCCGCATCACGCAACGATCCGCACAGGCGGCAGAGCTAATTGCCCTCACACGAGCATGTATCATAGCAGCAGGAACCACGGCGAACATTTACACGGACAGCCAGTATGCTTTCGGGGTGGTTCATCCTTTTGGGCTCTTGTGGAGGGAAAGGGGATTCCTGACGTCCCACGGCACGCCCATCCTTCACGGAGATCTAGTCTCCGCCCTGATTGAAGCAGTTCTCCTCCCCAAACGATTAGCAGTGATCAAATGCCAGGCACACAAGAAGGTGACGGACTTAGTTGGACAGGGAAACGCACTGGCCGACATCACTGCCCGAACAACAGCTGAGAATAGGACGACGACACGCATATATGTGACCAGGTCACAAGCAGAAAAATGGACTGACGCTAGGGAAACGATTAGGGACATCCAGTCGGCCAGCACACCTCACGAACTGACTGAGTGGGCACGGGTGGGTCTAAAGGACGATGAAGGCTGCTGGCGGACAAAAGACACAAACAAATGGTTGCTGCCTGACTCATACTTGATTCCCATACTGACTATGGCACACTCCCCTGCACACATAGGTTCTGCCCCCATGATTGAACTCATTTCCAAAGTCTGGCACAACAACAAAATCCCCGACTCAGCCAAACGCCTGGTCCAGCAGTGCCTTATCTGCCTACAACACAACCCCGGGAAAGGAACTGTGGTACCCCGGGGAGGGTTTGGGATCCCCGACCACCCCTTTGAGGTCCTCCAGATGGATTACATCCAGCTGGAGAGATGCCAAGGCTTGAAGTACGTATTAGTCATTGTATGCGCCTTCAGCAAATGGGTGGAAGCCTATCCAACCCGTGATAACACTGCCATGACTACTGCCAAAGTACTACTGAAAGAGTTTTTCCCTCGCTACGGCCTTTGTCGAATTTTATGGAGCGACAATGGCCCCCACTTCATAGCTGAAGTTATCCAACTAATCTTGAAGGGGCTGGGGGTAAAGCAGAGGTTTCATGCGGTCTTCCACCCTCAATCCGCTGGCCTAGTTGAGCAACACAATGCTACACTGAAACTGAAACTGTCAAAAATAGTGGCCACCACAGGACTTAAGTGGCCAGATGCCCTCCCACTGGCATTGCTATCGATGCGCTCCACTCCCACTAAGCACCACTTGACCCCCTACGAGGTTGTGTTTGGGCGACCAATGAACCTCTGGACTGCCCCCAAACCGACCTCCATTCACGACGCCCCCGACGTCCTGCTGTCAGATTATTTATACAAATTAACTAAAACGTTGTCTGTCATTCATCAACAGGTGCAGCAGGCCATCCCCGATGCTTCCAGGGGTCCCGGTCACGATATCCAACCGGGAGATTATGTTTTAGTCCGGATTTTTCAACGGGCAAAGAGTCTGGAACCCCGGTGGACGGGCCCCTGGCAAGTACTGATCACCACTCGGACGGCTCTTCGAGTAGAGGGGAAAAGGCACTGGCTGCACGCACACCACTGCAAGAAGGTCTCCTCGACCCTGGCCACGACAGAAAACGTCGACACCCAAGAAGAGCTCCTGAACAAAGACCGGCCATCACTGAACTGCTATCCTGATACCGAGGCACTTGAACTTGCAAAATTCTCTGATCCCACTGTGCCATCCCGGGAAGGGTATTTCCTGCGTCAAAAAGGAGGGAGCTTCGGCTAAGTAGACCACGGACTAAGTTAAAATCTCAGAACGGTGGCCTAAAACAACCAAGGGTTACCCGGAGAGAAGCTAAACAAAGTCTGTGGTTCTGCCCATTACCGAGCACCTTGAAGATGATGGAAGCGCCAGATAAGAAGATGATGGAAGCGCCAGATAAAAAGATGATGGAAGCAACCGGAAATACCCACTACAGGAACCCAAAGGCTGACAATTTGCACAAATCAAAGACAATCGCCTTCTTCATTCTCTTCCTCCTTTGCCTCCTCCTCATGACTTCCTTCTGGATCTTGGAGGAAAGCACACCCGCTCATCAGATATTGCTGACCACTGCACAGCCAACCACCATGAAAGAGCATCACCTGATCTCCCTTTCGCCTCAGCTCAGAGAAAGGCGTAAGGAGTTCTGGAACAATTCCTTCGTGCAACTATTGCACCAGCACAACCTTGCTGCAAATGCCATGAACTGCTGGGTCTGCGGGTTGCTCCCGCATGCCACTGGACACTCCATCCCCTTCATCCCTTCTCCTTTCTCAGTTCACGGCTCCTGCCTCGCCTGGTTGATCCTCTTGCAGGAAAGCCACAAGGACAACGCCGCTTCTGGTCAAACAGTGTCACACTTCTACTATGGGTTCTGGCTGAACAAAACAGGAAGGACGTCTGCCCCCTTTTGTCCTGTGACCTCAGGTTCCGCCTTCCATATGAACATCCCTGCCAAAGAACGAGTTGAAATGCAAGTGCTCCACAATCCAGCTAGACCCACCTTCTCCTACCTGCGGAAGCGAACGGCTGCCACTCTGACTGTGGCCCTGTCTGTCATCAATGTCACAGGTCTCGTGTGCCTTGAAGGCCAGGGAATGCAGCTGGTGGGTCACAGTTCCTGCCACATCACCAGAACATTGGTCTCAGTTGATCCCCCCTCCTTTGTTGCTTCGCCGAATATGTACTTTGTTTGTGGCATCAAAGCTTACACTTGGCTCCCGAAAGGTTGGAGGGGTACGTGCTACATCGCCTTCATTCTTCCCCCCACGTATGTGGCCCCAGCCTACCATCACCGGCAAAAGCGCGCCGGAGACATTGGACAAGCCGACTCCACCGGAGCACAGTTCCTGGATGCGGTGAAGGTACTTGTTCCTCTGTGGGGCCCAATGGCAAATAGCCGCGCTATCCGACACCTGACTCAGGCAGTAGAAACAACCATTAACATCACGGCTGGCATCCTCGCTAACAACACGGCTGAGCTTCAAGCAGTCCGCCTGGTGGCTCTTCAAAACCGCCTTGTTCTAGATGTGGTTCTGGCCGACCGTGGAGAAGCATGCGGCATCATCGGCTCCAGCTGTTGCACCTACGTGCCAGATAACTCGCCTTCAGTCTACAAAGCAATCGAACACCTCCACAGACTATCCTCAGAGGTTCACCAGGAGCAAGAAGGATGGTCGCTTGGAAGCTGGTTTTGGGACACTTTGAAGGACTGGGGATGGAGGTTGTTTACATTTATACTGATACCAGTCGTGGTACTGTGTGGGTGTTGCTTAGGTATTCAATGTTTGCCACCTTTGTGTTCACTCATTTCTAACTGTATGTGCCCTAAGACTTTGGACTTTAGAACTAAGCACATGAGTCCCCTCTATGAGATAGAAATACGTGATCTTATGGGGATAGATCCGAATTGACAAGCTGGCGAGACATGTTAAAAGGGAGGACTGTGGAATTTTAGTTCGTGAACTGAACATCATCTGCGCCATCTTGCCCATTCCTCAGACTCACGTATGAACATACACGACAGCCATTTTAGGTACCATGGTCTCCCTGTTCACGATCGATCATCAGCGCACTTCCCTGACCCTGCAAGCATCCCCCATGCACCCTGGCTGCCCCCGCTCTCACATGCACAAGTCATGAACCCTCCCCTTCCGCATGACTCTGTCTCTGGGAATCACACCCCGCGCCTGACCAACACCTCCTTTCCTTCCATGAATACCCTCTTTTGATAAACCCTTCCTCTACGCTCGATTGTCCACACTGATCCTTCCTTTCATGAATATCTCTCCTTTGAGGATACAGTTTATTGCCCACTACTGTATGCACTCGCCCCTGTTCAAAGGAGCTACTATTGATCATGACCTCCCTACCCCCTGAGATTCGATCAGGCGCACACATTCCAAAGGAATCAGCGGAACACTCAGCTGCGTGATAGCCCCCTCCTATTGTATGGGGGGGTGAGGACCTCTACTGTAGCCACGTGTTGGAATGAGCCGGAACTGGGGGGTACCGGGGATGTCTTTTTTTCATTACTTCACAATGTCTTTATTGTAATGAAGAGCGGTCACATGTCGTAAACCAGTGTATAAAAGGCCAGGCCTCAGAGAGGCTGTTAGAGAACACCTCGAGACGATACCTTGTTGTCCGATCTGATGTGTTCTGCTCCGTCGGAATAAAACTTGTTTCTTGTCTTCCTGTCTCCAGCGCCTGCCTCTTTATTTGATAAACTTCGTATGGTATAGAGGCGTTTAACGCCGGGCAACATTACTTAAGAAACATCGACTAAATCGCCTGACCATTTTTCTGATTTTCCTCATCCTGCGCAAATGTGGACAGACAAGCCAATGAGTAACAGAAACGATTGTGGCTTACCATCAATTGCGTCCATGACGTTGTTGGTTTTGTTCGTCATAAGGCAGAAGCAACAGGACTTAACAGATCGGATTCATGGCAAAACAGGAAGTGTGAAAGTGAAAAAAGGTGAGTTTTAGCCTTATATCTGTTCTATTCCGCCAACTTTGACCTCCACAGTCACATTGGTGGGAAGGCACATAGTTATCAGTCGAGTGGAGAAACTGGTGGTCCTCCCTCTGGAAGCAGCTTTTGCCTGTCCCACCATGGAAGTGGTCGAGACTTCCTGGTGGTGACAGCAGGACCTGATACTGCCAAGACCTAAAACAGGTCCTTAAAGTTGATCTAGAGAACACCAAGGTAAGGTAAGGGTGTCAAACGCCATGGTCTCATTGAGTAACATCAAGATGGACTGATTGCCCACAATGTTCAAAATAGTGGGCTGTAGATCAATAAGGGATGTTTTGGAAGCTTTGTTAGTAAAACTCCTGATTTATATTCTTCTAGGATAGAAATATTTCTCATACATGCCAACAATTGGTCCGTACAAGCAATCCTAATCCATTTTAAAAGCTAAGGGAAGTTAGCAGTAGGGCAAATATTTTTTAAGTGTCATTGGAATTGATCCAGCGCCGCTATAGAAAAACTGTCTCACCAACGCTACCCAACTCCACATTACTCACCATTAATCATAAATCTCTCGCAAGGCCCATTAACAAACGAGACAATTTTTGGGCGACTGAATCATGTGACCTAAATAATAAAATCTATTCACAAACTATTTACAATTTGATATACAACTACAGTTTATCATTTCTTACCATGGTTTTATGCATTCATCATATTAATTAAGTCACATAGGCAAATGGATCAGCTGATGGTAACTAGACCATGAATAAACAAGACCAGCTTGTCGTTTCAAAAATCTAATTTTATTAACCTTTTTATTCAAGAAAAAACATTCTTTATGAATCTTAATTTTATTAGCAATTTAAGCAGCGTTTATTAAGACAAATGAATTATTGAACAGACATCTTCAAAGCAAATCAGCATGTATGAGTTGAGGCAAAATAACAGTTTTCCATTCCCTAAGTCTATTTCCCTGTCTAAAACTCACTTCACCTAAAAGAAAGTCATTTAAGCCTATTATCCTTACGTGCGCCAAAGTCCAACAGCACGACATGCCCAACAGGAATCGGAAAGCGAGAAGCGCCCTCCTGTCAAAGGGGCCAAATTTTATACCTTTTCTGCCTAGTTAATCTCACTAAAAGTATATTTTTCTTTGCCATCCAGTGTTCTCATTGGCTGACTGATGTCAGCTCATATGGTGTCATCACCTTTCTCCAAGCCTAGAACGGGTTTTCTTAGAGTCCATTGTCTCTCATTCTCAAGTCACGCAGCTTCCTCCAAAAAGAAACATTTTACAAATTACAGGCCGTGACTTCCTTAGCTTGTCAAACTTTGCCTCTTCCTGTCCTTGAGTCAGTCTCACCAAGAGCACGTAAAACAATTTTCATCCGAGGTTGCAAATATTTTTCAACGTGGTAAAAGTTTCCATGCAGGGCTCTTGCTCTCTCTGGACAGGACTCGACAACGCCTTCTTTTCAGTTTTACTCTTTAGGCCTCACTCGAAAACTTTTATTTAAACAAACACAAGACATCAATTAATTAGAGAATTGAGACCCATTCTGTTACCCACCCCCTTTGCTAATTGTTAACCCATTAATTTATGTTACCTAGCTGAGCACACAAAGCTGCGTTTTATATCAACCTTCTTCTATTAGGCCGCAGGATTCTCCACAGACTTATGCCACATAAAAGACGTATGACATAACATAAGCACACAAATAAGCACATGCCATTAGTTAAACAGCCGCATTTAATACTGACAAAGACAATAGACAAGGTTAGTTTATTATTTTCAACACACTTGCTTTTTACAACATTGAGCACATAAGTTAGTCCCTCGTGTCATGTAAATGCATTTGAAAACTAGGTTGATTAATAATTCATCACAAATCAGTTAATACGGTTATTTTATTATGGAAGTTTAACTTTGCGAGTCAAAACAAAATATTATTCTGAATCTTGCTCCATCAGGATCAAGGTGACTCTAGCTTCTTATATTTTGGAGGGCAGCATCCTCTTTAAAATCTGTTAACAGATGTTCTAATGTAAGGACACGGGGCCATATTATCAAGAAAGGGCGATACATTATCGCCGCTTTTACCTGCAGGAAAATGCCGCCAAAGCGGCGATAATGTGCTTGATAATATGCCCTTGTGAATTCCCATAGAAGCCCAGGAATTCACAAGGGCATATTATCAAGCCCATTATCGCAGCTTTAGCGGCAGTTTCCTTCCGTTAAAAGCGGCGATAATGTATCGACCTTTCTTGATAATATGGCCCACTGTTCTTTGTATCCTGCCCAAACTGCTTAAACTGAACAGGGGTTCAGTCTACAAAATGACAGATTGGCTACTTCAATAGTAACTTGATAGAAACTTAATGTATTAAGACAAAGACTGTCAAAAAAGGAGATTTGCATAGGGTTATGGTTTCGGTTTTGAGGAGTGAATTGTCTTTCAATTAGATCAATTTGGTCTTTAAAATGTCTTGTTCCACTGAAAACCACTTGCCAGGTAGATCAAACACATATACCTGCCTACCTTGTGGAAAGAAAATCCCATATCAGGTTCATATTCCTTGTGTCCTGAATATAACATACAGTCATTAGTTGGCTGTGTTGATTGTATGCGTCCATTTTCTTGGACTGTATCGCTGACTCTAGGCTTATTGTGCAGAGGACTATTTGTAGGTAATTGCACCAGGTTCTCCTGTCAGCATACATGTTCCACCTTCACCTACTGGAAGTGAAGAGATTCACAAAAAGCCTCACCGAGATTTCAGTTGTTTGCTTCAGAAAATGTCATTCCATAATTGCATTCCATATGAACCTGTGTTACATGTCACTTTGGTATATCTGTTTGGCAATTACACCTACAAGCATCATCCCTACATAACCATGTATTATGTATTTTACATGTTGGAACTGATGCTTTCTGGCTGCCTCTTGCTTTTGTTAATTTCTGTGTTTGTCTATATTCAATGTAAATAAAAATTATTCGAATAAAAATTAAAAATGTGGTTTCTCACATCAGGCTTAATGTACTTCCTATATCCTGATTCCTAGGTGCAGCTTGCTTGTTGGCCATCCAATAGTAGTTTCACACTTGTCTAGTTTCTACCAGTATAGATTGGTCTGATGAGCATAGGTGTAGGGGCCTGTGAACACCTGTCCTTAGATCTGCCCAGTACAAGCTCACCCAAATGGACCTGTGCCTGGCTAATACACCCGTGTGTCCATTTGCTGTCTCAGACTTGTTTCATAATAGTGGAGAGTTGCTGGTCTGGAATATATCTCTACATTCCACATCTTTATGACTTATTAATTATTGCCCTCCAATGCAAAAAAAGCCAAAGAAAATATGCCATGTACTAGTTATTTGGAATTGTGAATTTGAATGATGATATACCTTCTCATTGCTCCTTATGTCCTTCCAACTTGCAGCATTGTAAATGAATAGTGGTGCTTGGAAGCCAGTAGACCATCGTCAATGTGTACTTAGAAAGTGCTTGGCAACAACAGCTAGGAAATGACATCTGGTAAGAACCTACGTTTTTTGTTGGTTAGGAAAAATCCATAGACCTAAACTAAGTCACGATGTTGTCCCCTGATAGGAGTATAAACCACTGAACTTCTCTATGAGGAGAGCAGCAGTAATAACCTCTGGAAGACACGCATAAGACCCATCCAAAATAGACCTTCATGAGGAAGGTCTCAAGGAAGTGAGCTTGCAGTGCAGCCATACAAATTTCGAGCCAAACTTCCACACACTGAATCCACAAAGGAACAAACCATCTGCATCTTCTGAGCGACAATAATGCATCAAGATCACTGAAGTACCGCATTTGTTGTTTAGTCTGCACACCCCTCACGCTAACGTCATTTGTGAGAGCGGATTTCAACAATGCTCTCAATAAGGCATCCCACCCAGCACATCCACCCACAGGAGCAGCCAAGGTCTTTGTTCAGAAGCTTGTCTTTGCAGTGTGCTCTTCAGGCTTGCTTTAATGAGTCCAGAACAATGTCTACAATTCCCAAAGGTATGATGGTTCTAGAGAGATGGTGTTAGGCCCATAACCCTTGTTTCTGGTAGATACTATCCAATCTTGTGGGAGCTCCACACCTCTGGGTGTCATTATCTTTGCAGACGTATTTGACTATCTTGGGGCAAACCAGGAATTACTAGTTCAATGACTGAAACTCTAATGGAATGATCTGAATGATTGGTGTTGACTTTCGGATTATTGTACCATTGACAGTGCATTGGACAATTGCCACATTATGCAAAAGACCCCCGTTCCTAGAGATGATGTCAAGTTTCCAATTGCCAGACCAGCACAGTTGTTTCACCTTAGGAAACAATCTCTTCAGATGTGAATCATGCTTATAACTGCATAATCTTTCCCCACAGCTGATGATTTATACTACAGTAAGGATCGATGTGCTCTAGTTTAGTGTGATGTTATGTAAATTAGACAGGGCCCAATGTAGGTCGGTCGGTAACGGCTGAAAATCGGTATTTTCGGACGTTACCGACCGGTATCGAGGTTTCGGGATGTAGGAGTCCCAAAAACGCCCGATTCGGTAAAAATACCGAATCGGAAACTGTACCGTGTCGGTAGTATACCGAATCGGAAAATAAACCGATTCGGCAAATATACCGATTCGTTAACCAAATAGAATCGTTAAAAATTAGGGAATCGGAAAATTCACCGAATCGGTACTATACCGAATCGGAAAAAACAGAATCGGGAAAATTTCCGAATCGGTAATGTTATCGAATCGGTAAAATTACTGATTCTGTAGAATACTGATTTTACTGAAAATTGAGATGTAGGAAAGCTCTGAAATACCGATTTTGCCTCAAAATCGGTATTTAAGTATCAGTATTTACCATAGATTTGAATCAGGTGGTAACCAGGTGCAACCTATAAAAAAGGACCCAAAATGCATTTCTGCTTGCACCATGGCAGCTTTTTATGTCATAGCAAGACGGCTACGGCTACAGCAGCATGGAGAGAGGGAATGGCAGAGAGAGGAGCAGGTGTATAGAGAGCGTCTCACCCTGTCCATGCAGACAGATGCAGAGATCCTACAGAGGTACAGGCTGGACCCAGAGACCATCTTACAGCTCATTAGGGACCTCCAACCCCTGTTGCAGCACCCCACCCCAAGGGCACACGCAATCCCAGTGCACGTGCAGGTGCTATGCAGTATACACCTGCTTGCATCTGGCAGCTTTCAAAGTGCAGTAGCTGCGGTAGGAGGGGTGTGCCAGAGCTGCCTGTCCTGGTTCTTCCACAAGTTCCTAGACGCCATGATTGAACGGATGGACCAATATATTTCCTTCCCTGCAACCCATGCTGAACTGGTACAGACAAAAGCAGACTTCTACCAGATGGCAGGATTCCCCCACATCATTGGCTGCATAGATGGCACACACATTCCAATTTGTCCCCCTGCTGACACGGAATACATATACCGAAATCAGAAATCAACGCACACCATAAATGTGCAGGTAATATGTAATGCCAAGTGTGTCATCACTGACGTGGTAGCAAAATTTCCAGGGAGTACCCATGACTCCTATATCTTTCAAAATAGTGGCATTTATGCACGGCTGACAGCAGGGGAATTCGGTGAAGGATACCTCTTAGGTAAGACACAGTGTCAGACCCCCATAACCTAAATAGCAGTGTGAAGTACATGTATGCATGTGAGTAATGTTACCCCATTCTCTTCTAGGCGACAGTGCATATGCCCTCCGCTCATTCATTCTCACCCCCTACCTCAACCCCTCAACACCCAGCCAAAGGAGGTATAACCGTGCGCACAAAAGCACAAGGAATGTAGTAGAACGGACCTTCGGCATCTGGAAAAGCAGGTTCAGATGCCTGCACAAGACCGGAGGTGCTAGACAATATACCCCCATCACCTGCTGCAAGATTATTGCTGTATCTGCCATGTTGCACAACCTTGCGGTCAAGAAGGGCACAGAGGTAGAGTTGTCTGACTACGAGGACCCTGACGATGACATAGCTGTGCCACTAACAGAACCTGCTGGAGTGTCTACACCAAGTGACGGGAGGTACAGACGTGAGGAGATAACAGACAACTATTTCTGAGTGAGCACAGATTCACAGAGACGTCAATGTATGTTGAAAAAATTAAATTTTACTAATGTTGGCACAACGTTACTGCACTGATGTGCTACAAATTTAACTATAACAGAATAGGTGGGGATTGTGAAATGTCCGGTTTGCCTCACCCACCCTGGCAGTCTTACTTCTTGCTGCGCTTAGCTGACCCACTTGGATGTGACTCACCCCCTTCTGAGAGTCCGGCGGCCTCAGCGGAGCGCCTGCTGCTCCGGCGCGGCTCAGATACAGCGCTGGCCGGGCTGCTGCGGCTGCTGCTGTCCCCAGCGTCACCCAAGTCCAGGGCAGGATTCACCACCGTGTTAGAAATTATTAGTGTCTCCATGGCAGTGGTGATGCGGGCCATGCCCCTGGTCACCTCAGCAGTGTTCTTGGTGAGGCAGTCCTCCATGTTAGCCCCTCGGCGGCATAGCTGGGCGGTAGCTGCAGCAAGGCGGTTGAGTGACCGGTTTTGCATGCGGGCATCCCTGCGCCTACAGTGCTCGTGCTCCTCCATCCTAGTGCATAGCTGGGTAACGGCAGTAGTCATGCGACCCAGTCCAGTAGCTATTGCCTTGTTGCTCTCAACGATACTCTGAAACACCTTTGTCATCTCCCCCATGTGCAGGTTGTGCTCCCACAATTGGCGATGGCAAGCCAGGATCGACTTGGCCTGCATCCTTTGGATCCGGACCATATTCCCCTCCAGCCCTTGGAATACACTGCCCTCCCGTGCTGGTAAAGCAGGGCTGGATGTGCGTGGCCTGCGCCGATTGCTGCTGGCCTGCTGTGTGGGCTGATGTGCCACGGGTGTTGCAGGGGTGGGTGCTGGAGCCTGAGCCGCTGATCCCTCCATGATGTTCAATGGTGGAACGGTGATCCTCCTGGCAGGAGATGTTGCAGGTGGTGGGTGGGTGTGTGTTGGGGAATTTTCGGGTGAGAACTGCAATGTGGGCGTTAGTGACAGTAGGGGGGAGTGGGGAAATGAGAGGGTATGTCCTGTGGCATCCTCAGTGCCCCCGGCAGTGCTGTTTTCCTCCTCCTCCTCCTGTGATGGTACAATGCTGCTTTGCCCTGCCACCGCACTGTCTGATGCTGCTGGAGCTGGAGCTTGTGTCGTTGCTGCTCCACTGCCTGATGGTGCCCCTAGGCATAAAGAAGCATTTGTGAACTGAGTGCTAATGTCTTACAGTCACTACAATAAAAGCATTGCACATCCCATTTTCAATACTCTGAATCATTTTCTAGGTGCATTTCATTTGAATGTGCCCTGGCTTTTGTTACTACATTAGCTGACTACAGTTACCATGATGCATTGCTCATGTATGTTGATTGCAGTACTGGGCTGGGGTTTGGCTGTGCATTGGGGCGAAAGGGGAGGTGTCTGGTAGGGTGTGTCATGCTGCGCATGCTTCTTACCTTTTGCTGTGGCTCTGGATGAGCTGTCCAGGTCGCCAACTCCCACCACACTCTCTTTCTCAATTGTCGTGGAGACAAGTTCCTCAAGGTCAGTGAGGGGTGGTGCGGGGATCCTGCCTCCACCTGTTAGTCCTGCCTGCTTGTGCAGGTCGGCCAGTTTCCTCTTGGTGAGGCTGCGAATGTTGTAAAACCTCTTCTTGAGGTCGTCCAGGCTCCTGGGGGTGACACCAACTGCGTTCACCCTCTGACCGATTGCAATCCACAAGTTCCTCTTGGTGCTCTCTGGGAGTGTGAGGGACAGCCTCCCAAACAGCTGCCTGTGTACCCTCACAACTTCCTCCACCAACACTTGCAGCTCCTTGGTGCTGAACTTGGCCTTGCGCTTGCGCTCAGCCTTCTGGCTCTCAGAGCTGCTTGCCATTTCCTCACAGTTAAGGATAGTGCTACCACTGCTGCTCACTCTGAATGCTCAGCTCAGGCTGCCTCTCCAGAAAGTTCTAATGAGTTGCACCTGCCTGGGTAGCCACTCCCTGCTAGGGTGGGGTAGGGTGCTTCCACCTCATTGGCTGTTGTCATTGGTTTCACTTTCTCTTGCTCGCCGATTCCGTGTTTGCCGATTCTGTATTTACCGATTCGGTATTTACCGAATCGGCTACTACCGATTCGGAAAATATCGAATCGGTATTTGCAATGCATTTCTATGGCCTTTTGGCCCATGGGGGTGTATTTTAATTACCGATTCGGTATTTGCCTATTCGGTAATCGCCGATTCGTTATTTACCGATTCGGCTATTATCAAATCGGTAAGTATCGAACCACGATACCGATTGTTACCGATTCAGTAATTTTCCGATTATTTTTACCTACATTTCATTTACCGATTTCAAAATACCGATTCGGTATGATTCGGTATTTTAAAATCGGTAAATGCGTTTTACCTACATCGGGGCCACAGTGTATTATTAAGTGTTTTTAAGAAAAGACATCATTTTGTAATACTCGCCCGTATTTTTTCTTGTTTGAGTGTTTGTAACATATTTTACATTCCAGTAAATCCATGGCCAATGTGTACAGGAAACGCACCAGTGCTGAGGAAGTTAAATGAATATTTGGGGTGCAGGCTGCATTTAAATGAATCATACATACATCTAAAGTGTACTGCTCCAGAGAGCACGATTGTGCATTGGCTGGGCCACAGTTAAGAGAAAACTGCAGTGAGACATAATAAGGAAAAGTAAGTACAATGCAATGGATGAAAACCTACTTTACCTATATTACCTATGTATTACCTTTATCAGCTATGACTCAACTCACTGTGGCTGTTTTTTTATTATATAAAAGTAAGACATGCTAAATATTAGGTGATAATGTGTCCCCAACGTGAAACGTTGCAATAAGATGTTGCTTACTGTGCATGTAAAGCTATATTTTCCATGCCAGGCCCAGTTATCAATAAATCCCTATTTTCTTCAACTAACGCAGTAAAGTTCTTTTCCTCTTGTTATTAAAAATCTAATTCAACAGTAAAAGTACATTTTGATAGATCTAGTGAAAAACCAACATATAAAAACTGAACTATATGCTGCCTATGAGCAAACTGCTTCAGTACTAATTCACGCAGTAACCCCGCTTCAGAGACCTCACAGATTGGCTGTTAATGTCTAGCCTCCTATACGACACAAAAACTTAATCGATGGAATGCTTGAATTAATCGCAGCCATGGTTAATTTGTGACCTCAATTTGGACTCAGTCATATGCACATCAGTCTTGACTGAAACAAAGCACAAGCATCCCAAGACCGGTTTCACCCTGATTGAGGCACGTCAGTTGGATGTAGTCTTGTTTCAGTGGCACAGTGAGCACTGGATCAACGTCTAAGCATATCTGTCACACTTAGGGCTTTGCACTGAAGTATACAAAAATTGATGGATGGAATGCTGCTGTTGGACAATGGTACTGCATCTAGGAGCAGGAAGGCTCATGTGTTTTGATCAGTCACCATGTGGCAGCGATTTGTAATCTGGGTGGTATAAAGGAGCAAATGGTAACGCAAAGGGAATCCTTAACATATATGACTATTGAAGTGGTATCTCAAATGGGGATCTCAAGAACTGAAACCATTCATGACCAACGCCACCCTTGACTTTCTGTGTGTGTGTCAGGAAGTGGGGCGGGTGGTACTCCTTACCACTTAGGCTCATCCATGTTGGACTTGGCCCTTTTTTGCAGGGTCTCTTTACCTATGCAAATCAGTGCTAAAGTGCATATGCTCTTTATGTAAATTGTTATTACAATTGGTTCTCCCTGATTGGCACACTGAGTGTGCCAAGGCCTGTAAATCAAATGCTACCAGTGGGCCTGCAGTACTGATTGTGCCACCCATATGAGTAGCCCTGAAAAGATGTCTCAGACCTGCCACCACTTGCTGGGCCCTAACTTTCCCTTTTCTTACATGTATGTCATCCCTCCGGTAGGCCCAAGCCACTCCCATGGGCAGGGTGCTGTATATGTGAAAGGTTGGGCATGTACTGGTGTATGTGTGGCATGTTCTGATAGTGAAATACTGCCAATTTCCTTTTTCACCATTGTACAGCTATCTGCCCCATAGGATAGCATGGGAGATACTTTGAAACATCTTACGCGTATAA
The DNA here is from genome assembly GCF_964261635.1 of Lissotriton helveticus. Lineage (NCBI taxonomy): Eukaryota > Metazoa > Chordata > Amphibia > Caudata > Salamandridae > Lissotriton > Lissotriton helveticus. The sequence continues at coordinate 2,054,857,075 of NC_136063.1, read as the reverse complement.
CTTCCCAATGGGACACGATAGAGAAATAAAGTTTAGGCTCTCTGAACTCAGGATTTAATAACACATCTTTTAGTAAAGAGGGTTTTTAATTGTGTTTTGGAAAATGCCATTTTTAGAAAGTCGGCAGTTTCTTGTCTAATCATTCTGTGTGCCTCTGCCTGTTGGTGTATTGATTCTCTGGTTTTGGAGTGACATGAGCTGGGGCTGTGCATTCACTGTAGACAACCACTGAGGGGGTTGAGGTGTGTCTGGCCTTCCTGGATGACTCAGAGCTGGGCTGAAAAAGCCTTGGCTGCATTTAGAGTAGTGGGGGGAGTTTTCCTTGCACGTAAAAAGGGCCTGTCTCCATTGTACAATGCTGTCTCCATCCCCTGTGGTCAAACTGCACCAGTGAGGACAGAACTGGTTTGAACTAGGGTCAGAGACCCTTGGACAAAGAGAACAAAGACAACATTGGGTATAAGTACAATACACAAATGAGGTAAATCAACCCTACTAATAGATGGTCTAGTCTCAAATGTCTCTTAATTACAGGTGTGACAAGAAGTTAAAGTCTGTCAGCCTTACAGGTATGTTTCTCCACAACTTGATTTGAATATGAAGGGTTAAGTCGCTTGGTGGGTTCTAGCTCACTTAAGTCAAAATTCAGCCTTATACATATGGCACCAGCGGAAGAAGGGCACCACGCTCTCAGGCACGTAGACAGAGATTGAATAGATGACATTTAGAAACTTTAAGAGTTTTGCAGACAAACAGATTGTTATGCAATGACCATAAATACATTGTGCATGGGTTTCCACTTATGAAAATGTGAAATGTATTTATATTTAAATTGGAGTGATACTTCACAGTGGTATATTGCTTTCCACCACACTCTGAATTCATTGTATCCTACTTTGATTGTGTAATTATATGTGAAAATTGTCTCATTACATTTTTTAGCCCTGAAGAAGAGGAGTACTGTTCTGTTGCTGTGTGTCCTTGGCCTGTAGCTGCTGTTTCTGCCAAGGAAAGGACAAATACTTCAACTTTACTGTGAACCTGCATGAAGAAGAATCTCCAAGGGCCTGAGTGTGCTGGCCTCCTGTTCTGTAGTCTCAGGGACACAAGGACTTCACCTCCAGCTCTCCTGAACTCAATTTCTGGAGAAGATGGCGGCTGGCTGAGGAGTTCAGTCGTGAGCTCCTTGCCTAAGGGGGCAGTAATGCAGATGCTCTCCTTGACGTTTCCAACCAGGTGGGGGCCATGAGGTTAATGGCGTTTGGGGTTTAGATACTAGCCAAGCGATACATACGGACAACAGGCCGCAGAGATCCTGAAAGAAACAAAAACGTCGGTGAGAGAGGATGGCGGCAGCGGCTGACAGCGGGCGCTAGACATTGCCTCGAGGCACGGAAGGAACGAAAGGCATTGAAGGTCCGGAGACGTATTGTCTGCACTGTTCGCACATTTGATTACATCCCTCAGCCCTCGGACCCCAGACCCCCGCAGCTCAGTATTATCATCCAGCCACAAGACACAGCCTTGAAACCACAAACCCAGCCTCCCGAAAACTTTCCCTCTTAAAAACACTACCCTCTGCTATCTATGCTATGGCATATTTCGGGGAGTAATATCTACAGTGGACCTTGGATCATCGGATGCAGTCTGGTGCCAAAACTCTGTGCAACTAACTTGAAGACTAACCTGAGGACGTCGGAGGTGAAAGGCGGGCTGATCGGGCCCAGGGTCGAGGGGTCCATAGTCCGGGAGGTCCTCTCATTCCCTGCCTCCACTCCGCTTCTGCTCCACACTGTAGGCTCAGGCGCTGCACTCTGGGCTCGGTGCTCTGGGCTCTGACTGCGGGATGCGGACAGCGGCGTAAGGGTGACGAGACACGCGGCGGTACTGCAGTGCGGAGAGCGGAGTACGGAGCGCACTGAAGGGGCACAGAACACATCGCACGTCGACGGAGTCGGAGCCAAAGGAGCGGCCGCAGTGTGCAATGTGAGGATTCAACAGATGTCACAGATGTCAATAGTAGCGGCAATTAGAGGGAGACAGCAACAAAAAGCAAAAGAGTAAAGACCCCTCACTAAACTCATTAAATTAAATTCATTCCTCATTAACTTCCTATAAGCGTGATGACCGAGGTGATCACAGAGGTAGTGAGAGTGAGTAAGAGAAAAGAATCAAGATAGTAATTTAAGCATACTGATGTTGCTAGGCTGCTAGGCTGCTAGGCAGGAAACCTCAGCCTCTAATATTGGACATTGACCCTGACCCTGACCTTGATAGCACAAAACAACACAACAAAGCTGTACAAAATATATACAAACATAGAAGTACATAATAATACAAAAAAAAGTGAAAGGAGAATATAAAAAAGTGGACAAAGTACAAAGCAAGGTTCCATAGTGCAGTGAAAAACGCAACAAGGAAGGAAACAAGCGGACTGGCGTGAAGCTTAAGGAAGGGCAAGACGTGGAGCGGCTCCTTTTTTCCTTTTCTCTGATTTCTGTCTCCTTGCAAGAGACAACCTCAGTGTCTGAACTCTGAACTCTGAACTCTGAACCCTGAACCCTGAACCCTGAAAAAAAACAGGAAACCAAGAACCAAGAAAGACGGAGCCCATCACTTCAGCAACTCCCCACTCACTCAGAGTGTGGGCGGAAGCAGTGAAAGCGCGCCGCACCAACAGGAAAGCAGGGTGCAGGCTATCTTTCCGTGGTAAGGAGGTGGCTGCAGGAATTAAAAGAAGCAGGAGCGGCACATCACAGACGCCACAATCTTTTTACAGAGCCACAGAAAGGCTAGAGGAGGAAGAAGGGGAAGAGGCAAGAAAAGCAGCACAGAAAAAAAGAATATCCAACTTATTGTGCCCACGACCCTCTCTATACAACTCACTCTTCTCTTTCAGTGAAAAATCTAGAGGAGATCAATTTGTCCCCGAAAGCTTAGAAAGAACCCTGCCAGCGACCTTTGTCAACAACAACCCTGTCAATAATACATGAGCTGGAACCCATTAAACCCACCCAAATCCCCCAAAGTCAGAATCCAACCAGTAGAAACAAGGAAGACATAACTCTGGAGAGAAAAGGGTACAGCTTAAAAAGCAAGTACTCCGACCAAAGGACAGGGCCAGTCACCGATCAGTACTTCTACTAGAGGCGAGAAAAGGAAAACTAAGAGATACATCTCGGGGTAACCACAAGCTACCCAATCCAGAGCAAGTCCAAAATCAACTGGACGTAACGTCTTAAAGATTACCCCCTTGCTCAGGTCCTACTCCAAAGTTCAGGACAAGCAAAAAAACCTTATATCTGAGAGTACTGGGGAGGGAGATATTTCAAATCTACAACCTCCATTTCCAGGTAGAGACCAAATACCTAAAACAATGGATAATCGGAACGGCCAGAAAAGCGCAAGCAAAGTGAAGGAATACTGGACCTAACAGTCAGTAATAAATATCAGGCCTTATCGACAGATGACATACATATTGAAGCCGGAGTAGAAACTGAACATCAACTTGGAGCCAGAGATAGAGCTGGAGCTGGAGCAGGAGCAGGATCAGGAGCTGAAGTAGAAGCTGGAGCTGGAGCTGGAGTCGAAACAGGAATGACGAGGATTGCTAAGGAAAAGAATCCACCGAGAAGTACACAGGGACAAGAACAAGTGCTGCCGGCTCCCCTAATCTCCCCCAATATCCCCACTACCACCACCACCACAGACACCAATAGTATTAACATCTCTGGAAATGCCCTCGAGAAGATGATGAAGGAGCTAAGAATTAAATTTGCGATTTCTGAAAAAAATCAGACAAAAATACAGGAAGTATGTGAGGTTCTTGACCAGAAAAAAAAATACTCTTATTGACAGAGTGACACATGTGGAAGGGGAAATTGAGGTTTTAAACAAAAAACCGAGGCAAACCACAAGGAAATAACTAAACTAAAAACCAGAGAAACGGAAATCAGCGAAAGAATGGAGTCCTTGGAGAACCACGCAAGGAGAAACAATATTAAAATCCTTAACATTCCGGAGGGAATCGAAGGAGATGACATAAAAGGATTTATAATTCGGCTATTAGAAGAAAAGATTCCTTGGGCCAAATCGGTAAATCTAAATGAAGATATCCAAAGGGTACATCGAGGCCCTTTCAGGATGGGGAAATTCAGAAAAAACCCGAGGAAAGTTATTATCAATTTCTTGACATATTCTCTGAAAGAGCAAATGCTCAGTGAAGGCTTAAAAGCGGTATCATACACAAAGGATGACTGGTCCTGTAAAATTAGATCAGACCTATCTAAATCAACACAAGATAGACAATTGGAGCTGGGCCAACTTATGCCTCAACTAAAGGCTCTCGGAGCAAATGTCCAGATGCGCTTCCCAGCTCTACTTAAAATCATGTGGAACAATAAAATGTTCAACATAAGGGACCCAAAAGAAGTAGAAAGGCTAATAGAACAAATTAAGACTCAACAGGAAGACCAATCTCTCTCAAAATAGGAAATAAAGTATACGCTTCCGAATAAGAGACAAAATATACTGGTGGGAAATGAAAAGGATATCTAAATAACTCAAAGTAACCCAAAGGCAAGGAGCTCAAAAAAGGGCAACTTTTAAATGCCCGGAAAAAGGAAGTTAAGGGAGGCTTCTCAGGGTGGGAGGGGAGACAGCTCACACCAAAGCACCAGAAAAAACAAAAAAAGAAAAAAGAAATAAACAACGCACAGGGTGGGGAGCAAAATGGGTGAAAAAGGAAAAAATACAAAAAAGTCCTAAAAGCATTACCTGAGGAGTATAATCTTATAATTAGGGATCACACAGACCATACCAAAGAAGATGGCTACTTGTAAGAGAATAGAAAAAGAACTCAAAATACTAACATGGAACACAAATGGTTTAAGAATCAAATTACGAAGAATGAATATATTCGAGTATCTGAAAAACTGCAATAGTGAATTAATCTTGATCCAGAAATCACACCTAACAAAAGAGGAGTGGGCACTGATTTGTAAAACTGAGGGATGGATTGACCACTGCATCTGCACAAATCAGAACTGCAACACAAAGGGAGTTGCAATCATTTAAAAAAAATCTCTGAATGCGGTGATCGAAAAAACGGAAGTCAACAGAAAGGGCAGATGGGTAATCATCACGGCAAGAATATACAACAATATATATACAATAGTGGGTTACTACGGCCCAAATACTGATGATCCTGAATCATTCGACCAGCATGTAAGGAACACAGCTGGATGCTGTTTCAGCATTATCAAATCCCTTAAGAAGTTCTTTGACTTCTTGCCTATAGACTCTCGAAAATCAGTTGCAGTGGCTCTGATACTATCGTGATTAGATTACTGCAACGGCCTAATGGCCGGTGTTAAAAGAACCACGTTAAAAAAGCTACACACGCGGCAGCCAGATTAGTACTGAAATTATCTAGAAGATCCTCTGCCTCTACCGCGCTTCAGACCCTTCACTGGCTGCCCCTACATAAAAGGATTCTTTTTAAGACCCTGCTAACCGCCTTTAGATCCCTCAATAAGACAGGCCCGAAATAACTTACAAGACGTTTCACTCGTTATGATCCTTCGAGATGCCTGAGGTCATCGGGAGGTAATCTAATCAACATCCCTAGATTCAAGCTTAAAACCAAAGGAGGAAAGACGTTTACAGTACTGGCCGCTAAGGCCTGGAACGCCATGCCCTTGAACCTCAGACTCCTTGTACAGGAAAATGCCTTCAGGAGACAGTTAAAAACATGGATCTTTAGTTTGCCAGACGGTTTCGTAATGGCAGCCATTTAGAGCCTCCTACTTGGTTTGTACACGTGTTCTTCAGCGCCAGGATGCTCGAAGGAGATGACATAAAAGGATTTATAATTCGGCTATTAGAAGAAAAGATTCCTTGGGCCAAATCGATAAATCTAAATGAAGATATCCAAAGGGTACATCGAGGCCCTTTCAGGATGGGGAAATTCAGAAAAAACCAGAGGAAAGTTATTATCAATTTCTTGACATATTCTCTGAAAGAGCGAATGCTCAGTGAAGGCTTAAAAGCGGTATCATACACAAAGGATGACTGGTCCTGTAAAATTAGATCAGACCTATCTAAATCAACACAAGATAGACAATTGGAGCTGGGCCAACTTATGCCTCAACTAAAGGCTCTCGGAGCAAATGTCCAGATGCGCTTCCCAGCTCTACTTAAAATCATGTGGAACAATAAAATGTTCAACATAAGGGACCCAAAAGAAGTAGAAAGACTAATAGAACAAATTAAGACTCAACAGGAAGACCAATCTCTCTCAAAATAGGAAATAAAGTATACGCTTCCGAATAAGAGACAAAATATACTGGTGGGAAATGAAAAGGATATGTAAATAACTCAAAGTAACGCAAAGGCAAGGAGCTCAAAAAAGGGCAACTTTAAAATGCCCGGAAAAAAGAAGCTAAGGGAGGCTTCTCCAGGGTGGGAGGGGAGACAGCTCACACCAAAGCACCAGAAAAAACAAAAAAAGAAAAAAGAAATAAACAACGCACATGGTCGGGAGCAAAATGGTGGAAAAAGGAAAAAAAAAAAAAGTCCTAAAAGCATTACCTGAGGAGTACAATTGTATAATTAGGGATCACACAGACCATACCAAAGAAGATGGCTACTGGTAAGAGAATAGAAAAAGAACTCAAAATACTAACATGGAACACAAATGGTTTAAGAATCAAATTACGAAGAATGAATATATTTGAGTATCTGAAAAACTGCAATAGTGAATTATTAATCTTGATCCAGAAATCACACCTAACAAAAGAGGAGTGGGCACTGATTTGTAAAACTGAGGGATGGATTGACCACTGCATCTGCACAAATCAGAACTGCAACACAAAGGGAGTTGCAATCATTTTTTAAAAATCGCTGAATGCGGTGATCGAAAAAACGGAAGTCAACAGAAAGGGCAGATGGGTAATCATCACGGCAAGAATATACAACAATATATATACAATAGCGGGTTACTACGGCCCAAATACTGATGATCCTGAATCATTCGATCAGCATGTAAGGAACACAGCTAGATGCTGTTTCAGCATTATCAAATCCCTTAAGAAGTTCTTTGACTTCTTGCATATAGACTCTCGAAAATCAGTTGCAGTGGCTCTGATACTATCGCGATTAGATTACTGCAATGGCCTAATGACCGGTGTTAAAAAAAACACGTTAAAAAAGCTACACACGCGGCAGCCAGATTAGTACTGAAATTATCTAGAAGATCCTCTGCCTCTACCGCGCTTCAGAACCTTCACTGGCTGCCCCTACATAAAAGGATTCTTTTTAAGACCCTGCTAACCGCCTTTAGATCCCTCAATAAGACAGGCCCGAAATAACTTACAAGACATTTCACTCGTTATGATCCTTCGAGATGACTGAGGTCATCGGGAGGTAATCTAATCAACATCCCTAGATTCAAGCTTAAAACCAAAGGAGGAAAGACGTTTACAGTACTGGCCGCTAAGGCCTGGAACGCTATGCCCTTGAAACTCAGACTCCTTGTACAGGAAAATGCCTTCAGGAGACAGTTAAAAACGTGGATCTTTAGTTTGCCAGACGGTTTCGTAATGGCAGCCATTTAGAGCCTCCTACTTGGTTTGTACACGTGTTCTTCAGCGCCAGGATGCTCCTTCAGGAGCGATTGTTAGCGCTCTAGAAATACCCCATACAAAATACAAATCGATGCCAACCTCATATCAATCAACAATCCGCTAATAATGGGAGGAGATTTTAATATCATATTAAGCCTGTCAGAAGATCGATGCCCTGCAAAGAATCTCCCCAACCTACCAAAAATGAGAGAATGGGTAGGAAGATGTATGAAAGATCTAGAAATAGTGGACATATGGAAAGAAAAAGGAAACAGAAATCAAAGATTCACATTTAAAAACAAAAGACATGCTTCTAGAATAGATTTCTTCCTCATGAGTAGGAGCCTGGTAGATAAAACTGAAAAGGTGGAACCGCTACCAGCTCACATCTCCGACCATTCAGCGGTCCAACTGACGCTGACTCTAAAAACTCTAGCCCCCCCCCCCCCCCAGAGGTGGACCGTGACAGGACAACCTTCCTAGATCGTGACTATAATGAAAAACTGGCAGATGAAACAAAACAGTTTTTTAAAATAAATAATGCTGGAACTATAAAACAAATTGCCAGGGACGCTTACAAGGCGGTTATCAGAGGGAAAATCCTCAGTATGGCTTCATATAGGAACAAAGAAAAGAAATTCTTCATTGAGCAGACCGAAAAAACATTACATTCTCTAGAGTTTGATCTTAAAACAGCTAATTCCAGTAAAGCAATTTCGGAAATAGAAGAAAAGATAAGAAACAAGAAAACAGAGATGAATGACTTCTTGGAAGCTAGAGTAAGAGAAAAATGGGACGCCAGTAAATTCTCAAATTATGAATATGGAGAAGATTGCGGGGGGATTCTGGCTTGGAAAACAAAAACTAAAAGAACTAAAATAGAATCATAAAGATACATACAGAAGGTCAACCAAGAATCTCTTCAGACAGCAGTATAATTAGGCAGGAATTCAAACGCTTTTTTGAGGATCTCTACACAGAAGATCTAACTTGCTCTGAGGATCAAATACGAAACTTTCTAAATGGAATCACGATTCCTGCAGCATCTGAGGAACAGAAGATCATTCTCAACCAAGAGATCACAAAGGAGGTCAGAGCCGCAATTAAGACCCTAAAGAGAGGAAAAGCAGCTGGCCCGGACTCCATACCAACCGAAATGTATATACAACTTCAAGAAACACTACTAACACCGCTTACATAACTTTTTAATTGTATATTCTTGGAAAACCAAAAAATTCCGAAATCCTGGAATGACGCAATCATTACCATCATCTTAAAACCAGGGAAAGATCCAACTAAATGTGAATCATACAGGCCTATCTCCCTCTTGAATTCAGAATATAAACTATATACGCAGATTCTGGCAAAAAGATTGGGGGCTGTGGCAGGGTTTCTAATCAACCCAGACCAAAAAGGCTTCATCAAAGGCAGACAAATTCATGATCTGTCTTGCACACTCATCTCCGCCATAGACATTGCAACTCATTATAATGTTCCCTTATCAGTAATAACCTTTGACGCAGCAAAAGCGTTCGATCGAGTCAGCTGGCCCTTTCTGAATGAAATTCTTACTAAATTTAATTTAGGAGACAAAATTGAAAATGCAATATCAAACATCTATGCAAGTCCGACTGCAAAAATATTAGTAAATGACGCTCTCTCTGATAACGTTCTAATAAAACGAGGCACACGACAAGGATGCCCTCTGTCCCCCCTTTTATTTAATTTTTACATTGAACCTTTAGCTGCCATATTAAGAGGGGAAGAAGAGATCAAACCTTTCAAACACCAAGGTTGGGAGAAAAAAGGTGCATTATACGCTGATGATTTGATGATATTCACTGGAAACCTAGCATATTCCCTACCCAAAATAGAGAAAACAGTAACACAGTTTGGCGTAGTCTCTGGATATCTGGTAAACCAGTCCAAAACAGTAATCCTTGAATGGAACACAGCATCGGGAAACCCTCTAAACAAAGAAAAAATTAAATATTTAGGAATAGAATATACAAAAGACCTAGATGAAATAACAAATCTGAACTTCTCTAGGATACACAAGGAAATAAGGCAACTGCTTAAGACCTGGTCAGGTCTACAATTATCCTTCCTAGGCAGGTCAAACTTAATTAGGATGACCATTATTCCAAAATGTACTTACCTATTTAATTCCATCCCATTGAGCTTTAGTATGGATCGAATTAAAAAACTTCAGGGGGAAATATCAAGTTTTATCTGGTCCACCAAGGGGGTTTGAATAGGGTGGAAAAAACTAAGAAGAAACAAAGCACAAGGAGGAATCGCCAGTCCGGATATACAGGAATACTGACGAGCCTTCCAGTTTAAAAACATCAGGATATTGCTGACCAAATGGAGCAGTTGGACCACGTATCTAAGAGCGCTTATAGGTCCTGAGGGACAGGATCACTATCTGTACAAATTTGGTCACCCGAAATTTTTCAAAAAAATCAAACTAAAGGTGATAAAAGCTGCAGCAAGAACTTGGCATGAAATAAGAAGAACCCTAATAATTCCATACTATAGCAAACACGTGCCAATTTGGGACTCATCAGGCACCCCAGAATGCCTAAAAGACATACTATCGACTCCACTAAGGAAGCACAAGATAGAACACTGGGGACAGCTGATTGAGAAAAACCAGATAGTAAAATGGGAACTTCTGTATGAGCGAATGCAGGGGTCGATATCCAGATTTAAATTTTACCAACGAAATAGCAGGGTAAACACTCTAAAGGAAAAACTTAAAGGAGACGAGATGATAGAACTAAAAATCACTAATTCAGAGTCTTTCAAAAAAGAGGTCTCCTACTGGTACTGGGCTCTTATAAGAGCAGGAGAATTTGAGTACAAAACCCCTCAGATCATCTGGGAAAAAGACAATCCAGGCCTAGATCACCTAAACCTCTGGCATACCTCGAACGCTATTATGGGTCGAACAGTAAAGCTGCCCCCCTAAAAAAAAAACACCTTTTCACAATTCACCGATCCTACTGGTCCCCCAAAAAAGTATCTAAAATGACCAGAATCAAACCAAAAAAGTGTCCGAAATGTGGAGAAGACAGAGCCGATGATTTACATATGTTCTGGAACTGCACTTCACTAAAAGACTTCTGGGACCAGATCGGTAAGACCATCTCTAACGTGGTAGACAAGCATATAAAGGTAAGCACAGAAATGATTATTTTTGGGATACAAAGCAGTGTAACATCTCCAACACTACCTAAAGACCAAGAAAATATTATCTTTATTTTAATCCTGCTGGCTAGAAGAGATATCTGCATAAACAGGGTTAAGGTTGCACCACCAAAGCATACAGACTGGTTAAACTCTATATTAAGTGTGTATAATCTAGAGAAGCAAAGGAAAAACCCTAAGAAAAATAAATTTTGGACACTGTGGGAGCGGTACAATCTGAGGAATACTAGGGGGTCCAATGATTAAGGCAAAACAAACAGCGATTTCAAGTTAATTCTTGAACTGAGTAGTCATAATGACTAGCTCAACCCCCACCGAAAATCGTGTCCCTCTTGGTTTGGACAAAAGAATGCCCCAATAGGATAAGGTTAAACAGTTTTCCATTCAGGGTAAATCCGGGCCCCTCACTCCAGAGCTCTGAATGGATACTGGGGCTTTCGACTATTCCTTGCCCAAAGGATATTTGCTTGATGAGGACTAAAAATTTTTTTTTTTTAAAAAGAACTCAATTGCTGAGAGTTTTGGCCTGCCAGGAGTTGCCAATTCGAGGTTTGGGCTTCTCCTCTTACAGCTCTCCTGAACTCTATTGCTGAGAGTTCTCGCCTGACAGGAGTTGCTAATTCCAGGCTTGGGCTTCCAGCAGTTGTTCCTGCTGTTGGGAGTTGGAAGAAACCTAAGAGAAGTAGAAAACCTGTCTCCAATGCTGCTGTATTGCCGCAACCTGTACCAAGGCCAGGGGCACCTCCCCTGAAGTGCAGGATGCACCGCCTGGCCTGCACCACAGCTCCAATGCCTTTTTGTGCCTGCCAACGCCAGTGCTCACACCAACTCCATCTTCACCAGCACCAGCAACCCTGTTATCGCCGTGCTGATAACCGCCGAGGGTGACTCCACAAACTCGTCGACTTCACCAAAACTGATGACTCACTGCAGATGCAACCGTCTGAACTCGACACGTCACCTCCTCATGAACACAACACCTCGCCTCCCCCATGGCAACCAGGGAGTCGATTTGCTTGTGGCCAGCACCGTACTTTGGATTTATTGCTGTACTGATATTGCAATAGCACCAGGTGGAGCTATTTGTTTTCTACTAGTTTTATTTTCCATGGGTTATCTAAATTCTGTATCCCCCTTACCCTGACTAGAGGCCAGGGTCCCTATTTGGACAAAGGTGCCTACCCATTTCTAAAAGTAAACAGCATCTCAAAGCTGCTTGCACCGAGTGCATTTCATAGAAAGAAAGGCTGGTGGTCATTATCAATGGCTGGTTACCACCAGATTCAGGCAGGAGGTGAACATACTTCACAGAAGTGCACTGGCAGTGAAATATAATTTCCATAAGGTCTGCCACTCAACACCAACAGTAGTTCCTTATGGTGTACCCCAAGGCTCAATCCTCTCCCCATCCATTTTCAATCTCGTCATGGAACCACTTACTGTTATCCAGAACCTAGCAAGGTTCAAATATCACCTATATGTTGATGACACCCAACTTTACTACAATATTAAATCACATAGTGACATCATAGATCTGAACGAAACACTAATCAAGATACAAACTTGGCTTAACACCAACCACTTAAAGTTGTACCCAATAAAAATGAACAGCTACTTTTCTCCCTGGAAAACAATCCTTTACCAATCCAAGATTGGCTCACGAACTTGGGCAACGTAAATTGTTCTCTTACATTATCCAATTCCGTAAAGTCCTTGGGCAAAAACTTGTTACAGAAGGACCACATCAACAACTCACCCAAAGCAGCACTGTACACTCTTAAACATCTCAAGAAAATCAAACCTTATATTCCGCCTGATGATACATTTAAGAGGGTAGTGTAGTCTCTAATCCTCTCAAAACTGGATTGTGGCAACGCCATCCTGACAGGAACTCTGAAACCCCACCTTTCCCCCCTTACAACAGTTCTCAACACAGCTGCCCGGCTACTAACAAGTTTTAAATGATTTGATTTCACCGGCCCTCAAGAACCTCAATCGGCTTCCATCAAAGGAAGGTGTATCTGCAGGACTGCTTGCATCACCCTCAAAGCCCTTCACACTCACAACCCAAACTACCTAGGTTCCAAACTTTCCAAAGCAGGAAGATCCAGGGCTCTGAGAATCTACAACTCACTTTATCGGATAACTCCCAAATTGAAAAATATTTCCTCACAGACTTGCTCATTCCCTGAAAATGCTCCTAGGATCTGCAACTCACACCCTAGAGATCTCCGCTGTAACCCATAGTTCTCATACTTCAAACGGCACCTACTGCTCAACAAATACTTTATTACTCAAAGAAGCTGAGTTAAGTTCCCAAAGATCACACCCAATCCTTCTAGACTCTTAAGGTGGTCATTTTAGTGGAGTGGTGTGGCTCACTGGTTAGAGGCGGCAGACCCGGAAGCAGAGGATGGCCCGGGACTAGGGTTCTATCCCCGACGCGGCAGGGTCGTGGACCAGTGTCAGCGGACTCGATAATTCTCGCCTCGGTGCATACTCTAACCAGGGATCACACTCGGCAACTCGGCATTAGCTTACCTCATCTCCACAACGGCCCCCCACATACGCGTGGGAAGCCTGGTTTCACCTTGGAGATACCCAGTAGGGACCATCTCACAGGGAAAGCCAGGACAGGTTCCACAGCGGTCTACAGCGCGGAGATACTCCTTCGGGAGTCGATTCTAGCGCTTTAGAAACCCACAATTAATTTAATTGTTTAAGCTTCTTCTTTGTCATTAATACCATTAAGGGGGGCTGTTCTAATGTCCTCATATTGTAACTACCTTGACTACACAACGCTTTTCTTGGTCTGTACATACCATGTACTTCAATTGAGCGATCCTGCATTATATGTAAAGCGCTTTGAAACCTTCTGGTGTAGCTAGTGCTAAATAAACCCTACACATAAATAAACAAGATCACAAACTCTCAAGAGTGTCAAGAGATGACAGTTATCTTGGATTGTCAGGTATAACATTCAGCTTGGTTTATGGCATTCTTTGCTAGAAAACCATTTAATAATGATGCTGCAGCCAGGACCGGGCTACTCGAATATCGGAATTTACGTGATACAGTCTGTTGCTTGTTTGAGGATTGTTCTATGAACATTTTGGAGTACGGAGATTTATACTTAGAATTTGTATTGTTGAAAACAAACTTTGAACATTTTATTAACATTTATTTGAACACTGAGGATATGTGCTGCTAATTGTCACAATGAAGGAACTGGTAAGATTCTTAAAAGGGCAATTTCACATGTACTGATTTTCATGAAAGCTATATGCAAGGTATACGATTCTCAGTCAACAGTCAACAGGATGTTAATAGTAATCCTTAGTCTTCAGTTCTCCAAAAGCTATTTATATGTTCCAAAAGAGATTAAGGTAGTTATTCTCAACATAGAAAGAGGTGTTGGTGCATTAGTGTTTTCAAGACTGTATACAAACTGGGTTACTGGTTGAGGGGGGATAAAACCCTGCTCAAGAAGGAACCAAAATCCTTGTCTGGGTGAAGTCACAAGCAACCCCAAATTAACCTGTACCGACCCCCCCCCCCCCCCTGTACCTTGGCACAGAGCAGTAATGCTTAACTTAGAGGCAATGTATAAAGAATGTATGCAATAATTTAAACAGTAACACAGTTACAATACACCTCAAAAGGATCCCACACCAGATTTAGAATTATAGACCGCTCTTAATAAATACAACAAGACCAAAATCACAATAATACAATCAGTGGAGCAGACGATATTCAATTTAAAAGAGTTTAGTGCAATGGAGTGTGGGCAGGCTAAAGGGACCCAGTTAGGCCAGCTGAATAAGAGTACCATAAATCCTGGCTGTGGAGCATTGCAAGGTCCTGTGCCCTGGATGCATTGCGCACCTGAGACAATGTGTCGATTTCGAGGTGCTCTGAAGTTGCGATTCAGTTTCCGGTGTCATCATTGAGGATCTTGTTGATGAGGGCTAGCAATGCAAAGTCTGATGTTGAGGATGCATCGTGCAGCTGATGTGCTGCGTCAAGGAGCTGGGGATCTGTGATGCGAGTACCTGCAACGTTGTTGAGGCTGCCGTTGACAAGAGAGTTGCAATATGAGGCCCTGCATAGGGAAAGCTTTGTGCAGGTGATGGTTTAAATACAGGCTTATAGGTTGATGTGAAGTCCTTGAGCTGAGAGCACCCTTGCAGCAGATGTGATGTGTTGGTTCTGCTTGGGTTTGCTCCACGCAGCAGAAGAGATGCATCAGGCATGCTGGAACCACAGATGGGCTGGCAGAGCGGCTTCAGGCCCACTTCCCAGGGTCTAGGACTGCACTGTCACCACTTGGCATGGATGGAAGATTCTGGTGATGCCTTCATGGTTGTTGAAGCCTTCTGTCTTTGAGGGTCTAGTCGGGAGGCCAGCCAACTAGCCTAGGAGTCATACTCGGGGCCTAGGTTTCACAGATGCAGGTCCAGTCTGTCTCACTCAGGAACGAGGGGGGCAGGCAGCAGGTCAGCATGGCAGCATTCTAGCCAGGCAGTAGTTCAGCAGGGCAGAAGTCCAGCTGAGTGGCAGTACTTTGAGCAGTACAGCCACTCTTCTTCCTAGTAGAGTACCCACAGGTCCTTAAGTGTACTGAAGGGTTGAGGTCCAATATTCATACCCAGGCCTCTATACCGTGGGAGAAGCTTCTCAAGGTTTCATTTTGAAGACCATAGGCTTCCTGCCTTCCCTACCCTGGCTCCAGACTAACTTTAAGGGTTATTCAGCCCTTTGTATGGAGGCAGGAAGCAGCCTGTTCAAGTGTAAGTAAGGCTGTGCTCAGCTCTACCCTCCCATACTGCTAGTGGTAGCCCATCCAGGCATCACTAAGCTCTCTATTGTGTGTGGCTGTCTAAGAGGAATTTACAATGCTCACTGTCAGCTACACCCAGTCATGTGACCTATGACAGGCGGCAGTAAATGGCTTAGGCAGGAAAATGCCAACTTTCTAACAGTGGCATTTTCAACATTGTAATTTAAAATCTGATTTTACCATAAAAGAGGAATTGTCATGACTTTTCCAAAGAATCAAACATGAACTGGTTACCTGTGCCCATTTGGTGGTTACAACCTATTAAAGGAAATAAAGTAGCTCCAATAATATCCATGGCAGAAGCAGGCCTTGCACTACTGAAAAACGAATTTTTGCTAACCAGTACAAGTAAAACTTAAACGTACATGTCCAACCTTTTGAATACACTTCACCCTGCCCTCTAGGGTGTCCAGGGCTTGATTTGGAGTCGGGGAATTGGTACCCTTCTTTCACTTAGGTTTGAGTCCCATTGAATGTCAGTTTCTTTCCTATGATGACAGCTATTTTGTTGATATACATTACAATTGTTCATTTTTCTGTTATAGATTTCCCTGATGAAGGGCTGATATTTATAGCCCGAAATGCATTGGGAACTTTCTTGAAGCGTGCTTCTGTTTGCTGAAATCAAAGCAGCACCATTCATTTCATTTTGGTTTTGATCTGCATGGACTTTGAATAAAAACGCAGATCCAACATTATATCTGTTTGTGAAGAACATTCCTTGGACGTTGTGGATTCTATGGATAATGTTTTTCTGATTACCTTGCATTATTGTTTGATAATTCACTGATGATATCTACACTTTTACAATTGAGGTTGTACACTATCATGTGACACACTCGTAGTGCACCGGGTTAACCTGGATACAGTTCCAGGTAATTCTTTTTAACTTCCCAAAAGTGGCATTTTCAACATTGTAATTTAAAATCTGATTTTACCATAAAAGAGGAATTTTCTTGACTATTCCAAAGAATCAAACATGAACTGGTTACCTGTGGCCATTTGGTGGTTACAACCTATTAAAGGTAATAGCTCCAATAATATCCCATGGCAGAAGCAGGCCTTCCAGTACTGCAACACGAATGCTTGCTTACCAGTACATGCAAAACTTAAAAGTACATGTCCAACCTTTTGGATACACTGCACCCTGCCCTCTAGGGTGTCCAGGGCGTACCCTAGGGGTGACCTATATAAATTAAAAAGGAAGGTTTGGGCCTGGCAAAATGCTTATTTTGCCAGATCGAAATATCAGTTTAAAACTGTACACACAGGCTGCAATGGCAGACCTTTGACATGATTAAAAAGGCTACTTAATTGGTTGGCAGACACAGTGCTGCAGGCGCACTGGTAGCATTTAATTTACCGGGCCTGGGCACACGTAGTACCACTGTACTGGGACTTACAAGTAAATTACATATTCCAAATGGGGATAAGCCAATGTTACCACATTTTGAGGAGTGAGCACATGCACTTTAGCACTGTTTAGCAGTGGCAAAATGTGGATAGTACTGGGGTCAGCAAAAATTGTAGCAAACTGTAAAAATTAGATCAGCAAAAATTGTAAGGGTGAGGGCAAAATGTTAGGGGGAAGAGCACTGTATGGCTGATGGGTTTAACAAAGACCTGTCAACAAAAACCTACGTTTTGTTTACTTTTGTTCAGTGTTGGTTATATAGAAATATTGATAAACTATATCTATTCACAATTATGCTAGAATTCTATTGACACATGTGTTCATGGCATCTTATTTTGTAGAGATCTACTACAGACTGCAGACCTTCTTGACCCCAGAATAAGTGGGCCTGAGTGTGGAGTCCTCTGATTTTGTTATCTCTTCACATGGCAGTAACTGGAAGCAGCACAAAGACCCTTCAGTGGGGAAGACTAAGGCCATCTTGAAAGAGGACTCTGGAAAGAGTCACAGCAAGTTAAGAAAGGAGAGGCTAAAAAAGAAGGTGGGGTTTTCATGTGAAAATTACTAGGACAGTGAGTAGGAAATTCTAAAATCACTAGCTAGTATAGAGGACAAGACTGCCATATCATCACCAACGTTTCAGAACATTTTAATCAGAATCAGAACAAGCTTTATTCGATTTTATACAAGTAAAATCAGAAAAGCAAACACAACAAATAAAAACAGTTCATCTTATAAAAAGGACTTGATTATGAAGGTACAACACAGGCAATATATAAATTGCATTTAAAACAATGTCTCACAAAATGATGTCCATCACAGGGTATCAGAAACCCATCTCCTTGCGGAATTTAAATAGTAATAGTCTTTCTGAGTCTCAATGTATATTTTAAAAAACAGGCAGTTGCATTAGTAAAGCATTTGTTATCTAAAAATTGCAGAAATATAAAATGCTGGTCGACATTGGGTCCATCCCCCTGACATTAAAATTTGCAGAATCCACCTCTTTCTTTGTTTTTTATATAATTTGCAAAATAAAACCATGTGCAATGATGATTGCAAAGACTGATCATCGCATGGACAACAGCATAGCTCTTTGGACCAATTATTTATTCCGGGGAAACTTATCAGACGGTAAAAGTTCCCAAATCTAAGTCGGTTCAAAACATATCTATCGTACCTGCATAGATTATACAGTATATACAGCTGTATGGCGTGGGTAGTTAAAATCGATTGGTAGCGTTGTTCTGTCTGTTTATTTGCTTGTAAAATAAATCTTTTTGCATCTAAGTGGGTAAGACAAAATCTTTTCAATTCCTTTCTGGAGACAGAGTTGATGGATTCAGGGAATTATAATAGTCAGGGTGCCCAAGGTCGTACATGAAGTTTTTTACATATTTTAACCAGGGGATCTTAGTGGCCTGGTCTAATCTCATGCTGCCTTTAATGATATCTTGGTTAAGACCAGTTCTGGTAGAAATCCAAATCCTATGCCACAATAGAGCAGGCTGAGCTTTACTAATGTCTGTAATATATGAAATGCCTAACTCACTATCCAATTGTAAACAGAAGTACAAGCTTTGACCGCCATGAGAAACTTTAAAAGGGCATTTTCAAATCCCCGAATGGGTTGGGAATCTTGAACCCCCCACACTCCCGCCCCATAGATAGCCATGCTCACACATTGAGCTTGATAGATCTGTAGGAGCAGCGCTGGAGTCTTCTACCCAGTTTTTTTGTGAAATTGGCCATAGCTGCCGTCGATTTCATGACAAGCAGGTTCCTAATTTCGACAGCCTGAAGCCCGGAACCATTGGAATCGAACAAGATACCTAAATATGAAAATGTCTTGGTCAATTCTAGCCTGCAGCTCCCTATGGATGTGCTGCTACATTTCAGGCTTTCCTTCCCACACGTCATTATGTAAGTTTTTGCGGCGTTCCATTTTAGGACAAGATTGTCAATAGATGCAGTGTAGGTGGAAAGTGCTTTATGTAGGCCTATCTGTGTGTGGGACATCAACACTACATCATCCGCATACAAAAGGGTAGCTATCAGGCGTTTGTTAATATGTGGCATATCCTTCACCTTTTCTACCATCACTAGTTCCAGGGCATTTGTATATAAAGTAAACAAGAACGGTGCCAGGACGCAGCCCTGTCTAACCCCCCTTTCCACCTTAAACGGTACAGTGCATACTCCCCTAGTTCCATAAAGGACCTTGGCTGTTGCCCCGCTATACAACTGCCTCAGAAACAGGACCAATGGGGGGTCCACCCTGAAATTAGTTAAAATGTCCCAGAGTTTACTATGTATAAGACAGTCAAAAGCAGCTGTGACGTCAACGAATGCTTGGCAAAATGTCCCTGTGTTAGCCTGAGCGTATTTCCCTGTTAAAATACTAAGATTAAGAGCTTGCTTTATAGTGCCCAGCCCCTGCCTAAAACCATATTATACATCTGATAAAATATTTTTTCTTCTTCCCAACCTTGGAGCCGGTTTAAAACAATGCGCCCTGCTACCTTCACCGAGGAGTCCAATAAAGATATTGGGCGATAGCAGGATAGGGTTTGCCAGCCACCTTTCTTAAAAATGGGTATTTTAATAGTCTCGGACCAGTTCTTAATAAAACCCACCTGTGTCAATAAAGGAGCCCATAGGTGCATATTTGATTTAAAGAGGTCAATTGGCACACCAATTGGGCCAGGAGCCGTACCGCCCTTGCTCTCGTTGATTGCACCAATGACCCCGTCAAGTGTAAAGTAAAGGTCTATGGGAGGTATTTCATGGGAACTAGTTCCACGCTGGCTATAGGGGGACGTTAGACTTACTTCATCTGTGTAAGAATTATAGACCTTGGAAAAGAAATTCACTCATTGCTTTTCATCAATCGCAACCTTTATCAATGGTTTACTAGGGGCAGTAAAAAAGGAGCATTCACCACCAGCCAAAAGGCGGCACTATCTTTGTTCCTTAAGGCCTCATAGAGAGTGGCCAAAGCATTAATTTTTAACTCCTTTTTGCGTGTTTTTAGTGCTTGGTTGTATTCCCTCCTGCACTCACAAATTTCCACACTAACCCTTACAGATTTATGAAGAGCAGCCTTTAATTTAGTGTAAGCTCTAGTGCAATTTGTATCGAACCAGCCCTGACAGTGTGTTTGTGCTCCTTTACGCTCCACCTTAAGTGTATTTTATATTTTCAATGTAAGTAATATAGTTGGAACTGGATTCCCCCAAACAAGTTAAAATAGATTTATAGCACTTGGTCACAATTTGTTTGGTGAACTCTATAGGTTCACAACTGGACCAGCGCAAAGAATACCCATTAGTCTTCCGCGTAGATAGATTGTGGGCCCAAGGTACTTGACTAAAAAGTTGGTACGGCGTGCAAGTTGGGAGTGCTAGACTTATACTCTGTAGGAGTATAAGTTGTTGATTGTTGATTGTTGATTTCAAACCTCTCCCAATAAAAGTGTGCTCGAAATCGACTGGGAGAGAGCACAAGCTGTTGTCAGAACCCACATCATGTGAGAATAAAACTCTCATTTAGTAAGACCCAGGATAAGAGTGCAAAGAATGAGGATGAAAATCTATTTCTTCTAGTACTACACCACAGTTGCTGTCCCCACTTAGGGGGCATAACCCGGTATTAAAATCACCACCCCAGATAAAAATCGCCTCATGAGCTCTGTCTTCCGGTAGTTTAAACAGGTCACTGTTTAACATCTTCAAGACTATCCTTATCTGATCTTTCGGGGCATTATTGTAAAAATGTATCAGGTCCAATGTGTGATTTTTATCTAGATGAATCAATATGATTTGAAAATAAATTACAGATGATAGCACAGTAATCTTAGATACCTTGATCAGATTTGAAACCTAAGTAGAAATATTCCCTTTGGCTCTCCCATGTGCTGAGGGGGCTGCGGTAGTGTGATATGTGTTAACGCCATTAATGTGAATTTCACCTGTTGCCCATGTCTCTTGAAAACAACGAATATTGCATTTCCCAGTGAACTCGGTCCATACAGGGTTTGTCAATTTAGTACACAGATCTGCTATATTCCAAAAGAGTATGCTTAAAGTATCATTTAGGGCATTATTGCTTTCTGGTCTAACTTGGGGAAATTCAGTCGAAGGTGGGGAGAAGGTGGGGAACCAAGATAGTAGGGTGAGTTCACCCTGCTATCTTGGTTGTTCCCCCGGTTTCGTGATAGTGGTCTTCTCTGCGTGTATTTAATTCCTACACCCTGACGAGCGCTAACATTAGAGACCCCCAGGGCCCCAACTGGGATAACATCCGGTGTATCTGCAGGAAGGTCAGGAGCAATGGCTGTTACCCTTCTGGACCTAGTGTTGATTTTTAGGGTAGTTAGTCAATCAATCTCATCTAGTGTTTGGAGGGGCGCACAACTATTTTATACATCTATATTACAGTTATAATGTCCAAAACTTGGTGTGGGTAAACGATTAACACTTTGGCCCGTACAATGCGCTGACTGATAGAAAAACCCAATGGGAGGACATTAATACCGGAAAAAGAGATATTCTTGTCCCGAGCTCTACAAAGGATTTCTCTCACTATTTGTGGAGTTTTGTTCGCAAGAACAACACAGTCCCCCTGGAAAATGTTCTTGTTATTGCCCAGCCACCCGATTTTCCTAACCATCTTAAATTCAACACACAATACATTGGCCAACCCTGTCTTACTTCCCAGCCAATACAATGCCTTATTACATATTAGACCCAGGTTTCATTTTCTCTCTGGCACAGGCTTGATACATTTGCCAGAATAACAGTATACGGGGTGGTGGCTGTTGGTAAATTTAGACGATGTAAGCTATCTAAAGTCTCTGCATGAGGAAAAAAGTAGGAGAAAATAAGTAAGTCAGAGGAATGTCCGTCCATAGAACTATATCTATTCCTTTTAGACCCTGACTTACCTATAGCTCCATGTCTATTTTGACGGGGTCTTAAAAAACTAGCTGGGGGTTTGGTATATGGCCTATTCCCCTGGCCCTCTGGGCCATCGCTATGTTGTGTCAACGATTTAGAAGGACTATCAGTTTTTGTACTGGTGGCCCTAAATGGATCTCTTATTAGTTTTTTATTAAGTATTATACCCTCCAGCTTACTCATATTCTGGATCCCACGCACTTTCTTTAGTCTATCCTCAATCTTGCTCATCCTGTCTGTCAGACTACTTAGGATCTGTTATAAATAACTCTCTAAGTTTATTACTAGTGTGGTTAAGTTCCCAAGATCACTAGAGGGAGCAGGATGTTTCTTCTTGGAACAAAGGATTTGATCTATACAGGGTCGGGTCAGAGTTTTCACACTTTTGGGCGTGTTCGATTTTAGAGCCCTAAATTCATGAGGGATTGCTTGTATTTCCCTCATAACAATCTCAGGGCTTACAACTGTTGCAGGGTAACATGGTCTTTTCGGGGGGGAGCTGGGTTTCCGACTCCAGGTCACTACTTGATATATCATCGGAAATGGGCTGAATACATACATTTTGAGGTAGCCACTCCCCGATAGGTCCAGCTGTACCAGTTGTGCCCACCCCCTTATCCTCAGTAACATTTCCTTTATCTTTAATGTATGCCCCCAAAGAGTCCAGATTCAAGGTTTCTTCGACCGTGGTAAATTTGCTTTTCTATTACTCCCACGGCTCCAGTGAGATAGTTAAGTAAAGTCAATCCAGCCCCCTTGGTCTTGCTTGAGGATTGTAGTGATCGACTTGCTGTTGTCTTTCTTTTACCCATCCTTAAACCTGTATGTTAGGTCAAGCTTCATTGTACTACAGTAAGCTCCTTCATCCCAATAGTCAGTAGTCAATAATCAATAGCCAATAGGGAGATAGCAATGCGGCAGTACACACGTGGTTTCAATATAATGAGTCTCAGATGTTTGACAGCTCTCAAGGGCCAGTGCTCAAGAATGCTCGACACACAGTGTGAAGTTTGGGCTTACTTGCTCAGTCCTTATCTGGTCGAAACTCTCCTGGATGTAACTGACTCCATTTGGCAGAAATAACGATCCTGATCCTGATCCCACGACCAAGGGGGTGGCCCAGCGACCTCCAGTCTCTTACAGACTAAGACTGGCCCGTCTTGGCCCGTTCTTTGACTGGGATGGCCCGGGACCAGGGAAGTGCTTGTGTAGTGTCTGCGCCCCTCAAGCAATCAGGCAAGGCTCCTGGACAAAGTGCTGAGTGCAGGGGAGCTGCAAGCAGCCCCCAAAGTGATGAGTGCTTTCTTCTCTTTTTCCATTTCCCAATCAATGTGACATGCAGCAATTGACTAAAGCACTTTTCTACCACATTGCCATCCTCTTTATAGATGCCTTAGCCTTACTTTCATTATACACCTTAATGATGGAAGAATTTGCAGCCGTGGACATCCACACGGAATGATAATACTGACTTTATTTAACGTCTTTGGGCAATGCTTTATGGATATGACAGGTAACATTGTACGTTCATTCAACGTCACAACAATTACTGTCGGGGTAGGTGAAACATGATTGTGAATGGGGGCGCTCCAGTCCTTAGGATCGCGCCCTTGATATTACATAGTATTGGTCATGCAGCAGAGTTGATGGGTGGGGTGGGAGGGGATTTCTTTGTTACTTGTTCATGTTTCAATATAATGGATGGAATAGCATCGCTGGGAATGGACGGTTAATCAATAATGAGTAAGACGATGACAGGAACCACAATAGGTCAATCATGAGCACACATTGGAGGTCTGAAGAGTTTCATACAATACATGTTGTTTCTCAGGACTAGAATGTACTCTGTAATAGCATTACTGATCTATAAGTAATACGATGTATGTCCTTACCACTAATACAATGTTGGACCATGATATTTTTTTATGTTAAAAATTCAATAAAAATATGTTTTAAAAAAAATACACCTTTCCTTCTTTTTTTTCTCTTCCCCCTAGTCTCTCCCATCCTTAAAAATGTTTAATTATAAATTATAATTAGACATTTTTAAAAATGTTTTGTTCTTCTAAATTAATGCTGCTCATGCACCAGGTAAAATTTATTTCTGCTCCAACACCGTGAAGTGTAAAGTTAAAAAAAAACTCACGAAGGTTGCTGCAGTGGATGTTAGAGTGCGTCTCCAACTGGTGGGAACCTTTGAGCTTTGATTTATACACGGCCTCCCAGCCGCTGGAGATGCACCACACGGAAATTTGGGGCCACGGAGCTCCCAATCACTGAATCTCAATGTGGAGGCATCCATGGAGGATTGACAAGCCAGATGTTCACGTCGAGGCCCATTGGTGGGTTTGAAACATCTCAGACAGCGGCACATAACTGAGGCACACACTACACGACCCACAAACCTACGCAGACTCATTCGAGTCACCAATTGGAGGGCTCATATTTCTAAGTGGGAGGTGTGGCCCCTATGCCAAAATGACTGTTGCGCCTCTGAAGAGTGCAATGAGAACGAAACACGTCACGCGTAAATCGACACGCATGCTGTAAACTGGAGCCGCCCGCCGATCCGGCTTTTACCTCATGAAGGTTGCTGCAGTGAATGTCAGAGTGCATCTCCAACTGGTGGGAACCTTGGAGCTTTGATTTATTCAAGGCCTCCCAGCCGCGGGAGATGCACCACCCGGAAATTTGGGGCCACGGAGCTCCAAATCACAGAGTCTCAATGTGGAGGTACCCATGGAGGATTGACAAGCTAGATGTGCGAGTGGAGGCCCATTGGTGGCCTTGAAACATCTCAGACAGCGGCACATAACTGAGGCACACACTACAGGACCCACAATCCAAAGCAGCCTCATTCGAGTCGCCCATTGGAGGGCACATATTTTTAAGTGGGAGGTCAGGCCTCTATGCCAAAATGACTGTTGTGCCTCTGAAGAGTGCAATGAGCATGAAACGCGTAAGGCGTGAATCGACAGGCATGCTGTAAACTGGATCCGCCCGCCAATCTGGCTTTTACCTCATCCAGGTTGCTGCAGTGGATGTCAGAGTACGTCTCCAACTGGTGGGAACCTTGGAGCTTTGATTTATATGCAGCCTCCCAGCTGCGGGAGATGCACCACCCGGAAATTTGGGGCCACGGAGCTCTGAATCAAGGAGGCTCAATGTGGAGGCACCCATGGACGATTGACAAGCTAGATGTGCGAGTGGAGGCCCATTGGTGGCCTTGAAACATCTCAGACAGCGGCACATAACTGAGGCACACACTACAAGACCCACAAACCAACGTGGACTCATTCGAGTCGCCCATTGGAGGGCTCATATTTTTAAGTGGGAGGTGTGGCCTTTATGCCAAAATGACTGTTGCGCCTCTGAAGAGTGCAATGAGCACGAAACGCGTCAGGCGTGAATCGACTGGCATGCTTTAAACTGGATAAGCCCACCGATCTGGCTTTTACCTCATGAAGGTTGCTGCAGTGGATGTCAGAGTGTGTCTCCAACTGGTGGGAACCTTGGAGCTTTGATTTATACATGGCCTCCCAGCCACGGGAGATGCACCACCCGGAAATTTGGGGCCACGGAGCTCCAAACCACAGAGTCTCAATGTGGAGGTGCCCATGAAGGATTGACAAGCTGGATGTGCGAGTGAAGGCCCATTGGTGGCCTTGAAACATCTCAGACAGCGGCACATAACTGAGTCACACACTACAAGACCCACAAACCAACGCGGACTCATTTGAGTCGCCCATTGGAGGGCTCATATTTTTAAGTGGGAGGTGTGGCCTTTATGCCAAAATGACTGTTGCGCCTCTGAAGAGTGCAATGAGCACGAAACGCGTCAGGGTTGAATCGACTGGCATGCTTTAAACTGGATCCGCCCACCGATCCGGCTTTTACCTCATGTAGGTTGCTGCAGTGGATGTCAGAGTGCGTCTCCAACTGGTGGGACCCTTGGAGCTTTGGTTTATACACAGCCTCCCAGCCGCGGGAGATGCACCATCCGGAAATTTGGGGCCACGGAGCTCCAAATCACAGAGTCTCAATGTGGAGGCACCCATGGACGATTGACAAGCTAGATGTGCGAGTGGAGGCCCATTGGTGGCCTTGAAACATCTCAGACAGCGGCACATAACTGAGGCACACACTACAAGACCCACAAACCAACGCGGACTCATTCGAGTCGCCCATTGGAGGGCTCATATTTTTAAGTGGGAGGTCAGGCCTCTATGCCAAAATGACTGTTGTGCCTCTGAAGAGTGCAATGAGCACGAAACGCGTCAGGCGTGAATCTACTGGCATGCTTTAAACTGGATCCGCCAACCGATCCGGCTTTTACCTCATGAAGGTTGCTGCAGTGGATGTCAGAGTGCGTCTCCAACTGGTGGGAACCTTGGAGCTTTGATTTATACACTTCATCCCAGCCGCGGGAGATGCACCACCCGGAAATTTGGGGCCACGGAGCTCCGAATCAAGGAGTCTCAATGTGGAGGCACCCATGGACGATTGACAAGCTAGATGTGCGAGTGGAGGCCCATTGGTGGCCTTGAAACATCTCAGACAGCGGCACATAACTGAGGCACACACTACAAGACCCACAAACCAACGCGGACTCATTCGAGTCGCCCATTGGAGGGCTCATATTTTTAAGTGGGAGGTGTGGCCTTTATGCCAAAATGACTGTTGCGCCTCTGAAGTGTGCAATGAGCACGAAACGCGTCAGGCGTGAATCGACTGGCATGCTTTAAACTGGATCCGCCCACCGATCCAGCTTTTACCTCATGAAGGGTGCTGCAGTGGATGTCAGAGTACGTCTCCAACTGGTGGGAACCTTGGAGCTTTGATTTATACACGGCCTCCCAGCCGCGGGAGACGCACCACCCGGAAATTTGGGGCCACGGAGCTCCAAATCACAGAGTCTCAATGTGGAGGTACCCATGGAGGATTGACAAGCTAGATGTGCGAGTGGAGGCCCATTGGTGGCCTTGAAACATCTCAGACAGCGGCACATAACTGAGGCACACACTACAAGACCCACAAACCAACGCGGACTCATTCGAGTCGCCCATTGGAGGGCTCATATTTTTAAGTGGGAGGTGTGGCCTTCATGCCAAAATGACTGTTGCGCCTCTGAAGAGTGCAATGAGCACGAAACCCGTCAGGCGTGAATCGACTGGCATGCTTTAAACTGGATCCGCCCACCGATCCGGCTTTTACCTCATGAAGGTTGCTGCAGTGGATGTCAGAGTGAATCTCCAACTGGTGGGAACCTTGGAGCTTTGATTTATACACGGCCTCCCAGCTGCGGGAAATGCACCACCCGGAAATTTGGGGCCACGGAGCTCCGAATCAAGGAGCCTCAATGTGGAGGCACCCATGGACGATTGACAAGCTAGATGTGCGAGTGGAGGCCCATTGGTGGCCTTGAAACATCTCAGACAGCGGCACATAACTGAGGCACACACTACAAGACCCACAAACCAACGCGGACTCATTCGAGTCGCCCATTGGAGGGCTCATATTTCTAAGTGGGAGATGTGGCCTCTATGCCAAAATGACTGTTGTGCCTCTGAAGAGTGCAATGAGCACGAAACACGTCACGCGTAAATCGAAAGGCATGCTGTAAACTGGAACCGCCCGCCGATCCGACTTTTACCTCACGAAGGTTGCTGCAGTGAATGTCAGAGTGCATCTCCAACTGGTGGGAACCTTGGAGCTTTGATTTATACACGGCCTCCCAGCTGTGAGAAATGCACCACCCTGAAATTTGGGGCCACGGAGCTCCGAATCACAGAGTCTCAATGTGGAGGCACCCATGGACGATTGACAAGCTAGATGTGCGAGTGGAGGCCCATTGGTGGCCTTGAAACATCTCAGACAGCGGCACATAACTGAGGCACACACTACAAGACCCACAAACCAACGCGGACTCATTCGAGTCGCCCATTGGAGGGATCATATTTTTAAGTGGGAGGTGTGGTCTTCATGCCAAAATGACTGTTGCGCCTCTGAAGCGTGCAATGAGCGCGAAACCCGTCAGGCGTGAATCGACTGGCATGCTTTAAACTGGATCCGCCCACCGATCCGGCTTTTACCTCATGAAGGTTGCTGCAGTGGATGTCAGAGTGAATCTCCAACTGGTGGGAACCTTGGAGCTTTGATTTATACACGGCCTCCCAGCTGCGGGAAATGGACCACCCGGAAATTTGGGGCCACGGAGCTCCGAATCAAGGAGCCTCAATGTGGAGGCACCATGGACGATTGACAAGCTAGATGTGCGAGTGGAGGCCCATTGGTGGCCTTGAAACATCTCAGACAACGGCACATAACTGAGGCACACACTGCAAGACCCACAAACCAACGCAGACTCATTCGAGTCGCCCATTGGAGTGCTCATATTTTTAAGTGGGAGGTGAGGGCTTGATGCCAAAATGACTGTTGCGCCTCTGAAGAGTGCAATGAGCACGAAACCCGTCAGCCGTGAATTGACTGGCATGCTTTAAACTGGATCCGCCCACCGATCCGGCTTTTACCTCATGAAGGTTCCTGCAGTGGATGTCAGAGTGCGTCTCCAACTGGTGGGAACCTTGGAGCTTTGATTTATACAAGGCCTCCCAGCCGCGGGAGATGCACCACCCAGAAATTTGGGGCCACGGAGCTCCGAATCACAGAGTCTCAATGTGGTGGTACCCATGGAGGATTGATAAGCTGGATGTGCGAGTGGAGCCCCATTGGTGGCCTTGAAACATCTCAGACAGCGCACATAACGGAGGCACACACTACAGGACCCACAATCCAAAGCAGACTCATTCGAGTCGCCCATTGGAGAGCTCATATTTTTAAGTGGGAGGTCAGGCCTCTATGCCAAAATGACTGTTGTGCCTCTGAAGAGTGCAATGAGCATGAAACGCGTCAGGCGTGAATCGACAGGCATGCTGTAAACTGGATCCGCCCGCCGATCCGGCTTTTACCTCATCCAGGTTGCTGCAGTGGATGTCAGAGTACGTCTCCAACTGGTGGGAACCTTGGAGCTTTGATTTATATGCAGCCTCCCAGCTGCGGGAGATGCACCACCCGGAAATTTGGGGCCACGGAGCTCCGAATCAAGGAGTGTCAATGTGGAGGCACCCATGGACGATTGACAAGCTAGATGTGCGAGTGGAGGCCCATTGGTGGCCTTGAAACATCTCAGACAGCGGCACATAACTGAGGCACACACTACAAGACCCACAAACCAACGCGGACTCATTCGAGTCGCCCATTGGAGGGCTCATATTTTTAAGTGGGAGGTGTGGCCTTTATGCCAAAATGACTGTTGCGCCTCTGAAGAGTGCAATGAGCACGAAACGCGTCAGGCATGAATCGACTGGCATGCTTTAAACTGGATCCGCCCACCGATCCAGCTTTTACCTCATGAAGGGTGCTGCAGTGGATGTCAGAGTACGTCTCCAACTGGTGGGAACCTTGGAGCTTTGATTTATACACGGCCTCCCAGCCGCGGGAGACGCACCACCTGGAAATTTGGGGCCACGGAGCTCCAAATCACAGAGTCTCAATGTGGAGGTACCCATGGAGGATTGACAAGCTGGATGTGCGAGTGAAGGCCCATTGGTGGCCTTGAAACATCTCAAACAGCGGCACATAACTGAGGCACACACTACAAGACCCACAAACCAGCACAGACTCATTCAAGTCGCCCATTGGTGGGCTCACATTTTTAAGTGGGAGGTGTGGCCTCTATGCCAAAATGACTGTCGTGCCTCTGAAGAGTGCAATGAGCATGAAACGCATCAGGCGTGAATCAACAGGCATGCTGTAAACTGGATCCACCTACCGATCCAGCTTTTACCTCATGAAGTTGCTCGACACCAAGTCCAGTCCATATACAATTGCTTCAGCATATGCTTGCAGGAACGGACCGCCACACAGAATAAAGTTTTCTGATGTGCGTTTATTTTACAATCACAACATGGCGCGTTTCGACCGGGTCTCCCTGGTCTTGATCATATATATATATATATATATATATATATATATATATATATATATATATATATATATATATATATATATATATATATATATATATATATATATATATATATATATATATCCAAAGAGTTGCCTGTGTATGAAGGGGCCACTCAACAGGTATAACCTTCACCAACACTTTTTAATGGAAGAATGCACAGCAAGGAGGAGACGCTGCATCACATAATTAAGTCCAACCTGACGCGTTTCATGCCTGTGGCATTTCTTCAGAGGTAGCAGACTTGTGAGGCATCAGCACAACATTTGAAGTCAAAACTCCGCCTTGAGGGCGTGGCCACTTCCAAGGCTTTCTGGATCTTGTAGTCCCGTTTTACTCAAGTGAGGTGTTGCGCTTGATACTCAACTTACTTTTATGACCAAATGGTTTGTAATGTAGCTCTCGAGTCCTCGCTGGCCACATCACTCTTCCAAAAATAAGCTCCTGTCCCATAGGCAACTACGTCGTTTAGGCGTCGCTGCAGGGAAGCTTCGCAGCCTCGGGTCACCCTCCGCGGCTCAGGCAAGCCGCAAATACATCCAAAGAGTTGCCTGTGTATGAAGGGGCCACTCAACAGGTATAACCTTCGCCAACACTTTTTAATGGAAGAATGCACAGCAAGGAGGAGACGCTGCATCACATAATTAAGTCCAACCTGACGCGTTTCATGCCTGTGGCATTTCTTCAGAGGTAGCAGACTTGTGAGGCATCAGCACAACATTTGAAGTCAAAACTCCGCCTTGAGGGCGTGGCCACTTCCAAGGCTTTCTGGATCTTGTAGTCCCGTTTTACTCAAGTGAGGTGTTGCGCTTGATACTCAACTTACTTTTATGACCAAATGGTTTGTAATGTAGCTCTCGAGTC
Source organism: Lissotriton helveticus (assembly GCF_964261635.1). Taxonomy (NCBI): domain Eukaryota; kingdom Metazoa; phylum Chordata; class Amphibia; order Caudata; family Salamandridae; genus Lissotriton; species Lissotriton helveticus. The sequence goes on along the minus strand of NC_136063.1, from coordinate 2,054,826,135 downwards.
CTCGCTGGCCACATCACTCTTCCAAAAATAAGCTCCTGTCCCATAGGCAACTACGTCGTTTAGGCGTCGCTGCAGGGAAGCTTCGCAGCCTCGGGTCACCCTCCGCGGCTCAGGCAAGCCGCAAATACATCCAAAGTGTTGGCGAAGGTTATACGTAGTTGCCTATGGGACAGGAGCTTATTTTTGGAAGAGTGATGTGGCCAGCGAGGACTCGAGAGCTACATTACAAACCATTTGGTCATAAAAGTAAGTTGAGTATCAAGCGCAACACCTCACTTGAGTAAAACGGGACTACAAGATCCAGAAAGCCTTGGAAGTGGCCATGCCCTCAAGGCGGAGTTTTGACTTCAAATGTTGTGCTGATGCCTCACAAGTCTGCTACCTCTGAAGAAATGCCACAGGCATGAAACGCGTCAGGTTGGACTTAATTATGTGATGCAGCGTCTCCTCCTCGCTGTGCATTCTTCCATTAAAAAGTGTTGGCGAAGGTTATACCTGTTGAGTGGCCCCTTCATACACAGGCAACTCTTTGGATATATATATATATATATATATATATATATATATATATATATATATATATATATATATATATATATATATATATATATATATATATATATATATATAAGAGCAGGGCAGAGGATCCTGCCGAAACGCGTTATAGCCTGTAAGTAATAAATAAAATCATTGGAAATTGACCTTCGGTTTTCTGTGTCGGGTTTCTGGGCGAGAAAAGTTGGAGACGGGAAGTGGTAGAGGAAATATATGTGTATATACATATATATATATACAAAGTATTCTCCAAAAGAAGAAGAGACCACAGGCGGGGACGTTTGGAAGCACTTTACTCGGAACACAAAAACGGCAAATGCATTTCGGCATTCATAACAGCCTTCTTCAGTGCCTTGAGGTGTTCACAGGATGCGCAACACAAATCACGGTTTGAAATACCCAGCTGCACCCTGTTGCCTTAGTGATGGCTCCGCCTTCATGGTGAATGAAAACTGTGGCAAGTTCAATATCGCCTACATGTCCCAGAATGCCACATTCAGAAGAACTGAAAATGTCCTAGGAGAGGGCGGCATCACATATTCCCATCCTCAATGTTTCTGTGCCTCCCAAAGTTAATGCCTCCTCGGGCCCCCAATACCGCATAAACTTCCAATCCTCCGGGCCAAATGGAGGCAGGGACATCGGGAATCAATTCCACATATATATATATATATATATAAGCCGGGACGTCTGCCAAAACTAACATTGAGTTTGTTGTAATTGCAAACTTACCTTCCGGAGGATCATTGTATGAATTGTATATAATGCACATGCACTTTTTAAAAAAAATTCTATTTTAAGAAATGTTTTGCACTGTCACTTTAAAGGTTGTAATCACATGGTATATGCATAAAACAATTGTGCTACCATGAGCGTGTCATGTGATCAAGTCCCCCAGGAGGGACCAAACGCGTCATGGCTTCTACTGCACCTCGCACGGCAATAAAGTAAAATTGCTAAAAGAAGCCAATAAAAATTACACGGATTCTACCACCACTTTTATATATTTTTATATATATATTTTATATTTTATATATATATTTTATATATATAATTTTATATACAAGCGGAATTGACGTCAGCTTCGGATGCAAGTTCCAATGCTGAATGTGAACATGAACAGGAAGCTCGTGAAGTCAACAGAAGGGACAGAACAAGAAAATTCTCACTCACTGAAGAGGTGAGTTTTTATGCCAGGAGCACATGCAAACTCTGCGCCCACGAAAACCACAGTCCGGCCCAACACAAACACAAGTGTCAAACGCAGGGCGAGGCGCAGAGCAAGCAGGCGCAGATGGAAACTGCAATCAAAGGCAAACGAAGTGCCAACAGAAGCAATTTTGGCGCAAATAAGCTCTGGGGTTGTTGAATCAGCTTTAAAAACTGTCATTAACCTACCTGACATGGTTCCGAACAAAGCAGAGGAACAACTGTTATCCCTAGAGCTTTCATATTGCCCCGAAAGCTGTTTCAATTATGCGGCAACTAGGGTTGATATTTAAAATGTGTACGCAAATTGAAGCTCCAGAAATATTTCAAACAAACCAAGACAGGGGTTACATTGAGCATGCCAAATCTATCAGTGCATGGAAACTCACAAGGAAGCGGCACAAGCTTGCAAACTAGCAACATGACCACAAATGAAAATGAAAACGAATTGGCAAATATACTGGAGGCAATGTTGGTCGAAGGTGACATTGCATTTGAGGTTATTGACATACCTTTGTCGCCGGTCTATGCCACAAATAGAGCGTATACCTCGTTTAAAGCACCATCCACATTCTACCCAATTATGCTAAAGGATGCCATTGATAGTTTCCAAGAGCAAGTGACACATGATTTAAAAGCCTTAAGCCGGAAGATTCAAAGTACAACAGCTTGCGACAAAAAGAAAAATGGAAAGAAGAACACAAGGGAGCTCCAATATCATATGCTAATGACTAAAATCAGCAACGACACCAACATTGTTGTAAGGAGCGCGGACAAAGGCGGCAATGTTGTCTTATGGAAATGGTAAGATTATGTCCATGAAGCCATGCAAGAACTCAATGATATGGAATGCTATAACCGTAGTGGCAAGCAGAACTTAGAGGCATCATATGGATGTTATAACTTGAAATTATCGGCCTGGAAAAGTACTGGTTTGCTGTCCATGGAGGAATATAAATATTTGAAAAATAACCATCCAAAGACACCAATTTTATACTTCATACCAAAAATACATGAGGACGCAACCAACCCTCCAGGTAGGCCTATAATATCCGCTCGGAATAGCGTTTTCGAAAGAACTTCAATTTACATTGACTTCCTTCTCCAACCACATGTACAATCACTGAAGTCCTATATCCGTGACACAGGGGATTTTTTAGAGAAAATTTTAGATTTTAAATGGGGTGATGATTGTCTTTTAATTACTCTTGATGTGACATCTCTGTACACATCTATCAGGCACAAAGATGGACTTAGAGCCATTGATTATTATTTATCACGGAGAGGCCCGGAACATAAAGAACACACAAGTATGCTACTGACTATGATTGAGAGTTGTCTGACAAACAATATTTTTATGTTTCAGAATAAGTATTACCAGCAAGCTAGAGGTGTTGCCATGGGAGCCAGCTTCTCCCCCAGCTATGCTTGTTTGCATATGGGCTGGTGGGAGGAGCTGGTTCTCATGAACAAACACAAAGACACAATGATCAGACATGTCAGGACTTGGTGGAGGTTCAATGATGACTTATTTCTGGTCTGGCAAGGCACCAGAAGTGAGGCTAATAAATGTATTGCAGTCATCAATGTCAATGACCATAATCCAAATTTCACGGCCGAAATTAGTGACCAACAGGTCAATTTCCTAGACATGGAAATTTCTATTCAACAGGGCACTCTTGAAACGCGCTTGCACATGAAACCTACAGCAGGGAACTCTGTCCTGCATGCGACCAGCGCCCATCCGGGCTATCTAATCCATAGTATCTCCTATGGGGAACTTTTAAGTTTAAAACGTATTTGTAGTAATGAACAGGATTTAGTGGCGACCCAAGGACAGAGCATCACAAGATTTTTAGAAAGAGGCTACAGCCAAAAGTGTCTAGATGAGGCCCTCAACAAGAGTAATCTAATGACTAGGGAAATCTTAGTGAAAACCAAACAGAGGCTCCCCACTAAAACACAAAGTAAGGACAAATTCAGGTTTATCTTACGATACAACCAACATGAAGGTGCAGTTCGAAAAATCATTACGAGAAATTGGCATCTTATTAAACAGGATCTAATTATTGGTAAACTTGTGCCCAAACAACCGGCAATAACATAACGCCGGGGAAAGTCTATGAAAGATAATCTAGTTAGGAATGGTCCAAGTGGACTAGTGTCAAAGGGCACTTGGTTATCTCAGCAGAAAGGCTTCCTTAAATGTAAAACTTGCAAGGCTTGTCAACACGGGGTATCAATGACCAAATATAAAACCCAATCCAGTAAAAAAGAGTGGGTCATTGATAAAGTCCTAAATTGTAAAACTAAATTGTAAAACTGACCACGTGATTTACATATTGTAATGCCCTTGTAATCTGAGATATGTCGAGAGCACTGTACTACAAGGCCACAAAAAGAGTGCTACAGCACATTAGAGCTATCAAAAACAATGATCCATCCTATCCAGTGGCCCGCCACTTTAATGAAAAACATAAGAGGGACCCTAAGGAGTTGAAATATTATTTGATAGATACTGTACCGATCTCCAAAAGGGGTGGGGACCGTACAAAGGCTCTATGCAAACTCGAGATGCTGTATATCCTAAATTTAGACACCAAATCCCCGGGAGGCCTCAATGCAACCGAGGAACTGTGGGCGTGTCTGGAAACATAATAAGATTACCCTGTTTTAAAACCCTGATTTTGTCAATTTTATGATTAGCTAGACTTGATTGGAGCAATGGTAACTACCAGTGAAAACAGGAATAATTGATTGCAATTTTGTGTATAGGTGTCGGATTTGAGATATTTATGGTGCTTCAATCCATGTTTAATTATATTTAAAATATTTATATAAAATATTTATTTTTTGTATTGACCAGCAGGATTTTTAACCATCATGTATTTATATTTATATTTATAACTGTATTCATGTACATATTTATATTTATATTTATGTCCATGACCATGACTGTATTTATACATGTATATCTTGCACAGTTTGCACAATTTATTTATTTATGGGCTTGTAACGCGCCGGCATCACACCCGAAGGTGTATCTCCGCGCGGTGCTGTGAAGTAGACAGGTCGGGCAGCGCTCCTCCTAGAATAGAGTTGTCTTTAGGCATTTCCTGAAAGCTAGATGGCTCGGGCACTCTCTAAGGGAAAGGGGAAGATTGTTCCACAGACGCGGGCCCATGATGGAGAGGGCGCGGCCTCCCTGTCTGGTCTTGTTGTGTCTGGGAACCTGAAGTAACAGCTGATTGCTGGACCTAAGATTGCGGGAAGGGCGGTGGTATACAAATTTCTCGGCCAAATAATGTGGCCCTAGGTTGTGGAGACTCTTGTGCACCACACAGCAAATCTTAAATTCCACCCGTTTCCGGATGGGAAGCCAGTGGAGGGCCTTGAGGAGGGGCAAGGATGGCGTTCTAGGGGGGGCATTGGTCACCAGACGTGCCGCGGTGTTTTGAACCACCTGAAGTTTATTAAGCACTCCTTCATTGGCTGCTAAAAATAGGCCATTGCAATAGTCCAGGCGGCTCAGAACGAGGACCTGGACCAAGGTCTTTCTTGTGTTGTCTGGTAGAAGGGGGAACACTTTCCGAAGGAGGCTAATAATGTGAAAGCAGGATCCCGCCGTGGTGCTGGAATGATGGGCAAGGGTGAGGTCCTGGTCTAGACGGACCCCCAGGTTTTTCACCACCCGTTTCGGGGAAGGGGCCTGACCCAGACTGGAGGGCCACCAGTCAGGGGTCCACAGGATTTTTGCCTCTCCGAATAGCATGACCTCTGACTTTCCCACATTACACTGGAGAAAGTTCTTGGCCATCCAGCTGGCGATCGCAGTCATGCCGTTGGAGAAAGCTTGTCTTATCTCCGGGGTAAAGGTTTTAAAAGTGAACAGCAGCTGCGTGTCGTCAGCGTAAGAGATGGGCATAAACCCGAAAGACCTCATAATGTTAGCCAAAGAGGAGACATATACGTTGAACAACGTAGGGCTGAGACAGGAGCCCTGTGGGACTCCTCTGATGATGCTGGCCGAGGTGGAGCTAAAGGAACCCATATTCACCTTCTGGGTGCGCTCGGAGAGAAAGCTGGTGAACCACGCCAAGGCAGATCTATCAATGCCAATCTCCTTTAATCTGGTAAGGAGGATGGCGTGGGATATGGTGTCGAATGCTGCGGACAAGTCCAGCAGCACCAACACCACTGACAACCCTCTGTCCAGGGACAGGCGTATAGCATCCGTGACGGAAAGAAGAGCCGTCTCGGTGCTATACCTAGGCCTGAACCCCGACTGAGAGTGGTCCAGACTGCCGGTCTGCTCAATGAAGCTGGAAAGGTGGTGATTAACATGCTTCTCCATCAGTTTGCCGACGAACGGCAAAAGGGAGATTGGCCTCAGATTGGTCATGTCTGACCAGGGGATGGAGGTGTTTTTCCTGATAGGCTTGACCATGGCCTCTTTCCACTCCCGGGGGACCAGTCCCTCGGAGAGGGAGCGATTGATCACCATCTGAATAGAGGGACTGAGGACACTCCCAATGAGGTGCATGACACGGGCAGGTACAGGGTCCACTGGGCTGCCTGATTTAATGGTCCCAATCAGGGAGTTGACTTGGTCCAAGCTAATCTCGGGGATGAAGGACAGCGCAGCGGGGGCAGCGCCGACTATTCCGGGCTGAAGGCTAGAAGAGGGGTCCTTTTCATCAACAGGTGGGCTTGATTGGGAAATGTTTCGATAAATAGCATCAATTTTATTGGCAAAAAACCCAGCAGTATCCTCACACAGTTTTTGGGTCAACATTTCTGGGCTGTCGCAGGCGACGGGCTTGGTGAATGTACAGAGAACCTGGTACAGCAGTTTGGAGTCATTGCCAGCCTCAGAAAGTTGGAAGACAATGTGGGATTTACGGGCAGCTCTGATGTTTTTATGATAGAGTCTCATGGCTGAGCCATAACGGTATTTATCGGCAGTACTGCGTGAGATTCTCTAGGATTTCTCCAACTTCCTGCAGGCCTTTTTCTCCGCACGCAGTAAGTCCGAGTCCATGGTTCCTGCCTGCGGTCAAAACGCCGGTTGCAGCGTCTTAAAGGGGGAATAAGGTTGACCGCAGTGTTCAAGGCACCATTGTATTTAGACAGGGCCGAGCTGGGGGAGTCAGAGGGGAGAAAGTCAGGAGGTATGAAAGCAGTTTTAAAAGTGTCAGCGGACACCTTGTGCCACTGCCTGCGCCATAACGGGAGGGGAGCAGGTTGGGGGCGTTCTTCGATGAGAGTGGGGAGGGAAAAATTAATTACAAAGTGGTCGGTCCATTCCACCTGCGTTGGGGGATTTCAAATCAGGGAGTGCGAGTTGGACAGGATTATGTCGAGGGTGTGACCGGCCCGATGGGTCGGACCTCGGTTGCACTGTTTAAAGCCTAGGGCAGATAAGTCAGCCAGCAGGTTGCGCGCTTCTGCATTGTCAGCCAGTTCACTGTGGACATTGAAGTCTCCAAGGAGTACAAAATTAGTCCCTATGCTGATATGAGGAGCTAGTGTCTCCAGAAGGAGGGTCGAGGCCTCGGCACAGGGGCCAGGGGGACGGTACACCAGTGCTCCCTTCCAGCAAGCTTGTGATGTGGAACCAATTTTGAAAACCAGAATTTCAATGCCACTAGTGCAGCATTGGTCGAGAAAGGTAACAGTGAAAGTGTCTTTATAAATTACAGCGACCCCGCCGCCGGTTTTGACAGGGCGGTCAAGCCTAAGAATCTTGTACCCCATTGGGATCCCCAAGGTGATAGCAGGGACCAGATGGGGTTTAAGCCAGGTCTCCGTACAGAAGCAGTAATCAGGGCGGGATGAGTGAATTAAGTCCCAAACCTCCGAGTGATGCTTCGGGAGGGATCTTATATTACAAAGTATGCTGTTGCCCCAAGGGGGCCTGGGGCTAGAGTACTCAGGGGTCAGTGTGCCTAAAAGGGGAGGACATGGGTATGACTGGTAATGACAGTGCTTACAGGAAAACGGGCCCCCGGGACATGGGCCGGAGTCCTGTGCGCAACCTTTCGGCGGCGGGTGCCACAGATTACGTAAGTCATTGGAGGAGTACCTGAGTCTGTCAGATCCGCTAGCGGGGGGTACCACGGAAACAGGGGTCATGGCCCCTGGCCCCATTCGGTCACGGACGGGCACAGACGGGCTCCTCTCTGGCTCGTCTCAGGCGCGACTAAGGCGCCACCTGCGCGCAACCGCTGCGCGCTTGGGCGACGAGAGGGCTTAAATGCCCAGCCTGATGCAATCAGCTAGAGCGCTAACAGCGCGATAGTCTGGGTGGGGTCACTGGCTCTTCCTGTCCCGCCCTCCGCTCAATCGGCACTGGTTGCCGTGTCGGACCGGGGCGGGGCAGGGGAAGAATCGAGCGCAGGCCCTCTGGGAATCAGGGAGTCAGCACAAAATAACAGTGAGTATCACAAAGGATTTAAAATGTTGTAGTCACAAAGTAAAAGTTAAACTGTGCAGGAGCACACAAACAGGTACCGGCTAGTGGGGAGCGCAGAGAGCTGTCGCAATCACAGCAGATATTAAAGCGGGTCGGGGAGACTCTGCCACCGTCCTCCCTTCCGCAAGCTCCCGCTGCTCCTCGCCGCCTTAAATGCCCTGCCTGATGCAATCAGCTAGAGCGCTAACAGCGCGATAGTCTGGGTGGGGTCACTGGCTCTTCCTGTCCCGCCCTCCGCTCAATCCGCACTGGTTGCCGTGTCGGACCGGGGCGGGGCAGGGGAAGAATCGAGCGCAGGCCCTCTGGGAATCAGGGAGTCAGCACAAAATAACAGTGAGTATCACAAAGGATTTAAAATGTTGTAGTCACAAATTAAAAGTTAAACTGTGCAGGAGCACACAAACAGGTACCGGCTAGTGGGGAGCGCAGAGCGCTGTCGCAATCACAGCAGATATTAAAGCGGGTCGGGGAGACTCTGCCACCGTCCTCCCTTCCGCAAGCTCCCGCTGCTCCTCGCCGCCTTAAATGCCCTGCCTGATGCAATCAGCTAGAGCGCTAACAGCGCGATAGTCTGGGTGGGGTCACTGGCTCTTCCTGTCCCGCCCTCCGCTCAATCCGCACTGGTTGCCGTGTCGGACCGGTGCGGGGCAGGGGAAGAATCGAGCGCAGGCCCTCTGGGAATCAGGGAGTCAGCACAAAATAACAGTGAGTATCACAAAGGATTTAAAATGTTGTAGTCACAAATTAAAAGTTAAACTGTGCAGGAGCACACAAACAGGTACCGGCTAGTGGGGAGCGCAGAGCGCTGTCGCAATCACAGCAGATATTAAAGCGGGTCGGGGAGACTCTGCCACCGTCCTCCCTTCCGCAAGCTCCCGCTGCTCCTCGCCGCCTTAAATGCCCTGCCTGATGCAATCAGCTAGAGCGCTAACAGCGCGATAGTCTGGGTGGGGTCACTGGCTCTTCCTGTCCCGCCCTCCGCTCAATCGGCACTGGTTGCCGTGTCGGACCGGGGCGGGGCAGGGGAAGAATCGAGCGCAGGCCCTCTGGGAATCAGGGAGTCAGCACAAAATAACAGTGAGTATCACAAAGGATTTAAAATGTTGTAGTCACAAATTAAAAGTTAAACTGTGCAGGAGCACACAAACAGGTACCGGCTAGTGGGGAGCGCAGAGCGCTGTCGCAATCACAGCAGATATTAAAGCGGGTCGGGGAGACTCTGCCACCAAGTCCTCAATCTTCCCCTGTGCCCGGTACCTTAGAAACACCCACCCTAAATAAAGTTAATAGCTATTTTATGGATACAATAATGAGTTTTTATGTATATTCAAATCTACCTATGCTTTCCTTCTCTCTTCCTCTAGAATGGGATAACAACAAGTTTTACACCCAAAAATTGCCCGCCCAGCTGCTACCTGTATGTCTGTAATTTTATTGGGTTTTGCACAGTTGAGAGATCAACTTAACACTTGCACTACATGTGAACATGATGAATCCTTGGACTATGAAATTGCCTTTTGTAAATTCATTTACGGTATATCAATGGGCAGAATTTCGAATGGTCACTCGAAAATTAATTAATGTGGAGGCATGAGAATAAATTTGCACACAGAAACATTATATGCTTGTTTTCAGTCACAGAGCCCTTGGCACTTATATATTAATTTGAGGAGGCCGGTACAATCTTGCATTTAAGCAGGGACGTCTGCCAAAATTAACAATGAGTTTGTTGTAATTGCAAACTTACCTTCCAGAGGATCATTGTATGAATTGTATATAATGCACATGCACTTTTTAAAAAAAAATCTATTTTGAGAAATGTTTTGAACTGTCACTTTAAAGGTTGTAATCAAATGGTATCTGCATAAAAAAGTCAAAAATATTTAAACCAATTGTGCTACCATGAGCAAGTCATGTGATCAAGTCCCCCAGGAGGGACGAAACACGCCATGACTTCTACTGCACCTCGCACGGCAATAAAGTAAAATTGCTAAAAGAAGCTATTGTGGTCAGCGCTCTTTATTCCTCGTGGTATGAAGAGTATGTTGGAGTTACCTGCTATATATATAGATCAAGGTTATCTGTTAACCGAAACGCGTCATGCCGAAAATACTACCTCTTGCGAGCTATTAAAAATCTTCACCAGTAATCTTCCTGCTTCTGGAGGTCCTTCTGTCTGTGTGGTGTGGAAAGCGCCGAAAAAACAACAGATTCTACAAACGATATATATATATATATATATATATATATATATATATATATATATATATATATATATATATTCACTCAAAAAAACATAGGTTATACACCATATATAGTTAGGAATTAGCATTTACAAAACCTTATTTTACTCACACAAAACCATTGAAATTCGCATATATAGTTTGTTGCACTAACTATATATCGCGCACCCGCAATCCACTGCTGATCATGTCACATATTACATCATTCATGACATGGTCAGTGACATCACTGATGACATCACTGATGACATCTCAAATGACATCACTGATGACATCACTGATGACATCTCAAATGACATCACTGATGACATCACTGATGGCAACATCCAGTGACTGTATGTTTCTGTAAAGTTAAAATATGTCTTACATATTGAAGAATGAGTGGATTTATAAGTGTCTGGATGAAGGATTTAGTAGGTGCATGACTGACTGTATGAGTGAGTGATTAAATGTGTCTCACTGAGTGCATGGGTTAGTGACTAAACTGTCTTAATTTGTGCATCATTATATCTGTTGTTCTGTAAACTGTTGCATGTGTTGATCAGTAGCTATATGAGTAACTATATGGGTTATGATTGGTTGCCAAGTATTTGTATGGGAGACTGAGTGTGTGTGTGGCTGGCTGGGAGGTGTATGACTCTGTGCATAGATGTGTGAGCAGTTGATTCACTAGATGTATGGGTTCAAAAGTGCATGTGGAAACAGCTGTATGGGCGGTTGACTGTGTGCATGAGTGTATTGATGAGTGAATGGATATCTCAGTGCTACATGTCAAAGTAAGTACATATGTAAAACACAGTACATTTGAGAGTTGACATATATAAATAACTGTGCATAAGAGCCAGTGAATGTGTTAGTGGCTGTATGGATCATTGTGAACTTGTATCCGGGATTGTATAAGAGAGTAAATATGTGTTAGTATAAGTTTGAATAAGTAAGGTGTGTATAACTGTATAGTTGAGAAAATGGAGGTGTGATTGATTCTTTGCATGACTGACTAGGTGTGTGTGTAACTCCATGAATGAGTGACAGTCTGTGAGTGTCTGTTTACACTGAGTGTATCTAAGGTTATATTAGAGTCTGAAGAGGTTCATCGTATTATCACATGAATGATGTCATCAGTGATGTGATCAGTAATGTCAAATGAGATGTCATCAGTGATGTCATCAGTGATGTCATTTGAGATGTCATCAGTGATGTCATCAGTGATGTCATTTGAGATGTCATCAGTGATGTCATCAGTGATGTCACTGACCATGTCATGAATGATGTAATATGTGACATGATCAGCAGAGGATTGCGGGTGCGCGATATATAGTTAGTGCAACTAACTATATATGCGAATTTCAATGGTTTTGTGTGAGTAAAATAAGGTTTTGTAAATGCTAATTCCTAACTATATATGGTGTATAACCTATGGTTTTTTCAGTGAATTTTCAAGGTTTTGTAAATGCTAATTCCTAACTATATATGGTCTATAACATATGGTTTTTTCAGTGAATTTCAATGGTTTTTTAATAGCAAATATCAAAAGCTTTAAAATATATTCTTCTTTAAATCGAAAAATATATTTTGTATGTTTTTAATACAATTTTTTTATGTTTCGCTACCGGTCCGCGCACCGGGTAGCTTCCCGTTAGCTCAATTTGGTGCCGCGACCCGGTCCGTGAACCGGTAAACGTTCCGTTTGCGCAACTGCCGCGTTAGAAAACAACATCGTGACGCGTCGCGTAAACGCGACGTATCGCGTTGTCGCGTAATGCGTCTTATGACGCGCCGCGTTAGCGCACCCGGAAGTGCTCCGGAGCGCGAACCTAGGCGCGAAGCGCAGCACCCCGGAAGCGATCCGGGGCACGGCGCGCGTAACGTAAGCGTAACAGGTCATGTGACATGTTAATAAAACTTTTCATTGGTTCATTTCACTTTTGGTTTCCTAATGATGTAAGGCTAGGTCATGTGACCTAAAAATAACACTTTTCATTGGTTTAGAAATTTTTTTTTTCCCAAATGATGAAATCCCCCACCTTTTTTCTCACTCTGACTTTCAACTTTGTGAGAGGAAGACCTATTTTGATTAATAAGAAATGGCTTCATTAGTAGCTGCAGCTGGTGCACCCCCACCACCACCACCACCTCCTAGGAAGGAAGGACCACCTCCTCAGGTCATCCTTAATCAAGAGGAGAAAGAAGAGGAAGAAGAGGAAGAGGAGCAAGGGAGGAGACAGTTTTTGCCTGAAGAGCCAAGGAGGTCCCATGTGAAGGATAGTTATATCTGGCAATTCTATACATTTCCCCGGGGCCAAAAAAAAGTAAATGCCCGCTACGTCACATGTCTGATCTGTGGCAAAACTCTGTCCAGAGGGACTGATAAAAAGTACAGCTTCGGGAATTACACCATGCATCGGCACATGGAGAGGTGGCACCCTATAAATTATAGTGCTGCGCAGGTACGTGACCTGCAGGAAAACCCCCCTCCTGTGGCCAGTACATCAAGCGAACAGGCAGTGACGGGACCAGAGGCGAGGGAGACGGTCCCAAACATTCAGATGAACTTCGGGTTCGTGAAGCAAGTCTGCATTTTGTGCGGCAAATTAATTTGCTATAGGGAGAGTAGCATCAATTTAATCAACAGAGCTATTGAAAATCATAAATGTCCAAAACGCCCCAGAAAGTAAATTTTTTTTTTTTGTTGCTCCTGTTGAGCTCTTTATAATGAATGATTTTCGTTTCCCCCCCAAAAAAAACAAAAAATATTTAAAACCGTTCAAAAAATACAAAAAAAGTAAAAAAAGTTCAGAAAAATAAAAAATATATAAAACAACAAAAACAATTAAAAAAAAGTTCTTTTCAGAACTACCTCCCATTTATAAAAAATTGCTAGAATGTTTAGCACTCTGGCAACCTCTATTTCTTTTGATTCGCTTCCCGGTTCGCGCGCCGGTACGCAAACCGGAAGCGAAACAGAAAAACAAATAAAAAAAAAAAAAGGAAGAGTGAGTATAAGGGAAGGAAACAGAGAGTAATGTTAAAAGAAAGACAGCTAGAGGGAGTAACACAGAGATACTGTTTAATAGATCTATTTACCAAAGAAAAGATGTAAGAGGGTATAATTGAGAAAAACAAAATAGATAAGGAAGTGAAAGAAAAAAAGGAGAGTAGAAGAATAATAGACAAGAGTTTCTTAGAGAATGTGAGTGAATGTTCAAATTAAGAAGAAAGACATTAAAGGATGTGGAATGAGAGGTAGGGATAGAACCGGACTAAAAGAACAACCCTGAGGGAAAGTGTTAAGAAAACAGTGAGCGAAAGTAAATAGGAATAAAACAAGATGTATGACAGTGACTAAGGTTAAAACATGTGGAATAACAGAGAGAAAAAACAGAAAGCAGAAAAGAAGAAGTGACAGAAAAGGAATAATTGAAACAGCAAAGAAATTTAAATAACATAGTGTGCTTGAACTACAGGGAGAAAGCATAATGAACAAGTAGTGAAAGAGTGATGAGTCAGAGACAGTGAGAGTAATAGAGACGGAGTGAGTGAACAGGAGTGAGGAACTATGAGAACAGAGGGACTGAGAAAAGGAGTGGAAGGAGTAGAGTAATAGAAAAAGGAATGAGGGAAGTAGCAAAGGCAGGAAACTGAGGGTTAAAGAAATAAAGCAGTGGAACTAATAGAAGTTAAATGTGATAGAAATGTAACGAAAAGAGTACAAAACACTTACCTTATAATTGTCGTTAACTTAGTCACTTGTTATTTTTATACTTTCAATCTGTGAAAGAAAGAACAAAAATTTGAAAAATATTAAAACATGTATTTAAAAATTAGAAAAGACAAGGGAAAAGATTGAAAATCATCCAATTTTACAAAGAAATAAAGTTAGAGATAAACATGCAGAAAAAAAGCGAAAGAAACGGTGATAGACAGTCAGAGACAAAAAGAAATTTTAATTGAGTAAATTACTAAGAGAAAAAAAAGGAAGATACTTTCAGTGACAGAAAAGAAGGATAGAAGAGAAAACTAAATTGAAGTTGTGTAATCTACTAAAAGAAAGTGAGTAAGGTAAACTATATAAGGAAAGGGTGAATAAGGAAAAGAGAGTGAGGGAGAGAGGAGATAGAGGAAGTGAAGGAAAGAGTGTCAGATACAGACTGAGTGAGGCAACAAAGAAAGATAAATGAGTGAGGGTGAGTTATACTAACTGATTGCACCAAAAAAGGAGAACCCAAAAATATTTAATTTAGAAAACAAAGGGAGGAAAGATGGAAAAGACAAGCGAAGCAGAAGGTCTAAAAGCTGGAAAATAGTGCAAGGGAGAAAAGAAAAAAAGCAGAGTTGGAATAGGGAAACAAAGGTTGAAAGATAAGTGGAGTTAGAGAACAAGGGTGAAAGAGAATAAAACAAAAGGCAATGTGAGTATGTAAAGAGGATTGATAGAAGGTAGTAAAAGACGAGTGAGCATGAGACAAGACGAGTACAAATTAAAATTCACTATACAAAGTACAGAATTAATTATACATGTTAAATGGTTTATTTTTGCTGTTCTCAGATATATCAAATTTCACTAGAAACAGTGAGTTGAAGGTATTCATCATATAACAGCGGGGAAAAAAAAACACAATCAAAATGATTGTGTTTAAAAAACCCATATAACATAACCAATCAGAAATCAGAACTCCTCAAAAGTAACTTACTTTCCATGACGTCGAAGGATGTCCTATGAACAGCTTATACTCTGTTGTGCTGTTATTATTTTCTGCCCGCCACTTTCTGAAAGAAAAGCTCCATCGTTTTGACAAATATGTTACATACAATAAATGACTTCTCGCTCTCTACCGCACTTCTCCTCAAGGCCAAATAGTGTAAGAGCCATTTATAACTCTTGGAATTCTTCTTAGCAAATCCCGTCATTTTCTTTTTCCACAACTTTCAGAAAGAAAACGTTCAAGCTCACTTTCACAATCCTGTACTAGTAATATCTCACCCTTCTTGCTCACTCATGTTCCACATTTCCTATGACACTGATAGTGCTTACTATGAGGCACACTTACACTACCTCTATGACTAGTACAATTATTTAATTCTCTTGATCACTGTTAATCACAAAGCAATTTAAAACAGTACATACAATTATATCAACTCCTAGAATCATTATAGGCCAGTTACCTACCCTAAATTCTCTCTTCTGAAAACACAAAGTAAGAATATTTTAAGTCACAGGGCAACATTGTATCATAGTCAAATGGGAATCATTTCCGAAACACCAGCTTTTTTTACATTTTAAATAAGCTGTGTAATAAGCGGATGTTGTCAAAGGACCATCATGTCATATAATAGCTGCAGTTACAAATGTTCTTCCTAAAATCAACGACTGTGTAGCCACAACATTTGTAATTAAAGTTGAAAACTTACTTTCATCAGGTTTATATAGTTGGAATTTTAAAATGACATTATAACCAAAAGTTTGTACAAATAATGTGGACAGCATTGCAGACTTACATTACCTCTACTCCATGTTTTGATTTGATGCTTGAATTAGCTTATTAAAAGAAACAGTTTTTCAGAACTCATTCAAAGTGCAGTTATTGTTCCATGACGTCAAGTGTTATGGTAAGAACACCGTTTGGTTCGGGAAATACTCTGTTGTCCTTTAACTAATCCGTGCCCACCACTTTCTGTAAGAAAACCTTCTTTTTTTTCAGGAACTACTTAAAAATCAAAAATAACTTTTCACTCTGTACTACACTTATCCTCAAGGCCAAATAGTGTAGGAGCCATTAGAACCTCTTGAAATTCCTCAGAGCAAATCCCGAGATTCTTTCCCTAAAATTTTGGTTGTAAAAACACCAGGTAAGAATTTTTAAGGTCAAAAGGCAATTTCTTTTTAAAGTTAAAACAGAATAATTGTAGAATGACCAGCCGTTTTTAGACTTCAAATAAGCTGTGTAATGTCCTGATGTTGTTGAAGGACCGTCATGATATATAATTGCTGCAATTACAAAAGTCCTTCCTGATATTGACAACTGCGAAGCCACAAAATTTTTAATTAAAGTTGTCAATTTCGTTCCATCAGGTCTACATCGTTGGAACATTAAAATGACATACTGGCCATAACTTCATATAAATAATGTGGACAGCATTGCAGACTTACATTGGCTACACCCCATGTTTTGATCGGCTGCTTTTACTAGCTTATTAAAGGACACTGATTTACTGTCTGGCAAAGTTAAATATATAAATCTTTCTGAGTCTACACTAGTAGTACTTGATACCCTACAGTTCTCGCAGTCATGCTGCCATTGATAAGAAAGGCCAAACAGATGATCTACATCTACACCTTCATCTTGCAATACATCAAGCATATACATTAAAAACTCCTGACAATCTTGCTGAATATTTTGAGAGAATTGCGTTTGACCTGAACATTTGTCTAACAGATTTCGAATTTCAGACACACTTTCTATTTTTGTTCTATCAGTGCTACATTTCTCTAACACAGAATTCAATAAACACCAAAAACTTTGATCCGAATTGATCACAATCTGTTCTTATAAAGTTTCTAGAGAAAAGACAACATTAACCACTACATTAGCATAGCGGTTGACACCAGAACTATTTTCAAATTGAAAACCAACAACATCTTCAACAGAATCCATTTTCTTTCTGCTTATAATTTCAGGTTCATCAACTTTTCGTCTTTTTGCTACAACCTCCCTACTATTGGTCACATTTCTTCGTTTCCGGCCTACAACACGTTTCTCAAACAAAGGATATTGAGGCAAATGTGGCGCATACTCTCTTCTTAACCTATTGTATTCCTTAACACAATCTAGATCCGCACAAATGTTTGGGACATCACACTCAATCAAGTACAATCCCGATACAGTTCTGACTCGTGACAATGCCACATATGCCATACCCTCCTTGAACACAGAACTGCCAATTTTCACCAATGCACTGTCTACACTTAAACCTTGCGATTTATGGATTGTCACCGCATATGCCAAGCAAACAGGAAACTGCTTACGGCGAACATATAAGTCTTTTACAAGCAAAGACCTAGCAGAGCAACGACCAATTAGCTGTACTTCCTCAATGCCATCAAATTTAATTTTTAAAAATTCAATTCCATCTCTATTTCTGTATTTCTCAAAATCAACAACATTACCCATTGATCCATTTACCAGACCTCTTTCAACATGTAAATTCCTACTCAAAATGATACGGCAATTTAAGCACACCTTTTCAAAACCAACAGTTTTAGATATAGTCTTCTCTAATGAATCCAATTTAGATTTCAAATTCTCAGACAAAATAATTGTTGCTCCCATATGCTCTATTCTGTCAATAGCTTCCAGTTTCACAATCTCTTGGTTTTCTAAATTCAACATTTTGTTGTTGAAGATGGCACATTCTGCAAGAGTTGGCATCAAACATATTCCAGATTTCTTCTCAGTAATTTTCCGAAAAATATTCTCTGGCAGAACGTCTTCTTCTGGATACAAATTTTCTTTCCCATGCTCAGTCACTTTTCCGATTCTATCATCTTGTAGAATATTCTTATAATCTTCATCCTTCGCTTGACGCATATTTTCACGCAGTTCAGCATAATTGAAGTTTAACCATATATTAACGTTGCCAATGCTCCCTAGGCACTTCCTGGTATCTTCATGTGTAAGTAGTTTAAACACTGGTTGTCCTTTCACTGGTGTCAGCTGCAGAAGATCACCGAAAACAATGATGTGTTTGCCACCAAATAACACATCATACTCTGTTTTAAGAACTTCTTGCATTCTCAAATGCACAAAGGCAAGCATGACATTGGAAACCATGCTTACTTCGTCAATGATAAGAAGTTTCATTTTCCTCAAGACTCTTGAAACTTCACAACAAGCATCTCCAGATAACTTGTGGTATTGTAATTTGTTATTATGCTCCACTGGCAGCATCAGTAGACGATGCAAAGTAATACCTTTAATGTTATGTGCTGCCAGTCCAGTTGGAGCGGTGACAACACAAGACAGCGATGACTCAGTCCTTTTCTGCAAATAACATGAAATTGCTTTAATGAGGAAACTTTTTCCAGTTCCTGCTTCTCCACTCACGTACAGTTGGACAGGTTTCAACGACGTACATGAGCACTCTTTCTTCTCATGACTTAATCCATGATCAATTTGGTTGGTAAGTTCGTCATATATTTTCCTCTGCTCAACGTTGAGTTGTCTTTCCAAATCTTCTAAGTTAACCGCATCCTCCTGAGCATGTGCCATGGCTCTTTCCACTTCAATCATGGCAGTGGCAGCTTCATTTTCGATAACTGGTCCTCCTAGTGGATCCTGACTCAATGAAACAGAACTCTGACTGTCCTGAGAACTGTCTCTAGCAATCTCGGCTGCAATTGTTGCTTCCTGCTCGATTTCCGCATTCAACATTTCTAGATATTTTGGAAAAACAGGACATTCTATGGTCTCCTTGGCTGCATTGAAAGAGTCTTCGTAACAGAGGAAATCTCCAAGCAGTTCCTCTTCTGCACGCCAAGGCTTGAAAAGTTGCAAAAGAGCTAAATAGAAAAACTCTTTTCTTTCAGGAGATTTGCCACTCAATTTTCGATGATTTACCAATTGGCATTTTCTTTGCTTGACCAGACATCCCTCACTTCCAATTACAGCATACACTCCTTTATCAATATCTTCTTTGATGTTCCTCTTGAATATGTAATTTTGTAGAACCTCATACAGACAAACATTCTCGAGGTGACTGCTTCTATTTGGATAATATGTATCCAACATGTTGGTCTTCAAAATATCTGTACTGTTTGGCTCCTTTTCCGCCAAATACTCAATTTCCCGTACAGGTTTCAGAACTCGATTACGCGTTGCAGCAAGACCAAGACTCGCCCAAATGATACTCCTAGATTTGGCATAGAGACTTGCTGAAGATAACCGGTCAGAACATTCGTAAGCTCCGATTTCTCGATGCGACAACATCTTCAGACTGAAACTGTACAACTTCTTACTGAGGCTCTTTTCGTGTGAAATGTCCTCCCACATATCCTTCAATTCTGTCTTTTCTTTTTTTGTGATGTAAGATGTCACATACCGAGCCACAGCCATACAGTTATCAGCCACAAACTGTATATCCATGTTAGCATTCCACATGGACAAAATCACTGGGTTGTAGTCGTTGATGTACTTGGACTCTTCGTTTCTTTTCAAATTGTATGTATTTTTGGGTGATTTCCTCGTCACATTATGTCGCAGCGAAGACATCAAACTGTTCACTCTTCCTTTAGAAATCACCGGTCGGGGAAAGCTGAAACGACATTTTGTGTAGAACTTGTCCTTGTTTCTGAATTTACGACGACAGTACTTTCCACAACGATGGCTTTGAAAGCGCAAAACTTGTTCTCTTAGGCTTTTGTCTTCCTTTGTCTTTGGAACAGCACATGTAGAATACTGTTCTATGAAACTCATCACTAAGTCATCCGGATCTGTTCCAAATTTGGGTGCATCTTTGATCCATAGCAGCATATGTATATGAGGAGCACCTCTTGCTTGATACTCCTTTCTCCAGAAGAAATCCAACACCTCTCCAAGAGGTGGATTTTTCTTGTTCATGATGAAAGACATCATAGCTACAAATCTATGATTGAAGTACCTGCATACATTCACTGGATCCAAAGAGCACAGTTCTCCGGGTGTCTTGAATTCGATATTTTCAATGTTTCCATTTGCCTCTCGTAGAAATTCAAGTAAGTCTTCCCAGCCATACTCGGCACAGCTGAGAGTGAGGAACCATGTGGGAGTTCCTAAGTTCCTCAGCATACATTTTAAATCACCATGACGACGATACCAGTACTCATTAGTACCACGCTGACATGCCATGAGATTAATCAGGTGAGAATCCAAAATACTGTCTTGCACATTGACTTTATCCATAAAGTCCCTTGCCGAGATATTTTGCATCTGTACACCACTTTTCAAGATGTGGTTCACTGCATATGACAGTCCAGACAGATCACTTTCAAACAGTAGATGAACAAAATAGGGAATGCATTGACGAAACCTAGGATCTTCTGCATACAATCGTAAAGTCCGGTATTCAGAAGCAGGAATTTGATCAGGTCGCACATCATATCTTCCTCCTTGACCTGTTGGAAATAGCTGTGGGAAACACCGAGCTTCCAAACTTTCCTCCCAAACACTAATGGGACTCCCTTTGGCTTGTTTCATTTGAAACAACTCAATAGCATTCCCCATGACTTCCTTGGAATGCAAAGGATGAACACTATAATGTTCAAATATTTCTTCATTTTTAGAGGCTTCTACTTTCTCAATTTGTCCAGCACACAAATCGCTGTCCTCTTCTTGACTTACTTCCTCTTCTGCAACACATACATTCTTGTAGTACTCATTGTTTTTCATCAAATACAATGTTGCCTTTTTGACTTTCCTAACATCCAGTAAATCTTGCCAGATTTTCTTACTCTTTGTCGGAACCCCATTAACTAAGATAACCAGAGGTTCCTCTTCCACTTTCTCTACTCCAATTTTATTAATGTTTTTCTTCAAATCTAGAGGCAAATAAACAACTCTTCCCTTTAATCCTCTCTGTAAATCTGATGGAGGCAATTTCCCTGTCTTTGGCTCCATTCGTACAATAGCCTGAAAGGGATGGACACTTTGAATCAAAATAGATTCATAAGTATTTAAATCCTTCAATTCAGAAGGAATGTCAACCAATTCCAGATTATTATGAACCGCTCTAGCAGGCATCAGGTTTTGATTTAATTTGTTACAACAATAAATACACACACGTTGATACGATCCCAAATCAAAACAATTTTCTACCATCAAGTATGTTGCGAAATCCTTCCATTCACTATTATTTTGCCTTTCGCTTTTTGCATATAAATCCACTAACTTAGTCTGATTCTTATAATAAGTGCGTCGACATCACACACAAGTGAAATTAGGCCTCTCACTTGATTTCACCTGAAACGTGGCAATTTCCTTCTGAAAATTATCTGTACTGGAAACCTGTACACTCTCTTCCACATTACCTTCTTCTTCTGGGTCAATTTCAACATTCTTCTCTTTACTTGCAAAGTAACAAAACTCAATTTCTTCACAAATATTCTTCACATCTACTTCAGAACCATGCAAAAGAGCACTGCTTAATTGTTTAAGCTTAATTGCTGGACTCTTAGCAAAATACAACATTCTCACTAATTTCCTCACTTTATTATGATGGACTGCTAGCATCCTGAAATGATGAAAAACACTCTGGCATACTCTCCTGGAAAGACAAGCCATTGAATGACCATGTAAACGTGTCACTTCTCTCACTCTGCATGGATCTAATTCCTGCAACAACTTCATTTTCTGTTTTAAACTTTTCTTATGAAATGTCCGTACAAAATCACAAAGCAAATTGATGGAATCCTGTCGCACACTGCAAATACTACTACACTTCCAGGTGTACACTGGACCCTTAGGACGTCTCCTTAAAACTTCATCACCTAACACCTCTTCTGCCTCTGTTGACACAAGTTTTTCTTTTTCAACTGGACAACCGTCTTTCACCTCATATGCTCGACCACTGGTGTCAACTGCATGCACCAAATCATTGTCCTGGAAGTAACTCTCCTCATTGAAAAATGCCTCACAACTTGAACTATGCATCCATTCTCCTGAAAATACTTCACAAAAATGTGTACGATTAACTATTCTCTTCCATCTACTATTTGTTTTGAATTCATAAATTGCCTTGTTTAGTTTCCTAATTCTATTGATTACCAAAATAAATAACTTTCGCTTCATTTCCAAAGCCTGATCAATAATTTTCTCAACATTTTTCTTTTTCTTATAAAAAGCCAGTTTCTGTTGACCTTTCTTTACATTTTTCATCAAATTTACAATTATCCTGTTGCGGAACATTCGTGTACGAATGTCCCTAAATTGATTGTGCCTTGTACCGGCACTCACAGAGTTTTCTCCTTCTCTACCACTAACTTTATTAAGGGGCCTTTCCTTCCTGTTTAAATTGACTCTCTTCTTCTGGACTAAAACATGTTCTGTAGTGATACTTTTTTTTCTGGAAATGTTTCTTAAGAAAGATTTCGTTGTCTTACCCGGAGCTTTTTTGGTGACTTGACGAGTTTTTATTGTAGAGGACTGCTGCAAGCATGTAGTAAGCTGCTGTGTTTGACGTTTTGTAGCCTTTCTCCTCCTTTGCCTCGAAGGCATGTTTTAATTTTGAAATGATCTGCAGTTGAATCTGTGGTAAAATATAATAAAAAATGTTATTAACCACTATTACCAAACAGTAAATCAATAACAGTCGTCAAAAAATTAACACACTAGTTGTCAATTCTACATACAATAATTTTTAGTGCATTGACAAATTTAAAACTCACAAATAGTAGCAAAGAAATGGAATGCTTCTACATTTGACCTGTGCTCTTTTATATGTGAATCTGAACTAATTTTATTAGCATATTTCACTATTTTATTAAAGACACTTCACACAAGCTGTTTTTGAAGTTGTATTTAATTTTAAATAAAACGGTTAACATGGTTACTTTTCATTTCCAGTAACTTAAATTTATTTTTAAAAGTCTTTATAGTTCAATAGGCTACAGCAGGTCAGCTGCCCACCCTATGTCCTACAATTCTGACAAATCGGCATCCTCATCATATTCTTCATCATCCACAGGATATAAATCATCCAAGGGATCTACTTCCACTGACGTTTCAATGACAAGTTCAATGATAAGATCGAGATCAACAGATTGCTCATTATCACTCATGGTTGATGTTGTCGTTATCTTTAAAGAAAGAGAACAACAATGAGATGTTGCAGAGTAAGAGACAAATCTCAGAGACTATAATAGTAAAATTGTTTAACAAGAGTAACATTTTGCAGATATTATTTAGCCATGTCCAGCGATGCTGAGGAGGTGAGGCCTATGTCCAAGTTTTCAGTGAACAGGACTCATCTCTTCTTAACCTTGGATAAGCCTCACCGACTCTGTGTGCCCTGCTCATACTTAAATGTAAAGGGGCAGATTTATGTTAACTGGCGCATCCCCAGGGATGCACCAGTTAACGTGTGCCGCTGCTCTGCCACCCATGGTGTGTCGCATTTACAATGCGGAGCACCATGGGGCAAAAACAGCACAGATGCGTCACGCATCTGTGCCACAAAAGTGGCGCATTGCAGGAATCACGTCGCAAGCGCGACATGACTACTGCAATGCACAGGGGCAAGCCACACATTGCATGGTGCATCACTCCTTATGCCTGTTTCAAACAGGCGTAAGGATTTGATTCAGCAATGCCATAAAGCTGACTCAGTGAAATCTTGTAAATTTCACTGTGTTAGTTTTACAGGGCTTTCATGCAAGTGAACGCCCACCCTGCAACAAAACGCCCACATGAAACCTGACGCAGGTTTCATGTGGCGCAGGACTTTACAGCGTGACGCATCTGCCTAGATGCATCAAGTTGTAAATATGTCGCAACATAGCGCATCTTTTGCGCCGCTGCTGCGTCACAAAAGTGATGCAACGGCGGCGCAAAAGAGGCGCACGGCCATCATAAATCTGCCCTTACCATTTTAAATGATTGGTTCAGGATGCCGATAAGGTGTGGCCTATCCAGAGGTTTGTTTGAGGTGAGGCCTACTCAGGGTTGCAGATGAAATTTAGGCTTGTTGAAGAGTACAGAGGAGATAATACATGTGCAGGCCTACCAACGAAGTGAGTCATGTCCACTGCACTCTTGAACAAAGGCCAGACCTCCTCTGTCTCCCTGGACAGGCCTAAACCTCATCTGCACAATGTGATTCGTAATGTTAGGAAACACAGGTGATATAATTGAAAAACGTGCAAATATTTTTGCTCATTTCACAATCACATCACCTGTATTTCCTTAGCTTAGGTATCTCATTGTCCAGATGTAGTCTAGCATATCCAAGAGTACGCAGAAGATGAGGACTGTATGCAACAGAGCAATGTACATTACTCACCTCCCTTGACACTTACAGAAGCCTCAGTTTCTCCATGCCTCCTACACAGTTCTAAATGTATATCATTATCATCATAGTGACTATGAAACACTAGCATTACATATTGTGAAACCTAAATGTCTTAAAGTAACGATTTTTTAACCGACAAACAAGCAAATTATTCTCCCAGATTGATGGTGAGAAGTGATATATTTATTTAAAGAAGCAGACACCTTTTTGTCATTGTCATAAATGTAAAAAGCATTCCTTTTCTTTATGAACCATTTTCATGTCATAATTTGAAAACACAGCACAACTCCTATGTACAAGTACACCTTGTCAGTACTTAAATTTGCCAAGCACACATGCGGGCGTATTTACAAGAGCCTTGCACCACGGAGAAATGACTTAAATTTACCAAGCACCCATGAGGGCTTATTTACAAGGACCTTGCACCATCTTTAAAGTCACTTTTAACATGGGGAAAATGACGTGAATGTAGCTCATAAGCTTTGTAAATTTGCCCCCATGTTGACTATGAAACTCTTGCAGAACATATTGTGAAACCTAAATGACTTCAAGAAACGAGTTTTTAAACCGACAAACAAGCAAATTATTTTCCCATATTCATGGTGGGAAGTGAAATATTCATTTAAGGAAGCAGACACCTTTTTGTCCTTCTCATAAATTTAAAAAGCATTTCTTTTTAAAAAAAAACGATTTTCTGATCATAATTTGAAAACACACCACAGCTCCTATGTACAAGCACACCCTGTCAGTACTTAAATTTGCCAAGCACACATGGGGGCGTATTTACAAGGAACTTGCACCACGGGGAAATGACTTAAATTTGCCAAGCACACATGGGGGCGTATTTACAAGGACCTTGCACCACGGGGAAACGACTTAAATTTGCAAAGCACTCATGAGGGCATATTTACAAGGACCTTGCACCACCTTTAAAGTCACTTTTAACATGGGGAAAATAACGTGAACGTGGCTCAAAGGCCTTGTAAATATGGCCCATGCTGACTATGAAACTCTATCAGTACATATCAAGTAACCTAAATGATTTCAAGAAACGTTCTTAAACACATCAAGTAACCAAATTATTCACCCAGATTCATGGTGAAGTGACTTAAAATGCCCTAACAGACATGGGGGCGTATTTACTAGGCCCTTGCACCACTTTTGCGTCACTATTAACATGGGGAAAATGACGTGAAAGTGACTCAAAGGCCTTGTAAATATGCCCCAAGCAGGCTATGAAACTCTAGCAATACATATCAAGAAACCTAAATGATTTCAAGAAACGTTCTTAAACACATCAAGTAAGCAAATTATTCACCCAGATTCATGGTGAAGTGACTTAAAATGCCCTAACACACATGAGGGCATATTTTACAAGGCCCTTGCACCACTTTTGCGTCACTTTTAACATAGGGAAAATAACATGAAAATGGCTCAAACATGAGAGTGTATTTACAAGGCCCTTTTATCACTTTAGCGTCACCTTTAACATGGGGAAAATAACGTGAAAGTGGCTCAAAGTCCTTCTAAATATGCCCCATGCTGGCTATGAAACTCTAGCAGCACATATCAAGAAACCTAATTGACTTCAAGAAACGTTTTTAAACACATCAAGTAAGCAAATTATTCACCCAGATTCATGGGGAAGTGACTTAAAATGCCCTAACACACATCAAAGCGTATTTTTAAGGCCCTTGCACCACTTTTGCGTCACTTTTAACATGGCTATGAAACTCAAAGAAACAAAATCTATTTGTAAAACACTTGACACAAAGCAACATTTTAAATACACAACTTTCTTCATAATTTTTTCCCTAAAGCATACTATTCTCTATCTAAATTAAATGAATCTTTTCTCACCTTAGCAAATACTTTTTGAGTTTCAAAACAGTCTCAGACACACACCAATTTTTCTTTAGCAGAGCAAAGGGTATGCACTCCAGAGGCTTCAACCAACAAAGGCACAGAAATGCTGTAATTCATCACACATATCTCTCATGTCACCCAATCAAAACTCTTCCCTCACTTTTTTCAAATCAACACCCTTCCCCCCTCTGCCCTTTCTGCCTTTTTTCCATAGCAACCACCTCCTGAAAGACCTCTCATGTTTACAAGTTCACACAACAATGTTTCAATTGAACTCTGAACTCTCAGTACACCTGCATATCCAGTGCAATCTTTCATAAAATGATTTTTTCTTGACCACTCAAATTACATCTTTCAAAGAACTCATCCATGCACCCTAACTTTCTGTTTTCAGCAATCAAAATCCACCAATCACTGCTACTGAATCATTAGCACTGAAACTCCACAGTTTTTTTCATTACAAACTCCTACTGTTTCAACTACCATTTCATTCCCACACTTCATCTGACTGCAGCAGAACCTCCTCTCACCATGTTTTCTGTCTGGATTGATGGACATAGTTACATCCACTGGGCTCAAAGGTATGCTGATAACAGAAATTTACACAACCTCAATTTACAAAATGTGGAAATCAACTGGATTGGCCACAGAGGATTAAGATGTCACCAATTGATACCATTGGTGAAAACCTTTTTGGATTTGCCAACCCCTGACCTGTTAATTGTGCACTGTGGAGGAAATGACTTGGGCACTTTGACTGGGGTAGGTCTGGAAATGCTTTTAAAGGACACCTTTGAGCAATTGATGGCACTTTTTCCTCAAACTGCCTTGGTATATTCAAATATATGCCAAAGACAGAAATGGAGGTGGTCCAACCAATTTTGTCCACAAATTAAGAAATCGAGGAAGCATGTAAATAAGTCTGTTTCAGCTTACACGAGAGACCATGGAATGGGCTCCATCTACAACAATAACTTGCGTTACTACATGCAAGATATCTACAGAGGAGATGGAGTTCACTTCTCAGATGAGGGGAACAGAATTTTCACCCTGAATTTAAGACTATGTATTGGTACCTACTTATAAGTACCTAGAACTTACACAGAACCCAAAAGCTCTTTTCAGAGCTACCTTAACTATGATTACTCTTTAAAAATTTCAAATGTACCTTTTTTCACTAATTTTCACTTTTGTTTGTTTCCCGGTTCGCGTACCGGCAGCTAACCTCGCGAAAAATTCAAATTTTTTTTCTTTTTCGACATATATGAGCCTCCTCAGCCACCCTTAGAAAACCTAGGGGGTCAGGATACGTCTCCCGTGCCCCCTTATACCCATTTCCCACATTGTTTTTCCTCCATCTTGTGATTAAATTCGACCGAAACACAAGATGGCGGACTCCCGTTACGCTACCGGTTAGCTACCCGGTTCGCGTACCGGGTAGCGCCTCTACTTATTTTTTGCCCCGTGGGACCCTTTAATAGCCCCCTCATCAATCCTAGGGGGTCAGGAAGGGTCTACCTTGCCCCCTTTCATTAATTTCCCCCTTTGTTTTTCTTCACCTCTTGTCTCTCGATCCTACCGAGAGACAAGATGGCGGCCGCTCTGGACTGTTTAGAATGTTGACAGACACTGGAGAGCCAATCAGCTTCGCTTCGCGAAGTTCCGTTACGCGTCAGGTACGCGAACCGGGGCGCTAACCGGAGCGCTGTTACAGATATATATATTTTTTTGAACATTAATTTATCAAAATCCACTGGAGCACATATATTGAGACCTAGCAAAGGCACATCGGGCAAACAATATCTACAATTTTGCCAAGTTTCGCGGGAATCCATTCAGCCGTTCGAGCTAAAAGTGAGTCCAACCGCCCTATGGAAAATTGCATGGGAAAAACGCGTTTTGGGACCCCCTTTTTTCTCGGCCCCCCCTTGATGGAACCCCCCCAAATTTTCAGTGGCTGCTCAAAAACAAAATGTTCAATTTTCCTGAAAATTTCAGCCAATTCCGTCCTCAAACGCCAAAGTTATTCAACATAGAATTTTCAAAAAGCCCATAGGAAAAAAATCCTAACTATATATACCTACTGGCGACCGCCAGTAGGTAATATATATATATATAGATATATATATTACCTACTGGCGGTCGCCAGTAGGTAGTTATAGTTAGGACCTAGTTTCCATAGGAAATCCTCAACATTCTATTTGAAATAACTTTGTCGCCGGTTGACGAATCTTTGCGGAATTTTTAAGACTGGTGGGGCGCTCCGTTCCGCTCCTATCCTGAAAGACTTGGGGTGATTCGTCAAGCAGGGGCTGAGAAGAAAGGGGGGTCCTAAAACGTGTTTTCCCCATACAATTTTCCATAGGAACCTTTAGTTGCAGCTACAGCCCGAACTGCTGACGGAATTACACCAAATTCGGAAAAGAGGTAGACCTAGGTTCAGAGTCCTGCTCTGATATGGTGGCGGTGTCTATCAGACACCGCCAGCCATATTAGGATGGGGCAGAAGACATGGTTTTCCGCTGCAGCTTTTCCGCCGTGGAAAAGCATGTGGTCTTTTGTTTTTGGGGGCTCGTTGCGAGCCCCCTGGGTGTTGGGGGTTGGAGGTGCACATGGGGGGTACCTGCCGCTTTGTGCATGCATATGCAAAGCATGTACTTTTAACCTTGTGGCGGGCGCTGCTTCAAGCAGTACCCACCGCAATGTTAAACATAGGGTATGTGACCGCCAGGGTGGCGGTCACATCCTAATCTGCATGGAGGGAACGCCGTAGCCCCTGCGGACGTTCCCTCCACCTTGGGGGTGGCGGACGGACGCAGGTCCGTCCGCCATCCTAATAGGCCCCTTAGTGTGTTGAACTTGTGACCTGTGTGCTCAGTTGAGTGTTCCATGAACTGTTAATATGGAAACAGGCAGTAAGCAGATTAGGGGTAGAGTTCAAAGTTATGTCAATTGGAAAGGGTTGAAATGTGTAACCAATAAAAATGTGTGTTAGCGTTTGAATTAATGTGGGAAGCAATGTAATTTGATATTTACATGTATATGTGTGCAGAATGAGAGGCAAACTTTGCCATTTCTTGGTTTTGATAAGAGCAGTGCTGTACAAAGATTCTGAATAAGAAAATCTGGTATGTGACTGACATACTTCTTAATCTACAAATCAATTTGGAAGATGCGTTAATAATTTGTGAGGGGTTGTGAGGGGTTTGTGAGGGGTTGTATGTGGTGTCTTTGCTTTTAATAAGATTAATGTATTTTTCCTGGTAAAGTCCAAGGAGTACTCTTGCTTGTCTAGAATCACACTGTGAGTCTGTGTGCATTCTGACAGAAGCATTTGGGTACTTCATGTGCTTGCATATACATAACTGCTTAAAAATCTATGCTGTTCTCAGGTTTTGGAACCAGTCATTGCTTATGTGTTTTCAAAATGAGTCAGGCTCCCACTCTAAACTGCAGCTCTAAAATATGTGGAATGTGTGCAGTCATCTTACTTTTTCCAGATTAGTAAATTATTTTTGGTAACTTCCAAGGGATACTGTTGGTTGTCTAGAATCACACTGTGAGTCTGTGTGCATTTGGGAATCATTGGGACAGAAGCATTTGTGTACTTCATGTTTTTGAAGACATATAACTGCTTAAAAACCTATCCTGTTCTCAAGTTTTGGTAGAATTAGAAACCAGTTATTGTTTATGTATTTGCAAAATGAGTCAGACTTCCACACTAAACTGAAGCTCTAAAATATGTGGAATGTGTGCAGTCATCTTACCTCTTCCAGATTAGTAAATGATTTTTGATAAAGTCCAAGGGTTACTGTTTGTTGTCTAGAATCACACTGTGAGTCTGTGTGCGTTTGGGAACCCTTCTTACAGAAGCATTTGGCTACTTCATGTTTTTGAAGACATACACATACTTAAAAACCTATCATGTTCTCAAGTGTTGGTAGACTTCGAAACCAGTCATTGCTTATGAATTTGCAAAATGAGTCCGGCTTCCACACTAAACTGCAGTTCTAAAGTATATGAAATGTGTGCAGTCATCTTACCTCTTCCAGATTAGTAAATTATTTTTAGTAATGTCCAAGGGATACTGTGCGTTGTCTAGAATCACACTGTGAGTCTGTGTGCATTTGGGAACCATTCTGACTGAAGCATGTGGGTACTTCATGTTTTTGAAGACATATAATTGCTTAAAAACCTATCCTGTTCTCAAGTTTTGGTAGAAATATAAGCCAGTCATTGCTTATGTATTTGCAAAATGAGGCAGGCTTCCACACTAAACTGCAGTTCTAAAATATGTAGAATGTGTGCAGTTATCTTACCTCTTCAAAACTAGTGAATAGTGTTGCTTGTCTAGAATCACTCTGTGAGTCTGTGTGCATTTGAAAACCATTGCGAGAGAAGCATTTGATAATTTCATGTGTCTTTGAACTACTCTAATCATTCACTCAGTATCCAAGTACTCACGCAGCGATAGTCAAAATCCATGCACTCCAGCAAACACTCTCGCACTGCTCTTGCAGTCCTTTAGTGACTCTTTCAGCTTTATGTACTAATCTATTCACTGAAGTAAAACTCAAGCAACTATGAATTCACCCAGTGTCTCTCCTTATTGTACTGTAATCATTCAGCCAGTATCCATGTACTCATGCAGTGAGCCAAGCTTTAGGACATGGACTGCTTCAAACTCCTATGTACCATGCATGTAGGGCTGTAACCACCTTTAGATTTGTGTTTCAGGCCTACAATTACCTAATCAGTATCCATACACCCCGGCAAACACCCTGTCACTGCTCTTGCAATCCTATAGTGACCCTTTCAGCACCATGTACAATCCATTCACTGACATACAACTAAACTAATTATAAATTCACCCAGTGTCTCTCTTTGTACTTCTGTAATCATTCAGTATCCATGTACTCATGCAGCAAGCCAGGTCTAAGGACATGGTCTGCTTCAAACTCCTATGCACTATGTATGTATTGCTCTAACCACCGTTTTACTTGTGTTTTAGGCCTACAATTCCCCAGTCAAAATACATACACTCCAGCAAACACCATGTCACTGCTCTTGCAATTCTATAGTGACCCTTTCAGCTCCATGTACTAATCTATTCTCTGAAGTAAAACTCAACCAATTATGAATTCACCCAGTGTCTCTCCTTATACTACTGTAATCATTCAGTCAGTATCCATGAACTCATACAGTAAGCCAGACTTTAGGATTTGGACTGCTTTAAACTCATATGCACTATGCATGTAGTGCTCTAACCACCTTGAGACTTGTGTTTCAGTCTTACTATGCCCCAGTCAGTATCCATACAGTCCAGCAAACACCCTGTCACTGCTCTTGCACTTATATAGTGACCCTTTCAGCTCCATGTACTAATCTATTCTCTGAAGTGAAACTCAACCAGTTATGAATTCACCCAGTGTCTCTCCTTATACTACTGTAATCATTCAGTCAGTATCCATGAACTCATACAGTGAACCAGACTTTAGGATATGGACGGCTTCAAACTCCTATGATCAATGCATGTTGTGCTTCAGCCACCTTTACACTTGTGTTTCAGGCCTACAATTCCCCAGTCAGTATCCATACAGTCCAGGAAACACCTTGTCACTGCTCTTGCAGTTCTATAGTGACCCTTTCAGCTCCATGTTCTAATCCATTCACTGAATTAAAACTCAACCAATTATGAATTCATCCAGTGTCTCTCCTTATACTACTGTAATCATTGAGTTAGTATCCATGAACTCATACAGTGAGCCAGACATTAGGATATGGACTGCTTCAAACTCCTATGCAATATGCATGTAGTGTTCTAACCACCTTGAGACTTGTATTTCAGGCCTACAATGCCCCAGTCAGTATCCATACACTTCACCAAACATCCTGTCACGGCTCTTGCAATCTTATAGTGACCCTTTCAGCTCCATGAACTAATCCATTCACTGAAGTAAAACTCAACCAATTATGAATTCACCCAGTGTCTCTCCGTATACTACTGTAATCATTCAGTCAGTATCCATGTACTCATACAGCGAGTCAGGCTTTAAGACATGGAGGGCTTCAAACTCCTATGCACTATGCATGTAGTGCTCTAACCACCTACACATTTGTGTTTCTGGCCCACAATTCCTCAGTCAGTATCCATAAACACCAGCAAACACCCTGTTATTCTCCTTGCATTCCTGTACAGTTATGTATACACCTTGAATTACAATTTCAATTAGTGATGAGAAAAGAAAGTGGTTAAATGATTTTTATATAGAATGTGTTTGTATAGTGATAGAAAAGTATAATGTATTTATTTATTAAAATACATTTATTTATGTTTACTTTTACAGATATTGTTTATCATCATTAAAATAAAGTTATCATGCCTGAAAAATCAAGAAAGAGAAAAAGACAGCGAAAGGACATTTATTTTAAGAAAATTCAACAAGTATTGGATGATCAACATCATGTGGGTAAAAAGAAAAAATCTTCCAGTAAGACAACTAAGGAATGCATTAACAAACTTTCTAAGCCCAGAAACAGTGTGCAGAATGTGGAAACTATTGAGAGTAATTCAACCAGAAAAAAAAAAAAATAACAGGAAAGGAAAAAAAGTAAATGTACAGTCAAAAGATATGGCGCATGGTAAAAGAAGGCAAAATCAGTATAAAGAAATACGTAAATAAAATGATAATAGAGAGATACATAACTTGCTTAAAGACGTGAAAAAATATAGACAAAGAGCAGTATTTTATAAAAAGAAGAATCATATTGAATCAATTGTTCAAAAGGCTTTTGAAGTAAAAAGAAAACTATTCATTTTAGTTTTAAACAGAATTTGATCACTGGATAAACCAATCCATTTAATGAATTCCACAAGTAAGAGGAAAAGAATAATTAACAGAACTAATTTTTGTGATTTTTTTGGGGTGAATGGAAACACAGTTCAAGTTCAGAGCCTTTCTTTAATGAAGAGAGTTATTTTCAGACAAATGATTTCTTGCATGCAGTTGATACCAGTGGTCAAGCTTATGAGGTTAGAAATGGCTGTCCAATTGAGAAAGAGAAAATAGTTTCCAGAAATGCAGAAGAAGTGTTAGCTGATAAAGATCTAGGCAGACGTCCTAAAGTCCCAGTGTACACATGGGATTGTAGTAGTATTTGTAGTGTACGACAAGAATCTATTGATATTTTACGCAATTTCTTATGAGAATACAGTAAAAAAAAGTGTTAAACAAAAGATTAAGATGTTGCAAGGACTTGACCCTTGCAGAGTGAGAAAAAATACTGGTTTGCAAGGTCATTCTCTGGCTCATCTTTCTAGAAAAGTATGTCAAAGTGTTTTTCATCATTTCAGGATGTTAGCAGTACATCATTCTCAAATGCGGAAGTTAGTTAGAAGATTGTATTATGCAAAAAGTCCAGCACTAAACTTAAATGAGTTGAACAGTGCTCTTTTGCATGGGTCAGTATCAGATGTGAAGAAGGTTTATGATGAAATTGAGTTTTGTTACTTTGCTCCTGAACAAGAGAGTGCAGAAACTGAGACATTAATAGAAGAAAATGTTGAAGAGAATGTGCAACGTACTACTACAAAAAAATTTGAGGAACAAATGACAAAGTTTAAGGTGATTTCAGGTGAAAGGCCAAATTATTCTTGTATTTGTTGTTGGTGAACTTACTATAAAAATCAGAATAGGACTGTTGATCTTTATTTGAAAAGTGAAATAGAAAATAATGATAAGTGGAAGGAATTTGCAACTTATTAGTTGGTGGAGAATTGTTTTGATTTGGGTTCTGATCAGCGTATTTTTAAATATTGTTATAATAAATTAGATGAAAATAAAATGCCCTCTAAAGCTGTCCATAATAATCTAGAGGTGATAACTATTCCTCCAGAACTGATAGATTTAAATACCTATGAGTCTATTCTCATTCAATGTGTGCATCCATTTCAGGCTATTGTTCGTATGGAGCCTAAAACAGGTAAACTGCCTCCTTCAGATTTACTGAGAGGATTAAAAGGAAGATCTGTATATTTACCTCTAGATTTAAAGAAAAATGTTGAAACAATTGGTGGAGAGTGTGTAGATAATAAACCACTAGCCATTCTAGTTAATGGTGTGCCTACAAAGAGAAAGAAAATCTGGAAGGAATTAGTGGATATTAGGAAAGTGCAAAAGGCAACTTTGTATTTGATAAAAAAAAATGAGTACTATGAAAATGTGTAAATGGGAGAAAAAGAAATACTTTTAGCAGAAGATACTGAAATGTCAAGTGGACAAATTGAAAAAGTGGACATGTCCAGAAGTGAAGAAATCTATCAACATTACAGTGTACTTCCACTTCATTCAAAAGAAGTGATGGGGAATACTATTGAGTTATTCCAAGTGAAAAAAGCAAAGGGAAGTCCCATGAGTGTATGGGAAGAAAGCTTGGAAGCTCGTTATTTTCCGCTGTTGTTCCCAACAGGAAAAGGAGGACAATATGATGAACGACCTGTGCAGATTACTGCATCTGAATATGGGACAACAAGATTGTTTGCAGAAGATCCAAGATTTCAACAATATATCCCATATATATGTCATCTTTTGTTTGAAAGTGACTTGTCTGGACTTTCAAATGCAGTCAATCACATATTGAAAATAGGAGTACATCTGCAAAATATTTCTGCAAATGACTTTATGGATAAATTGCACCAGAGAGATGATCATTTAGAATCTCAGCTGATTAATCTGATGGCATGTGTACGTGGCACTAATGAATATTGGTACCGTCGCCATGGAGAACTTAAATGTATGCTTAGGAACTTAGGAACTCCTACATGGTTCCTTACCCTAAGCTGTGCAAAATTCCAACATAAAACATATTGAATACAAGACACCTGGAGAATTGTGCTCTTTGGATCCTGTTAATGTATGCCGGTATTTTAATCATAGATTTGAAGCTATAATGTCTTTATCTGCAATAAAAAAAATCCTCCTCTTGGAGAAGTTGTGGATTTCTTTTGGAGAAAGGAGTATCAAGCAAGAGGTGCTCCTCATATACATATGCTGTTATGGATCAAGGATGCCCCCAAATTCGGAACAGATTCGGATGATAATGTTTTGTCTTTTATTGAAGAATATACCACATGTGCTTTACCCAAAAGCACAGAAGAAAACAACTTAAGACAACAAGTTTTACTATTCCAAAGCCATCGATGTGGAAAATACTGTTGACGAAAGTAGAAGTGTAAGGATAAGTTCTATACCAAATGTCATTTTGCATTTCCACATCCTGTAATATCCAAAGGAAGAGTAAAAAGTTGTATGGCAGCTATGCGACATACCATAACAAGAAAGTCTCCAAAAAATACCTACAATTTGAGAAGAAGCGAAGAATCAAAATACATAAATGATTACAATCCGGTTATGCTGTCCATGTGGAATGCTAACATGGATATTCAGTAGGTTGTGGACAATTCCATTGCTGTTGCTCGAAATGTAACTTCCCACATTGCAAAATCAGAAAAGACGGAATTGAAAGAAATGTGGGAAGAGATTTCTCACGAGAAGAGTCAAAGTATGATATTATACAGTTTCAGTTTGAAAATGTTATCCCATCGAGAATTCGGAGCATATGAATGCTCCGATCGGTTATCATCTGCAAGTCTATACTCCAAATCTAGAAGAATCATTTGGGTGAGTCTAGGTCTTGCTGCAACGCAAAATCGAGTACTTAAATCTGTACAAGAAATCAAATATTTAGCAGAAAAAGAAGTACAGATACTGTGAAAACAAATATGTTGGACACATATTATCCAAATAGAAGTCATCCTCTTGAGAACATATGTCTCTTTGAAGTGCTGCAAAACTACACTTTTAAACGGAATACCACAGAAAACATCAATGATGGAAAATATGCAGTGATTGGTTCCGAAGGATGTTTGGTGAAACAAAGGAAAGGAAATTTAATTATTCACAAGAAATTGAGTTGCGACACTGCTGATGAAAGAGAATTTTACTTGTTGGCACTTTTGCAACTGTTCAAACCATGGCGTTCAGAAATGGAATTACTTGGAGACTTTCAGAGGTATCAAGATTCCTTCAATGCTTGTAAAGATACCATACAATTTACTGTTTTTGCAGATTATGTGAAAAAGTTAAACGATGAAATTGATCAAGAAGCTACTATTGCAGCTGAGATTGCTAGAGACAGTTCTCAAGACAGTCAAAGTTCGGCTCCACTGAGTCAAGATCCACTAGGACAACCAATTGTTGAAAATGAAGCAGAAATCACAATGAATGAGGTGGAAACAGCAATGCATCTAGCTCAAGAAGATATAATTGACTTAGCAAAGTTGGAAGAACAACTAAATGTTGAACAGAAAGAAATATATCAGCAAGTAAGACAACAGATTGAGCATGGATTTCTTCATGAAAAGAAAGAATGCACATGCACATCATTTCAACCTATCCGATTGTGTGTGAGTGGACAAGCTAGAACTGGAAAAAGTTTCTTAATTAAAGTAATCACCAGTTATCTACAGAAAACAACTAAGTCACATCCCTCTTGTGTTGTAACTGCTCCAAGTGGGTTAGCAGCACACAACATTAAAGGAATTACATTACACCGTTTACTTCTGCTACCTGTAGAGCATGAAAACAAATTGTAATATCACAAGCTATCTGGAGAAGCTTGTTGTGAAGTTTCAAGAGTGCTAAAGAAAATGAAACTTCTGATTATTGATGAGGTAAGCATTGTCTCAAACATAATGCTTGCTATTGTGTATTTAAGAATGCAGCAAATTCTTAAAACAGAGTACGATGTCTTATTTGGAGGAAAACATGTCATAGTTTTTGGAGTTCTACTGCAACTTACTCCCGTAAAAGGACAACCAGTATTTAAAACACTTGCCCATGAAGACACCAGAAAGTCTTTGGGTAGGGTTGGAAACGTTAATATTTGGTCATATTTTGAATACAAAGACCTCATTACAAATATGCGACAGGCAAATGATGTTGATTATGGAACTATTCTTCAAGATATAAGAATTGGAGTACTAACAGAACATGGCAAACAAGATTTGCCAGTCGATTACTTTCCAATTTATTTCCAAATGGAAATATAGTTCCCTATAAATATATATATGAAAATTGCAGAAAACAAATCTATATTCTGCTTAATGCCAACACTGTGCGAGTGTTCTATATTCAATGCACAACTATTGAATCTAGAAAATGAAGAATTAATACAAATGGAAGCCATTGATAAAATAGAGCATGAAGGAATCACGATTATTTTGATAGTAAAATGTAAAACAAAATTGGATTCTTTAGAAAAATCGATATCTAAAACTGCTGGTTTAGAAAAGATTTTATATGCATGTATAAACTGTCGGGTAATTTTAAGGCGAAATTTGGATGTAGAAAAAAGTTTAGTTAATGGAGCATTGGGCAAAGTTGTGGATTTTGTTAATTATCAGAATAAAGAAGGAATTGAATTTAAAAAAAATTAAATTTGATCAGATTGAAGAAGTAAATCAAATTAGTTGTTGTTCAGTTCGTTTTATGCTTGTTAAAGATTTATTTGTCTGTAGAAAACAGTTCTCACTTTCTCTGGCATATGCAGTGACTATTCATAAATCTCAAGGTTTAAGTGTAGACAGTGCTTTGGTAAACATTGGAAGTACCATGTTTAAAGAGGGTATGGCATATGTTGCTTTGTACCGAGCAAGAACTTTATCTGGTTTGTTTTTGATTGATTTTGATGACACAAAGGTTACTGCAGATGCAAACTGTGTAAAAGAGTATAATAGGTTAAGAAGAGTGTATGCTCTCAATTTAGGTCAATATCCTGTATTTGAAAAGCATGTGATAGGTCAAAAAAGAAGGTATGAGAATATCTGTGGTGAAGGTATAAAGAAGAAAAAACACAAGATAATGTTGTGATTGCAAAGCAAAAAGAAAAAGGACAATGTTGAAGAGATTATTGGTTATCAGTTTGAAAATAGTTCAGGTGTCAACAGTTATGCTAATGTGAGGGTCAATGTTGTTTTTTTTCTTAAAAGTTTGCAATAGCAAATTATGGAGAATCGGGGTAAAAGATTTGGTTCCTTGTTGCATTGTATTTATGAAAAATTGAGAACTGATAAAAATAAAATACAAAGCGTTTGTGATATTCGTAATCTTTTAGATGTATATTCTGGTTCCATACTATTTACGCAGAATATCCACCAAGATGCTCAGGAACTTCTACTGTATATGCTTACTGTATTAGAAAATGAAGGCATAGAAATTGAAAATCTTGTTGGCCTTTGTTATAAATGGGAACATCATTGTGAAAATTGTATGTTTACATGAGGCACTAACATAGACACTGAAAGATTTATATATTTGACATTACCAGACTGGTAATCAGTGTCTTTCAATAAACTAGTTCCAGCAGCAAATCAAAACATGGAGTGTAGCCAATGCAAATCAAAAATGTTATCAACATTATTTATACAAAGATATGGACAATATAAATTGTAATGATGAAACGTTGTACAGCTGATGGAAGAAAATTGGACACTTTAATAAAACATTTTGTAGCAAGTCAACTATCAATATCAGGAAGGACTTTTGTAGCAGTACCAATAATTTTCCTCATGGTCCTTCCACAACATCTGGACATCACACTGCCTATTTAAAATGTGACAAAGGATGGACATATAGTAATGATGCTCAGTTGGTTTTTAAACAATGTTTGCCTAGCGAATTACCAAATTCCTACCTAAGTTTAGAAACATAATTTGCCTTCTAAGGAATTTATTAATATGTATTAATACGATTACTATTGGGCAATTTCATTACAAAGGATTTCAGTAATACCATTTTGCCTAGAGTAAAGGTGTATCTTTGAATTATGGACTTTTTCTTGCAAATTCTCTCAGCGTATATTTTTAAACAACATTTACAGTGTATATTAATTCAAGTAAGATTTTTTTTAAGGAATGAGCATTTTATATATGTGTTATTTGTATTATATGGTATGTTATTGAGGATGTAGTTTTGAGTTATTTTAAAAAATCTTATTGAATGTTTTTTTTGCCAGCTGATATATGATGAGTACGATTGAAATTACTGTTTCTAGTGAAATTCAATATATTCTGAGAACAGCAAAAAAGGCAAAGAAAATAATTTGTAAAATGTTAAAATTATATTGTGATGGAAAACGTATAATATTATATATTATAACTATTTTTTCTTCTCTTTCACAGATCTTTATTCTAAAATATGAACATTTTAGAAATTAATATTATAAAGAACAAGTAAAAAAAGGTGTAGCATTTTTTTTATTTCTATTACTGTGAAGGTAATTTTAACTAAGTATTAAAATGCACAATGGCCTGTGTTTGCACACAGGTGAAGAAAGGGGAGATGGACAGAGTAGATATGTGTAGAAAGATGCTCTGTGGGCGTTTTGAGTTATAGGATAAAGTTAACATGAACTCTGAGTGTCACTAGCGGCCAACTAACCCACC
Source organism: Lissotriton helveticus (assembly GCF_964261635.1). Lineage (NCBI taxonomy): Eukaryota > Metazoa > Chordata > Amphibia > Caudata > Salamandridae > Lissotriton > Lissotriton helveticus. The sequence goes on along the minus strand of NC_136063.1, from coordinate 2,054,786,246 downwards.
AGATATGTGCAGAAAGTGCCAGAGAGTTGCATTGCAGAGAGGTATAAAATGGGACATGGTTTCAGAGCACCTCTCTGCAACGCACCTGTATGGTATTCAATACAGATACATGGTGGGCTATTAGGGCCCAGGGACTTTCAGGATTAAAAGCGACAAAATTCCTTAACTTAAAACACGTCACAGAGTGTGTTTGCACATGTCACATCAGGGCCCTATCTGTTCCCTTCACTAATCTATAAACATGACCTATCAATTTGCCAAAACCTAAGTAATTATAAATGTATCTTGTTCTCTCTTTGTAGTACTGAAATTACTTATCAGTCATATAGTTAAGGATTGACCTAGCCACTAGCCCTAGTACAAGTCAATTTATTTATGTACTTTGCATGCAGACCTGCAAGAAGTATTAATACAGTCTTCAAAATACCCAATTTATAGCTATGTACTTTTGGAATCTCCCTGTCATAGGATACCGTGTGACCTGAAAAAAAAGATTTGATTGGTTCATAACATTTCTCATTGTACCTATTGAAGGAGTGCAATCATTTCAATCATTCTTCTTTGAGCATCTTTGGAGAGATAACTCTGTGCTTACCTCCTGTCACTCTCATGCAATTTTTCAATCAATGAATTAGCAATATGTTCTTATCGTAACAGTCTGACAATACCTAAGCACTTATGGGGCAAATTTAGAAGCATCCTGTGCCAACAATATGCCACTTTTTGTAACATAGTGATAGCGCAAGACACTCTTTCATATTTACAAGGAGAGGAAAAGGCACTCTGTGTAGCTTTTCTTCCCCATGTAAATATGACCTCATCATACACACCACTTTGCATTGAAGGGGCGTTATATAGGTGCTGCTGCGCGTATTTGCACAGAACTCTCATAGAACAAGACACATCTCCAGATTTATCAGAAATCATAAATCTGCACGTGTGTGTGAATGCTGCACCATTCTCCAATTGGTGTAGCAAGGCACAACAAGGAGAACTGTTTTCATTTCCCCTAATTTTTTCTCTTTCAATATATGCTGCATTGTACAGGAGAAAAATGCCTTCACTAATTGTTTTTGTGCAGGTAGGTGTGTCTTCCTGCACAAAAACGAACTTGTAACAAAACAGATATCCTTGCACCATAGTGCAAGGGTGCCGGTGTCACTTCATGGCTGCAGTTTAAGCGGCAGTGCAGAGGGAAGCATAGACCTGCAACATATATATGTACATATGTTGCATCCCTGTGCTTCGGAAGTAGCACAGCACACTGCAGCTAAAGAGTTTACAGTGTCATGCTGCAGCACTTCCTTATAGTTCTGAACTTATATATACACCATACACCAAAAATGCATTCTTTCAGTCAGTTATGCACTGCACATATATTCATCTAAACTTTCACACACTATTATACAAATATAGCTCTATTTTAAACCATAGTAGTTCGTTCTGAAAATAACTTTTTTTTGTTTTTTTTGTTTTATAATTGTTTTGTTATTTTTTGAACAATTTTTGATTTTTTGGGGGTTTTTTTAAAGAAAAAAAGACAACTTGAGTAACAAAACAATGAATTTAGGGGGGAAAAAAACCTCTAGCATCGATGATTGTCGATTGCCCTGCAAACCAAATCTACAGACTGCTCACCGTAGCAGAGCAATCTATTGCACTTTACACAGGATATTTTCGCCTTTGCAAATTAAGGGCGTATGTCCAGATTTGGGTTTGAAGGAGATGCTCCAGAAGTGCTCGGAACTGCTGGTGGTGGTAGTAGACTCTCCCACAGTCTTCTGCACTCCTCATGTTCCAGGTTTACAGTTTGCAAACATTGTAAATGCTTTAGCATACTTGCTGTCCCACAAGAGTATTTTTTTATTTTTGAGTCTCCACGGGACAGGACAGGTTTGCAAATTTTGCAAGTCACTTTCGTGGCATTTACTTTTTTCTGTCCCTCTGGAAATATGAAACATTTCCAAACGATGGAAGTGTACTTTTGATCACTTGGAGGCTCTTGTACAAATCCCTCTGCATTGGAGTGGTCAGAGTCAGAGGATTCCTGTTGTGCTGAAGCCATTTTTCGGTAATTGAAGAAAAACCAGGTGTGCAATCCAGAAAAAAAGAGGTTATTCTTAGTAAAGCTGTTCCTCCAAAGAAGGTCTAAGAAGAGTGATTGAAGTGGGTGGGGTCCTTCAATAGTTAGAATAGGAAGTGCTACGAACCAATCAAATCTCTTTTTTTCTGGTCATATGGGGTCCGCATAGGGTGCGCACATGCAGCATGCACCCAACGCGACTTCACAAATTTGTATTTAAATGTAATATAGGTTTATTAAAAGTAAAATTATATTATTTTAATGATTACATCAGATAATGTCTTGCCCTAATATTTATATTAAATACATATATATATATATGTTTTTAGACATTAAAAAAGGTCATGGGATTTGCGCACACACTGCGTCAAACATGTATATGACGAGCTTCGCGTAACGTAATATGTGTATGTCGCGATTGTGCCAGGAGTCTCATACCGGTCGCATAGCAATCGCGCAGGGAAATACGTACCCATCGCACAACCCTACACGGATCCTATACAACAATCCTAAAATGTCAGCTAGGTTCCGAGCAGTGATTGAGGAAGGTGCACTTTGGGTGAGCGACACCAAAAATAAATTGGAAAAAAACAATAAAGAAAATAATATATATTAAAAAAATATAAAATACAACAAATAATATTAGAATTTCAATATTTTAAAAGAAATCTTTTTTAATTAATATTAGAAATGTGTAATGTCATTAAAAAATAGGATATCTAAAAATAAATAGAATAAAAATGTAGTAAATCAATATGAAAACAAAAATAACAATTAATACATTTAAAAATTGTCATTGAAAAAACCTTTGAAATTCACTGAAAAAAACATATTTGTCAGGCCTGTTATAGTTAGGAATTAGCATTTCAAAAGACTTTGAAATTCACTTAAAAAATCATAGGTTTCAGACATGTTATAGTTAGGAATTAGCATTTAAAAAACCTTAGAAATTCACTGAAAAAAACATAGGTTTTAGGGGTGTTATAGTTAGCTGGACATTTCACTCTTACAAAACCATTAAAATTCCTCCGTTATAGTTAGTTGTACTAACTATAACTCGCGCACCCGCATTCCACTGCTGATGATGACACATATTACATAATTCATGACATGGTCAGTGACATCACTGATGACAGCTCAAATGACATCACTGATGACATCACTGATGACATCATCCAGTGAATGTGGTTTGGTTCGATATTTAAATGTGTATTATATATATAAAGCAATCTGCATTGAAGAATGAGTGGATATATAAATATCTAGATGGAGGATTTAGTAGCAGTGTGATTGACTTTTTAAGTGACTAATTTAAAGTGTCTCACTAAATATATGGGATAGTGATTAAACTGTGTAAATATCTGTATCACTTTGACTCTCTTGGTCACACACATACCTAAAAACTAATTTGAAGCACGTAAGCCACAGCCATTACAACGTGTGTCCGTCACCACAAAGCCATTATCATGCTTATGCCTCTCTCATGGGTGGTAAATGAATACTAGCTGTAAAAGCATGCGTGGTAAAGCCATATGCGTGCTAATGGCTTCGTGGTGACGATCACGCGTGCTGATGACCGCGTTGTAATGGCTATTTCCCCCCAAAGGACACTGCAGCAAGGGCACTAGGCGGAGGGCCACACAACCCCTCTCATACAATATAGAAATCTGTGGGGAGTGATTGTTTCCATGGTTTGAAGGGCATTTTTGAGGCCCATACACTTAATTTCGTAGGGGGGTAGGTTTGCACGGGAAAATGTCGCAAGAGGTTTGTAAATGTGGTACACATTGTTTTGTTTTACTTTGATTTCTATTCTATGTTGTAGTCCATCCAGAGAAAATATAACTTATTGTACAGTCAGTACTTTTCAACCCTACTCTTGAACATCTTACTATAGTATTCAAATTATAAATATTATTTTTATTGTGGACCGTCAACCCCCCAAAAAAAAGAAGTATGTAGATTTTTTATTAACTTTTATTAAAACAACAATAACTGTAAACGTAACTTAATGATAACAATATAATAAACAAGTAGAAAAATAACTTTAATAAAACATTATAAACAAATTGTGATGTGGACTCCAAAAGACGTACAATAGGTAATCTGCAAAACCAAAAAGAAAATTAGAGTTTAAAATTATGTAGATGTGAGTAAATGAGGTGAAACATTACAAATCCAGTAACTGCAGTCCCGCGTTCAAGTGGTGTCTATATGGAAGTGCCTACTGCGTTACTGACACAAAAGTGGTACAACGGGATTGTAAATATGCCCATTTATTTCTAATGCATTTAATTGGAGGCATTGTATATCTAGGCCGCTGTGCTTACCTTGTATAAACATTGCGGCCATCAGAGTTCACAACTGCAATTGAACTCTGGTTGTATACGTCAAAGTATATTCAATACCTTGCGGACAATTCCTTTGCTGTTGCTAGATATGCCAATATTGCTTCTGAAGAATGTTTGGTGAAGCGAACAAAAGGACATTTGATTAGTCACTGTAAACTGAGTTGCGAAACTCCTGTCAAAAGTGAATTTTAATGTGAGTTCTTAATATTGCGTACCTAGACTGTTGCACCTCATTGTCTCGCAGAGTCTGGAGTTGAGAGTTTTTCTTGAAAAGTTAGACGCAGATTTAGAAGCTCCTTGCGCCACTTTTCCCATGTTAAAAGTGACACAAAAGTGGCACAATAGAGCAGTAGATCTGTTCCTCAGACTGTTGTAACCTATCTGTTGTCACTGCTCTGTGGTAATTATACATTTCTACACAGTCAAGCTGCTGCACACTATCGACTCTCTCCTTTCACAGATAATTTGTTGTTGTTTCGGAAACAAGTTTCTTTGCTCACCTAGTGCCATAGACATGATTAAAAGAGGGTGCTCTACGTCTTGAAGCAGGCTTCACTGTAGCCAAGGGAGTTCACCAATTAAACTTAGGTAAGGTTTTATACTGCACAGTGGAGACAGCAGCGTCCATAACTGTAAAAAAGAAAAAAAAAACGATGTGAGAGACAGTAAGAAAGAGAGAGATAAAAGGACATTAAAACGTGGAAGAGACACAGACGATGGGTGGGGGGCTGAAGCCCCGTTAGCCTAATGGGTATTGCGCGCCTGCTGCATACCACATATTCTCTCCTTTGACAGATAACTTGTTGTTGTTTCAGAAACAAGCTTTACGTTCAACCACATACGATCAATTAGAATAGAGGCCTGGGAAGGCCACGTGAGGCAGTAATAAATATTAAAAGTCACGGGAGGATTAGGAGGGAGAAAATACGAAGAAGCACAAAGCACGTGGTGCACAAAAATAAAGCAAAACAGAGCTGGGAGGGCCACTTGACAAAGTAAAAAAAGAATACTATTATGAATGCACAATATATAACAATACAGGCTAAATGTCATGTTGTCGCTTTAAGTATTTCCCTTAGAATTATCTGTACCCTGTGTTCTGTTGTATCTAGGATTCCTTTCCTAGCATCTGTTGCCAGTTGCTGAGGAAGAAGTCCTGTGTAGGATGTTACCTACCTTGCTCCTGTGCTTCTTTCAATAAACTACACTTTTACTCATTCTTATGCGTGTAGTCAACTTTACAATTTTGGCGACGATCTCTACAAGAAGCACCAGGAAACTCAAGAACCCCTTTCTAATTTTTTTGGGAAGAATTCATCGTTTTCGAAATCTTAAGTAAATGGAAGAAAACTTAAAAAGAATTCTCTCCGTGTGATTATTGAGAACCTTCATTTCAACTTTTGAAGAAATCTACTCGACCTCCACTCGAGTCAAAGATAATCTTTTCAGCGTTCTCAAAGGACTCCTCGTCGTGAGTGAAAGACCTTTTCATTATCCGTTGTGCTCTACCCTTTGCGCATTTCTAAAGCGATTACTACTAAATTTCGCTAGCGCACTTACTCATTCAACTTTAAAAAAAAAAAAAAAAGGGGAAAGGAAGCTTTAAGTAACTGTGCGTATCTGTACATGCATCTTTTAAATCTTAAACAGTTACCTTCAGCGCGCTCCATTCCTCAGGCGCTTCTGGGTTGCTGCTTCTACCACTAGTGACGTCACACGCCTTCACGCTGAAACGCAGCTCCCCATATGATGCGTATTGACGTCCACGCACAGCAGCCATTTTGAATTACCATGACAACGATTTTAGCTTCCTTAACGAGCGTAGAACACGGATTTCAGCGCTGATTTCACTTCTTAACAAAACGTTTGTTTTGCTACCAATTTCAATTGACTTTACATATTGGTTAATTTAACTTTTAACATTTTTATCTCTTTATCGTCAAGTTGAGAATATTTGAAGAGAAGATATTCTACCAGATCTTCATATCGACTTCAAGTAAGCTTATTCCTCACCCTAAAAAAAAAAAAAAAAAATTGGGGGGCTTTCTCAGTTAATTAATTTTAATATTCACGATGTCTTCACAAAACTTTACTATTCAGTCTCCACAACCTTTTTGGCCATCAGGTTTGGAACCATGTATGAAATGGCTTCAATGGAAAGCATATTTTATGAACTTTATTGATACCATTGATGAAGATGGTAAGATGAAACCTGAAAAGAAAAAGAAACTATTTTTACACTCGTTAGGTGCTGGTGGACTCAAAATTTATGAAGAAATGTCTAAAGGTAGCGGTGGTGGTGATTCTAATGTTTTTGATAATATTTTAAAAGACTTTGACAGTCACTTTTCTCCTAAAGTATGTATAGGTATTACTCGCTATAAGTTTTTTCGCAGGAAACAACCACCTGGAGAAAACATTGATGTATATATTGCTGAACTTAATAAAATAGCGGAAGATTGTAAGTTCGACCATCTTCAAGAACAGTTTATAAGAGATCAGGTGGTTATGCACGCCTCAGATCCTTCTATTCAAGACAGACTTTGGATAAATGGCGATTCAGACCTTAAAGATATTTTAGCCATTGTCAGGAAGGCTGAGCTATCAGGCCGTAGTGCAAAAGCTATTAAAAATGAAGAAAAGACTGTTTTTGAACAAAAATCCACCATTGATCAAACTGTTTCAAAAGTTCAAAGCAAATCTAATTATAAACAGAAATTTCAAACGAAGTCTAAACCTACTGATATTAAAAAGAAAGATAATTTAAGATGTTTCCGATGTGGTAGCAGCTCACATTTGGCTAACTATAATCTTTGCCCTGCAATTAAAGAGAAATGCTCGAACTGTGGGTTAATTGGGCATTATTCAAGGGCTTGTAATAGAGTCAAAAGTAAAAAGGTTAAAGTGGTTTATGATTCTTCTTCAGATGAAGAAGATTTATCTGACAAAGTCATGCATTGTTATGTGGATGATAATTGCATTAAAAATGTGATACCCTGTTCAATGGAAGATGATTGCATCCCTAAACCCATTGAAAAAGTTTACATATTTAACATTAATGATTCTTGTAAAAGAAATATTCTAAAAAAAACTATTTGCAATATGCTTATTGGTGGAGTTCCTATTGATATTTACGCTGATTCTGGATCTCCATATACCATCATTAACGAAAATCTCTGGAATTCTGATTTTGCCTGTTATCTTGGAAATGATCTCTATACACCTGATATTTCCCCAGAAGGTTTTTCTGGTGGTAAGATTGACATGATTGGCTTCAAACCTTTGAAATTTAGGTTCAAAGGTAGAGAATCTTTCGGCAATTTATATGTAGCCAAACTTGGACCTTCGGTTCTTGGATGGAGAGACCAGAGGGATTTGGATATTATATTGAATCCAAACAGTCCTGATCCTGTTTTAGTTGTCAATGAAGGGGTGGAGATTGGTGAAGCTATGCTTAAAAAATTTCCAAAAGTCTTTAGTGGCAAAATTGGCAATTTACAGGGATTTTCCCATCACATTGTTGTAAAAGATGATGCTAGTCCTAAAACTTTCAAAGCTAGGAATATTCCTATTTTAGTTCGTAGTGATGTTGAAAAAGAATTAGAAAAACTAGTTAAAGAAGACATTATTGAGCCCATTGAGTCCTCCAATTGGATTTCGCCAGTTGTCATCGCAAGGCGTACCAATGGCAAAATCCGCCTTTGTGTTGATCTTCGTCATTTGAATGAGAATATCGTAATAGATACATTTCCCTTACCTAAAATTTCTGAAATGTTATCGTCAGTTAATGGTGCGCAGTTTTTTTCAACAATACATCTTTATGCTGCATATCATCAGATTTCTCTTGATATGGAGAGTAGACAACTTACAGCGTTTATTACTCCCATGGGGTGTTTCCAATTTAAGAGAATGCCGTTTGGCTTAGCGTCCGCTGCTGCCATTTTCCAACGCATAATGCATCAATTATTTGGAAAACACCCTAAAGTTAAGTTTTTTCAGGACGACATTCTTGTATATGGTGAGGATAAAGAAGAACACAATTCGATCCTTGAAGAGGTGTTAAGAATTCTTGAAGAAAAAGGATTGACCATTGAATTTTCTAAATGCAATTTTGCAGTCAAATCTGAGACTTATCTTGGTCATGTTTTATGTTGTGATGGTATTACTACCAAACCTAAATTGTTGATGCTATAAAAGAGGCCCCCCCTCCGACTAGTAAAGATGACGTTAGATCATTTTTGGGAATGGTAGAATTGTATTCAAAATTCATTAAGAATTTTTCGAGCAAAGTTTTTAATATTAGGCAGCTTTTAAAGAGTAAAATCAGATTTGAATGGTCTGCCTCCTGTGAAAATGAATTCAATAGTATCAAGCTAGACATCATCAATGCTCCTGTTTTATCCCCTTTTGATTTAGATCTTGATTCTATAATCACGGTTGATGCTAGCAACAAAGGCCTGGGCAGTGTTCTTTCTCAGATATATAGTCGTGGAAAAGAACGGATTGTTGCATTCGCCTCAAGAGCACTTTCTGTTCCCGAGAGCAAGTTCTCCGTTATAGAGAAGGAAACTCTAGCAGTAGTCTGGGCTCTTGAACATTTTCGTAGTTTTGTTTGGGGAAAGAAATGTGTAGTTAGATCTGATCACAAACCTCTCACCAAACTCCTTACTACTGAAGGTCTTTATAGTGCTACAGCTAGAATAGCTAGAATGTCTATGCGTTTACAGGATTTTATCATTAAGATTGAATACTTTCCTGGGAAAAGCAACGTTATCGCTGATTTTCTTTCCCGCATGCCTACTGACTTACAAGAGTGTGAAATGAATGAATGGGACTCCTTCCACATTGCCCTTATTCTTGATTCTAATCCTTTCTGTTTTGAGAAAAAGATATGGAGTGAAGAATATTTGAAGGACAAGATTTTAATCTCTGTTGTTTCATTCATTCGAGAAGGATGGACAGAGAAGAAAAAATTGTTACCTGATTTTAAACCCTTTTGGGAAGTTAGAAATTAACTTACTGTTTGTGAGGATACTATTTTTCGGGGTGAAAGGGCTGTTCCTCCCTCATCCTTAAGGAATAAAATAATTGAGTTATGTCACAAAGACCAATGTGGCATTGTTAAGACTAAACAAAATGTCAAACAATGGTATTGGTGGCCAGGAGTTGATGTACTTACTGAAAGAATCGTACGAGAGTGTGTTACATGCTCTAATTCAGATAAGGTACTCAATTCTCTTAAACCTGACATGTGTGAACCTTTAATACCGGAAGATCCCTGGCATACTGTTGCAATGGATATAATGGGGCCTATAGGAGATAGTCATACATTTATAATTTCTATAATTGATGTTTTTTCTAGGTGGCCCTGTATTACTATTGTTGATAAAGTTGACTCCTCATTTGTTTTAAATTTTATTGATAAAGTTTTTATTGAAGAAGGTCTACCTAACCAAATCATTAGCGATAATGGTGTTCAATTTACATCCAAATTAACTCAATCTTATTTTGACAAAGTTGGTATTGTCCATAAAACTACCTCTCTATATCACCCCAGTGGTAATGGACTATGTGAAAGATTCAACAGAGTTCTGAAGAATGCCATTCAAATTGCTAATAAAAAAAATGAGGATTGGGAAACTTCTGTTTTTAAAGCTATTTGGTCTTATAGAACCAACATTCATGATGCTTTAAAAATGTCACCTTTTGAAGTCATGAGAGGTTGTGTTGCAAGAACCAAATGTAATCCCAATTGGTTACATAAGAAATCTTGTTTAGATATATGTATGAGTAAAGTCAGAACCAATGTTATTGATAAACATCTTGAGTATAAAAAACACTTCGATAGTAAAAGTCGTACTAGCACTGTGAATGTTGATGTTGGAATGTGGGTTAAAGTCAGGAAACCTTGGAAAGTTCGCAAGGGTGATTCCTAATTTTCTGAACCTCTAATGATCAAGAAAGTCTTACGGAATGCAGTTCTTTTAAGCGATGGTAAAGTGTGGAATCTTAAAAGAATTGCTATTTACAGAGGGAAGAAAAATTCGAAGGAAAGTCCCAGTGTTCCTTCTCATTTTTCAAACAATGTACCTGTTTCTCATTCTATTCATGATGAGGATCATGGTGGTTTTACTGTAACAGATAACCTTCCCATTTCTGACATATGTTCCAGTTCTCCTGAAGTTGCAAGTGACATTGATGTTATTGATTCTTCTACCAACATTTCTGATATGTGTACTTCACATGATGTTATCCCATCTAATCAAGTTTCTAATTTTACTTCCATTGAAGAATCCAATTGTAACAATGATACAGTTGTGAGCCAGAAACGTATTTCTTCCAAACCAAAGTGGTTGCAAGATTTTGTTTAAGTATTTGTTTTTATTTATAAAGGGGAAGATGTGTCATGTTGTCCCTTTAAGTATTTCCCTTAGAATTATCTGTACCCTGTGTTCTGTTGTATCTAGGATTCCTTTCCTAGCATCTGTTGCCAGTTGCTGAGGAAGAAGTCCTGTGTAGGATGTTACCTACCTTGCTCCTGTGCTTCTTTCAATAAACTACACTTTTACTCATTCTTATGCGTGTAGTCAACTTTACACTAAATCACGTGACACAGTTCAAAAATACGACACAGAAATTCATGCACGCACAATTTATTTAAAAAAAGGCCTAGGAGGGCCACGTGACGCAGTTGGAAATATTCCGATCACCAATATACGATCACTAAGAATAGAGGCCTGGGAAGGCCATGTGAGGCAGCAATAAATATTAAAAGTCACAGGAGGATTAGGAGGGAGCAAATACGATGAAGCACAAAGCATGTGGTGCACAAAAATAAAGCAAAAAAGAGCTGGGAGGGCCACGTGACGCAGTAAGAAAAAAATACTATCATGCAGGTACAATTTACAGCAGAGACTGATGTTGTGATGGCTTCTCCTACCTTTGCTTCTGACTAAGTATGGGCGCAAAATCAGCTCCGCTTGTGAAAATTGTGAATTTTTGGCAATTTCGCGATCCGCGAATCTCGCGGAATTGGCGAAAAATTTTTGAGCCGGCGGATTTTTTTTTTGGGCCCACAGGAAGCGCAGTTAAGGCAGGTGCTCGAGTTGAAGCTAACTTTGTAACCATTTTAGAATGGCGCCGGCAAGCTGCCAGAGTGCTTGCTGGCGCCATTCTAAAATGGTTACAAAGTTAGCTTCAACTCGGGCACTTGCCTTTACTATGTAAGTGCTTCCTGTGGGCCAAAAATTAAACCTCAACAGGAAGCACTTACAGATATAAATAAAGCAGGTGCCCGAGTTGAAGCTCAAATTCAGTAACGTTTTAATCAGCTCAAAACATTAGTGAGCACAATCGAGGCTGGGCAAGTGTGCTTTAACCCCATATCTGCCGTCGAAAATTAGCTGTAATACCCGAGGGAGGTCTTTGCATCCATGAGTTTCTCAAGCGCAATCCCCGTGTAGTTCCTATGACCAGGAGAATGCTTTCTCCTCACCTGCTGCCCTGCTCGCTCTCTGACATTTTATACACGAGGCATGTTGACACACATTGAAGCCCCGCACCACACACTAGCGGTATCTTTCCGTGAATTCGCAGACTTTATTGCGTTTTTGTGCAAATTCGCGGACCGCAGATCTGCAAAAATTGCCCATACTTAGTTCTGTCGTCTCTTGTCTTGTCTTCAAAGGCTGGGGCTTTGGCTAGGCCTGGGGTGGGCTCGGCGTGGGTGACACCACCACGGCGCCTATGGTGGTCTGGCTGGGCGGCAACAGCAGTGACACCACGTTGAGTGTCATGAGTCCTCCTCCGCTCGAGCAAACAGTTCGTAGTACAATCGACTACGACAGTCTGTCTGTCACCGTAGCACAGGCAGGCAAAAGAGAGCGTGCTCACGTCAGTGCCCGCATTATATGGGAACCGCGGGGGCTGACCAAACCAAGCCCAGGTCCGTGATTGGTAGCGTTTTCGTGCTCTACAAGAATGACGGCCCTGAGGAACCTCCCATTGGCTAATGTATTGGCTTCCAGGCTTAGTAGTAGCAAGAAAGCTAGGTGGTGACATCTGGGGAGTGTGGGCGGGCGTGCACCACGCATGTGCAAGTGTGAGTGTGTGCACCAACAATTAATAACAGAGAGGGACGGGGGCGGAGTTATCATGTGCGCAGAGGCAGGCCCAGAATCGGATTTCCAATGAGTGACCACTTGTAACCATTCTCGTAGCGCGCCCTGTGCTCTGATTTGACACTGAGAGGGTGATCGCACCATACTTTGCACTGCTAATCATACTCAGCGCGTACCCACGTATACGCTATGAATACGCTTTGACGTTGCGCGTCGCATCAAAGCTTCCATGTGACGTCATGTACGGCACCCTGCACGTGAAAGGCGCAAAAGTTTTCAATTGTTTAAAAACATATATTTATGTATTTAATGTACATACTAAGGGAAGACATTATCTGGGATAATTATGAAAATAGTTTTTTTAAACTTTTAACAATCGTATATTTTTTTATAAGCAATTACACAAATTGCGGTAGAACGTCATGCGTACTCACATCGTAAGCCCACCGTAAGCGTACGCAAAGCCATTTGACTTTAAAAGAAGAGATTTGATTGGTTCATAACACTTCCTATTCCAACTGTTGAAAGTTCCATCCCATTTTATTCATTCTACTTTGACTTTCTAAGAAGAAGCATCTTTTCTGAGAATCCTGTCAAATAGAAGGAAGATCACCATAATAACATCAATGGACTCATCTTCCAGCCATTCTTCAGAGGGAAATTTCATTCCTGAAGAACCTCCAAAGAAGAAGAAAGAAGCTCTAATTTGGAAGTTTTTTACTTTTCCTGAAGGGGAAAAAAAGGTTAATGCTCCAAAAGTAACCTGTAAAATTTGCCCAACAACTCTTTCAAGGGATGATCCATCTAAAAAATACTCCTTTGGCACAGCAAATATGGTGCGACACGTGAAGAACTTGCACCCCAACAACTTTGCTCGAGCTGCAACACGAAGGTTGCAGGACAACCCACCTGCTACTGCACCAAGCACATCAATTGCTGCAGCAGCATTTTCAACAAGCAGTCCACACCCACAAATTGATCCTGATTTTGGTGAAGTTAAAATTCTATGCATTTATTGCGATACAATTTGGTGTTATGGGGAACAGTCTGTCGACCTGATAAAACGCAGGAAGCAGGAACATCGTTGTCCTCGACATTAGTTTTTTTTTTCATTCTTTTGTTCCTGTTGGACACTTTTTGTGTTCCAGTTCCTTTTTTAAAAAAACTTGTTGAAAAAACACAAAAAATTGAAAACTAAAAACACAGAAAAAACAGTTCTTTTTAGAACTACCTTCAGTGGTCAAAGAAAGAACTATATTTCTATGTTAGTGTATAAAAGTTTCTCAGAAGGAATGTGTAGTTCATAAATGAATGAATGAATACATTAATAGTGTATGGTGAATTTGAAAGTGCAGAACTATAAGGAACTGCTACAGCATAAATCTATAAGCAGTTTACCTATAGTATACTGTAGTACCTTCGAAGCTCTTGAATGTAACATATGCGCATAAATATGTTACAAGTCTATGCTTCAATTTTCACTGCTGGTGAAACTGCCTGGATGAATTTCTATGTGTTAGAGGTGGATTTACAACCCCCTTGTGCCTCTTTAAACACAGACGTTGCGTCACTTTTGTGATGCACTGGTGGTGCGAAAGATGTGCCATGGTGTGTAGTATTTACAATGTGACACATCTGGAAGGTGCATCACATTATAAAGCTCTGCGCCAGAAGGAGGTGATATCACAGTACACAATAACTGCCATATCACTGGGGATGTTCTTTGGAAAAGAGAACTGTAGCAAACAAACTATTTCTCATCTGCCATTTCCTATGGGGCAAAACTCTATATCAATGAAGTGCAATTAATAATATGAAAGAACAACAATAAATAAAAAAGATTATAACAAAATTATAACAAAAATTCTTTTTATTTCTATTTTCATTTTATCTTTATCCTGTTTTTCTGATGTATAATTAGTTCAGATTTTTCTTATCATTTTCAATAAATATATTCAATAACATTCATAAAGCAAGAAAGACAAAAAGAAAAAACACAAAAACATCAAATGACTAGTTGGTTTAAAGGACTATCGAAGTTGCCAATGCTCTGGGTTGGAACACTACGCGCGTTTCGGCCACTGCCTTCATCAGGTAGACCGTCATTTGCAATAAAACACTTTTAACAACATTTCGATAATATAGTGAAAGGATATTATTCAAAAATTCCACGATAATGCATGACATACATAGGGCAAGGAGGGTATCTGCATTGATCGTCACAGATTCCCTTGTTCTTGAACTTATAAGATTGTAATAATGGCCAATAAATTTCGTAATTTCAATATAACCACTGAAACGCTGTATTCTTTCTCTCAATATAGTATAGGGTATCCTCAAACGATATCAATGTATCTTATTAGCGTTGTTCAGAGTAAAGGCGTGTCTGTGTCTATATCCAGCTGACTGGCGGTGTCACAGTTGATTGCAGATTGACTAACCTTAATAACCAGATACAGCAGGAGCGATATAGTAGATGATTTCACTCCTCCCTAGGGGCGGCACCCAAAGTGAGTTCATATATATATACAACTCTCCTATGAGGACCCCACCCAGGGAAGGGGAAAAGTGGAGAAATAAAACATAAAGGACTGGCAGCCAGAAACCATCTACAAATGCTCGGCGACAGGAGAGATATCATACGTTAAGTCTGCATTCGGGTTCCTGCATAAGAATACAAAGAACACACATAAATACACTCCGGTATGATATATGCAGTTACGTAAGTAAATGGATAGGAGAATAACTTACTGCAATATGCTGCCACAATCTCCCATAGAAAAGATTTCAGAGTAAAAAGGCAAAAAATAAAGTAAAAAGACAAAAGAAACACAAGCTCTCTCCAAGAGTCCTTGAAACTCGGTGTAAGTCTTATCAAAGAAAGATGAAGCTACTTAGCTCAAAACATGACGTTACTTCCGCCTGTTTTATGTGTCCCAAAGCCTCGAGGACTTGTCTGGAAACAATACGTCTTGAATTCCAAACGACAGGTACAGTACTTAATCCGAGCCTCTCAACAGCTCTAGGGTTTCATACAGATTCAAACAAAATCAAAGTTCCACCACCTCCAAAGACTGGCTGTCTTCGTTTCTCACTAATGCCAGGGCACTTCCCCAGCGAGACGCTGTTGCAGAAGGGGCGCTTCAACTGTTCACACAAGCACTTCCAGAGCTCTCCCTCGCTGAATAAACAGCACTGCTCGTCAGCGCAGCTCCTGAGGTCAATAGGGGTCAATTCCGCCAACACGGACAGTACTTCACAGAGTTCTCACGCGCTGAACCTCAGCGCGACTCCCAAGCTTCTCTGCTATCAAAAAGGGCTCCAGAATCCTCGTTCTCCGGTAACACAGATTCAGGTAGGCAATCAGGTGACAAGCACCGAGCTCAGCCTTCAGAGAATGGATATAGGGAACAGAAAGGAAGGAAGAGCGAAGGACACAAACAACAGACTACAGAGCAGGCATTCTAGGAGATGTAGTCTTCACCTAAGAGCGCCTAAATTGTGACAGGCGGCATCCCGACGATTACGTTATCTTATTATTTATCTTCTTATATTTGAGGAGCTTTAATGAGGTATTTTAAGAAGTCTTCTACATGTTTAGAAACAGCCATCCTGATGCAAAGATGCCATTATCTTGAATATGGAATTCTAGGTAAAATCGAGACGTGTCGATGTAGCCGGGATTCAGGACACTGCACAAGCTGCCAGCCGCATTCGGGTAGAGAAACGGATATCTCTGGGGATGTACCACTTATTGTACATCTGCTGATTAGTGTTTTAATGTAGTGAATGGATTCTTTTAGAACAGTGTATAGATAAGCACATAGTGCTGTATGGTCACTTCAATACTGAAACAGAAGTGTGATAGTGTTTACTGGAAGTGTAAGGATACAGATTGGGGAATTGAAGATATAAAAGACAAGTTTTTTGGCGCATAGAACACTACATGCATAGTCTATAGGGGTTTTCTCAGGAACTACTGAATGTATTTACACCATTTAACAAAAAGCACAATCTGCTAACTGAACTCTCTGCCAAATTTGGTGTAATTCCGTTACCGTACGCAAATGGTACGATTACCAAAAAAAAACTATGAAAAAGGAATTATATAGAATTCAATTTTAAAATATTGAAAAAAAATAATTATTCAAAAAAATATTTTGCAATTGAGTTTTCTTTTTATTCTACAATAAGAATATGAAATATAATTTAAAAAATAAAATAAATATAAATATTTATATTAAAAATGTAAGAAATTAGTATAAAAAGAAAGAAATATAATAATTAATACATTTAAAACTTATCATTTCCAAAACCTTTGAAATTCATTGAAAAAACCATAGGTTTCACACATGTTATAGTTAGGAATTAGCATTTTAAAAACCTTGCAAATTCACTGAAAAAACCATAGGTTTCGCACCCGTTATAGTTAGGAATTAGCATTTAAAAAACCTTGCAAATTCATTGAAAAAACCATAGGTTTCACTCATGTTATAGCTAGCTGGACATTTCACTCTTACAAAACCTTTGAATTTCCCCCGTTATAGTTAGTTCAGCTAACTATAACTCGCGTGCCCGCAATGCACTGCTGATAACGTCACATATTACATCACTCATGACATGGTCAGTGACATCACTCATGACATCACTCATGACATCTCAAATGACATCCCCGATAACATCACTGATGACATCATCCTTGTGACAGAGTGGCAGACCTCCTCTCAGCGTAATATAACCTTTGATACACACATTCAAAAATTATCGAAAAAATGGAGATACCAATATCAGCTGCAACAACCTATTCAGTAATTCCAACATCTACATACACATCCACTCATTCACCAACAGTTCTATATAGTCACTCATACATGTACTCACTCATCATATGTACTCAAACACCTATACATCCTGTTACACACTGATACTCATCCATAGAGTTACTTACACACATACTCACACATACAAATAAACTATCAAACATCCATTTACTCGCATATACAGCTATACACACACCACTACACTTACTTCTACAGAAACGTACACATACTTACTCTCTTAAACAATCACTTATAGAAACACATACTTATTTATACAGGAACTCTTCCAAACTCTCACTCTCACATATACTCACTTATATACATCAATACGCACATATACTAGTTTAAAACATATGTAGTTACTCATAAAGACACTATTGAGACAGACATTCCCTCACTAACACACCCATACACACACTCATCCACCCATACAGTCCTGCACACATGCTGTCTTCAAAACACATACAAACAGTGAGTCAGTCATTCATGCATCTATGTGCTGAGTAATATTCCCCACTGAACCATACAGATACTCATACTGATACTCAAAAAAACAACTAATAACCCATATACACACTCATGTAGCTACTCACCAACCAATGTGGCCACTTATACACACAGTGAGACATTGATACAGATATTTACATATTTAAACATTACTCATTAATACATGTATTCACTAAGATACACTTAATATGCCAGTTATACAATCAATTTTACAAAAAAACATCCATTTAGACACTTATTTACCCATTTATTCTTCCATCGACCTTTAGATGTACATATATAAAAATATTTATTTTTCAGAAAGACACACATTCACTGGATGATGTCATCAGTGATGTCATTTGAAATGTCATCAGTGATGTCATGAGTGATGTCACTGACCATGCCATAACCTAAGACACACAGTTAGAACAGTGCACTTGCTCACCACTCGAGCTGCCTTATAAAATGCTTTCTTTTCCAGGCCACCAATTCATTTCATTTATTACCTCCGGAGTGCACGCTGTAAATAAAATCTAGTTTTCATCAGCTCCCCTCAGATTATCTTTCTCCCATTCCCCCTTTCTTCTCCATTGTGCCCTCATATCAACTCTCACTTCCAGTTTAGGGACTAAATAGGTGATTGAGGTGAGGGGACAAGGGGCAAATGTGTGTTAGCAGGGTTCTCACTGTTCTGAGGTACAGCCAGGTTACCGAATCGAAAATTGGAATTCATACATGCCAAAATGCATTTTTGCGGGCGCAAATGGCCCAACCGTGCCGTTAGAGGCCACAAAAACGCATGATACATATGGCCCTATATTTCTTAAATGGATAAATGTGCCTTTTGTGATGTTTTCCCATGTTACCGATTTGTGTGGTACATTTTGCATGTTGTTGCTTTGATAATGTGTTAACCTAAATCTTAAAAAATTAAAACCTTATTTTTTTCACATTTTCAGTTAATGGTTATTTAGAATTCTGCCTCTGTCAATCTCAATTATGCCATTTGCTCAGGTTAGCCCTTAATATTTTGATTGAAAAGAACATGTCATTTCCTATTGAATTCAGTTTCACACAAATAATCCCTATGTGAAAATATGCAATTAATTATTTGAAAGACGATAACACGTTCTTTAAAGTGTGAGATATACTGGCTACATAGAGAATTTGGCACATCTCTTATTAACTCCTTGCAAGTATTTTACGATTACTGTCAAACGATTTTAATGTACAGGCATTGTTATGTCTTTTTATTTACTCATTGGTCTAATTAGGAAAGAACATAGGTAATAATGATATTGTCTGCCAACGAAAGCCAACACTCTTCCAGATGCTAAGTATTAAATCATTTTTAGAGGGATTATATTTATATTTTTGACATTCAGCAGTCATCTTGCTTTGCACAGTACTCGGTTGTATACGACAAAATTGCAGCATATAAACCAGCTGCTAATATCAAATCTGATTGTCAGAAATTGCGAAATGATATATTTTGTCTGAATTGACTCAGAGCTGTCCTGTAGTTTGTCCATGGGTCTTCGGGGATCTGGTGACACTTCCTTTAGAATTGCTGGAGTTAAAAAATGTAAATCAACTACTTTAAATAAAAACTGTTATCCAAATTGTGCAACCTAGAAGTTTACAAAGTGTTGGACCGAAGTCCTAAACGTTTTGTATTCAGTTATTCTTTTAGAATGTATGTCTCACTCAAGAAGTATAGAAGGAAACTGTGATTAATCCTAGGAGTATTGCATGTTTACTTCTGGAATGCAGAAGTAAACCCAGAGTAGTTAGTACAAAAGAATTGTCACCTATTCATAGCAAATTCATTGTGAATCCGGCATTTTTGTCTGTATTTTCACATTAAGTAACAGATGTCTTTACAATGACAACCAGGGCTTGCAGTGGGGCGGGTCCCTCTTGGTCTCAGACTGAGGAGAAGCAGCAGTCACTTTGCGCTGAAGATGGGGGAGAAATTAGCACTCAAACAGACCGGGTACAACCAGTTGGAAGCCAGGCACTGTTTTTATTATGACTGGTTCTTGGAGGTAAATACATTTTAAAAAAGGATTCAAATTTCTCTTACGTTTGCTATAGAATCTGATAAACTGGTGTATATTGGACAGAAAAAGTGTATATTGCACTCCAAGGGGCTTATTTACAAGCCCCTTGCGCCACACTTACGTCACTTTTCCCATGTTAAAAATGACGCAAACGTGGTGCAAGGGGCTTGTAAATATGCCCCCAAGTTTCTGAGTTCAAAGTGATGATCTTTAGGGCTGGGCTGGTCTTGACTCCTGTGTTCCTATCTTGTGCTTTACCTAATTAAAATCTTCAGTTCTCACCCAGTGACTTGCTCTCGTCATCCAAGGTTGACCTTAACAAGGGGGTTTGTGCAGGGTTACACAGTGCAAGGTAGAGGGTGTTAGAAAGGGCATAAAAGATAAACTCAGTTTTATGCCCCGTCAAACCTTTCCAACATTCATAATAAATACGATTTTTGAAATGCCTCAACTCCTTTCCCCCCATCCAATCACCAGCAAGTGCTCCTGAGCAGAGACCCTGCTGCTATGAAATATTAGGCGCGCACCGTGATTGCCGTGAAATTCATGGAATGTAAATACAGCTGCAGCATTACAGCAACATGCATCTTTGTCAACAAAACAATGAGTAATAGCTCGACAACATTGCGCATTATTGCTCTACAAATCCTGCCCCTGCATTAAACCGATAACATTGCCCCATATATCTTTGGCAAAAAGTAATAATCCTTGTTTTGAAATGCTATTTCCGTAGCATCTTCTTGGGCAGATAACTTTGTACACAAACTCATTTTTCATTTCCACAGCATTGTTTCCCCTCTGAAGACAGGATATAAACTGATTTTCTGGGTCCATTCAGGAGATGCGCTGTAGCAGAAAGCTTATTGTTACAAAACACGCTTCCCAGCTGCAAGCCTCTATGAATAGATGGTTAAGGGTGTTAAATTTCAGAAACGGTCATCCGAAATGCAGACTATCACTCTACAACGCCTACTTCAGCAGTTTATTTTGTAATATCAGTCAAATGATGCAGCTATTTTTCAAAGCATAATTCAGTACGTGCGGCGCTCCACATCCTTGGCTGCTTGCAGCAGCTTGTTAAGCTAATTAGCTAATTAAGAATATATTTTTCACAACATCCATTTAACTACAAGACTTAAAGGGATTTGTTTCCCCGTGGAATTGGTCTATAATGGCAGAATGCATTGCAAATGAATGGCTGAGATGCGCACTGAATTCCCTGACAACCACTGAGTGTTTTGGACATTGATTTACTTAGAAAAATAAACCATTGCGGTATTTTCCGGGACCATTTGCATTCTCTTTCTGTTTGAACATTGTTCAAAGGGATTTAATGAAAATTAAGAGTACTAAAACCAAGAGTGCAATGCCTATGACACCAAAAGAAACCAACCATAACTACAAATGTTCTATTACTTACCGGTAATCTTCATTACTCCAGGTCCCGTTGTCCTCGTCCCATTCATTTACATATTGGAGATAACCATCTCCTGACAGAAAAAAAGAGCAGTGGCATGCCGGGACCCTAATACTCCCCCTCCCACCAGGAGTACCTAAGCAGCACTTACCCAGCATCCCGTCTGAACAACCAACCCCAGACAAAAAGGCCGGCCGCCCGGGAGGGAGGGAGGGGCGCATGATTGAAGATTACCGGTAAGTAAAAGAACATCACCCCTAGGTCCCTTATGTCCTTGTCCCATTCATTTACATATTGGAGAATACCAAAGAAGAAATAACTGCCTTCCGCACCCACAAGCACATCCAGGAAACTACAACAAAAGCAGCAACCCAAGGGAGCACCGAGAAGCAGGAAACTGGAAACACAAGAAATAACCAGCCCCCAACCCAGTATATTACAGTAGGGCCAAAACAAGGACCGGAGACAACCCAAAAAACAGAAGGCATGGACCCCAACAAGGAGGCTGCCAACCAGGTAAACCAGAGACAGGGCAACCGGAACCAATACCCAAGCAACCCACCGGAAAAGGCCGCCTAGCCCAGAACCAATGGGAAGGCACACAGGACACAACAGCCACAAAGACATAGAGCAAACAGAGACCGCCCTGAAGAAGAGGAGGCCAAATAAAACCCACCGGAAAGGAGGCCACCAGCCAAAACAGGAAGGCCACCAAACCCAGAACAGCAGGGAAGAGGAGGCCAACCCAAAGACCACAGGCCAGAGACGCCCCCAGAAAGAATCAGCCGATAGCCGACCAGCAAGGAGAGGCCAACAAGCCCGGAAACCAAGAACGAACAAGCCCAACAAGGGCGGGGACAGAGCCATCGGGCACAACCCCCAGAAAACCCCCAACCCCAAAAGAGAGGGAGAACAGGGCAGGAATGAAGGCCAGAGCAACCGGGAACACCCAGCAGCCCAAAACCAGGAAACAACCAGGCAGGAACCCACCGAACCACAAAGGGCAGACAAAAACAGGTGCCAACACGGCAGAGAACCGCACAGCAACCCACACCCAGGCCAAGCACGCAGCAAGGACAGAAGCAGCCAATAAAAGAAATGGCCCCAGGGCTCACAGCACCCAGACCAAAAGGCCACAAGGCCCAACCCCAGCAACACCGGAGAGGAGCCAAGAAAAAAGCACAAACCAGGGCAACAAACTCCAAAAGAAGCCAGGACCAGGGCCATGCAATCCGACGATGCACGAGGACACGCAGGCGCAACAAAATCCCGGAAGGAGCCCACGCAGCGCCAAGGCCACAGCAAAGGATAGGGAGGAACATAGAACCCCAGCACACCACCACCGGACCACACAAAAGGCCAGAAAAAGAAACAGAGGAAACCGCCAAAGCGGAAGCCACAAAGAAGGCAGAGGGCCAAGCAGCAGGCAAACCCCAGACAACCCGCAGCCAGGAGGGAGGACCCCACAGGGGCAAGAGCACCACAGAACCGCACCCCAACCAGAGAGGGGCGGGACGGCAGCGACCCAAAGAGTGAAGTCCCTCAGCGGAAAAAGAAAACACCCACCATGCAGACTACTGGAGAGGAGCAGAGAAGCGGAGCCGGGGATGAGGAAGAGGCAGTAGCGGGCCACACAAAGCAAGCCACCCGACCGAGGGCCACCAGCAACCAGGGAAAAAAAATACGACCACCTCCCCAGACCACACACTTCAGGCCGAGGGTGGAGCCCGGAGCAACCACAGACACAGAGGAGCACAGCCCCAACCAACGGCGCACCCGAACCAGGAAAGCAGCCCGGAGCAGCGCGAGGGAAAGAACCAGCAGCATGTGAACCAAGACGGAGGAGAAGAGCAGCCCCAAAAGGGTGCTCCTGAGAGGAGCGGCGGGAGCAGTACAACCACCCACAGGAGCACAGCCCCTATCAAGGCTCAACCTACCAGGGCAGCAGACACCGAAGTCTGGAGACCACAGAAAGCCCCCCACGAGGAGCAGAGCAGCCCCAGCAGGAAGCACCCCAAGCGGAGCCGGCCGAAGGCACAGAAAACCAATGCCAGGCCTCATCCCGGAAATCCAGGGACAAAACATGCAGCCGAGGGGCAAGGCGGCAAGGCGGCAACCACACCCTGAACAAACCAGCAGAGGCAGCAGCCAGAAGGTGTGCCCCACAGCCTTAGGCTCAAACCCCAACAGCAGGAGAAGGACCCAGACCACAGCAGGCAATCTTGCAGAATGTGTCGCAAGGAGCCATACATCCCAACACCACCAGAGCAGGGCAGATCAAGGGAAGAGCAAATCAACAGCACAGCGCCAGCACACAGGGAAGCCAGGAGCGCCGACAAGGATGTAGCTCAGAGGCAGAGCGCATGCATCAGATGCATGAGGTCCCGGGTTCAAACCCCAGCATCCCCAGGAGCCTCCACAGCCCAACAACCTGAAGAGAAAGAAAGAACAGCTGCAGCAGCAGGGGCACCATGTAGAGACAGCCACTTGTATTCTAGGACAAAAAAGGAAAACGTGCATCGTAGGCAGACTTACAAAGCCCATACAAAACCTGCCAACACACCGGCAGGAAGCAATGAGCGACAACCCAGACTGCCGACAACTCCAAGCAGAAGAGGGGGCCACCAAACAACAAGGCCCCCACCGCCAGCTGCAGTCAAATACACCAACAGCGCAGAAGCACCGTAGCGCACATGGGGCAGGAAATAGAAGCAAAACAGGCAGGGAAAACAGAAACCTGCAAGCAGCACTCACCAGGAGCGGGGACCAAAACTGGAAATAAGGCCCCCACGCCAATCAACCATCAGGAGAAAAACTGAGGAAGAAGAGAAACACCGCACCATCCAGGAAGCCGCCGCCAGACACCAAAGGCAGAAGAGCTCCAGCAGGAGCTAGGGGGAAACAGGAAACCAGCTCAAAATCCACTCGGCCAAGCCCCAGTAAGACAGGTCTACAGTAATCCAGAAGGACCCGGGAAGCCGGCTCACCAGCCGCAAAGGGCCGCCAGAAACCAGACACATAGGAACCAAAGAGCCGGCCGAGAAACCAAGTCTCCCAGCAAGCCTAGCAGGCCGGGAGGCAAGGAACCAGATACCCCAACCACACAGCCAGGCAGCCGGATGGGGTAAAACAGGAACAGAAGCCACTCAAGCCCAGCAGGAGCAGTACCAGCATCCACACTCAAGTCTGTCGACAGACAGAAAAAAGATCCAACGGGATGCTGGGTAAGTGCTGCTTATGTTCTCCCGGTGGGAAGGGCAGTATTAGGGTCCCAGCATGCCTCTGCTCTTTTTTTCTGTCGGGAGATGGTTATCTCCAATATGTAAATGAATGGGACGAGGACAACGGGACCTGGGCGTAATTGTTTTATTATCAATAACCACAAACCAAAAATAAAAAACACATAGACCACGGAAATACACCTTATTTCTATTTCGTAGTTTTTCTGTGAGCACTTCTTAAGTTTTTCGGCTGTTGGGAAAAACATTGAACATCCTCTTCCTGCCACTCCATCAAAAACCTTTCCACTGTCCTTCCCCTTATTAGGGATGAGCCTGCGGGAGCATGCACTAGCATATGTGTCTCACTTGCGAGACACTGTTGTATACATAAAAGGGCTTGGAGTTCGCCCACTGCTTCCATTTTTTGGCTTGCGTGTCACTCTTCTTTACAGCCTCATAATTCATCAAGGCAGGCCGAACATCATTTCTGTTCCACTCTGTGAAGCAGGGGCCAGGCACTGGTTGATTACCCTTAATCAATGCCCGCCTGCTGCTCCCGACATGATTGAGGTACTATTTTGTTCTGTTTAATTTTTAGTCCCCTGCATGTGTGCATGACAAAAACATGCCCAGTAGGACAAACAAAATACCAAAGATTTGTTTTGTATAGTTAAGTTTCTTTTACTGTTCTACATCTTCTTGACTAGAATTATCTTATTGGAGACATAATTCCTGTTAGATTTCAGTGCATAAAAGTATGACCTCACCACCCCATTTATTGTTCTCGTTCCTGATCTATCAGACATTGGCTGCCTTGTGCAATCAGGACTGGAATCTGCATGACAGCTGGCTTCCCAAGGGTGAGGGGAATCATCTGAGTCTGGACCTCTTGCTGGGGAATGTTTTGTACCTGTTCTGAAGAGCCCAGAATCCTGCCACCTGCTGAGAGAGAAAAGAAGCTTGCCCACCCTGAAGTACGAATGTCTGTGTGATGTAGTGCACACAAAAGAGATGGTCTCTGGAGAGTTATTGGATTACCCTCCTGTTGGTGGGCCCCCAGTGTCTCCAAGCTGGTTCCTATTGGAAATCAGCCAAGTCTGTGATTGGGTATCAAACCTGCCCTGCACAGGGCTGCAACTGTCAGCAGAAGGGAGTCAGACTGTGAATTGCAGTGTCTGCTCATTTTCATTTGCCTGGGTATGGCCACTACAGCTGAACATCGCAATAAGCCAATGCAATGTCTCAACTGCCCATTATTGTGACTGGTCGGTGCACAGCTGTAACGGCCCAATGTTCTGATCAGTCTCTGCAAGGCCCAGCAGCCCAGCTTTGAGATTGACCTGGGTGCAGCTACAACTGCCCAAAGATATCAGACTGTGCTGGAGCTGCAACTACCCAATATACAAAGCACATGCAGTGCTGTATCTGCTGTGTTGCCTGCTGTAATTTTAAAATTCAGCCCTGCTTTGCAAGCTGCCTTTAAATTGACATTATATGCAAATTTGACTTTGGATTTAAAGGTATTTCCAAAGTCAATAAGGATGTTACACATAAGTTGCAGCGAGTCCAAAACTCTGCTGCCATATTACTTTGCCGAGCTTCTAAAACCGCTTCGGCCTCCAGGCTGCTGGGGAGCCTCCAATCGCTTTCGGTGGAGAAATGGGTTGTGTTTAAGGCCCTTACTTTCATGTTCCGCATTAAGCATGCAGCGTCTCCCCTCTACTTACAACGACTAGCTCATCTTTACGTCCCTTCGCGCACTCTCCGATCTTCTACACTAGCAAAATTCCAAGTCCCTAAGACCAGACTTCTCCTGTATGGGAGGGCGCTCCTTCTCATACTTGGGTCCTGTCCTATGGAATGCTCTGCCTCTGTCTCTCTGTACACAATCAAACCTTTTCTTATCCCGCAAATCTCTGAAGACCTGGCTCTTTGGCCAGTAGTTCTCTTCCGTCTCTTTGCTGTTCCCTCAGGGCACCGGGAAAACCCTTTTTGGGTAGCTGTTGTGCTGACACATAAATTTCATTACTAATAATAATAATAATATTAATATTAATAATAATAATAAACTACCTTAGTCTCCACCGTAGGTGCCCCCAGGGAAGGGTGTCATGTAAAAATCTGATGGGGTTAGTCTTTTGGGCAAACGTAAATCGAGCGTAGGGGGTGGAGTAGTGGGAACCCTTGATGCTTTTTTATATAGGGCTGAATCTGCGCTCATTCACAAGATTCAACTCATGGAGCATAGGCTATCGTTAGACCCCCTATCATCAACAGAATCAGGTAATCCAGCTCCCTCTACTATGTCAACACAAGCAAACGCTTTTGTAGTTGCTCCTATAGGGTCACAGAGGCTGGTTTCATTGGTTTTATCGTCCCTTCCCGACTCCACCCCTGCAAGTCCAGATAGTCCTTACAGAGCCTCTCCGGTTACTACTAGGGGTAGGAAAGCCAAGCAGACTAAGCGGGGTGCGGTGGGGGCGGAGGGGGGACCGCCAAAAAAGAAAAGGAATGCCCGCGCATTAGCAAAAACACATCCATACTCAATATTGGGTATAACTCGGAAGGTCCCTGCTAAGGGGGTTGGGGAACGTCTGCAATCCCCCAGCGTTCTTTTGTGGATTCTACTCCTGACCCAGTAAACTGTAGCAAGGATGAGTATAATATTCAGTTATTGAAGAAAACGTCCTCTCTAATTGACCCTGTGATGCAGAAACTTGCTTCAATTGAAGCCAGGCTCACTAAAATAAAGCAGGGCCATCCTAGGATTTCATCGTCTGACCACAATGTTCAACCAGGTGATGGGGGACACATCTTAACAGGCTGGGGGGAGGGGTGTCAGCAAAGTAAGAGGCCTGCAAATATTACACCTAATCCTCCTAGCGGAGTTTCAGGCAATAATCAATCAAACCCCCCAATTGCCGGTGGGCCTGGCCTATACAGTGCCCCCCTCACCCCGAGATTTGGTAGTTTGCAACTATTCCAACAACCATTAGCAGAGAAACTGCACCCCCAACTTCCCTACACTTACCGCCGGAGGCTACCCCTTACACCGTCTTTCTGGGGAACGTCCCAGAGATTGAATTCCAGGCGCGGGAACACTGGTCCACCCTGCGCAATAAGGCCCTGCATCTGCTAAGTTCCAGAACAGGGCTAACAACAGAACTGTTTACAGAATGTATAACAAGCCCAATCAAGGGGTGCGGGGTATTAGGCCAAGGTTCCCTCACTAGGGATCTTCCAGATCGGACCAAATCTAGGAACGCACAGTTAGAGGGGGCTGCCAGCAATACAGTCGGACCTTGGAACATTGCGGGGCTCTTGTCCAAAACTGAATCCAGTGACTGGTCAACTTTTGTTGAACAGCACGATATCTGGGTATTTCAGGAGACATGGTCCATGGAACAAGTCCACCACCCCGGGTTCCTTAACTTTTCCAAGCCAGCTAAAGGGGGACAAAAGGGGAGACCATCAGGAGGGCTAACATGCTGGCTGGTTCCCACTAGATCCACTATGGAGGCGTTAAGGATCCTGCGGTCATCAAATGACGCACCTATAGCTATAGCCTTGATAACATTTATGGGTTGGACATGGCTTATTCACTGTAAAAAGAAATTAAGAGAAACCCAAGTCTAGTTATAGCTATAAAGATGTTATGTAATTTCAGTGTGGCACCATTAACTAACTTTTGGTAGCAATGATCATCTGGTTTATTATTGCATCATTGTATTTTCATGGTTTTTATTGTGGTTCTTTGTAGTTGATCAATTTTATATGACACATATTTTGCACCAACTACTGTTTTAGCCACACTGTTCCGATTGGTATATATGGCACTGTGTTTTTATTCTAAAAATTTCTTATCCAACCCTGTATGTACTGTCTTTTATGATTATTTTAATCGAAATAAATACATAATGAAATGAAAAATAAGCAGGGACATTTTAAAAGATGTTTATATGCCCTTGTGAGGGAAAAACTACCAATTTCATTTTTCCCCGTTGTAGCATACTAGCTCCATAGGCTAGCATGGGAATACTGTAATAAAGTATAACTATTGACAGGAGTGAGATACAATAATATTTCAATGACTTAAAAGATTGGTAATGATATAGCCATCAACTTTTCAGTGTTTGCCATAGCTAGTACAGAAAATAATTATTAAA
This sequence comes from Lissotriton helveticus, assembly GCF_964261635.1. NCBI lineage: Eukaryota > Metazoa > Chordata > Amphibia > Caudata > Salamandridae > Lissotriton > Lissotriton helveticus. The sequence continues at coordinate 2,054,757,516 of NC_136063.1, read as the reverse complement.
CTTTATTTTCTGTGAGCCAAAATCCATTCTTCTAGCAGCCTTACCTGACTGGTCCACCCTTGACATCCTTAGTCAAATTGCTCTCATGAGGTGATAAGTGTCCTGCATAGAGACATAGGATATCTGGTGGAAGGAGATCTGCAGCTGGAGAGAACAGGCCAGGAAGGGGGCTTGGTAAACAAACTGGTCTTCAAAGAGAGAAGGACAGTAAGGATGAGAGCCAGATCTAACCCCTCTTCCTGTACTCCCTGGCCAGATGGGAGCCCCAGAAATGGAATTTGCAGGTGGCCTGGAAAGGGAGTTTAAAGGGAAATGAGTCACACCAGTAGGTTGTCTTAGCCAGATCCTAAACCCAAGAAGTAAGCTTCTTCATCTTGAATTTTAAAGATTCCTAATCTTGTACCACAATGCTTTGTGGGACAAGATAATGCCCCACTTCGGAGCAAGCTGTCATGCCTCTGGGTGATACCCTGTACCCCATTGGTCAGGGGTGCCCCACCCCGCACATCCTCCCAGAATACTGAATAAAAATGGGAGAGCTGCATAGACACTCTGATCCCATGCCTGAAACTACGAGAAAAAGAAGGTCTGCTCTACTGTAACCCTGGTCTGCACCATGAGAACTGCACTCTGAATAACTGCAGCTGCTGCACACTAAAGAACTACAGGCCTAAGGAATTTGCCTTGGTTCAAAAAGAGAAGCAGTGGACTCACTAAAAGCAACAGGTTAAAATAGGTCCACCTGCATCATCTCCAGCAAGACTAACCCAGCTGACCACCTTCAGCTGGACTTTAAAGGATCTGGCCATGTACGTTGTTGGAACTGTAGTCTCAATTTCAAAGGAGCAACTCAGAGACTCTGGAACCTTAGTTGTTGTTTGTGCACACAGTGAACCCCCAAAAGGATCTTCAGGAAGCACATCCTCAAGTTTGGAGAACTTTTGTGAAAAAACTCCATAAGAAGACAACCCAACATCGAGTGTCCAGCCGACTACATCCTACTGCAACCCGGTCGGGATTTCAGGTTCGTCCCCCTGAAAGTTTCAGAGCACAAAACTTCCATGAGTTGACCAGGGGCTCCAGCAGAACCAAGCTGATGAAGCTGCTGCAAATCCAGTCTGCTGGAGAGGCCAGCTTGACCTCTAGACAAAATCATCCAGGAAAGTTTATAAATGCACAGGTAAAATTTTAATCGAGGCCTCCTGCTTAGTGTATCTGTCCAGGGTTCCATCGCGGTCTGCCTCAAAGTTTTACATTCTCCCAGTGAGGTGCGACCAGATGTCCCAATTTGGCACTATTGGTTTTAGCCCCTTTACTGCTAGGCCATTTCCCCTCCTGGGCTAAGCTCATTATTGGCTATTTGGGATAGTTTGCGCTTCTTGGCCACATAAGGCATCCACGCCAAATTTGCGTCCTTTTTTACAACATCCTGCGGATTTTAAAGTTACCGAGAGTTTATGGATTCCCTGAAGGGGACCAAGAAATTAGCCAAAAGCCTGCTCAATTTGCAGTTTCTGGGGAAAAAAGGCAGACGTTTGTCAGAAAACCAAATTTTTCGACAGAGTATTGAAATTTCACTGTGACCTAGCCTATTTTTCTTGTTTTTAGTGCTTTCAATCCTTTCCCATTAAAGGTAGGAATGGGTATGAAACCAATGGTGTGTCCTGGAAGGATATACATTTCTAAAAAGTAGAAACAATTCTGAATTCATCAAGGGTCATGTGTGTAGATTATTCGAGGGTTTCCTATAATAAGTAACAGTTGAAATAAAAAAAATATTCGAATTGAGTTGAAAAAACAGCCATTCGTGCTTACATTTTCTTCTGTAACTTCTTCTAACTACGGTAGATATTTGAAAGCAATATTTTGTTACGTCCACTTACCCTTTTGAACGTAAGATATATAGGGCTTGTAGATTTACCAAGAACCTGAGGTACCCAGAGCCAATAACTAAGCTACACCTTACAATGGTTTTTCATTGTTTACCAGGCATAAAGCAATTTGGTAGGTAAAATATAAAGAGTGAAAAATAGATATCAAGGAAACCTATGTATTCCCGAAATGGGAACAAAATATGGAGTTTAGAAGCAGTCATTATTTGCATATCTCTGAATCTGTGGATACCCATAGTAGCATGTGAATTAGAGGGCATTTTTAAAAATGACTTCTTTTTACACACAAATAAAGAGAAAGGCAATTGGTAATAACACTTGATCTACTATTCTGTGTTGTCCTACGTCTCTCAATAAAAATGGCACCTCACTTGTGTGGGTAATTCCTACTGCCCGCGACAGGCAATGGCCCAGAACGCAACATGGGTATGTCACTTTTTTCTACTGAAAGCCGACCATTTTTTGCAATGTGCCTACCTGTAGATTTTGAGCCCCAGCTCTGCCGGCACCAGGGAAACCTAGCAAACTGGTTAATTTTTTCAATCCAATCCAAATAGCTTTAGTTGACAAATATGTCATCAAAGCATACTACAGGAAAATACATTCTTGAAGCACACATAAGTACAAAGAGACAAATTCTTAAAATACACATTTACACAAGATGAAAAACCCACTTTTTTAAAAACGAGCACCAGAGGAATCAAGGATGGGGTGACTTGTGTGGCTTTTACCAGGTTCTGCTACCCAAAATCCCTTGCAAACCTCACAATTTGTCTAAAAAACACATTTTCCTCACATTTCAGTAAAGGAAAGTTCTGGAATCTCTGGGGACCCCCAAAATTCTTTCCACCCAGCATTACCCCAAGTCTCCCATAAATTTGGTACCTCACTTGTGTAGGTAGGCTGAGTGCCTGTGACGAAAACGTTTTGCAATGTGCCAAGCTGTGGATTTTGGCCCCTAGCTCAGCCAGCATCTACGGAAACCTATCAAACATGTACATTTTTTAAAACTAGACATTTAGGGGTATCCAGGATGGGCTGACTTGCATGACTCTCAACATGTTATTTTCACCAAGAATCTCTTGCAAACCTCAAACTTAGATTACAAAAACACATTTTCTCACATTTCTGGAATCTGTGAGGAGCTATAAACTTCCATCCTCCAGGCATCTCCCAATAAAAATATTACATTTCTGAAAACTTACCATTACTCGAGTATCTGAGCAACTCTGCATACACCGCTGAGACATGGGGTCATCTCTCCTTTTCGCACTCTGACCTCTTTCCGGCATCTTGAAGGTCACATGACCACTGCTTGTAAATACGACCATCACCTCAAAGGACTTATCCGTCCTTCTTGACCCCTTATCGGCTTCCATTTACTCGTTCTCAGCTCTATTTGAAGTGAAGTGTCTCCGCGTTGGAATTTGTATTGACTGGATACACTCACCCCTTTGTCTTTTGTTACTTGGATACAGAATAAATCTTCATGCAAATTCAGTGAAGATTCCTGATTTTATCTTATCTATGGTTCCGTTTCCTGTTATCCCAGACTCCGACCGGGTTGGAATTATCACCGGCCTGGAGTTTCCACTTTAGATTACTGATTCCGTCCATTAGGACGAGGCCCTGAAGAGTCAAAGTTGAATGTACTTTGACGAAACACGTGTCGGCTGGCTGAGCTCTATGCAAATTTTGCCTTAAAAGAAACAAGAATAATTCATAGCAAACTTCTTTTTTCCAATTGTATTTAATATGAACAAACACTGTTGTTGATTTATGCGTGCACAGGTCTCTGGCTTCCTTTCTGAAAACTAGATACCTGTGATAGTCAAGGGATGTGGAGCCTGAATGGATCCCAAAAAGTTGTCTTTAAGCATTTGGGCGTAAAATCCGTTCCGCTCGCGATTTTTGCGGATTTTCGGCAAATTCGCAATCCGCGAACTCTCGCGAACTTGCCGAAAATTCGTTAATCCGTGCGAAGCGGATTTTTTGCTTGGTCTCACTTGCCAACTAGAATACTATACAATTTTGCGGGAGTAAACACTTGCGAACACGTAGATGCGGTGGGCAGCGACAATCTCGCAATTGCGAGATTGCAAAATTTACAATTTCGCACAAGAAATCCACCAGCAGGCAGCATAAACCTTGAAAATTATGATTTTTATCAGAATAACTCCTCAGGTTGAAATTTGCCTGCACTTGTTTTTTGCAAGGAGTCCATTTTGGGGGGGGGGGAGGTGGGAGGAAGGAAGTGCCCCACAGTCTCCAACATCCTGTTCCTGTCCAGCAGGCTACTCCCAGTGGTTTCTTCCTGTGCTGGTCACTTTGATGTGGATCTTGACCTGGAAGGATTACTTTTTGTGGATGCTGCTTGATATTTGGATTTTTGCAAAACTGAAAGCACTCAGCAGGTGCAAAAGTTCAATCTTATCATTAGTAACCATTCCCTGTAGTGCCTGGAAGGATTACTTTTTGTGGATGCTGCTGGATATTTGGATTTTTGCAAAACTGAAAGCACTCAGCAGGTGCAAAAGTTCATTCTTATCATTAGTAACCATTCCCTGTAGTGCTTCCTGAGGGGCCCCTTCAGAGTTCAGTTGCCTACTTGCAACTATTCTATGACCCTGCTCTGACCCTCACAGCAGGCTCAGAGAATAGCTACAAGTATACAACAAAGGGCCTGTTAAAAAAATTACACTGCAACAGAAAGCAATTACAGATAAGGAAGCAGGTGCCAGCCTGGAAGTTCAAATTCAGTGACACATTAATCAGCCCCTAATTCATTCATGTCAGTTGAGGCAGGGCAGGTGTGCTTTTCCCCCCATAATCTACAGTGATGAACTAGAGGGTGGCATGGGTGAGCCAGAGGGTGACATGGGTGAGCCAGAGGGTGGCAGTGGTGAAACAGAGGGTGGCAGTAGTGAAACAGAGGGTGCTGTGATGAAAAAGATGTAGAAACAACATGGTCGCGACCGTTGCTACCCGACAAGTAAGTTCGCGTTTGCGAACTGGTAAAAAACCCTTGCAAAATGGCAGAAACACTTGCGAACACAAAAAAAAAAGGAATCCGCAAAATTCACGAGAGTTCGCGGATTTTGCGGATTGGGAATCCGTAAATACGCAAATTCGCAGATTGCCAATTCGCAAAATCCGCCCATGCTTAGTTGTCTTACCCAGAATCCCCAACAAACCCATAAAAAAATCACATTTTCCTCATAGTTGTGTGAGAAAGCTGTTCAACCACTGAAGTTGCACAACGTACCTACCTGCCAGCGTTCCCCAGGTCTCTTGATAAAAATGCTGCCTCACTTGTATGGGTAGGCCAAGTGCCTGTGACAAGGGACGGGCTCAAAATATATTTTGGAGACATCAAAGTTATCGATCACAAAATCGCCTGGTTTTCCAAGAGAAAACATGCATTTTTGATCTTGGGCTTGGTGGCTATCTAGAGAAACGTACCAAACACAGACATTTCTGAAACTAGATGCCTGGGGAGTCCAGAGAAGTGCGGCTTGCATTGATCCCTGCAAATGTTTCTTAACCAGAATCCACTGTAAACCTCAAAATGAACTAAAAATAAAATGTTCCTCACATTTCTGAGTGGGAAAGTTGAGGGATCACCGCACCAGCACAAATGTCCTACCGTCCAAAATTCCCCCAGGTCTCCTGATGAAAGTGGCATCTCACTTGTGTAGGTGGGCCAAGTACCCGTGGCAGGGAAGGGCCAAAACTTATTGTGGAGACATCAAAATGATGTATCACAAAACAACCTAGTTTTGCCATGGGGCACCTGCGATTTTGGTCCAGGGCTAGGCACCCATCTAGCGAAACCTATCAAACCCACTTCTGGAAAACTAGACACCCTGGGGTAGTCAGGGAGGTGTAGCTTGCTTGGATCCCACAACATTTTCTTACCCAGAATCCTCTGCAAACCTCAAATTTTGCTCAGTATCTAGTGGTTTTCTGTGTCACCGCCCCCTTGGGGGCAGATAAACTTAAAAATATTGCCGATATGCAGACATGGCCAAAACGTATGCCTACAAAAAGGGGAGTGACTAATGCCTATGGGGCTACTCCATGACATATCCATAAACATATCGCTGGTGCCTAGTAGGCTTTCTGCCCAAGGGTCAGACCGAGAGAAATAGCCAGTATCTGTCCCCCTGGAGGGGGCAGAACGACTGTGACTATATTTTTTTTGGGTGTTAACCCAAATAGTCCCTGGTGCAGAGTGGGCTTTCTGCCCCCACAGGTGGGCAGATTGGTTGCTGTTGCCCATATCTGTCCCCCCGGGGGCAGAAAGGCAGTGCCCATTTTATTTTTTAGGTTGGTGGAGGGATTGGCATGCCCATTCTGGGCAGTCCCCACTACTGCACAAATTAATAAAATTGTCCCTGGTGCTTATTTGGCTTTCTACTCCCCCCCGGAAGGAGATCAGGGGCTTTTGCACTCATATGCCCCCAGGGGGTGCAGAAAGACTGTGCCTATTTTTGTATTGGCATGCCCTTTCTGGGCTGCCCCCACCCCTACTGTAAGAAATAGAAATAGCCCTTGGTGCCTAGTAGACTTTTTGTGCTCTGAGGGGGCAGATTAGGGGCTATTGTCCCCATATGCCCCTGGGGGGGAAATGACTGTGCCCCTTTTTGAGAGGGGTGGAGGTATTGGCATGCCCATTCGAGACAGCCCCACCCCAACACTTAGAAAAAAATAGTCCCTGGTGCCTAGTGATCTTTCTGCCCCGGGGGCAGATCAGGATCTATTGCCCTTACCTGCCCCGTACGGGAGGCAGAAAGACTCAGGTCACTATTTATGTGGAACGGGTGCATGGCCATGCCCGTGGATAGCCCCCCAATCCTCTTTTATAAAAAATGACATCCCTTGTGTCCTGTGCGCTTTTTGCCCCCAGGGGGAAGAAAGACTGTCCCTTTTGAGTTTGGGGGACTGGGGGAATTTATATGCCCATTAATGGCAGCCCCCATCCTTACATAATAAAAAAAAGATCCCTGCTACCTAGTGAGATTTCTGCCTCCCCTGGGGGCACCCTGGAGGCTAGTGCCTTCATCTTCCACCCAAGGGAGGCAGAAAGACTGCTCACAATTTCTTTTGGGTGGGGGCACAGTATTGCCAATTGTGGGCAGCTCCCAAACCTCTTTTATAAAACAAAAATTCCCTGTTGTCTAATGGGCATTCTGACACCGCTGGGGGCAGATTGGAGGTGCAGAAAGACTGCCCCTTTATGTTTAGGGGTGGGGGTTTTGGCATGCTCAATTTGGGCAGCCCCCATACCCTGCATATTCACCATAAAATAATCCCTGTGGCCTTCTGGGGGCAGATAGACTGAACAAGCGCAAAACTTGTTGAGGGGAGAAAAGACACTTGCCTAAGCAGTGGCTCCCTCCTCCCTGGTGTCCAGTGGTGATCCCTCCTTTGTGAAAGTCCTCCTCTGGTGATCCCCAAGCAGTTGCCAATGGTACGTCTCCCATGTTTCAGTGCTCAGGAAGCTGAGAAAGCCAAGCGAGCACTGAAGCAGTGAAAGTGAAATGACCCATTCAGATCATTTCACTTCCAATGTAATGACATCAGCATGCCATACGGACCAATCGGCATTACATTGAGAAAAAATAAGCTCTTCCCCAGTAAACAGCAGAGCGATTACCTCGTTGTGTGCAAAGAACAGAAATGTTCAGCTCTCAGCACACGAGCACCATGGCTGAGGACAGAACCATTCTGTCCTCAGCACCCAAGGAGTTAAGCACTAGAAAGTGTTTATTCTAGGGAAAATTCATATCTCTTGTTCCATACATTGGATTTTTGTCATTTGGGTGTCATAAAAATATTTCCTATTGTTATAAACTGGCTGTGGAATTTTATTGAGTGTTGTGTCTTACTTATTTAATGTATTGGTGTTTTAAAATATTTACACATCTGGCTTCTAAGTTGAGCCTGCCTGCTCATTGCCAGCTACCCAAGGGTTGAGCAAGGGAATAATTTATTGACACCATGTCTGGGGCTTATTGCGTGGATGTCCTTATAGCTAGTGATAGATACATACTTACCGCTACTGATAATCCGCCTTTCAACATGGAGTATTTAGTTCTAGTCTGTACTAAATTACTTTTCTTTCTTATATAGAGAACCACTGAGCTCGACATTCAGTTATTGTGTTGTGTGATTGTTGAGTTCTAAGATCAAGGACTTACACACTGTCTCCCTAAGAAACTTGTGAGTACTTGCCTTTGCTACCACTGCAAGTCAATTGTAGAAGTGGTTGCACTTGAACAAGTTTGCAAAGCTATAATAGGATGGACCCAACAATTTTAAACGCAAACAAGCTCAAACTGCATGGTTGAGGCCCAGCATTCCCTTCTTGCTCCAGAGGGGTTTTACACTATCCTCCTGATTTTAAGATCTTACAAGTATATTTTCTTTGTATTGTAATTCATTATTATATTATATTATATACTATTTTTATTCCTTTGATAAAAAATGTTTGATAAACCTTCTTTCTTAGACTCTTCTGCAAGTTTCTTGACATGACCCAGTATTTGTTCTATTGTTTCATTCCACATGTTTCATCACAACTCCCACATATTTTATAGCTACTTACAAAGACTGGGCCAGGTTCACAAAGGTAAACTTACAATTTTGTCTATGTTTACTAATTTTCAATATTCACACAGGAGAACTTAGACCATAAGTCTAACTTTACAACTTTTTCCGTATTAACAGAGATAAACTTAGAGCAAAAATCTAATTTGACTGCTTTTTGTCATTCACAAAGGTACATTACTACTAGTAAAGTTAGACGTTTGGTCTACGTTTTCCTTTGTGAATAACGAAAAATAGTAAAGCTAGACTTTTGATCTAAATTTACCTTTGTGAATACTGAATACTGAGAAGTAGTGAAGTAAGACTTTTGGTCTCAGCTTACCTTCGTGAATAGCGAAAAGTAATAAACGTACTCAAAAGTGTACGTTTTCCTTTTTTCAATTGGGACCATTAACTCTGCAATCTCTCCACTGCTTCTACTATGTTCTACTATTTTTGTAATGTGTTCTTGACATTGCTCTTCGCAAATGTTTAATGGTTTTATTTTTTCTCTCTTGGAGTACTGCAACGTACTATGGTTAGACCACCCTGACCTGCCTAGTAGCTTCATTATCTTCAGCTCATTTACAATTATGATCAATTTATACCATGAAAGCCATCAGTTCGAGTTTACTCAGCTAACTATAACTTTTGCCCCAGCCTTGCCCTGCTTATGACCCCACATATTACATCTTTCATGATGTGTTGAATGGGTTCTTTGATGACATCACTGATGACATCTCATATGATATCACTGATAATTCTGCTATCACATACAGCATAGTTATTGAATGTACACATGTGAGTCTCTAGCATTGAAATAGCCCAAGTCCTGGAGGCGAATATGATTGCGTATGTTTGAATTTATAGGTGCACCATTTACAAATCACGAAGGTTTTTGGTGCAAATAATATTTATGTTACACAATATAAAGGAGGAGGGTACCTAAAGTGTGTTGCAAGAATATTTTTTGAAGAAGGTTCTGTCTTCAAGCCAAAGCTTGTTCCAAAGAATTTGTGAGAAAGGCCAGTGCTTATGTTGACAGTAGATTATCCACCTGTTGATATCTTGGCATGTGTCCTTGTTAAATAGTTGTAATACAGTGCTATGGACAACTCAGAAATGTAACGAAAATTTTGAGGCATTGTACATTGTTGATGTAGAATGTTGGGTTGCCCGGCCTAGAAGTGGTTTGTCTCACACTGGCATTGTAAGTATGGCACTACGTTGCATGCCATTGTGTCTATCTCAGAAATGTGTGCAGTCTATTTTGCCATTTCTAAACTACAAAGGTTTGTGTATATGGCCTGGAAAATGTCTTTTATCTGGCAAATGCATACCTGTCCATTTAGAATTGAGGGTCATGTGAGGTTTTTAAAAGGGTATTTCCATTAAGATGATCTGAAATTCGTCACAGGGGGAGCATGTTGAATTACTTTAAGTCCGTAACCCCTATACAACACAGTCACAATGTACCTACGTTTAATATTGTTTCAGTAAGGTGATAAGAGCATTACATACAGATACAAACTTCGATCCTGTTCATTAATCATTTTTATTCAAAAATCCTTTTTGCAAAAATCACTTAAAAACATGATTCTCTTAAAGCCCATTTATACAGTCAACTTATTTGAACAAAACCCACACAAAGACAGTGAACCCTACATATTGACAATCATACACTGTTCGTAAAGCTTCTCTATTTCCTTCACAGTTGTTGCAGGAGGACCATTCTACCAAGGTACAGATAATTCTCACCGGGAGCAGCCAACGCATGTTTCATGGTCTGATGCCACATCCTGAAGACTGTGAGATTAAGAAATCAAAATATATTGGTCATGTTACAAAAGAAATCATGTGATCGTTATATCAGCAATTGAAGATCGTTGTTAGCATAATAACCACAATTCTGATTTGCTAATTATTAATGGTATTTGGATTAATGTATCTTACTATATGTCTGCCAATGATAAGAACCAATATTTCAAAACATATGAAATCCAGAACTATCTTATCATTAGACACATACATACTTAATCAAAGTTAAACAAAAATATCCAACTATCCAACGGGAAGAAAAAACAAGGTGTTTTTTGTAGATTTCATACAGCAATTGGTGGACCATGATACTCATTCAATCAATCTAATACATACATGAACACTTTTAGTCATGGGTAGATTCAAATGTTCAACGATCAAGATCGTGGAGGCGATTGAAACGCGTCTGAGGCGGACACTTGTCTGTTTTCATCATCATAAATAAATTTATTGGATTCGAAAAGAATCATAAAAGTGTAAATTTTTAACATACATATTCACAAATGGTATTTCGTATCCAAAAGTTCAGACTCACAACATACAGGGAATCATAAGCACGTTATCATTAAACATTATATTCTATATAAAAAAGCAAAACTCTTAAAAATCATTCCAATAGTTCTAAGGATAAAAATTACATTAAAAGGGAAAAAGAAACAATTTATGATAATCTATTACTCCGAACTTTCTGACATATTCAAAATTAAATATCAAGTATACCTCCCGAAACTTTTAAAAGTTTAAAAGTTCTGTTTGACATAGTCTGACAAATATAAAGTGTAATATGCAATTTCAGACAATAATATTGCATATAAAAGTTAGTTAGCCTCTCACGCCAACCAGCTTAATTTTACAAACTTTCATTACTTCCTTGAAAGCCAAAAAGCATATATGAAATGTACTATACATTGTCAAACTACAACATTAGATATATAAGTTGGTTAGCCTCGGCTTAACGTTAGTGCAATTTTAACTAAATGTAATCATATAGATTATCATTCCATAGAATCCAGTTGCTTTCACTAAAAGAGGCAAAGAATATCAGGAGAAGGGTATATACTAGTAAAAACATCTAAAAAAACGATCTAACAGGTATAAAGTGCACTCAACATTTTTAAATTACAATATCACATATATAAGTTGGTTAGCCTCTCACACCAACCAGCTTAATTTTACAAACTTTAGTTGCATATTAGCATATTTTGTGGACGAAAGAGACCGATATAAAATTTACTATACATTATCAGACTACGGCATCACATATGTCAGAGGATTAGCCTCTCACACCAACCCACTTAATTTTTGTAATGTAGCTGCAAATGTTGAGTGCAAATAGACTAAATATATTCATATAAGTTATCAGTTTCATGAATTTCAATTTCTTTCAATTTAAAACAAAAGGTATCAAAACGGATGACATACCATCAGTAACGTTTCCTAATTGAAAGTGCCAATCTAATGAAACTAAGCATAGCGCTACATATAGCAGGAGTTTGCAATGATCTTAAATGCTCACAACCTTCATTAAAATTACAGGGTCTGATTTCCCTTAAGATGGGTTTAATAAATTGATCTCTTGGTGATTTATAAAGAGTGCAAAAAAGCACAAAGTGCAAAGTGCATTGTTGGGCTTCATTATCACATGGGCAGGGGGGTATCCTCTCACACCAACCCCCTTGCTTCGGAAAAGCAACCAAAAAGTGCAGTGCCTTTAATAGAAATCTAGTCAAATAAAAACGCCATTGTGTGTGTATAGTAAACGATAAATAAAATTGGAGCTTTGATTTAACTGCCTGGTGTAATGATTGTTCATCGTTTTTTGACAAACCCCAAAAATTACGGTATGCATTCTTAATCACCATCTTTGTATCTAATGTAGTAGAATCTGGGTTATCATAAAAATTTCCAAGGCCAATTTGATTAAAAGTTTCCTTCACAAAACACAGCCATGGGATCTGCATATCATGATCCAAATTGACACAATCTTTTAGGATTTCTTTTGAAAGCTGAAAACTTGTCTGTTTTATTTTGGAAGAATAAACTTATAATGGATTCTTAAAAACCAGCCTTCTTACTTCCTTTGGGTTTATCCTGCTGTGGTCTGTGCCTGCTCCCTTCCTCCATGAATTTATATATATATATAATTTATAATTTATATATATATATATATATATATATATATATATGAATCAATTTCCTTTTTCCTGTTCTACCTCTAAGACTAAACACCATAACACCATATCTAAATTTTGTTTGAACTCTTCCTTCCTGTTACATTTTTAAAAATGTGTACTGTAAATTTAAAAACAGGGGAGTAGAATCAGGTTACCATGTATACATACATTTTGGAAAATACCTAACATTGTACAATATATAGGAGGAGGAGCTACGCTAGCAACCAAGATGGTCGCATAAGCTCCCGGCTCCGCCGACCTCCGCCAGTTGCTCACAAATCCTGATGATTATCCTGATTTCTCACCGGACTCCCGTGCAGCTGATGTGTTCCTGACTCTAAAGGTGCAATCCCGGAATTTCTAGCTGCTTGAATAACGCAGATACGCCGTGTTCCATTCTCGGCCTAACTCAGAGTTGAAGCCGGGGCCTCGATTTCTAACCCAGCCGGGTTGGAGTTGAATAACATCGGCCGCGCGACGTGGGTAGCGCCCGTTCTCCCGAAGTGGAGTGTTTCTTGTCCGTTTTGGATGGTGACCGGTGGCAGTTTTCTCTCACAGCTACGGCGGCATGACGCATCGGTTGCTGTGGTCGGGGAGCTGCTGCCCGGAGGCCCCGTTGGGCTCCCGGGGTCGATGGGCTTGGTCCCTCGCTGGCGGCGACGGTGTTGAGATCGCGCTTTTGAGAGTGCCCACAGTTGTCATCGGATTTGCCTGTGCCTGGTGCCCCAGAGTAGTCGACCTCCGGGGTTCAGAGACCTGCTTGGTCGCTTCGTGAGGGGCGATGGAGCGGGTGGAATATATACCGTCGCGGCATACTGTAATGGCCGCCATTGGGGAGCTCCATTCACAGGTCACCGCCATCATCCAGAGGATGGTCGTACCGTCGATATCATCTGCCGGAGACCGGACCCCGACCCTTTGTTGGTTCTGGAACAAGCTGTTTTGCCCGCGGAGCAAGAAGCGTCTGAGACGGAGGGCCCCGCGCTGAAGCCAGACTTGGTATCTTTTGTCGAACCCCGAACGACTGCTAGCAAGCCCCGGACTATCGAATTTACATCATGTCCTGTGTCGATACCGCCCGAGATGGACATGGATGATCCTATATTTCAGAGCGAGTTCTCCAGTGACTGTAGGATTGTTACCTCACCCTTTTTCTCCTGGATGGTTCAAATACGCTCTAGCGATTTATCTTTGGTGGACAGCGGACATCGTTTGACTCTTAGACTTTGCGTACTATTATCCTGGCCTCAATCCTTCCGTACTGACTTTGAACTTTCTCAACATTTTGATACTCTCATTGGGATGGCGGATCGAGCGGACAGGGCTTGCATGAAAAATCGCAGTGGCCAGGGTTGACTTTGACTGGATGGGTTTGAATAATGACTTCATTTGATACGGGATTTGTAACCTATACTAGCGCGGGAGTCGGGTGGTTCTTACAAGCTCCCCCCGTCTGATTTTAATTGTTGCATTGTATTATTCTGGATACGTGTTGGGGCGGGTTGCTACTGGCGGGGGGTAAGAGAGACCGGGGGCCTGTTTGATGTTTCCTCCTCCACTCTTTCTTATTCCTTCTTTTAGGTCTAGTTCCGGGGCGACAGGCGCACTGCTAGTGGGGATGGGCCGTAGCCATTGCAGGGGTGCAGGGTGGGGGGATTGGGGAGGGGTTTGTTATTTTGCCTTAGTTTAGTTCTATGGCCTTTTTTTCTTTCCCTTTTTCTTTTACGAGAGACCGGTTGTTTATCCTGTATTGATTTTCTTATGTATCGGGGTGTCTGATTTGTCTTCATTATCCTGAACTATGGGTGGGTGAGCCCTCCTGGCTGCTACTTCGCTGGATTGTTGATCGTACTTCTCCTTATTGATGTACCGAACTAAGTTGACATTGCATACTCCTTTGAATTGAATTTTCCACATTGATTTATTCGCTCACCTATCGCAATATTGTATTCTATGTATGACACCCGATATCTGTAAATTCCTCTTGTTTTCTTCAATAAAACCCTTAAAAAAAATGGCTGGGGGGACCGCCGCGGATGGAAAGACCGTCCGCTGCTTTTCCGTCCGGTCAAGAAGTGGACCGGGCAGAAAAGAGTTTAATATGGTGGCGGTGTCTGTTAGACACTGCCAGCCATATTACTATGGAGGCGGTAACATGCCTTTCTGTGGCGGCATTGCGGGGGCCCGTTGCGGGTCCCAAGGGACTGTGGGGGTGCACACCTGCAGTTCCATGCACAAGATGGCAGGCACCGCGCAGAGCCTGCCATGTTGTGCATGGAAGTGCACGACATGCCGTCCAGGCATTGTGGCGGGCGGAGCAGAGTGCACCGCCCGCCACAATGTCAGGAATGCATGATGCATCCGCCACTGGTGCGTGCGCATACTAATGGTCCCCAGGGGAACCCCTTCCTAATGACCCACTAAGTTTGCAATCACATGGTGGAAAAGACAAAAAACAACAATCACAATACCTGAATATTTATTATACGTCAGTTTATTCAGGTTTCCTTTTTCAATAACTACTCATAAGGTGCTGAGAACATTTAGTCCATAGCATAAATATAATTAAGTCTCCAATATGTTTGAAAGGTCAATTATTGTTGTTAGATCTATCAGCCTTAGGATGGTCTACCCCCAAACGTTTGGGCTTTATTATCCTATTTTTATTTTTTTTATTTTTTTTCTGGCCTTGAAACTCTGTGCACTTTACCACTGCTAACCAGTGCTAAAGTGCTTGTGCTCGCTCGCTAAAACATAGTGAAGTCGGCTTAAACCTGATTGGCATATTTAATGTGTATATATAAGTCCCTAGTAAAGTGGTACACCATGGGGTCGATTCCGATCCGGTAAAAAGCGCTCTGAATTGCCGTTCGGAGCGTTTTTCCCGTACGAATCGTACCCTGCAACGAATCGTACCCTGCAACGCCCCCCGTATGTACGACGAAGTACAATTCGTACTAGGAGCTGGACTCTGTCCGAATCGTACAGGGACCGTACGAATCAAATCCCCGTACGAATCTCCCTCGGAACCCGATGTACGCGACATCTGTACGGTTCGCGGCTGCTTTTTCCAAACCGGCAAGTACGATTCGTGTTGGGTACGCACCGTACGACCCTTTTTCTACGGGAGCTGAAAACAGCCATAAAAGCAGAGTTTGCCCCGAAACAGGTACGGAACGAACCCCCCCCCCGGGTACGGTGCGTACACCCCATGATCGCAGGGGTACAGTCCGTACCCCTGCGTTCACAAGGTGTACGCACCATACCCCGTGATCCTGGGGTGTACGCACCGTACCCCATGTATGCTGGGTGTACGGTGCATACCCCATGTCCGCTGGGTGTATGGTGCGTACCCCCCATGATCGCAGGGGTACGGTGTGTACTCCTGCGATCATGAAGGGGTACGCACCGTACGGTGTATATGTGAATGTGCGCTTTTCCGTACGAATCGTCCTTACCTGACGTGGACCGTACGAATCGCGTCCTGATACCCCGGTCCGGATCGTACTCATCGAGTCGTACGGTGTGTGTACGAGTCGTATGGAAACGGCTCCGGATGCGAATCGTACGGACGAGAATTTTACCGGATCGGAATCGGCCCCCATATACCTAGGGACTGAAAATTAAATGTAGTTAGTGGTCCTTACCATATGTCCAAGGTCTGCCATGCAGTCTTAATGCAGTTATAAACTGCCAATTTGACTTGACCAAATAGCCCCCCAGCAAATTCCTAAATTCCCCTTTATTTACAATTGGTCACTGCTAAGGTATTTCCTAGGTAGCTTAAAGGGATGTATGACATTACAACGCATGCTTTTACCATGCATGCCTTTACAACGCGGTTTTTACAACGCATGCCTTTACAACGCATAATGCTTTTAGGCGCTGGATAGTGAATTGTTTAATTTACTATTCCAACTTCAGTCCCCGTGGATAGTAGGGAAGGTGTTGGATAGTACAATAAACACATTCCCTATCCTAGAGCGCCCCCAGCACAATGCGTTGTAATGGTTTGCGTTGTAAAAGTTGCGTCGTAAAGGCACTGCGTGGTAAAAGTTGCGTTGTAAAGGATGTTTCCCAGCTTAAAGGGATGGGTGCAATGCTATTAAAAGGTTAGACATGTACTTTTTAGTTGTGCATGCTTTGGTGTTTTACACTACCGTGAGGCCTCTCACTTATTATTTGTAATTGTATTTAGGTTTATAAAGCGCACTATGACCATGGGCGTCAAAGTGCTGTCAATGAAAAAAACTTCTGAGTGAAAACAAAGCACTGCAATAAAAGATGGGAGAAAAGCCAAGTTTTCAGTTGTTAAGGTCATATAGGAGGCTAAACTCCCAATGTGGAAGGGCAGTGTGTTCCACAGTTTGGCCGCTGCTACAGAGAAGGAATGAATGCCCCATTTCTCTTTCCAAAATTTCGGAATGTTCACCTTCCTCAGCAAGGAGGATCTAAGCTGTATCTTAGGGGAGTACACATGAAATGCTGACCTCAGGGCAACTGATCCCTGGTGGTAAAGGCCAAATAGACCATACAGAATGCTTTAAAAGTTGCCCGCTTCTTAACTGGCAGCCAATACAGATAGCGTAACCCTTCCCTGAAGAAAAGACATTTGGGAACATCCAATACCAAATGTGCTGCTGCATTTTGAATAACCTGTAGTTTGTTGAGAGATGACGTATTGATATTTTGGTATAGTGCATTGCAATAGTCCAGATGTGTGGTGACTAGAGCAATAACCACAACTACTCTGAGTTCAGCTGGTAAAAGCGGGAATATCTTTTTCAGCATTTTAGTGATACAAAAACAGGAACTCATAGTCCTGTTGGCCTGAAGTCAAAAGTAAGGATATTATCAAATATAGCCGCTGGGATTTTTGCAGACACAACAGGAGTCTGTAATGGATCACACATCTCTGTCTATTATAATTCAGACCACACCGAATGGTGTGCCCCAAAGACAAGGATCTCCGCCTTTTCAGCATTCAGTTTCAGACAGTTCTTCTTCATCCGGATACTTAATCTGTCATACACATGTTTTTAGAAAGTGGCACAGTAATCTGGGTGTTGTCTGCACAGGACAGTACCTGAAAGCCGAAAGATCTCAAGAGTTTTGGCCAGGGGGGACAATATGGAGATTAAACAGGGTAAGGGTGAGGGATGACCACTGTGGAACCTGTGGTACGCTGTAGTACCCCACAAGGGAGCCAGAAGGGTTACACTCGGAAGTCTCCACTGCTGACAGTTTGGGTCCTATTAGTCAAAGAAGGAATTCAGGAAATCAAAAGTAGTATCCCAAAACACCACATTTTCTTTTTTTTGGGTGTACCATAGTACTTCCACTGGAGTCCCGCTGGCCCACGTGAGGTGGCCGTGCTGGGTCCCTCCGGAACACCTTAATACCAGTGCACAAAATTATTCTTTTATTTTTGACCCCAGGAGTTCTACTTACCCTTCCATCATGTACCTTATTTGTTTTAAACTCAGGACACTGAGACTGAGTCCCCGAGTCCTCAAATTGCAAACTCAACATTTCTGTTGATGTTGTAGCCTGTCAATAATATCGCTAGGAAAACTCTATGTCCCGCCCAGCTATTACCAACTTTTAAACCTCCATTTCTGAAAAACTCCTGTATGGATTTACACCAAATCACAAAAAGCATGTTTTCTGGCTAAAAACATAGCTTGCTGCCAAATTTAGGATAATTCTATTCAGCCGTTTTTTATCAAATGATACTTAAAATTCCTACGAGAAATTATATGGGGATATTGTGTTTTGACTTTACTGGAAAGAGCTGAGGTGTATGAAGATTTTCTGGGAAAGTTCCTTTAAAATGGGTAACTGTGTAGAATGGCGTACTGGTGAAATGTATAACCACGAGCCCGAAGGTAGAGTGGTTTATAAATGTCACCTTAAGCCTGAGACGGTAACATAAGGCCATATTGCACATGCTACTCATTCCGTATTTTTATATAACATAGTTTAATAATTGACTTTAGGGATCTTTAGATAGATTTCCGCATTTGGTCATCATTTGTTTAGTATTCATTGTTAGCCTGAGGCTGGAGATATGTCTGTCAATGTTTTGAGAAATGTGTGCTTTTTGTGGGGCTAATGTATTAATACTTAAAATGCATTTTATTCAGCAACATGCAATGTAAGTCAGTTTTTAACTGCAAAGCACATTGTAAGGAAATTTTCAAAAAAAATAAATGCATTCTGAAATTCGCTTTTCTTTTGTAGTATATTGACACCATATTGCTGGTTTAGCAAGGTATGTTTAAAGAATGAAAATAATGTTCAATGTGGAATAGTGTAGATTTTTACTGACAGAGTTCTTAGTTTACAACGTTTTTTTCCTACACTGGGGAAGATTCATCTGTAGATGTTTGCTTCAAGGATGGGGTTGTGAGTGTGTGCCTATCAATTTTCTTAGAGCATCAATATCACTGTGACATGCATTTTTTACTAGCCCTGAAAACAAATAGGAAATGCTGTGTTAACCAGTTATTTAACTTTTTTATTTGTTTAGGTAAGCTAAATATAGTGCAAATTAATTCAGCACTATGAATTCACATTTTGAACTCCTGTCTGTGAAATACAATATTTTTAACCACTGACAAACATTCAATAAGAATACATATGCACTCTTGTGCATATGCAAGTATAAAGCATGAACCTAGCTATGCTGCAAAGGAGTGCAGCGAGAGGGGATTACCATGTTCGATGAGGGGTGATTTCTTCACCAGGCCCCCAAATTCAAGGAACCAATTTAATCACCAACATTAATCACTACTTTCCCATGGTTGTTGCCTGTTCGAAATCACATTATGATGTTAGCAATATTTGGGCAGTGCATTTGCAAAAAGGTGTGCACACTTCCTAAACAAGAAGAAATCATAGTTAAAATGTGCTGATTTTCAATAAGATAGAAATTTCATTAGGTAAGCAATTCGTGAAAGGATCTTCTTACCCTTTGTGAATGTAAAAGAGTAGGTAGTGATAGAGCAACATGCAAATTGCAACCAATTTTGATTGACCATTAAATGGCAAATCTGTTTGGAGCCAGCACAGCAGTTGCTGGGCACCAAGACATATACAGGTTGTTTGTGTTCACTAACAATTTTGCAAGTAGTTTCCCGCTCTCAAATAGGTTGCAATGATACGAAAAATGTGTTGCCAGGGTGTGAATAAGGGAGGGAACACAAACATATTTGATTTGGTTTACAAACTAGGAGTTTAATTTTAACTAATAGTTTTTTATGACTGAAGAGAAACAACGAATACAAATATAGGATAGGCCTATCTTTTTATGTGCATAGTTTCCGCAGTCCTAAAATGACTATTCATAAAATAAAAATGTTGAATATCATAAGATAGTAAACACAAAAGTAAAGCTTACCGTTACTAATCAGGTCCATGCAGTTTTCCAAAAAAAGACTGGAATTTACTTTATTCACAAAAGTAATCTAACTGAAACAAGTTTATGATTTTTTTTAATTGAGGACATACAGATCTGGCATAATACTGCGGATAGCTTTACTATGAGAACAGTTCAAACAAACAAATCCCCTCATCACTCATCGAAAAAAACCTGCAGGAAAGTGTTCTTTTTACTTTACCTTTCTCTAGCAAATTGTTCTGACACAAAATGCTGTACTGAGAGGCACTACCTTTCTTTCAACATGTTAAATCAGAGATGGCATTACATTTTCTTGTGGTTATTTGAATCTGCTTTAAGAGCGTGACAATTTAGGGTACCAAGTTGGTTATCAAAAATGCAGTTTTTCATGAAATGCAATTATAAAGTAATATTTTTTTATGTTGCTGCTTTTCAACCACACTGCAAACATGTATTTCTTGACAGAACACTATTAAATATAATAGCCAGCCTGAAGTAAGTTTTATGTTGCGCAGATACCAAACACTCTGAATGAAATAGCAGCTAAAATAAACGTGAA
Organism: Lissotriton helveticus; assembly: GCF_964261635.1. Lineage (NCBI taxonomy): Eukaryota > Metazoa > Chordata > Amphibia > Caudata > Salamandridae > Lissotriton > Lissotriton helveticus. The sequence continues at coordinate 2,054,737,080 of NC_136063.1, read as the reverse complement.
AGAATCATCCACTGAAATGTGCAGTATAATGTAGGTTTTCCTCATAATAATCTGTACACTTTATAGCCAGGAAGGAAATAAGGAATGGATGGATGGATGGATGGATGGACGGAAGGATGGAAGACAGGAAGGATGGATAGTTTATAGAAGGACTGGGGATCAGAAAAACAATAGAGAGGTGGAAGGGTGGATGACAGAAAGAACATTTAGAGTCTGCTCTATAAAGAAAATGGTATCCTTTCTATTTTGTCTACCTGTAGACTGTGTGAATGAAGTGAGGTATTGATATATGGCTGTTTCAATATGGTTCTTGAATAATTTAGAAATGCCTCTCCTGGAGTGATCACATAGCATCCACCCACTCTGCTACAGAATTACCTACTGTGGCTACACTCAAAAGCAGATTTCTTTGATTCCCTAGATCTATACACATAGTAGCAATACCAGCTGGTGCTACAGACATATTAGATGGTAATAATTCTGCCATGTTGCATAGGGTGTAGAGGGTGCTTTAAAACTTCCAAAATAAAAAAAGACATGGACTCCTCTTGACAATGCAAAGACAGCTCTTTACTGGCAGTCAAGACAGGGAAAAAGAGCCACTTTACACACAGGCAGGCTGCTCGTCTCTCTCTAATTGCTGCTTCATGGGCAGCTCTTTTTATACACATCTTTCACAGTACTTTATTGCAAACAGTAAATAATAATTGACTTATAGATCGAAGATGGAAAAGCACTTACAAACCTGCGATACCATAACCCCAAACTCTGACCTAATCTTCTACACATTCTTTATTGCACCTCCAACAAGGCTTAGCAAACGAAGTATTGTTCTGCGCGTGAATGCATGTGTATTCACAGTAAATGTAATTTAAATGGAGTGTGTGCTTTTATCATTGTGCATCTCCGTATGTTTTTTTTTTGGTAGAGTTTTATATAGCGCGAACTACACCCGAACCGAATCAGGTATCAGAGCGCCTTACATAGCACCAGTTACATTACATGAGGACGGACACACATTCATTTAAGGCACGGGGAGATTAAGTGATTTGCCCAGAATCACAGGAGGTTTTGGCGTCGTTACCGAGACTCAAACCGAGATCCCCAGGTCCGAGGTCGAGCGCCCTAGCCATTAGGCCAAGCTTATTTAATTTTACTGCACCCATTGTCTAATCAAATTACAGTCTGTTTAGATGTATGGAGTGTGTGCCGATGATCTTGCGTGCTAAACCTCTAAATAATGTTATGCCTGCTAAACATGTGTTGGTCTTTAACTGAAACCCTTTCAAGTTACTTATCCCATTGTGTCCACAAATGATTTTTTCACCTTACTCTTGTCAGTGCAAGACTTGAGGCCTAAACTGATTTTTAACCACGTACAGCTGTGTGCTTTCGACTAATGTTTGTTGTTGCGTTGTGTTATCATGTTTTACATTTTCTGTGTGTTTTATATTTTCTGTGGTGTGTTAATATTTTAAATTTCTTACAACATTCCCCCCTCTAGTTGATATCTCAACTACTTCAATGCGACCTTGGTCTGTACTTAACACTAGGTGATACAAGTTGCTAGGGAATCTACTACTTGCAATGATGTAGCAAGGTCATTGGACAGCTCATGAGGTGCTTATGCAAAGCAGATGTATTGATTCGAAGAATTACCAAAGCAAGAACATGCAAGGTCACAATGGAACAGATTCCACCCCAGTTTGGTGGTAACTGGGCATACAACAGTTCTCTGTACTGCCAGTAAAAATCCATAGGGGTGGAGGTACTGCCCAGTATGTCAGCATTGCGAATTGTTGTCTTACAGCCAATATTGTGGCCTACATTAACAGTGCAATTTCCTCTAAGACATGAAGGAACAGAAGTTAGTCTCATGAAAGTCTGAGGACTTATTGTGCTCTCTACCAAATTGTAACTTGAAATGTGTTCATCCCATATATGTGTACATTTCCCTATTGCATCCTCACTAACATCAGGGCCATTCCATAGAGACATAGCCTTACAGGAAAATTCAATATCGGGATACTATTGATCATAGGCAAAGACTGACCCGGTAACTCTAAATCCTGGCCTATGAACACAATCTGGGGGAAAGAGGTTTCAAAAATAGTTGTTACACTTGGTTGGTGGGCGTGTTACTCATACAGATCCTAAATCTAGGGCCATCTGTGTCCAATCTACAGTAGTGGGATGGCCTGTCTTCCTCACACGTGATATTTCTTCCCTGAAATCCTGTCTGTCTTTGAAAATATATTAATACTTCTGCTAATGAGTCATATGTTGTGGAGTTAACTAAGAAACATACTACTTTGACATGTGTCAATTGCATTTGGGCCTTAATCCTGCACAAGTAGACATCGCCATCGCAATCCCAGAGGGCTACAAGATCACCCGGAGAGACCGCGGCAACCAGACTGGAGGAGGCATCGCCATCATCCACAGGGACACCATCCACATCACGACCAACACCGACGACACCCTGAAAACCGCCGAACATCTACACTTCCAAATCCACACCGACCCGAGGACCACCCTCAGAGGCACCCTGATCTACCGACCCCCGGGACCACGCACACAATTCAGCGAGGACATCGCCGACTTCATCAGCCCGCATGCCCTCCCCTCCACCGACTACATCCTCCTGGGGGATATCAACTTCCACCTGGAGAACAACAACGACCGCAACACCTGCACCCTGCTCGACAACCTCGCCAACCTCGGACTCAAGCAGCTGGTGTCCACCCCCACCCACCTCGCCAGACACACGCTCGACGCCATCTTCTCATCCAGCGAAGACATCGCCTTCAGCCACGCCACTGGACTCCACTGGACAGACCACAGCTGCGTCCACTTCACCTTCAGAAGAACGACGATCCACCACCACCAGCAACCGGTTGCTCGAAGAAGATGGAACAAGATCACAGCCGACCAGCTCGCCGCTTCCCTGAGCCAGCACCCCCCCGCCAGCTCAGCTAACCCCAGCCAGGCCGCCGACAACCTCACGAAGTGGATCATCAACTGCGCGGACGAACTCGCCCCACTGAGGACCCCGCCTAGCAGACCCGGCAGCAAGAAGGCCCCTTGGTTCACAGACGAACTCAAGAGCTCCAAGAAGAACTGCCGAGCCCTCGAGAAAGCCTGGAGAAGGGAACCAACACCGGACAACATGACCGCCCTCAAGCTTGCCACCCGAATGCACCACCAACTCATCCGCGCCACTAAGAAAACTGCATTCAAGGATCGACTGGACAACAACGCACACAACAGCAAGGAACTCTTCAACATCGTGAAAGAGCTCTCCAACCCCAACGCCGGAAACAACGACATCACCCCATCGCAAGATCTCTGCAACTCCCTCGCCTCCTACTTCCACAACAAGATCGCGGACATACACAACAGCTTCAGCACTCAACCGACGCACGCCACGACCGAACCACCGCCCCCCACCACCACCCTCCGCACCTGGACTCCGATCAGCACCGAAGACACCATCCAAATGATGAACTCCATCCACTCCGGATCTCCGACCGACCCCTGCCCTCACCACATCTTCAACAAGGCCGACGCAGTCATCGCACCCCACCTGCGGGACATCATCAACACCTCCTTCGACACCGCCACCTTCCCGGAGAGCTGGAAGCACGCCGAACTCAGCGCTCTACTAAAGAAACCTACGGCGGACCCCACCGAACTCAAGAATAACCGCCCCATCTCGCTCCTCCCGTTCCCAGCCAAAGTCATCGAGAAGACCGTCAACAAGCAGCTGGCCACCTTCCTCGAGACGAATGGATCCCTGGACCCTTCACAGTCGGGCTTCCGAGCCAACCACAGCACCGAGACCGCCCTCATCGCTGCCACCGATGACATCCGAACCCTGATGGACAACGGAGAAACAGCGGCCCTCATCCTCCTAGACCTCTCCGCGGCTTTCGACACCGTCTGCCACCGCACCCTAGTGCAGCGCCTCAGCAACGTCGGAATCCAGGAGAGAGCACTGGAATGGATCATCTCCTTCCTCGACGGAAGAACACAGAGAGTCCGCCTACCACCGTACAAGTCAGAGGCCACCGAAGTCATCTGCGGCGTCCCTCAAGGATCATCGCTGAGCCCCACCCTCTTCAACGTCTACATGAGCCCCCTCGCAGCCATCGCACGCCAACACAACCTCAACATCATCTCCTACGCCGACGACACCCAGCTGATCCTCTCCCTGACCAACGACCCCGCCGCCGCCAGAGCCAACCTTCACGAAGGGATGAAAGACGTAGCCGAGTGGATGTCGACCAGCCGCCTGAAACTGAACTCAGACAAGACGGAAGTCCTCATCCTGGGCTCCTCGCCCTCCGCCTGGGATGACTCCTGGTGGCCCCCCGCCCTGGGCAGCGCACCCAAACCGACAGACCACGCACGCAACCTGGGATTCATCCTGGACTCCTCCCTCACCATGACCAGAAAAGTCAACGCCGTCTCCTCGTCATGCTTCAACATCCTGCGCATGCTACGGAAGATCTTCCAGTGGATCCCCACCGAGACAAGGAAGACGGTCACCCAGGCACTCGTCACCAGCCGACTGGACTACGGCAACGCCCTCTACGCCGGAACCACCGCCAAGCTCCAGAAGAGACTCCAGCGGATCCAGAACGCCTCAGCCAGACTCATCCTCAACATCCCACGACACAGCCACATCTCCGGACATCTGAGAGACCTACACTGGCTCCCCATCAACAAAAGAATCACCTTCCGCCTCCTCACCCACGCACACAAAGCCCTACACGATCAAGGCCCCAGCTACCTCAACAACCGCATCAACTTCCACGTTCCCAAACGACATCTCCGATCAGCCAGCCACGCCCTCGCCGCCGTCCCCCACATCCGGAGAACGACAGCGGGAGGAAGGTCCTTCTCCCAACTGGCCGCCAAGACCTGGAACTCCCTTCCGACCGACCTGCGCCTGACCCAAGACCACCTCTCCTTCAGAAAGAAGCTCAAGACCTGGCTGTTCGAGCAGTAGCAGCTCTCCCCCCCTAGCGCCTTGAGACCCTCCGGGTGAGTAGTGCGCTATATAAATGTCTGTGATTGATTGATTGATAGATGTAATAAACAGTTAGCTGTACCCTGGGGGTACTTCTTTCATGGAGTGCAGCAGCATGAGGAATTTGAGAACACACAAAACACGATTCCTTAGTTTTTTCTAAACTTATGTCTGACATATGCTGATACCACATATTATCTGAAAGATGAGTATGGGCATTACGGATCAAATTACTATTAGAGAATTCCCTTCGTACATGAAAAATATTGGGAATAAAAGGAATGTGGCAATAGAAGAACAGAAAAAAAGTTTGGAGACAAAAAAGAATATAAAAAATATCTTTTGCACATTTGTTTAAAAAAATAGCTCAAAACATAGAGCTGGTGGTTTCCTTTATGATGACAATCTTTTTCCCCCCCTCTTATTCCATTCACATAGTTCTTGATGTTTGGTGAGATGCTCGGTTTAGACGGAAATGGGTATAGTGGAACCAGGGTTTCCTATCATTCACCTTGAGGGCGGTAGGGGTCACCTTGTAGGGGCTTCTGAATCGTCTTCCCCTCCATTTTCGGACAAAGTTCTTTACAAATGCTATATCTCCTAAGAACAGAACTGGGAGGTCGACCTCAGAGGTGGTGTGCGTCTCCTCCATTGTTATCTGTTTAGAGATGAAACTTGCACATTCATTGATTCACACAAATGCATATGAATCTCATCATGTAGGATCTCTACAGAGCCTTCTTCCTGTACACTACTTCTAGTGGCAGGGGCTTGAATATTCATGGATCTCCCTGTCACTATTTGCTGGGGTGTCAAATGATGGTCAGAACTGTGTGCATTCCTGAGGGAAAAGAGTGTTATTGGTAGTCAGTACAACCATTTCATATGCAATGTAGCACATAACTTAATTATCTTACACATCAAAAAGCCATTGAAGTGCTTAATGATACCATTACTTTGGGGGTGGTACACGGAGGGCAACTTATGTTTTATTCCTGTTCCGTGATATGCTTAAATATAGTATTTACAAAATAAGTGCAATTGTCAGATCCTATCCCTTCTGGAATTCCCCAATGTAGGATTACTTCATGAATTAGGAATGTAGCTACTGACCACAAATATGAGGTACCTATAGTTACGGCACCTATCTATCATAGTCACTAAGTCCATGGGTAGAGCTTTAAATGGATCTTGTGGTTTTGATGGCAGCATCTATCACTTTTAGGGTGGGATTAGGGGGAAATTCCTGACAGACAATGCAGTTATGAAGATACAGGGTAAGTATGTCATGTAAATTGAGAACAAACCAGTCTTGTATTGCATAGACAAAAAAATGTTCGCGGTATGGGCTGATAAATATAGCTGATCAAGAGCTTTCATAAGCAAAGCCTGCCACATCACTGGTTTACCTTTAGATATTTGTCTATACATTAGGTCATCCCCTGGCTGCATCCTCTGTCTTCCCATAACTGTTTTTCATGTGGAGGATCAGTTTCCTGCAAACCTCACAGATTTAACCCCACTTTCTCAGCATAATGAGGTGTGCCATTGTCAGTAGTAGCTTTGGATTCAGGTTCCTGCCATGAGGCACTCTAAGCCGCCAGAACAGGGACATGCTGTGAATCTAATGGCACAGATGGTGGTATGCGCCTAGCTGCATCTTTAGCTGTGCAATCTGATAGTGCATTACATCGAGACAATAAATGCGGTAAATAAATAAAAGTGGTTTCCTCACCTGTGTTTCGTTTGGTCAGCAGTGGGAGCTTCGAACTGTGAGCACGCTGGAGCTGCTCTTCCCGCAATCTTCTTTGTTAACTACTCGCGGTACCCGCTTCGCGGGTCCCGCTTCGCCTTGGTGCTTTGCCAGCGCTGCTGGAAGTGCGCTGTGACTGTGTGGATTTCCTACAACTGAGCCTCTGTGGTGTGGTGTGTGCAGGGCTGCGAGCGTGGTCAGGCGTGGACTTCAAGTCCCAGGAGCGCCTGACACTCGGCATCACCAGCAGCTGACCCGCTCTCCCTGCTGGCTCCTCCCCCGCCTCAGCGCGGCTAAATTCAGCTCGTCAGTTTCTCTGGCTGTTTCCTCACCTGTGTTTCGTTTGGTCAGCAGTGGGAGCTTCGAACTGTGAGCACGCTGGAGCTGCTCTTCCCGCAATCTTCTTTGTTAACTACTCGCGGTACCCGCTTCGCGGGTCCCGCTTCGCCTTGGTGCTTTGCCAGCGCTGCTGGAAGTGCGCTGTGACTGTGTGGATTTCCTACAACTGAGCCTCTGTGGTGTGGTGTGTGCAGGGCTGCGAGCGTGGTCAGGCGTGGACTTCAAGTCCCAGGAGCGCCTGACACTCGGCATCACCAGCAGCTGACCCGCTCTCCCTGCTGGCTCCTCCCCCACCTCAGCGCGGCTATAATCCTCCTTAGTAACACCGCAACGCGGGAGCGCGCGGGAGCGCGCCGGGAGAAGCCCGGGACAAGGGCGGGACCGTCTGAGGCCGTCAGAGGCCAAAGGAGGCTGGGCTGGGCCCCCTCCCTTGGTTTTCTAGCATCAATTTGAGCTGCTCTTATCATTCATAGGCTTGTATTGTATTTTAATGATTTTGTTTATTTGGCTTTATATCTTACAATCGTTATTATTTTAATTTTTCTCCCTTTTTTAATTTAGCCTCATGACGGCCAAAAAACTACGCTCTGGACGAGTGATTGTGGGGAGATCTGGATCTAAAACTAAATCAAACCCCTTACGAAACAAAATAGCGTCTACTATGCAATTGAAGGGTCAATGCCAACTTTTTAATTTATGGGACAAAGGGAAAGACAAACCTACTGAGCTACAGTCTATGAATGAAATTCCAGGTTCCAATGACGTGGTCCCTGTTAACGGGGTTATTGATGTCTCCTCTAGTTTAAGCTTGGCGGTCAGTCATTCTCTGCCAATTCTAGTTAGTCCTGATGAACTAAGGGGCTCACCGTCGACATTAAATAATGTACATCTGAATCAGAATACTCACCTTAATTCTTCGGGCAATATGCCCTCAAAATCTGATGACATTGCTCCTTCCCAAGTTACATTAAGGGATGTCCCTAAAGTTTCAATGAATACAGATTTTTTACCAGCTACGTTAGTTACATCCCCTGTATTAGGGAATGAATTCACTCTGCCTGATATTGATTTAACAGCTCATAGGGCGCGGATGGGATTGTTGCAGGGGAACTCTAAAGGTGTGCCTTTAGAGGAAGTAATAATGATTTCAAGTACTGGTCCCCTAAGTAGCACACCCTCTAATAAATTAGATTTCTCCCTTCCACAATTAAATCTTACATCCTGTTCAGGTCCAATGTTGAACAATTTAGCTGAGGGCTCTCCAAATATTAACGGGAGGCTAATTTCTAACTCTTTGTCCTCTTTGGAATCAATTTTGTCTTCGATTCTAAGATTACTTGAAAAGTTTGTGGGAGGTTCGGAATGTATTTTTGATACTGTAACGCAGATTTTGCAAGTTCTCTTGTTAAGCAAAAATGAGTTAGTGTCAGATCCTCCTATTTCAGTGGCTTCTCTGTTGATGCCCCAGAAAATAAGCGCTCCTTTCACTTCTGCAGTTTTGGATTTAGCGCCTTCTTCTCCCTCGATAGAAGGTCAAAAGGAAAGTCAGCCCATAGTACTTTCAGCTATTCCCAAACCCTCCAAAGTGGTTTCGGCTGGTGCTAATTGTATAGCCCCACTTAGTGATAAGATAGAGATAATAGCAACTTCCCCTCTTATTTCTAAATCCGAATTGCCTTCCCTCTTTCCGATATTTTCCTTGCCATCAAATAAGGAAGAGGAGATCCCTAAAGTAAAAACGGGATTGATGGGAAATATGAGTCCCCAGAAACATAAAAAGAATAGAATGAAGAAGAGGAAACCTATCCGTAGGTTTGCCAAAAAAAGACAGAGGAAACTTCTCTTTGATAAAAATGTGGATTTAAGTGTAGATGATTCCCCGCAGGTGGAGCAGTCTCTCACCCCTAAGGTAGAAATTAGGGTTGTTTCGCCCAAAGAAGACGCCCCCCCCTTTGGTCTAGGTCCTATAAATTTAACTAACCCTTTCCTTCCCAAGGTTTTCCTCCCTCCCGCTAATCCTTTTTCTTATTGTAAGGTTAATTCAGGTTCTTGCCAGGTTATCTCTAAGGTTACCTCTCCATTTGTTGTTCCGCCCCCGTCTTCTTTAAATCCTACGGCAACACCCTTTCAGGCTCCACCCTTAACGACAGTTGTCCTCCCAAAAGAAAAAACATATGTGGATACGTTATATCTTGAGTTTTCTCCCCTTTTTGAACCAGATTTAATTTTGAATAGATCTGCCCTTTTGACCTGTTTTAAAGAGATCGAAAGCTTGAAATTAATCCAAACCTCCGATTTAGACCTTGTACTTCTCCTCAATCCTTACGTGGGGAAACCTTTAAGATCAACAAGGGTGAAATTCTATTCTAAGGTTGTGGTAAATCTTGTTCTTCAATGGGCTGAGGATCTACAAATTAGAGGGATAGATGTGATGCCACATTTTGGGGAAAAATGTATTTTAAATACTGCCGCTAATGCTTCATTATCGCTTTCCTCCAATTCGGGTGTGCGATTGTCGGATTGGTCTAATCTTAGATCGGAGAACCTAAAAGTTTGTGTGGCTAGGAATGAAAGGCTAGTTTCCTACAAAAACCCTCCTCTTAAGCAGACAGTGAAGGATGATCAATCTAAATGGAGTTGGCTACCTGGAGTCCTTGCGAGTAAATCTGCTCCCCGTTCCATTCAGGATTCTAATTTTTAACAGGGAGCTGAAATTTATCTCATAGAACACTGCCGGATTCAAAGATTATAAGGAGAAATTGGGTTTCCTTCATTCTCAAAAGGCAGATATAATCTGTTTGCAAGAAACCTGGGTGGATGGAAGTTTCGTTTTGGATAAAGACTATTTTGTTTTGGATTTCAACGCAACCAGCACTAGAAGAGGCCATGCTAAGGGAGGGTTAGCATGCTTATTATCTAATAGATTGCAATGGAACTATTCACACTATTTGGATCCAGGAAAACTGTTTCAAGCAATAACTCTAAAAGATGTATTTGAGGATTGCCCTAATAGATTGCTGATTGTGGTAAACATTTATATTCCCCCCAATTGTTGTTTTAATACTGGTTTAAAAACTCTATTTACTTTTTTAACTAAAGTCTTGGAGTTCTCACCAACTCCGCATGTGTTAATGTTTGGGGACCTAAATTGTAATATATCTAACTGCGGGTTGGAATTGTTTAGAAATGTCGCATTGGAAGAATCTCTGAATATACCTTCAGCCCAGTTCCCCCCCAAAATTAAAACCAACAAAAGAGGTAAACTTATTTTGGATGGTTTACTTAAAGCGGATTGTTTAATTGTAAATGGGAGGCTTCCTTCTGATATCCCGGCAGCTTTTACTCGTAAATCTAATAAGGGAAAATCTATTATTGATTTTATCATGATAGATTATGCCGGTTTTCACCTATTGAAGGATATGAAGGTTATTGAATCGAATCTTAGTGACCATAATGCATTGACGCTTTCTGTCTCCATTAGTCTTCAGAAAGTGGTTCCGTGGAGTCTGGATATAGATTCTGTGAATTTTGATTCCAGCTCAGGGAAATGTTTTTGGAACCCTTGTATTGTTGAAAACCTAGCGCCTCTTTTGTATTTTACCGTTGAGAATCTACCTCTCTGGGAAGGGAGAGTGCTGTTATGTTTTATTAATTTTTTAGATTCCGTAACTGCTTGTGCAAAAAAGAAATCAGGTGTGAAACAGTCCTTTGTAGCTCCTCACCCTCTACGGGCTATAAACAGAGAAATAAATAAAGTTGTAAGGGGACAATTTTTATGTTTTACCCAAGAAGCTAAATGTAAGTTGTCTATTCTAAAAAGAAGGAGAGTCAGGCTTAAGGCCCGTTTAAAACGTTCTAAGGAAGATGCCCTCTGGATTCAACTGAGGGAAGCTTCTTATAATCGCCAAACCAAGACCTTTTGGTCCATAATTGGCAAAGGCTGTGGTACTAGAGCCAGTCCTACGCCCATTGCCATTGAGGAACAGGTGTGGGTTCACTATATCGAGAAGTTGTACAGTAATAATAATTCTTATGAGTTTAATGTTGAATCTGATAATGTTTCATTTAAATTGGACTGTCCAACAGTAAAGGAAATTGAATGTGCCATTAAGAATATGCGTTCCTCTGGTGCGATGGGTCCTGACAAAATCCCAATTTCAGTATTAAAAAACCAGAGTGAACTTTGGAGTAAAATACTCTTTCCAGTGTTTAAATTCTGCTTTTTTAGCGGAACAGTCCCCCCCTCCTGGAAAGGAAGCATCATTGTCCCTTTATATAAAAAAGGGGCAAGAGATCAACCACAAAATTATCGTCAAATTGCCTTGCTTGACGCCATTGGTAAGGTGTTTGCAAAATGTGTGCTTTCTTTAATTAACGATTGGGTATCTGAACATAAAATCCTTCCCCTGGAGCAAACTGGTTTCAGACAAAATCATGGAACTTTAGATAACCTGACTGCATTACAAGTTATCAATGAAAAATATGTGAAAGTTCGGGGTGGTCAGGTATATGGCGCTTTTATTGATTTCTCCACCGCTTTTGATAAAGTTGACAGAAATTTGCTGTGGAGAAAGTTATTTAACCTAGGTATGCCTGCATCACTTATTAAGTTAATTCGCGCCCTGTACTCTGACACTTGGTGCAGAGTATTACTTGGAGGTGATCGCGGCGTATCGAGATTAATTCCAACATCTAATGGGTTGAAGCAAGGTTGCCTTTTGGCTCCGTTGCTATTTTCCTTATATACTGTTGATTTACCCATCGCTCTTTCGGCTTCCGCCGGTATTGCCCCGTCCTTGGGGGGTGTTCCAATTGCATGCCTTATGTATGCAGACGACATCCTAATTTTGGATCTCACCCCAAAGGGCCTAAATAATCGGTTGCATGCACTTTCTGAATATGCTGAAAGTCATTTTTTATCTATAAATACGGCAAAAAGCAAGGTGATTTGTTTCTCTGGTAGAAAGAAGTCTAAATGTTTTAACTTTTCTTGGGTTGTGGGGGGGGAAAAACTAGAATGTGTGAATTCTTATACCTTTTTAGGTAAAATTGTCACTCATAATTTAAGTGACAAACCACACATAGACAATAACTCTCGGAAGGCTATTTCTCAGGGAAAGAGCTTAGTTTCCCTGTATAAAGCCACAGGTAGAAGGCATTTTTCTATTCTTTTAGATGTTTTCAGAGCGAAAGTTCCAGCCTCCCTGTTATATGGAATTGAGTTAGTTGATCCAAAAAAATGGAGTTTTTTAAACTCTGCGGAAGGAAAAACTCTACGGAGTTTAATGTCTGTAGGCACAGCAAATTCGACTGCTTCCTTGAGACAGGAATTGGGATTACGTAGCAGCAGGGTACAAGGTCTGGCTAGTATCATACGCTGGGTAGTAGCGTTATCTAAAGGTGAACCCAATACCTTAAGAAACCTCATAAAAAATGAATTATTAGGATCTTTTAATGACTTCTCATCGATTGTAAAAAATCTTCAGATTTGCTGTGTTACAATTGAAATTAGATGAGGAGACTCTATTTCTATTGTCCCCTCATCAATTAAAAACTGTTTTGAAGTCAGCTTCTTGGGAATTGGGGTTTTGCCTTGATAGAGACTTTTGTCTAGCGAAAAAAGGTTGTACGCCTGTTATTGAATATTATACCTTGCGGAAAGCTCAACCGTATATGTACTGGAACATCTCCCATGGCGTGAGACGCCTGGTGTACTTATTAAGACACAATTTGCTTCCGCTAAAAGTTCTACATGCCAGCTGGTTTGGTTGTTCGGCACGCTGTGATCTTTGCCAATTGTATGATCAGGATCTAGATCACGTCATGTTCGTTTGCCCTACACTGATGCCCTGCAGGCGTAGATGGTTAAGACCAATTTGCTTACAACTTAACATATTTTCAGCATCTTTGTTTAAGGCAGCCTTGATTAACCCACCTAATGAAATGTTTGCTTTTAAACTGTACAACTTTTTCAAATGTTTTTTGGACCTGTATTAAGTTATCTCATGTGTTTGTGATGGAAACCTTTTTTACACATTTTTTGCTTTGTATGTATATGCTGTTTTATGTGGACCTCATAAAGAGTTCCTTATCATAATAAATAAACTTTGAAACTTTGACAATAAATGCTGTCTACTTGTACGCGCTACACATTTCACAACTGCCATTGCCTTTGGTAAAGCAAGTACCTCTATTAGTGCCTCTAAGAGGTTTCTATGCATAACAAGATTTACATCTGTTTTGAGGAAACCTCTTTTGGCCCATCTCATGATGTTGGAATGCACAGTGGTTTTGTCTTAAGCCAAATCTGAATCATATTATAATGATTGTTCCTGCCCCTTGCGTAAGAGCCACTGTTAATGCTATTAGTTCTGCTGCTTGTGCAGAGTAATGCACTGGTAATCTCAATATCTAAATTGTTCTGCTATATGAATTGGATCAGAAGGCTTGTGCTGTTGTGCTCTCACTACTGCTGAACCTGTGTATCTAATTCCTTATCCTGGTCAATGGCAGAAGAACCATGAACAAATTAAACAATTCTATCTAATATAGGATTATCTGCTGCTAGAAGAATCCAAACTTAGTGGAACACAGCGTATCCATATCTGTAACTATTTCTTTTATTTTCAATATCTTTGATTGCGTAGTGTCATAGCATGAATCTCAATGTCCAAATATTTCACATGGGAGTTGTGTCTTTCATATCAATCTTGATGTTTATTTATTCAATCTCATCGCTAGCAGTCAACTCAGCCCAGCCAACCCATTTCGTCCACAAGGACATCATCAGGGCTCTAAATCACAATAATGCTGAGCAGGCTCATTTCAATCTTCCATTCCATCTGGCAGGGTGAGGCAAGTTGTGATAGACTTCTACGTCTCCTATGTTCTGGATCTTGTTATCTCCACCCTGCATTCATCAAGACCTTCTCTCCGCTTCACATCCTGTGCCAAAGTACTCCATTTGTGTCAAAGTATTCCATTATCTGCTGCTTCACTACATTCACTGGGAATACAAGTTGCACAGCCATGTGCCTCATTCTAGGAGCCTAACATTAAATGGGAAAAGAATCCCTTTGTCAGTTTCTGGCTCAGTCATTTGGCGGATGGAAGCTTCTCTTTCAGGGGTTACGCATCATCTTGAAGCTGACAACAATTGCCCTGAATAAAGGACCTCTTCCGACAGTACTGATTCTCTCTGGTCAAGAGTTACCAGATGAGATATGGTGTCTTTTCTACACTGTTGCTCTGTAGGACTACAAATCAATATATCAAAAACATATAGCAAAAATGTGCTTTCACATTGAAAATTCAACAAGTCATTCTTTACTGTTCTGTTAAAAATCCTTGGGAATACCATTGTAGTAATCGGAAATACAAAGACTGAGTCAGGGCGATAGGAGTGAGCTGTTAGATAGTGGCTGTCTGGAGGGAGAGGGATGCTATAGAAGACGTTCTTCAAATCAATAACAGAAAAATACTTGGCATCCTGGGGAATATTAGTCCAAATGATGGAGGGGTCAGAAAGAATTGGAAATTCTTGCACCACTATGTTGTTTAAGTGGTGCAGGTCTTGAACCATACGCCAAGTACAAGGAGACACTCCAGGGTAAATTACCCCTTGGGATCATCATTCAACAGTTGGTCATCCAATATTTTCCCAACCATTTTTCCCGACTCAATGAAGATTACAAATGCCCATAAAATATGATTATGGTCACTGGCTATCAGAGGGCCATAGATTAGCATTACTTCTAAGGTCTCTACTTGCAATATGACTTCAGTCCTTTCCTTGTTGTTGAAAAAGGAACACTTTAGGTAATTGAAACTCCTTTCCCAGCAACTCTGGTGTCTCTGCTATAATTGTGTACACCGCTGTAGTGAATTATTCCATATCAGCAGGTCATGCTCTAATCTTATCCCCTGTACAGGAATCTACTGTTAATGTCAAGATCCTGGAAGGTGAAACTCCAAGAGTGGACCAAATCATGTTACCATCAGATTAAAAAAGAATAGTCATAATCCATTCGGCCATCACATCTCTTCCTAATAGATTAGCTGGGGCAGATGGGAAAAACAGTAAACAGGCATCAATGTGCCTCCCTCCTACTTTGATTTCCACTGATTTGGTAAAAGGAACCCTTGCCACTTTCCCAGAGAAACCTTGTGTGTCCATTGATCGGTTGGAAATCAGAAACCTTTCTTCTTTAATATAGGACTTGGTTGCCTGCGTATCTATGAGGAATTCATAATTGTAATTGATAGCTACCATCACAGTGGGTTTCTCTTCTGGCCTGTGCATCACTACCAAGGCTGGACACATAGAAATAATCTGTGGGTACCTTCATTGAATAATTCCATCGACAGGAGATGTGTGAGCATGCAGCATGAAATGGCACACTGCTGCCAGGATGTGGGTAGGGGCCTGGTGCAGGTCACACATGCGGTGGACTAAATGCGTGCTCTAGCCACAGGTGGCATAGGGACACTGGGCAGCTTGGATACAGATGAACAGTCAAGCAGGAGCAGCCTAACTCCTCCACTTCCTGCAGAAAGACGCCAGAGTTGGCACCAGGGGAGAGCAGTGGAAGACACCAGTGAGGCCAGTGCACAGCCCAAACGAGGGGCAACAGGGTGTGCACGCAGGAGGTGAATGGGCAGCATGTACTCATGGCAATGTGTGAGTATACACATACCATATGGACTGAGTGACTCATGGCAATAATAGCACTGTGACCTCAACATGTGCAACTATCAACATTTCAGTCACGCTGTGTGACAGGTTTACTCCTGCTGTTAAAAAAAATAAACATCATATTTGAGCATCATTATTTGGCATTGTGTCATCATTTCTCACCTAGAAGTGTGATGTCATCACGTCTCAGGCGCCCGGCAGCCGCCCCGGCACCACCTGCACGTCTGCGTTGGGGAGCTGGTCCCTCCTTATCTGATGTGTCTGCATCTGTCTGATCCACTGGGTTGCCCTTCTTGGTAGCGATGTTGTGTAGCATTGCAACCACGATTTTGCAACACGTTTCAGGGCTGTACTATAGTACACCTCCACTCTTATGGAGGCACCGGAAGCGGCTTTTAAGGATTCCAAAGGTCCTCTCAATGATGCATCTTTTGGCTCTGTGGGCACTGTTGTACCTCCGCTCTGGTGCTGTGGCTGGATTGAGGTACAGTGTGAGGATGTAGTCACGCACAGCATAAGCACTGTCACCTGCAGGGCAAAAGTAGGTTGATGTTAAGTACTGTCCTGCCAGTTTATACCTTCCCTAGTTGTGTGTGTGTTCGTGCCATGCAATTACCTAGCAGGTAGCCCTCTCCAAACTCACCATTTGTTAGTCTGTGATGTAATTCACAGTGTCGAAAAATGAAGGTAACATGTGTGCTTCCTGGGAATTTTGTAACAATCTCTGTGATGACATGTTTAGCATTGCACATTACCTGGATGTTCAGGGAATGATAGGATTTTCTGTTTCTAAAAACATACTCATTCTGTGATGGGGTGACAGTGTGACATGGGTCCCATCTACGCAGCCAATAACGTGGGGAAATTGAGCTATTTGGTAAAATTCTTGCTTGGTCTGGTGTAGTGCCTGCTGGGTGATTGGGAATTGGATGTGGTGATGCATCCTCTGAACCATAGCATCCAGGAAAGGTTGGAAAAAGTGTGATAGTGTACTCTGGGAGACCCCCCCTGCTGTGGCTATTATCCCCTGAAAACTCCCTGATGCTAGGAGGTGCAGTGAGCACAAAACCTGTAAGTGGGTAGGAATGGTGTGTGCCCTATGTGGGGGGTGATCAAGTATGGGTGTCAGCTCCTCTATCAACTCTAGGATACTGTCTGGGTGCAGCCTGTAGTGCACATGGATGTCATCCTGGGTCCGCTGGAAGAGGGTGATGCATGCTCTGTACATCCTTTCCTGGCATCTCCTTCTCTGTGCAGCCTCTCGGACATGTAGCCTCCTGGCTATCACATACAGGCCAGCCATTGTGGGAAGCCCCAGTGGCATTGTGGGCCTGTTTAAATAGGTTGCACCTGGTTACCACCTGTTCAGAGTTGGTGGTATTTGAGAAGTGCAAAATTGCGAATTTCGTAAAATCGCAAATTGCGATTTTTTGCTACATCTCAAATTGCGAATTTGCATTTTGTGTGAACAGTATTTGCGATTTGCGCAAATACTGAGACGCGCCTTGCACATTCGCAATTTTATTTGTAGAATCCTTATCACACAAAATTGCTAATCGCTAAATTTGCGATTCTCATTTTTACGAGCCGCAATGCTTACCTACATCAGAACACTCTTTTTTTGCGAGCGCATACACCCTGGATTCTGCGAATCGCAGGGTTTGCGATCGCAAAATACGTACCTAATTTTGGCCCTAACTCCTGGCTTGCCTGCATCGGAATCTGTTTCCCTTGAGCCCCCTGTGGACTGTTTACATATCCCTGTCAATATGGCTTAATCTAACTCTTCTGAATCAGCCTCTTCGCCCATTGCTCCATCTAAACTACAGTCACCCTCTTCTGCAAAAAAAAAAGCTCAAGCAAGATTCTCCTTCTGCTCCGAAGACTGCCCTGCCTGTATCTCTGGACAGTATCTTGGAGGAAATAAGGGCTTAGATACCATTTGTAGTGGAAACTAACACTCGTCTACAGGTTCTGGACACTAAATGGTCTTCACTCAATTCCAGAATATCCGTAGAGGAACAACATGTTAGTGATATACACGACGTCACTGCAAGAATTTCATCTTTTGAGGAGAATGTTCTGCTCTTAAGAAAGTCTGCTGAAGACCTTGAAAACAGGAATAGATGCAATAATCTTCATTTATATGGTCTTCTGGAGGGCATTGAGGGAGGAGACCTGTGTCCTTCTTCCCTTCTTTTCTCCTAAAACTTCTGGACTGACCTGCATCAACGTCTTTGAATATCCAGAGAGCACATAAGCTAGGCACCCCCCCCAAACTATCCTCCTCAACTAGACCTTCGAGACTCTGTGGTGTGATCCTTCTATTTTGTTTTTAATGTACTGACCTTCTACAAGTCCTAAATGCAGCCAAGCTTAAGAAACAATTATCTTGGTCTGGAGATAGATTGTTTTTGTCCCAGGACGTCTCCACATCAACTGACAAGCAACAAAAGGAATTCCTTGAGCTTCGACCAGCCCTGTGTACCTTAAGTGCTTGTTCTGACTTATTCCATCCCTGCTTGCTGAAGGTGACTTTTCAGAAACACACATCTACTTTTGAAGAGCCGGCAGACCTTCAGAAATTCATCCATTTACATTCTATGACTTCCATGGAGACTGCTGGTCCTTCCTTTACTACTTAACTTTTTATTATACAGTTGATGCAAATGTTTCTTCCAATCATTACTTTTACTTCCTTTGCAGGTTGTATTCTGATGGTTTTCGCTTAGTAAACCATCTATTTTTCTTCTACTATTATTATAGACCATCCAAATTACTTCACATTCCGTCTTCTGTTTTATGGCTTCCTGATGTGGTGCGTTTTCCTCCATTGGTAGTGCCATCTTTAGTGTCTGTCACCAGTCATTGTTTTCTTTATGTATCCCTCGAAAGGAATGTATCACAGTCGTCAGTTCCCGTTTGAAATGTGCTGTCCTCTCTTACTTTCTCTTTTTCCCCTCTTTCCATTTCCCACCTTCCTTTTCTAACTTGTTACTTACTGTTCTCATCATATCTCTTCTATTTGACCTTCCTTTATCTACTATTCTTCTCATACTCCGTTACTACTGTTGATCATAGTGTTTCTTATATAATGTGTTTTTCCTATAGTCAGAGTTGTTTCCTGGAATGCAAAAGGGTTTATTAATCCTCTCAAGAGGCAAATAATTGTTTCACACTTAGCCTCCTATAACTCAGATTTAGTTTCATTGAAAGAAACTCATTTGACAGAAGCTGAGGCTCTCAAGCTTAAACAGACTTGGGTTGGTTCACTGTTAGTTTCACCTACAAACACAAAGAAGAATGGTGTCATTAATTTATGTCATACAAAATTGAAATGGTCTGTTGTTTCTCAAGACATGGACTCAGAGGGTAAATGGTTATTGGTTAAGTTACTTGTTAATAACCTGTCTTTAACTGCATTTCATGTACATGGTTCGACGATTATACTTTCTGGCCTGCTATTACAAATAAGTGTATCCAACACAAAGTTGAATTTTTTATCTTTGGAGGTGACTGTAACCAGGTAATGGACCCTTTTATTGATCGCAAGTCCCACATGCACTTTATTCCTCACAAACCTCATAAACAATTCCATAATACAATCGCGCAGACACATATTGTAGATGCCTGGAGATTATGTAACTCAGATCTAACAGAATTTCCCTTTTTCTCCCTTCCATGTGGATCTCTGACCCGATTAGACTACATTTTCCTCTCTAAGCCTTTTCTCAAAATCTCATTTCCTCTTCGATCAAACCCATTGTGATTTCGGACCATGCCCCAGTAGTTGCTGATTTTGATCTGCAGCGTTCCCAACCCAAATCTTCTAGATGGAGATTTAGCAACTTTCCTCTACAGGTTCTGTTTTTTTCTTCCTCCTTCACTTCGTTTGCTGAGGAATTATTTTCTTTAAATGAAAATCCTTCTACTTCCTCTGCATTAGTGTGGGATGCTTTTAAGGCCACCGCTCATGGCTTTATTTTTTATTTTGTATCCAGAAAAACGAAACAGTCTCTCAATCAGCATAAAGACCTGTTAGACAACATTAAACACCTAGAACACCAATTTTATACTTCTTCATCGTACTCCACTTTGCAGAAGCTTGTCTGCACAAAGCTAGATTTTTTACAAATTATCTACTGATAATGCCTCTGTTATTCTCCTTCGAAGCAGTGCCTGTTATTATGGCATACGAAAGAAAGTTGGTTCACTCCTAGCTAATTATCTCACATCCAGGAAAGAGAGGGTATTGATAGGCTCCATCCAATGATCAGATGATTTATATACTCCAGAAATCCCCACATCTTTCCCACTCATGAATACTTACCTTAGTAGCATCCCCCCTACTTCTAAAGACATTGACTTCGCTTCACTAGATTCTGATCTATCGATCCAAGAGATCTCTAGATCTCTGGGCTCCCTAAAGAAAAATAAATCCCCAGGCCCAGATGGATTTACGGTGGAATTCTACGTACATTTATCAATTCTGCTGCTCCCAAAACTTTTCAATACTTTTGCAATACTGGCAAGGCAAGTGGTACTTTCCTAGAGGCCACTATATGTCTCATCCATCCATAAGGAATGCAGAGAATTACTGCCCTATGTTCCTTGTGAATGCAGACTATTACATTTTCGCTAAGTTACTAGCATTACGTCTTTAATCTTTTTTTACCAATATTTATTGGTCCGGAACAGTGTGTTTTTGTTAAGGGGAGATTAACTTTCGATAATTCTCGGTAAATTTTTTATGTTTAAAAAAAAAGCCTCTACTCTTTCTTATTCTTTAGCTGCAGTGTCTATTGATGCGGAAAAGGCTTTTAATAGGGTAGACTGGTCTTTTTTATATACAACACATGGCTTCAGTCCTAAAGTAATTTCCTTATTTCTTTACTTTACTTTACACAACACCTAGAGCTTCTGTTATAGTTAATAGACTTATTTCACAACTTTTTTCACTTCAATATTGCGTCCGGCAAGGTTGCCCCCTACCTCCGCTTTTATTCATCTTATCTCTTGAACCCTTCCTATCTTGTATCTGCCCGAATACTTCTATCTCTGGGTTTCTTTATGGCGATAATCAAACCCAGAATCTACTATTCCTCCATTATTACTGGAATTCTATGAATTTTGCCTCTAGCAACATTTTGACTTGACTGCATTGTGTTGAAATTGCTCTAGAATCAAATACGTAGGTTTATGGTTTACCAATTCCATATTGGATTCAGTCAAAATAAATATGAAGGAAGGTCTTGACCGTATCGCCATACTTCTTTCCTCCTGGAATCCTCTTTTTCTTTCATGGTGGGGACGCCTTGGCTCTATCAAGATGATGATCACTCCTATCATGTTATATATTTGTTTCAATGATCCCAATACACATACCTTCCATTTACTTATTTTTAACTAAATTAATTCCTTTCTTTCCAAATGTTTATTGCATATTTAAAAAAAAAGAAAATTTGCTTGTTACAGCTTAGAAAGTTAAAATCTAACGGAGGAGTGAATTTTATGGATTCCAGACTATATCACAAAGCCTTTTGTCTTAAATAAGCTTCTCATTGGCTTCTTGCGGACATATCTCTTCTTACTCCTTTATGGGTTACCATTGAACGTCACTTACTTGCTCCTTTTTCTATAAAAAAAAATCTTGGTTTTGCTGCAAAGACAAATTTCACATCTTTTCTATTGTTTAAGCATACTTGCTCATTGTTAAGGCCTTATTGTGAGCCAAAGATAATCTCTAGACATGCTTTTCTGCACTCTCCTCTCTGGTATCAACAATAGACCTTTGTATTTGAGTTCTTGGAGGATTAAGGACATTGTTTGGGTCCAGGATCTGTCTTATGGTTTGACTCCCTGTTCTTTTTCCCCAATTCCAGACTACTTTTATATGTCCTGATGGTTTTGGCACAAATTCTTGACCCTTATGGAAATACTTCTGGACGTTTTTTAATCCTTTCCTTCAGAAGATACTTTGTCTACACAGGATCCACTTCTCAGAATCTTGATGGTACTCCCCAAGGCATCCCTGTCTATAGATTCTTTCATTTCACAGATTCAGGGCGTGCCAAGTCTAAGCTGGAACTTACTTGGGAGACGGGTTTAGGTTCTGATTGGAGCATTGATTTCTGGAACAAGATTTGGGCTAGATCTTTAAAAATCTCTAGATCTGCATCCGCCACTCAAGCTTAGCTTTTTCTCTACCACAACATTTTTTACTCCTGTTTCCATAGCTAATTTCGCACACACTAATATTAAGACTTGTGGGTCCTGTGACTGTCATCTGGCTGCTCTGATGCACCTCCTGTTTTCCTGCCCCCCTGTAACCTCCTTTGGGTACAAATTTGGTCCCATATTTCAATTATTTTCAATTTACAAATCCCTATCGAATGTTCTTTTTATAGCATGTTTATCAGAGTTGTTGGGGTTGTTAACCCATGAAAGAGGATTGTTTGACCTGGTGCTTGCTTAAGCTTTTCAGCAAATTACCAAAAATTGGAAAAGCTCAACCAAACTCTCAGTTAAGTCTTGGTGGAATACTGTTTGCCATTATCACAGATTGGATATAGCTTTTGCCACCTTTTGTAAATCAAATGTAAATAGAGACTTATTTTGGTTACCACTAACTACTTACTTAAATAAGATTTCATTCATTCATGTGTCTTACAATCGTTCTGAAAACTTCCAACCTCCATGATTTCTCACTTCTTTGTCTTTTTCTCTTAATTGAAATTCCATATTGTAATATTTCCTTTCTAGGTTTTTAATTGTTTCTTTATTATCCAAGAATATCTCTTGTTACTTGATCTCCAGTACAAAGTATATCCTATTTTTGCTCTCCGCCTTTTTCCCTTTGATATCTTTAAATTGTAAACTGCTTTCGGCTCTGTGTTATTGCCTTTCTTTACTCTTTTTGTTAATTCACACCTAATTTGTTAATGTTCATGGCTAATGTTTTGTGAATGCCTTTACTTTCAAATAAAGCTTATTAAACTTAAAAAAAGAAATCAAATTATACTGGGAAGGTAAGCAATCACCAATAAAGTTTGAGGACTGTGGGAGTGGAATTGCTGAGGACTTTCAGAGAAGAGGGAAGATTGGCAGAGAAGAGGATAGGCAGATTTTTTACTCTGAGGCCCCTTCTAAGCGCAAAGAGGCCAAAACTGGGAATATGAAAAAGAAAAATGTTCTTACTCTCACTGCCCTTTACCTAGATGCCTGGACTGAGTGTCCCATTTAAAGGAGTGTTAATGAGGTAACACATCTAGGGATGGATATGAGGTACATGGTCTACTACGGCCAAATTAGCAGGCAGGGAAGAAGGCAGAGCATCACAAAGCAAAGAATCTACTGATAGCAAAAGAGAGATGGTTCAAATCCTGGTTAGAAGTGCTCACGAGGGACTATATGCCTAAATAAAGTACAGGAAATGCATTTCTGAGCAGATGAGCTTCTTTCATACAAAGGTCATGTCCGAAAAAGCTGTTTTAAATGCAAAAGTAAATATTAACGCCTTAACCTACTGTGGCAATTCCGCCGCGGTTTGGGCGTTCCCTTTGGATGGGCGGGCCGCTTTGTCCAACGGATGTGCGCAGCACTACCGAGGTAGTGCTCGTGACAGCCGTTGACTGACGGGTGCAACGAAAGGGTTAAATAAGAATACAGTCAGAACTACCCCCCAAAATTGGAACTCAAATAAAAAGTACTAAATTTAAGTGGAACATGAATAAATTATGATTGTTTATTGGTTGAGTCAATGGTCAGGGCATCAAGAAAATAATCGCAGTTGGGTCAACAGAAGTCATCCTCAAGGGACTGAAATCATATCCTGAATTGTTTATGTTTATCTAGTGACATGGATTACTTATTTCTTTACACCACATAATGAAGGATGTAACATAGAATGAATGGGACAATGTACTCCCAAATATACAAGAAGGTTTGTGACCATTTACATGTAGGAGTCTGTAATTCACAGAACTCATAGTCGATTTGCAAAAGTGTCATAAATGTTCAATTGTGAGTGTTTTATCTTCTATAATAGGTGCTCAGAGTTGCATGGTGCTCAAATATTGTCCCTGGTTAGGAATGAGTAGCTTAGCGACTTCTGTCTATTCTTTGTATTCTTTGACTTGTAGCTTCATTTCTTTGCCTATAACAGCATGCCTACAAAACCTAAAATGCAAAGCTAAAGAAGATATGATGCACTGCTTTGGCCCTATGAAGTCAGCGTCGTTCCTCCCAAGAATAACCAAGTTAGCCTGGGGAGCGGCCAATACCTTTAGTTAAGAGACCCCACCCCACATTACACAAAGAGTTACTTGCTAATGTGGGAAGTTTTTAACTGTCTGCAATAAGGTTAAAATACCTGTAGGGCAGCTTCCTCCTTCCCTGGGTGAGGCCACAAATTGGAGAGAAGACCCTCAACCGGTTGTGCGAAGAGTAGGGGATGCCTCTCTGTCACTACTCAAGTTTAGTTACTTATTATACCAGTTACAAAAACTAGCCCAGATTTGCAACTAGCAATTTTGTGACCAGTATTGAATTTTGCAAATTGACCTGTTTATTAATAGGTAGGTTCATAAAATGTTGAACAAGACTCCTGTGCAATCTTGCCTACCTAATTATTTTTCAACAGGTAGATCACAAATTGAAGGTTACTCTGATTGAATACAATCAGAGGGATGGTGGCCTGCCAGGGTCAGTAAACCACCATGTCTGAGACTGAATTAAATTACAAAACAGTTTTTAAAGCACACAGATTTCCTTAAAGGAAAGGAGATTGCTGTTAAAAAAGGTTTGTTTTAAAAAAAAAGTTTGAATGTGTGGTGGGGGCAACAGGAACACTGCCATCTCCCCAGAAACGTTTTTCCATACTTCACAAAGAAGGGGCCACCTTCCCTTTTGCAAATGAGTTACCATCTCAAACACGGTGGCATGTACATTTTCAAAGGTCTGCAACTGTAATGATGGTCGCAAACCATTGATACAAAAAGTAAAGTTTTGCAGTTTGGAAGGGTCGCCCTAAACGTGCCCTTTCCAATTCACAAACCCTGTGAATTACCAAATCAGAGAGTTTGTGAACATTTAGTAATCGGCAGACCCTGGGCCTCATTTATGAGAAGTGGGGCATCGCTGCGTGAATAAGCAGCAATGCAACACTTCTCAGTGTGCCCTCCTTGCGACACCAATGATGTGTCATATTTACAGTATGACACATCATGTCGCAATGAATGACAGATACATCAGTATGACTGACAAATCTGTTGGCGCAAAAGTGGAGCATTGCTCGAGTTGTGTCGGAAGCGTGACGCAACTCCAGCAATCTTCCATTCACTTGGGGCAAGCCCCATGTGAAAGGGCCTGCGTCACCCTTACGCCTGCCATGAGGCACACATAACGTTTTGATGCATTGGCGTCCTAGAAGTGGCGCAGTGAAATCTCATAGATTTCACTGCGCCACTCCTACGACTCTTTCTTGTGGTGGAACGCCCACCCTGCATACATTATACCCGAGGCAGGTATAATGTAGTGCAGGGGTTAATGAAGTGACGCATCTGCCTAGATGCATCACTTCATAAATATAGCGCAACTTGGCGCTTTATTTACGCTGCCAAGGTGTCATTAAAAGTGATGTGGCGGCGCAAAAGTTCTGCAGGCCTTCATAAATAAGGCCCCCTGTGATTTACTGAACCAGTAGATTTTCAAACGCTAAATCCCTAGGGACATCCAGCTCCTGGATCTTAAATTTGATTTTAATAAGTCTAAATGACTTCCCAATACGACCACGTAGTTCAATATTAACTGTGTTGGTCTTCCTCTATCCCTGAAGTTTTAGGTGCCTTATTTGAAGGTAATAGTTCTGGCTGCAAAACGTAAACCATGACTTCTAAAACAAAATAAAAATAAATGATTGGGAAATAAGAAGCTCCGGTCAGGCAGTGAACAAAACCTAAATATAAAAGGTTGCACGATGAAGACCCTCAACCTAATTGTACAAATGTTTATTCTATACACAGTAGCCCTGCTCTGTCAATAACTGTAAAAATTGCAGGGCAGTTGATTTAAGGATTACACTTATAAACAATTTTAATTTAAGACTATTTGCAAAGAAATGTCTGAATTTGCTGAACTCATTTGAACGTTCAAATAACATGAACTTTTCTATTCATAATAATGATTGTCCAAGGGGACAATCGCACACAGGTACAGTAAATTGACATATATTGCAGAACAGATACTTCAAGAACAGTGAGAAATAGTGAGTGAACCATTGCTTTTACCTGTACCAGCTCCTTAAGGTTAGTATGAACTCCTTTAGATTTAAAGTTCAACCACTACAGACTGAGATGATTAGCAACCACCTGCCCTTTGAAATGACTCTGTTGAGGCGAGATGCACTTCTTTTTTTTAAGTTTGATTTTATTGAAGAACGAAAGAAAGGGAGAGGGGGGAAAAAGGAAAAAACAGGAAAAAACAGGAAAATGGATATGACAATAAAATACATCTTAAAGGAGAACATTAGCGAATATAAATACATAAAGGCATATAAGCAATGCAGTATAAGGTTGTACAAAGCAAATATAATGAGCATGAAAATAACATGAACAAAATAAATATATAGAAAGCATATGCACCGTAGAATAACAATGGATATGAAATTTGAAGAAAAAGGCGATAGGAGAATCATGGAGGTTTGCGTACTTCAATAGTATCAGGATCCGGAGATGGGCTCACCGGAACAGAAGGGGAAAGATAAGTTACCAAAGGAAGCCAAATAAGATCTTGTTTAATTGCCAAGGAGATGGGGGATACATAGTTGGTGTCTAGGCGATGGTTAAAACAGACTGCATTCCACCAGGAGCGATATGAAACATTCATAGCCTGTTTCCAGTTAGACGTGATAGTGTGGAAAGCAACAGCTATCAATAGGTCCATGAGCTGATAATGGCGGGGAGAGTGAGGGAGATCAGTTGAAAGAGAACCTAGAAAAAGGAGAGAAGGGGAGAAGGGGAGAGGGGAGTCTGAAACAGGAAAATGTTTGTATTTGAGTCCAAACTGAATTCCAAAATTGGGATATGGGTGGACAATCAAACAACATGTGCTTTAGGTCTGCCGAGGGACAGGGGCAAGACCAACATGTAAAGGGAATCTCTGGCGAGAAACGGGACAAAGCAAGAGGGGTAAGTAAAGTTCTAGTATAAACAAAGTATAATGTTTGGGTGGTGTAAGCAGCTCTAGAGGTCTTATGGAGTTTGGACCAGACTTTATCCCAGAGAAGAACCGGTCAAACCTGAGAAAGATAAGATTCCCATGCGATTTCGATTTTGGATTTTACTCTATCCATCGTATAGCGGAAAGAATTATAAAAGGAAGATGAAGAGGGAGAAGGAGAAGAAACTATTAATGAAGTAGTGGACTGATGATCCAAAGGGATATCACTGGAAGACGGTAGTGACTGGAGGTAAAGAGTAAGAGCAGGGCGAAGCAAATCATATTGTGAACGGGCACTAGAGGGTAACAAGAAAGAGGATTTAAGTTTCAAAAAAGAGAGAGGGACACCATGTGAGTGCAGTTGAGAGATCCAACACAATCCTCGAGCGTGCCGGACTTTCCAATAGATGGTGCGATTGCAAATTTTAAGAAGTGAGTTATACCAGATAGGTTGTTTGTGAAAGGAAAGAAGGGAAGGATATGACGAGGATAAGAAAGGGTGAAGGAGAGCACGACAAT
Source organism: Lissotriton helveticus (assembly GCF_964261635.1). Lineage (NCBI taxonomy): Eukaryota > Metazoa > Chordata > Amphibia > Caudata > Salamandridae > Lissotriton > Lissotriton helveticus. The sequence goes on along the minus strand of NC_136063.1, from coordinate 2,054,709,522 downwards.
GAGAGATAATGGGGGTATAAAAGCGGGCCGGATAAGACGTAAATGACAAAAATTCACGGAAAGTGAAAGGAGAAATAAAGAAGGATTCCATGGTTAGAAAGATGTGAGGATGAAAGGGAAGATCAGAAGAAAGACATTGAGTCGTTTGCTTGAGAGAGAAAGCTCGGTGATACTCTCTAAAATCAGGAAAACGAACACCCGCCTGAGCCTTGTCTTTTCGTAAGGAGGCGATAGCTATCGGAGGACGTTTATCATTCCATAGGAATTTTAAGAGCAAAGAATCTATATTCTTGAAATAAGAAAGCGGAACACGCAGTGGAAGCATAGAAATAGTGTATAGAAGAAGGGGAGAAAGCATCATCTTTATAGAATTGAGCCGACCCCACCAAGACAAAAAGAGCGGATGCCAACGCGAGATAGCTGCTTCCATTTTCATGGAAATGTAATCAAAATTCAACTTAAGAGTTTCCGAAAGAAGCAGAGAGAACCAAACACCCAAATATTTAATTTTAGATGGTTGCCAGGAGCAGCCAGATTGTGCAAAAAGATGTTTCTGGCAGGGAGGATTTAAAGGAAGGATTTCACATTTATCAATGTTTAGACGATAGCGGATACAGCAGAGAAAGAAGAGACTTGTTGAAGAAAAGGGGGAAGAGAAGAGATAGGATCAGAGCAATAAGAAAGGATATCGTCCGCATAAACTGAAAGTTTGACCTGATGAGAACCAAAGTGGAAGCCAGAGATATTATCATCCTGGCGGATCTTAGTAAGAAAGGGTTCTAAGGCTAAAACAAATAGTAAAGGAGATAATGGGCAACCTTGACGGACACCTCTATGTAGAGAAAAATAGTCCGAGGACATGACATTACCAAAAATGGAAGCTTGGGGATTAGAATAGAGTAAGGAGATAATGGAAATGAATTTGGGAGGAATGCCAATCCAGAGCCTGAAACATAAAATCCCACCCAATTCTGTCAAAAGCTTTCTCCGCATCTAAGGAGATAGCTGCAAGAGGAAGATCTAACGAAGAAGCTCTGCTTAGAATGTTAAGGAAGACTCGCAAGTTATCGGAGGAAAGACGGCCTTTAACAAACCCAGATTGCTCGGGAACGACTAGTTCCGGTAAGAGGGGATCCATTCGCAAAGCCAGAATCTTAGCCCCTATTTTATAATCCGTGTTAACCAGGGAAATCGGGCCATAATTCTTACAGAGGGAATGGTCCTTATCTTCCTTAGGAATCAAACAAATTAAGCCCTGTTGAAAAGAACCGCTCGAAGACCCCGATGTAAGAAAGGACTGAAATAAGAGTAGAAGCTTGGGGAGAAGAAGGGAGGCAAAATGACTATAAAATTCGATGGTGAAGCCATCCGGGCCAGGAGCTTTTCCATGTCGCAATTTAGAGACAGCATGAGAAATGTCGGAAAGCGATATGTCCCGATCCAGTGAATTAAGGTTTACATGGGACGTCGTGGGAGAGGGAAGAGACTGGAAATAAGAAAGAAGATCCATAGAAGAAGGAACTTGTTCAGGAGTGTAGAGATTATCGTAGAACTTGACAAATTCGGCAAGAATTTCTTTATCCTTAAACCGAGACTCACCAGAAGAGGTCCGAATAGATTTAATCTTTGTACGTTCTTTTCTAATTTTTAAGTAATTAGCAAGAAGTTTCCCCATCTTATTTTTACCACCATAGTATCGGGAATTGCATTTTAATAGAAGGTTAGAGGCAGCTTCAGTCGTAAATTTGTTGAAGAAGACCTTCGCATCAATAAGTTTTTTACGGGAAGAGTCTGAATTGGAAGAGTGGTAATCGAGTTCTAAGCGTTTAATATCGGCCAGAATTTGAGCAGATTTGGCCTCTCTGAGTTTCTTACGCCTTGCCACAAAATCGATGATAAAACCTCTAGAGGCAGCTTTGAAGGAATCCCAAACCATAACAAAGGGGGAACCAGGAATGTGGTTAAGAAGGAAACATTCAATAGCAAAGGTAGTAAATTCAGAGCAGAAAGTGGGGTCAAGGAGTAGGGTATTATTGAATCTCCATCTGCCTGAGCGAGGGGAAAACGGAAGAAGATCTAGGTCCACAAAGACAGGGGTATGGTCGGAGAGGAGAATGGAGCCTATTTCAGAACGGATGGCATGTTGGGACAGGGATTTGCTAAGGAAAATATGATCGATGCGTGATTGGGATTGGTGAGGGGGGGAGAAGAAACTATATTCCCTATGATCGGGGTTACAAAATCTCCAAATATCAACTAACGCGTTGTTCTGAGTAGTTTTGATAAATTGAGAATGCATCCTGGAGGGCACGAGTTTGACTTTCGAATGGCGGTCAAGAAAGGGGTCCATAATTTGGTTGCAGTCTCCCCCGGGAAGAATGTAATCCCCAGAGAGGGAAGCTAGTTTATCAGAAACAGAGGGCCAAAAAGATCTGTTGATTCCAGTAGGGGCATATACATTAAAGAGAGTAAGAGGGATGTTGTCAATAAGCAAGTTAACAATGACCCAACGACCATTAACATCACATTCATGAGAAACTGAGGAAATATGTAACTTTTTGTGCAACAAAATCACAACACCATTTTTTTTGTCCACAGTGGGAGAGCAAAAAACATGACCCACCCAACAACGTTTAAGTTTTAAAGCCTCTGCCTCCGAGAGATGAGACTCCTGAAGGGGGGCAACATCAGTTTTGAGTCTGGCTAGGTGAGATAACACCTGTTGCCTTTTAATGGGATTATTTAATCCCTTAATGTTCCATGACGTAACACGGAATGGAACAGCAAAAGAAAATAACTAGCAATATCATGCTCACTAAATGCAAAAACAAAGTAGAACAAGTGGAATGAATAAATAGCAATGTGAGAGAAGAGACTAGAAAGGAAAAGGAAAGAGGAGAACAGAGAGAAAGAAGGAAGGAAAGAAGCAGTTAGTGCAAAGGTAATACTGGTCCAGACAGAAAGGGGAAGAGAGAGAGAGTGGTGAAGGAAAGAAAAGAGGGAAAATAAAGACAGGAACAAAAAAGATCAAGAAGACAGTACAAGTCCAAAACGAATGACTGAGAGACATACTTACGAAAAACGGAAGACGCAAACGAAGACGAGGGCAGAGGCATCGAGGGTTGACGGCGACAACAGCAAGAGCGGACGCCAGACCTCAAATAACACATTTCCAAGGGGCAGTATAGATAAACAGTGCTTACATCGGGTAGGATAAAGAGAGGTAAGCATCTGTAAATATAAGAAAAGAAATGAGTGTAAGTGTATGAGTAGAGGAAGAAACAACAGTGATAAGGATTACAAATAAAGAACAAAATCAGCAAAAGTGAAGAGTCCTCAGGTCCAATCAGCCCGGTCTGGAAACGTCCATAATATCAGGACCAAGTTGACGAAGGAAAGCTTGAAGAGCGGCAGAATCTTCATAGGTGGTGGTCTTGTCTTTGTACGTAACCTTGAAAAGGCAGGGGTGAAGAAGTCCATATCGAGCATTGAGGGGTCTGATTTGCGGTCACAAATCCAAGAACCTCCTTCGCCTATCCGCAGTGGCTTTGGAGACATCCTGAGACAGATACAGACGATGGCCTTCCCATAGGATTTGTTTTTTGAGCTTAGCGGCTGAAATAACCTGCAGGAGATCAGTGTATTGGAGGAACAGCATGATGACTACTCTAGGTTTAGCAGAGATTTTAAGACCAAGGCGGTGGGCCCTCTGGGTATTGATGGAGGCTAAGGCTGGGGCATCCAAGATCTTTGAGAGAAACGTTTGGAAGAAAGCAGCAGTAGGGTTGGACCCTTCCGTGAGTTCAGGAAGACCATACAAGCGGAGGTTGTTCCTGCGGTTTCTGTTTTCCAAATCCTCTGTCTGTTTCTTAAGGAGAAGAACTTCAGCTTTCAATGAAGGGATACGAGAGCAGGAGGATTGGAGAGAGTCCGTTGATTGTTCCAGAGTTAGAACACGGGAATCCAGGGAGACCCATTTGTCTTGCATGGCCTGCATATTTTTAGTAAGAGCCTCCATGAAAGGTTTAAGGGCCCTCAGTTCCTCTAAGATAAGATCCATGGACGAAGAAGATGTAGTGTTCCCAGGAGAGGGAGGCTCCTTTTTAAGACGTTTGATGGAAGCTAAAGTGGCCATTTTGAGATTTAGGGATAGCGCCATGTGAGATGTCAGATTTGGACATTATAGCTTCCTCCATCTCCTGAAGAGGAGAGTCAGAATCCGAGCCGATAGGCGCTTTAGTGCCTGTAGATAGCTTCAGGTTGCGGAGTTTCCCCATGTAAATACTCAAAGAGAACAGTTGAGTAGAGGCGACTGAGCGAAACGAAAAGGCAAGAGGCTCACTAATGGAGAAACATGGGAGAAACCTAGTGGAGGTGTTTGGAGAAGAATGTGAAATGCATTAATTCCCTAACCAACAGGGTGAAATAGCCTAGAACAATTTACTGCTGATGAATAAAACAGTGTAGTCAAAAATGCGAAGGCAAATGTGCTGAAAGACAGGAGCACATAGATAACATCATCCAATTGGTGAACTGGTAAGGAGGACCAAAACGACAGAGTCAAATCATGCAGCAAAGTGAAGAATATGAGGAGGCATATTGGTAAAAGCCGCAGGCAGGCAAAAGAAAAGAGGTGTTGGGATTGCTGGTCTCAAATATGCTGAAGAGACGACAGACCAAGGCATGCAGCAGTGAACAAAAGCGAATGTAAACCTTTTCCCATATTGAGGCTCATCCAAATAGCCCGAATCAGATGTAAAACAGCAGAGGTGAGCAGCATTGGAGAAAAGAGCAGAGTCAGTCACAAAATGGCAGCAGCTGCAGATGAATAAAGAACGCAACAGAAATAGGGTGAGACAAGCCACTAGATGACATTCCTTTTGCTTGTTTGACTCACCGCATGTCTAGGGAGGCACATTGAAGCTAACAGCAAGCCTGTAAAATCCGCATGAGACACGGAACATCTCAGGAGACTAAAGTGCGCAACGCGCACAAAATGGCGTCCGGGACCGATTCGCCCGGCCGAAACGTGCAAAGTCGTCAAAATTGCTCAAAACTTGTAACAAGTGAGGGCGCTGGGCTCTCCTCACCTTCCGGTTTCCATTGCAGTGCCTGGTTTCGTTGGACACTTCCGAATACCGCCGAAAGACGCGATATGCTGGAGGTCAGCTCCGGAGCTCCCGGTCTACGCAGCCATCTCCGTGACGCGCAAGTCACGCCCCCCAGCGAGATGCACTTCTGACAGCAACTCTCTATTCAGTAAAATGGCATAGGCAGTCCCCTCTTGGGTTCCAATTGGTTTTTTTCTTGCTGTTCTGGATAAGTTGATAATGTATTTCAACAATATTCTGGTGTAGAATTAGTAAATTACTATTAAATTAACTTCTAAGAAAATCCCTCAAAGTTCCTAGAATGTATTTTCTTTACACACGAATAAAACGTGTGTGTATTTGCCCCACTTTCACTGATTGCGTTTTATTCCGTTTTCATTGGCTATGCTGTGAAGAAAAATTATAATTGTCACTGAGTGATACTGTTACTATATTGAGGAATGAAACAGTTGGCTGAGTTCATAAAAATCTGGGGTGACTGGGAATATCATTACATGTGGGATGGGGTATTTTATTTCTTATAATACATATGTTAAAATCTGGATTGTGGCGTAAACATTATCGGCGCCATCTTGTCCTTTTCAGATCCATACGTGCGCGTAAGCAGCGACCATTTTGATTGCCATGGCCTCTCTGCCCACACCCGATAGCCAGCCTCTCTCTCTCTCTCCCTCACTCCCCAGCCTCGCAAGCATCCCCGACAACCCCCGGTCTCTCCTGCTTGGGTCATAAACGCACCTCCAGCGCGACCCTGCCTCCGAGCCACATCCCGTGCTGAACCCCCTCACTCTTTTATCTCATTCATAGAACAGGACCTTTTGATAACCTCTTCCTCCCTGCCCGATTGTCCGGCCTGACCCCAGGCCATCACTTAGCTCAGCAGATGCAGTTTATTGCCCCCTACAGTAGGACCTCGCCCCACATCAAAGGAGCGGGGATTAATCAATGCCTTCACCCCCCCTAGATCCGACCGATCACCCACATTCCTGTTCCCAGCGGAATGTCCAGCTGCGCGATAGCCATCATGCTGTGATTTGGGTGGGGACCCCTACTGTAGATATGTGTGAGAACGGGCCTGAACCGGGGATTCCAAAGATGCCTTTGTGAACTTCAAAGCAATACCACGGATGTCATAAATGTAATAAAGCCATAAACCTGTGTATAAGAGGCCAGGCCTCAGAGATGCGGTTAGAGCACCTCGAGAAGATACCCTGTTGTCTGATTTGACGTGTTCTGCTCCGTCGGAATAAAACTTCTGTTTCCTGCCTTCCAGTCTCCAGCGCCTGCCTCTTTATTTGGTAACCGAGAGTTGGGTGAGAGGCGGCTAACACCGGGCAAACCTTGAGAAGGGGTAATCGACCTGATCTGCCTGACCCTTTTTCCTCAATTGGCGCCCAACGTGGGGCCCATCAGCGACATGTGGATCCAGTGGGAGAGGTCCTGACGACGGAGTGAACGACTGCAACGATAGAGAAGTGCATCTGCCCGATAGACCCTCGTCTGGCAGCCGATCATCCGAACTTCACTAGTTCCGAACAGACCTCTCTCGAGTGATCTACGGTCCTGACTGGGAACCATCAGGAGTGCCACGACAGAAGATAGAGGACGATCGGGCGCTGGAATCGGAAGACAGGAAACTGTCCATACGGTCCGGGTAAGGTCGTGTAACACGACAAACTGTGAAATATTTGATTGATTGGAAAATACTAGTATTACTCTCCGAATTGTTGGTTCTCTTGGAGATTCTCTGTCTGCAAACGGAGAGAAATAAAAGTATTCTCTCTTCCTTTGCAGGTAGTGAAGGGTAGGTAACGCAGGCTTTTGCCCCCGTTGTAATCCGTCGTGCCTATCTTTCTCCCCCACTGATTGATTGTTTGCCCGAACATTGTGTGTTCGAGGATTGTTTTCTCGAGAATTCTCTGCCTACAAACGGGGAAAGATAAAAGTATTCTGTCCTCCTTTGCAGATAGTGAAGAATAGGTAACGCAGGCCTTTGCCCCCGTTGTAACCCGTCGTGCCTATTTCTTTCTCGCCACTGATTGTTTGATTGAACGGACATTAATTGTTCGACATTTAGTTCTTTGGAGGTATTTTCGGCTGACAAATAACGTGGAATAGAGATATTCCGTCTAGTCTTTGTAAGCAGTGAAAGGATAGGTAGTGCAGACTTTTGTCCCCTTTGTAACCCGTCATGCCTATCTTCTCCCCATTGTCCAGTAGTTGGTTCAGCCCGGACCGCTTATTAAAGGTGGATCATCCAGCTCCTCTGGATGGCACCCCTAATAAGGATATGTTTTTAAAGTATGGACTAGTCGCCGTAGCTTATAGTAGGTTATGGCATAAATATACTAAAAAGGATCAGGAAAGTCAGTGGCCACTGATAGGATCCTTCGATGACGCAAAAATAAGCGTGCTGGAAATAGCCCTTTGTAACAATAAAACAACGCCCACTATGCTTGATAGTTTCGGCATGTGGCGCAAGGAGACGGAACAACGAAAGAAAAGAAACGAAGTCAGACTAGAGAAAGAATTGCGAAAAGCGGCTCATTTAGCTGCGAGCAAGTTGAAAGAAGAGATAAAGGAAAGAGAGGGAGCTAGACTGAAGCAAGAATCCGAGACATCGAGCCAATGTCCCGTTAGAACACCCTCTGCGCTTTACCCTGAGCTACCTTCGAAGCAGCGGACGAACGATGATCTACTGCTTGGTCCCCCGATCATCTACATGCCCCCTCCATACGCCCCTTCCCAACCTCTAGTGCAACACACGCAACCCCCTAGCACAGGTGAGAGCAGTGCCAGAGCCTCGGTCCTCACGGCCTCCGCGCCGGCCGAGCCCCTTGTACTCAGCGCAGCGCAAGCAGCAACATTAGATGAGCCCGAAACTAAGAAGAAAGACTCTGCTAGGCTCCGTTGATTGAATAAAGATGAACGAGCAGGGATTGATAAGATCGCAAAGACGCTAGTAGAACGGAAAGAAAGCGAAGATTACGTGACAGATATATGCAATACATATGCTGATAACCACAAACGACACTTTGTTGCACGTTTCTGTTACCACACCCTTAACGCCTATGAAGACCGGTATCGTAACAAAGGTCCTGAAAGCCTAACGACTCTGTATAGAAAAGTCGACATTGGAGAACAGGGCGAGGGTGATGTGACGGACCTCTTCTCGTGCACGCTTGAAGTCTTCCGCCACCTCACTGAACAGAGATTAGAGGCCGACACCACGACCCCAGCAGCAACTGAGCCTCAAACCGAGAGAACTGACACAATGATGCCAATAAGAGAAGCGGCACCTTATTGGGTCCCCTCACGAGGACAGGAGACACACGACGATATTAACCACCAAGATGTGAAAGTGAGGGTAGTGTACAACTGGGTCTACCAACCCTGGGATCGGCAAGACATCCTGACTTTCCGAAAGTCCTTGCCCGATCTACGAAAGAACCCCACTGCCTTCTACACAGAATTAGATACCGCCTTGGGTTCGACGATTATGACCCTAGCGGACATCGACTTGTTTTTCGGGCTATGTCTGCCAGCTGATGTGTGGAAGCAAATCCGGAAAGTCGACCACCTTGAGCTGTTCGGACATACCTGGTCACAACTCGATGGCATAGACAAACAGCGAGAGCCCGGACAGAAACCCTTGAAATCGATTCTAGACCTACCAGACAAAATAGTACTAAAACTGAAAACCATAGTACCAGAAAAGAAGGTGGACTGGTCGGTAGTAACGGCCTGCTGCCAGAAACCACAGGAAGACGCCTCAGAATATTTCTCCCGGTTCGAAAAGGTGTTCTCCGATTACAGCGGCCAGGACATGACCTCTGCGACCGGACATCACTTGTTCGTCCAGAACTTTGTAAAAGGCCTGACACCAGAAGTCTCGCAAAAACTGCAGACTAGTGAAAGTAGTTGGGCTGCCTCCAAACCCGCGGCTATCCTTCAGATGGCTCAATACTACGAACGGCAAAAGAACGAGAATGATAGGGCGACTGAGAAAAAGAAAAAGGATTTGAAAGAACGAGTGATGATTGCTCAATTGCAAGGACTGATGACAGGAAGGGAACAGTATAGAGGAAACTACCAGTCGAACGCTCATAGAAATCCACCCCCTAGAGACCGCACACCCGCACCAGGCGCTCCACGAACAGACCTCGATGAGAACCAGTGTGCGTTTTGCAAAGGATATGGGCATTGGAAGTCCCAGTGCCCGGTCCTGCTAGAAATGTACAAAAATAGGGACGCAAAAGACGTAGCGGGTGGGCCGAAAAATAAAGGACAGGGACGAGGGCACACAAACGACGCCAGAAATGACAGATCAAAATGGTTCTGTTGGGTAGCAAAGACAATTCCTTTGGTATAGGCTTAGATCAGCTCAAAAGACAAGCAAACAAGCACAAACTCTCTGATAGACAAAGTTTTTATATGTATTAAAAACAGAACATGAGACAATATCCTGGAATTACTTCATTCCGTTACATTGCTAGTAAATGCGTTAACTTCGTGAAAAAGTGACAATAGTGATTACGGTGACAAGTGCAATGTATACAGTGACATTTATATACACAACAAATATTTACAATAAGACCTAAAGGGAAATGACAAGGGGCGGTGGGGTTGGGGAGGAAAACAAGGTATTTTTTGTCGTTTATGAGGCCAGTTTTTCACAAGTAGATAATCCAAGGAAAACAAAATGGTTAATATCCAAGTTCCTGGAGTTTTAACTCGGCCAAGTTAAAACTCCAGGAACTTGGATATTAACCATTTTGTTTTCCTTGGATTATCTACTTGTGAAAAACTGGCCTCATAAACGACAAAAAATACCTCGTTTTCCTCCCCAACCCCACCGCCCCTTGTCATTTCCCATTAGGTCTTATTGTAAATATTTGTTGTGTATATAAATGTCACTGTATACATTGCACTTGTCACCGTAATCACTATTGTCACTTTTTCACGAAGTTAACGCATTTACTAGCAATGTAACGGAATGAAGTAATTCCAGGATATTGTCTCATGTTCTGTTTTTAATACATATAAAAACTTTGTCTATCAGAGAGTTTGTGCTTGTTTGCTTGTCTTTTGAGCTGATCTAAGCCTATACTAAAGGAATTGTCTTTGCTAACCAACAGAACCATTTTGTTTGTTAATCATATATACCCAGGTTCTGAGGGACACAGGGTTACCCCTTTTTATAAACCAGAAATGACAGATCAGGCAGACCAAACAATTTTGACCACCCCCGACAGAACCAATGCCAGCAGACTGACTGTGACGATGCCCGCGACTTCGCATAGGACTGCCTAGGGCAAGGGAGGGATCCAGTCGAGCTCTATGTTGACCAGCAAGGTCCTTACGTCACCGCTAAGGTCCTAGGTACGAAATCTCCATTTCTGGTAGACACTGGCGCGACACGTAGTGCGTTATCTAAACGCCTGATTCCAAGGGCACCCTTGTCTGGCTCACGCATAACTTCAATAGGCTTTGATGGAACGCCCTCCACTAACCCCTTATCCGCACCGGTCTCCTTCGACTTGGACAGTAACCCCACTGACACGACGTTTCTGCTTTCCTCCAACACCCCCGATGCCATTATGGGACTTGACTTACTGAAGCATTTTCGAGCTACCATCAGGTGTTCACAGGACGGAGTTCGAGTCATTCTGTACGATAACCCGACTTTGCTCAGACCTCATCCCGCACGACACATGTTCTCCATCTCTGACGCTGACGCATCCTTACTTGACTCTCTGCCTCTGTATCTGTGGGCTAAAACTGACGCTGATGTAGGACGAATGATGATCGACCCCGTGCACATAACTGTTCGCCAAGATGCGATACTCCCGAAACTTCCACAGTATCGGATATCGCCCGAAGGTGAGAAGGCATTGGTAATGATAATCCAGTCCCTGGTAGAGGCAGGAGTGGTAGAGGAAGTAGTCAGCAATATTTGCAACAGCCCTATCCTACCCATTGTGAAGAAGCAGGGCGAGGGAGACGAGAAAGCGTACCGCTTCATCATCGACCTTCGAGAGGTCAACAAGGTAGTTGTAACTCAGTACCCCGTAGTCTCAGATATCGCCACCATTCTGACCCTGATTCCTTCCACCGCCACCACCTTCACTGTAATAGACCTCAAGAACGCTTTCTTCTCCATCCCCATCCACCCAGACAGCGGCTACCTTTTCGGCTTCACGTTAAAATCCCGCTCATATAGATTCTGCAGAGCTCCCCAAGGTTACACAGAAAGTCCCAGCATCTATAGCCAGGCCCTCAAGAGACAGCTGGACGCCGTTCAGCTACCGGAGGGAGTGGTGTTGATACAGCACGTCGATGACATCCTTTTGGCGGCCGACACCACTCCACTTGCAGTCACAGCCACCATCCAACTCTTGCACTTCCGTGCAGAAAATGGCCACAAGGTCTCCAAGAAGAAGTTGCAATTCTGCCAACCCCAGGTCACCTACCTAGGCCACCTCTTGTCCAAAGACGGGAGAAAGCTTACACCCGATCGAATTCAGGCCATTCTAGAAACCCCTGTCCCAAAGACCCAGAAACAAGTCCGCTCCCTGGTAGGCCTCACCTCCTTCTGCCGGCAGTGGTTGCCAAATTTCAGCCTCATTGTAAAGCCACTACTTTCCCTACTAGCCAAAGATGTCCCCTTCCCACTCCCTTGGACCCCCGAATGCCAATCTTCCTTCAAAGAACTTCGAGATGCCCTTTGTTCTGCACCAGTCCTAGGAACCCCCGATTACACCAAGCCTTTCTCTCTCTACACTCACGAAAGGGAGGGGTGCGCTTTGTCTGTCCTGACTCAAACTATTGGCCCCAAGCAACGACCATGTGCCTATTTCTCTGCCACCCTTGACCCCGTAGCGAGAGCCTTGCCTGCCTGCCTTCAAGCCGTAGCTGCCGCTGCTGTCTCTATCCGACAAAGTGAGGGGATCGTACTATCGAATTCCCTCACGGTATTAGTGCCCCATGCTGTTGACACCCTCCTGAACCAGACTAAGACGCAACACCTGACTAGCGCCCGACTGACTGGATACGAACTGACTCTGCTTGCACCCCACATCACGCTGAAAAGATGCACCACACTGAACCCAGCCACCTTGTTGCCTCTGCCCGAAAACGACCCAAATGTCCCCCCTATACATGACTGTGTGACCCTCACAGACGAACAGACTAGGAGTAGAGTTGACCTCCGAGACACCGCTTTCACAGACTCTGACGGAGAGCTATGGGTAGACGGCTCTTGCATCAAACTCTCCGACGGCACCACCTCAGCTGCCTATGCAGTAACGACAGCCCGAACAGTAATTGAGACAGCCCGCATCACACAACGATCCGCACAGGCGGCAGAACCGATTGCCCTCACACGAGCATGTATTATAGCGACAGGGACCACGGCAAACATTTACACGGACAGTCAGTACGCCTTCGGAGTGGTTCACCATTTTGGACTCTTGTGGAGAGAAAGGGGATTCCTGACGTCCCACGGCACGCCCATCTTCCACGGAGATCTAGTCTCCGCCCTGATTGAAGCAGTTCTCCTCCCCAAACGATTAGCCGTAATCAAATGCCAAGCACACAGAAAGGTGACGGACATCATAGGACAGGGAAACGCACTAGCCGACATCACTGCCCGAACCACAGCTGAGAATAGGACGACGACCCGCATGTATGTGACCAGGTCACAAGCAGAAAAATGGACTGACGCTAGGGAAACAATTAAGGACATCCAGATGGCCAGCTCACCACCCGAATTAACTGAATGCGCACGGGTGGGATTGAAAGACGATGAAGGCTGCTGGCGGACAAAAGACACAAACAAATGGTTGCTGCCTGACTCGTACCTGATCCCCATACTGACTATGGCACACTCCCCCGCACACATAGGATCTGCCCCCATGACCGAACTCATCTCCAGGGTCTGGCACAACGACAAAATTCCCGACTCAGCCAGACGCCTGGTCCAGCAATGCCTTATCTGCCTGCAACACAACCCTGGGAAAGGAACCGTGGTACCCCGGGGAGGGTTTGGGGTCCCCGACCATCCCTTTGAGGTCCTCCAGATGGACTACATCCAACTAGAAAGATGCCAAAGCCTGAAGTATGTATTAGTCATTGTGTGTGCCTTCAGCAAATGGGTAGAAGCCTATCCAACCCGCGATAACACTGCCATGACCACTGCCAAAGTACTACTGAAAGAGTTTTTCCCTCGCTACGGCCTTTGTCGAATTCTATGGAGCGACAACAGCCCCCACTTCATAGCTGAAGTTATCCAACAAATCTTGAAAGGTTTGGGTGTAAAACAAAGGTTTCATGCAGTCTTTCACCCCCAATCCGCTGGCTTAGTTGAGCGACATAACGCCACACTGAAACTAAAACTGTCAAAGATAGTGGCCACCACAGGACTTAAATGGCCAGATGCCCTCCCACTGGCATTGCTATCGATGCGCTCCACTCCCACTAAGCACCATTTGACCCCCTACGAGGTTGTATTTGGGCGACCGATGAACCTCTGGACTGCCCCTAAACAGACCTCCATTCACGACGTCCCGGACGTCCTACTGTCTGACTACTTGTGCAAATTGACTAAAACGTTGTCTGTCATTCATCAGCAGGTGCAGCAGGCCATCCCCGATGCTTCCAGGGGTCCGGGTCACGATATCCAACCGGGGAATTATGTGCTGATCCAAAATTTCCAATGGGCGAAGAGTCTGGAACCCCGGTGGACGGGCCCCTGGCAAGTACTGATCACCACCCGGACGGCTCTTCGAGTGGAGGGGAAACGACACTGGCTGCACGCACACCACTGTAAGAAGGTTTCCTCGACCCTGGCCACGACAGAAAACGTCAGCACCCAAGAAGAACTGCTGAACAAAGACCGGCCATCACTGAACTGTTATCCTGATACCGAGGCACTCGAACTCGCAAAAATCTCTGATCCCACTGTGCCATCCAGGGAAGGGTATTTCCTGCGTCGAAAGGAGGGAGCTTCGGCTAAGTAGACCACAGACTGAGTTGAATCTCAGAACGGTAGCCTAAACACAACCAAGGGTTACCTGGAGAGAAGCTAAACGAAGTCTGCGGTTCTACCCACTACCGAGCACCTCGAAGATGATGGAAGCGCCAGATAAGAAGATGATGGAAGCAACCGGAAATACCCACTACCGGAACCCAAAGACTGACAGTATACACAGATCGAAGACAATTGCCCTTTTCATTGTCCTCCTCTTTTGCCTCCTCCTCATGACTTCCTTCTGGATCGTGGAAGAGAGCGCACCCGCTCATCAGATATTGCTGACCACTGCACAGCCAACCACCATGAAAGAGCATCACCTGATCTCCCTTTCGCCTCAGCTCCGAGAAAGGCGTAAGGAGTTCTGGAACAATTCCTTCGTGCAACTGTTGCACCAACACAACCTTGCCGCCAACGCCACCAACTGCTGGATCTGCGGGTTGCTCCCGCATGCCACCGGACACTCCATCCCTTTCATCCCTACCCCGTTCTCAGTTCACGGCTCCTGCCTTGCCTGGTTGATTCTCTTGCAAGAGAGCTACAAGGACAACGCCACTTCTGGTCAAACAGTGTCACACTTCTAACATGGGTTCTGGCTGAACAAAACCGGAAGAACATTTGCTCCCTTTTGTCCTTTGACCTCTGGTCCCTCCTTCCAGATGGACATCCCTGCCAAGGAACGAGTTGAAATGCAGGTGTTCCATAACCCAGCCAGACCCACCTTCTCCTACCTACGGAAACGAACTGCTGCCACTCTGACTGTGGCTCTGTCTGTTATCAATGTCACGGGCCTCGTGTGCCTCGAAGGCCTGGGAACACAGCTGGTGGGCCACAATTCCTGCCACATCACCAGAACATTGGACTCAATTGATCCCCCCTCCTTTGTTGCTTCTCCGAATATGTACTTTGTTTGTGGCACCAAAGCTTACACGTGGCTTCCAAAAGGTTGGGGGGGTACTTGCTACATCGCCTTCATTCTCCCTCCAACGTACGTGGCCCCAGCAAACCATCACCGGCAGAAGCGCGCAAGAGACATTGAACAAGCCGACTCCACCGGAGCACAGTTCCTGGATGCAGTGAAGGGACTTGTTCCTCTGTGGGGCCCAATGGCAAACAGCCGCGCCATCCGACACCTGACCCCGGCAGTAGAAACGACCATGAACATCACGGCTGGCATCCTCACTAATAATACGGCCGAGCTTCAGGCAGTCCGCCTGGTGGCTCTTCAGAACCGCCTTGTTCTAGATGTGGTTCTAGCTGACCGTGGAGGAGCATGCCGCATCATCGGATCCAGCTGTTGCACCTACGTGCCAGATAACTCGCCCTCAGTTTACAAAGCAATCGAGCACCTTCACAGACTTTCCTCAGAGGTTCACCAGGAGCAAGAAGGATGGTCGCTTGGGAGCTGGTTTTGGGGTACTTTGAAGGACTGGGGATTGAGGTTGTTTACATTTATATTGATACCGGTCATGGTACTGTGTGGGTGTTGCCTAGGTATTCAATGCTTGCCACCTTTGTGCTCACTCGTCGCTAACTGCATGTGCCCTAAGACTCCGAATTTCGACACTGAACGTATGAACGCTTTATATGATATCAAAATACGTAATGTAATGGGGATAGACATAAATTGACAAGCTGGCTAGATATGTTGAAAAGGGAGGACCGTTAAAATCTGGATTGTGGCGTAAACATTATCGGCGCCATCTTGTCCTTTTCAGATCCATACGTGCGCGTAAGCAGCGACCATTTTGATTGCCATGGCCTCTCTGCCCACTCCCGATAGCCAGCCTCTCTCTCTCTCTCCCTCACTCCCCAGCCTCGCAAGCATCCCCGACAACCCCCGGTCTCTCCTGCTTGGGTCATAAACGCACCTCCAGCGCGACCCTGCCTCCGAGCCACATCCCGTGCTGAACCCCCTCACTCTTTCATCTCATTCATAGAACAGGCCCTTTTGATAACCTCTTCCTCCCTGCCCGATTGTCCGGCCTGACCCCAGGCCATCACTTAGCTCAGCAGATGCAGTTTATTGCCCCCTACAGTAGGACCTCGCCCCACATCAAAGGAGCGGGGATTAATCAATGCCTTCACCCCCCCTAGATCCGACCGATCGCCCACATTCCTGTTCCCAGCGGAATGTCCAGCTGTGCGATAGCCATCATGCTGTGATTTGGGTGGGGACCCCTACTGTAGATATGTGTGAGAACGGGCCTGAACCGGGGATTCCAAAGATGCCTTTGTGAACTTCAAAGCAATACCACGGATGTCATAAATGTAATAAAGCCATAAACCTGTGTATAAGAGGCCAGGCCTCAGAGATGCGGTTAGAGCACCTCGAGAAGATACCCTGTTGTCTGATTTGACGTGTTCTGCTCCGTCGGAATAAAACTTCTGTTTCCTGCCTTCCAGTCTCCAGCGCCTGCCTCTTTATTTGGTAACCGAGAGTTGGGTGAGAGGCGGCTAACGCCGGGCAAACCTTGAGAAGGGGTAATCGACCTGATCTGCCTGACCCTTTTTCCTCATATAGTCATGCCATATAATGTCATACCATCAGCTGTCCCCAAACCTCTCGTTGCTCTCTTATTACTTCATATAAAACAGATGCACTTCATTCACATATGCAGCATTCGTGTAGTCTTCTTAACAATAAACATGCCCTTATTCAGCCTCTAAATATCTGTGAAATATAATTTAGTCAATGTAATAAATTCAGCTTCAAAAGTGGTCTGGTGACATGCAGACCGATTCTTGCATTTTGTAACGAATTTTACGAGTGCATTAAATAAATGCACTGATATAAATTTCTCCCTATCAGCAAAATGCACTTTTTAATGTAATTGGCCTATCACATTTTGCCGCATTATCAATGTTGCTTTTAGAGTTTCTTAACTTCCTTTATCATTTACAGTGTATGTTTTCTTTGCTCACACACATTTTTTTGTTGCAAGAAAAAAACTGGCAATCATACAGACAAAACTTACATAAGAAGTGTGCTTTAATTTATCAGGGCTGCAGAACGCAGAATGCTTCCTTGTTCTACAGTGTCTTTGAGTGATTATTTAACACTCCTCGAGTGGGTAGGTGGGAACAGGAGTTATAGCAGCAGCCGTCTTTGCTTCAGTGGCTGCCGTATTTTGCCTGCCAGAGGATCAGTCCTCCCCTTCAGGTTGGTGAATGAGTGTGGACGTTCTCGCCACCTCCTACTCTATTTCCAATGAATCATCTGTGGTGAATTCAGGAAGTATTTGAAGTTCATTTCTGCAAAAAAATGTTTCAGCTCTCTGATCACGCATCCTCTTTACTGGGCGTCAAAGCTCTGCTCCTGCTTTCGAGACACTATTGCTGAAATACGTGGTATTTCCTGGCCTCCCGTGGCAGGGATAAATGGATCATTTAATAATACGCTGAGGCAGCTTTCCATAAGAGCGAGTCGTGGTCTGATGCGAGTTGTGCTCTGATGCCCAACGATCAATATGTATTGCTGTGCAAACATAGGCAGTTTAAACAAATGGCTATTTTCAAAATAGGATAAAGTAGACAAAAAGAAGAATGAACTATGCCACATGTTCTCATTTTTCTCTTTCTGAAACTATTTACTCCCGTTCTTCTACCAAACTTAATAAATCTCCAGCCAGCTCAAAAAGCTACTTATTCTGCAGATATGTTTTCTGTTAGTTGGTTGTGTCCTGGAAGAGGTCCAGATTAACAAATTTACAAATAGGAAAGTAAATACATTTTTCATGCATATATTTATACGTGCAACTGTGCATAAGCATACTAATCAAAGGAATTCACGAACATGAGAATTTTCTAGTATGAATACGTGTACTTCTATCCATCTGTAAAAACTAAACTGGAAATCTCTGGATTCAAATTACAACTCCATATGCGTATGCACAGATAAAACAGTGGTGGCTGGGAGGGAACGGTGTTGGGGTGGGAGGACTGGGGTTAACAAAAAAGGATAAAGAAGAATTAGCTGCTCCTCGCCGGTCACCAACCACTGTCTCTCCTCCGGCCTCCCTGTTCTCCTGGCAGCACCCAGGCTCAAAGACTCCCCTAGCCAATCATGACGCTGCTGTCACCATGACAACAGCGTCATGATTAGCTTGAGCGCCGTGGTTCAGCACTCAGACAGGAAGTGTTAGCCTGTGCATGTTCTCCACCCAGGCTGTGCAATACAGGATAGTGAAGGACATGCTTAGTGCGCATGACGGTTTCGCCAGCCAAAGACAGCTGGGCAACCCATCATTTTTTGAGCAATGGCTGAAAGGGTGTGATGACTCAAATAATTGAATGACTGGAAGGGATTCACTCTTCAGTCTTCAGTATTTTGTCTTCACCAGATCTACATTTCTCTAATACGTTACCTCATAAGTACCCAGTTGGTCTGTAACTGCCCCATCACTAATCACACAATCATTGTCTATTAAATAGTGTTCTATTGTTTATTGATTTTGTGGTTTCATAAATAGGGAACGAGACCCAGGAAGGGTGCTGAGGGCTTTCCAATGAAAACATTGAAGAACAGTTGAATCCGTATATTTCCATATATACAAAACAATAGCAGATGACACAAATAGCTGAATACACCATCTAGTGGCAAAATCAATCGTATGCATAGTATCTATACAGCAAGAGAAATAACTTGAGCAGCATTTAGTGAGGAACTTAAAGCAATAAACAGTGTAATGACCTAGGTAAGCAGCATAGACGATGAAAACAGTTAAATATAGCAGTGACATTCAAATAATCAATCTTTTATTTTTTTAACTCATTAATGTGTGGATTTGTTTTGATTGTAGAGGGTCAGGGTGGTATTGCAATCTATGAGTACACTCTCTGAGGGGCCGATTCACATAGAGTCTCTGCAGTTTGGGCACAGGCTCTGCACTCATAGCAGAATCTACGCACTGCACTTTCTCATTGCAGACATTCCGCCACGAGTGCGGAGAGTCCGCCTAGACTGTGGAGCCTCAGCCATGATTGTGGAGACTCTTTGTGTACTGGCCCCTGAGAATGCTTGTTTGAGAGTTCTTTTATTCTTGAAGGTAGGGATTCTAGTAGAAGGTTTTCAGTGCAAAGCGGTAAGTGAGATCCACATAGGATGTTGATTTTTGCTTGGCTATGTGATTTGACATTCCTGAACGGACAGCTTTATGCTCAATGCAAGCTAGTTTAAATACTATTTTGGCTTAAATGATCAGAATGATCAGAAAAGGTGTGGAGCGATCGTATTTTCTTGATTCTAAGAGAGGTTTAGCTGCTGTATTAAAGCCTGTTTTTAATGTAGCCAAGTGGAGATTGTGGGTACTTGCTAGAACTATGCTTCTGTAGTCAATTTTGGATAGTACTAGTATCAGTAGTCTGCCTTCCTACCAACAGGTAGTTCTCGCTTGGGCCCTGTGGGGTCTTGATTTAGACCAGATTATTTCCGAACACTTTCTAGCACTTTGCACACCTTGCTTCACATATCAATCCAATCCTGTTTTTCAACCACCATCCTGATGCATTATGGTCCATATAGTGCTTTCTATCATAAAACAGTGCCTAAATCACATCCTCAAGATAAAGCTTTGTTATGTATCATGGTTCCTAATTCATATGGATATACTGGTGAAGATATATTTCCTTTCTGGACTTTTTTTTTTGTTCCATAATTTTTTATTAAGTTTTCAGAAAACGAAAACATAGAATAATCAAATGAACACACTATGAATAAAATACATTGATTAATTTAAAGAGACAAATGTGTAAAGAATTTAGAAAAGAGAAGAAAGGAAGAGATATACAGGAGAAGAAAAGGAAGGAAGAGAGAAAAAGGAGGGGAAAAAAGAAAAATAGTAAGAAGTTAAGATGAAGGTGCATGAGTAGACAGATAAGAAGTAAAAGGTAGCCAAAGAAGTTCGGATTTAATTTTCTGAGATAAAGTAAGAGAAGAAACAGTACTAATTCTATGTTCATCGCGAAGACAGCTGATAGCCAGAAACCGGTTCAAGGATGCTTGATTCTGGTCCAGGGAAGACATGGCTTGGCAGTTCGGGCTGGAGTGTTCCCATGAGGCACAGGGTCAAGACTCATTTGCATATGGCCATGTCTGAACTGGGGTGGCTTGGTGAGCAAAATAACGATTGATTAAACCCAGATCTGTGACTGGGGGTGAATGTTTTGCCATTGTGCAACATTCCGTCCATCATCTTGTGTTTTTTACTGTTCACCCTATGTGGGAAGGGTATGCCCAGACGTGGGTCCCGTGCGCACTAAGCCACTGGAGTCAAGCTATCCTGGCTGAAGACGGCTGATAGCCAGAAACCGGTCCTAGGGTGCTTGATTCCGGTCCAGGGAAGACATGGCTTGGCAGTTTGGGCTGGACTGTTCCCATTTGTGGTCAACCTTCCGTATATTTGGGATAGGTGGCTGAGTATGCCTATGGGGCACACAACTCCATAAGAGTTTTTCATAATATGGCATGATTGACAAGGTCGAAAGCCCTACTCAAGCGGCAAAACATTGGTGAAAATATGCCCATGTTTTTACTAGTCAGGAGGCTGAGATTAATACATTGTTCAGTTGTCCCTATGTTCCTTCTAAAACCATATTGTGTATCTGTAAGTATGCTGTTCTCCATTGCCCAAACTTCCAACCTATCGAGGATAATCCTGCCCATTAATTTCTCAGATGTATCTAAAAGGGATATTGGCCGGTAGCATTTTGGTTAATTTCTCTCACCTTTTTTGAAGATGGGGACAATTATGCTCTCAGGCCAGGCATGGGGAATAGTCCCCTGTGTTTCGGCATTAAATACTATAGTAAGTATGAGAGTCCATAAAGATGTTTTAGATTTAAAGACATCCCCTGGTGTACCATTTGACCCTGGAAACTTGGCAGCTGCAAATTTATAAATAGCCAGTTTGACTTCCTCCAAGTTAACTAGTTTTAGGGATACCTTAGCAAGTTCTTTGTGAGAGTCCGTTCTATGACTTTCTGCTGGGTTGAAAAGGTCCCTGAACTGTGTAAGCCACTCTGACGAAGGTACAATGATGTCAACTCTTGGGTCCTGACAGTCCTTCAAAAATGGGAAATGTATTAGTTTAAAAAAAAAGGATTGTATCTTTAACATCTGCGGTTTGGCCTAATTTGGCCCATGTTTCTTCCGGCAAATGTGTCTTCCTCTTATTAAGTGCTAATTTATATTGGTTTCTTAATTCTCTAATTTCCTTGCAATCTCTAGGAACTGACTGTAGGGCCTTTCTTAATTTGGGGCTTGCTAATGAGCATGGGGCATCAAACCACCCTTGGCTTTTCCTCTGGGCTCCGGTGCTTGTCTTTTTCAGATTCATTGCAATACTTGACATTATACTAGAAAGGCATACACAATCACCCATGGGGATGCATCAGGATAAGTACTATCTTTGGTTGATACGAGATTGGTGCTATATCTTGGTGCTTATATCCACTGTCCGCTCTCTAGTCCCATCAGGATAAGTACAGGTCATCAAATTGTCCTTATTAATGTTTATGCATCACGCAAAACCACAGTTGTGTCGACACTAGACCACTGAAATCTCATACCATTCCTGGTTGCCACCTCGATATTTGGTGAAGAAAAGGGAATCGGGGTGTTCTTATGTTCAACTTGCAACTCAAATGATAATAGCAAATGGTCACTAAGGAGGACTGTGTAAATAGATAAAGGACCAATTAGGTCTAGTGCTGATGGAGAGACTATCATATGATCGATACATGATCTACATGCATTCTTTAGGAAGGTGGGTGAGTTCTTTCTCCCAGGCAATCTTCTGCAAGCAGCTCTAAGTTTATATCTATATAGTAGTTCATTTAAAGAATTACTCAAACTTGCTTCTTGCCCTGAAGCAGTGTTCTTCCCTTGAGATGTCAGCTTTTTCTTTCATTTGAGTTCAATGCTTACTGATCTAGTTATAATCTGTGACTCTGCAGTAACTTGGGCTATGTTACTGCTTTGCTATAAGCCTTGTTACTAGTTTCTGTGTGCTTTGGTCATTCTTTATTTTCCAGTACCTGCGTTGCTGCTATAGCTTTTGTTTTCTTGTTTCTTGTTGCGATTGTGCTTCTGTTTTTGTTTCTAGTGTCTGTAAATTCCTTGTCTGGTATTCCAATATTCCTGATTCTGTCTATACACTTTGAGTCCATTCCTTGTTGATGTGCAGATTCCTTGTCTTTTATTCTTGTGCTCCATATTCTGTCTGCATACTTCAGGTCCCGTTTCTGTGCCGATGCCTTGTCTTGAATTCTAGTGTTCTGAGTACTGTTTGTGTGCATTTTCGTTGTCATATATTTCACAGTTTTTTTGATTGATATAGTTCCCATAGGTTGGACTAAGCCCTTCATGCGGGTTACCCCCAAAATATTTGCCAACACTCCTATTTTTTCTGAATTCATTTTTGTTGGCCATTGTCAAAGTGCTTATGCTCTCTCCTTAATAAATGGTACCACTGGATCATACACAATTAGCATATTTAATTTACTTATGTCTCTAGTAAAGTGGCACTGTATGTGCCCAGGGCCAGAAAATTAAATATCACTAGTGGGTCTGCAACACTGTTTGTGCCATCCACTTCAGTAGCCCTTTACAAAATGCCTCAGGCTTGCCATTGCAGCCCGATTGTGCAGTTTTTAAATTGTCGTTTTGACCTGGCAAAATAAACATTTTGGCAGGCCCAAACCTTCCTTTTTACTACATATGTTACCCTTACGCTAGGCCCTGGAGAGCTCGGAGGGCAGGGTGCAATGTATTTAAAAAGCAGGACATGTATGTTCAAGTGTTACATGTCCTGGTAGTGAAAAACTCTTAACTTCATTTTTCACTGCTGCTAGGACTGTCCCTCCCATAGGATAACATTGGTGTTGCCTTGTTACATTTTATAAATATAATTTCCAAATGGGAAGAGATAACCAGTTCAGATTGCATGTTTCTAAATTCACAATTCTAAAACCTAACTTATGATGAAGTCAAATTTTATATTGCATTTCTGAAAATGCCACTTTTACAAAGAGGCTATTTTCTTGCCTTATCCATTTGTTACCTGTATCCTGTATCTGGTCACAAGAACTTGGCGCTGCTGGCAATTGGGCTTTGTGTATTCCTCTAAGACAGTCACACACAATGGGAGATAAGGTGTGACTGGAAGAGCCATCAATGGGAGGGAGGAGATGAGCACAGCCCCACTTATAAGCTGTGTCCTGTCTCCTGACAAATGGCTGCATTACCCCTGTGGTTAGTCTGGTTCCAGGACAGGAAAGGCACAGCATCTTTGCATTTCAAAGGCATGCTTCTAGAAGCTCCTTCCCACTTTAAAGGCACAATTGTTTATATAAGAAGGAACTCCGGCACCAATTGTTCAGTACCAGCTGAACCTGAGGATACTGCCAAGAAGAAGGACTGCGGTGCTGCTACAAGGACTGATACTCTGCTAGACTACAACGCTAAAGGACCTGCTGCCCTGCTGACCTGCTGACCTGCTTACTGCTGGTCTCTTGCCTGCGGAAGAAGAACTGGACCTCCAACATCATCTTGAACTCAGGACCCCAGAATGAGTCAAAGTACTCGTCTGCTGGACGCTTGATCGGAGCCTCACGAACATAAAAGGCTCCCAATCAGCTCCTGGACCCAGCTTCTGCGAGTTCCTGACCTCCAAGTGGTGCCTCTCAGGTCATGGACCCTTGGTGTGACTCACGATTTCATGAAAATTAGTTTTTGGGCTCTTCATGACCACGAGTGGGCGCATTTGCTCTGGAACCATGGCTTTCACACCGAATTCCAGCTTAAGCCGCTGCCTACCCATCTCTTCATACAGCAACATCAACAAACCATGGGGGACCACCAATGTGAAGCTCCAGCCCGCCGGTCCGTGACACCCAGTATAGAAAACAATGGTCCTAGACTACTTAAGGTTATACTTTAGTTGTGGGAAGTATTCATTGAGTAAAAATATATGTCAGGTACATATAGAATCCACATTGTATCATTAATGTACCATCAATTCCTTCACAATTCAAGCATGTAGATCCTCAAAAGACAAAGGCACAACGTGTGGCTCAAATAGTGTCTGTTTTATTTCTCAAGTATTTTTATATTTTTATATCACAGATCCCCATATTCAATGTTTCATTAGAGAAAGGTTGCTCTAAAGGGAGTGTGACAAAAGGAAAGTGTTCGTGAAGTAGGACAGATATGTAGGAGGGGAATCCAAAAGATAAACAATCAGTTTCGCATTCTAATAACCTTAGACTGGTCGTGGTTCTCATTGGCACCAGGTTTACGAGTATATCTGTCCCTCATGTATTTACAACTATTTAATATTTTCTGATGGTGCACAGAGGTTATTCATGTGTAAAAAGGTAGGCTTGGGATGACGTCAGGTACAGGCTCACTGGGGGAGAGTGGTCTACTGGACTATGACAATAGTGCTATCGCTATGGGTGGGTCCAAACTGTAATGGCATGGTGAGCAAAGAAAACAATGGATTTAGGCCCAGATCTCTGTACTGGGGTGGATGCATGACATTGTTCTGCATTCTGTCCATCAATTGTTCTTTTTGCCTTTGTCACCGTGAGTGGGACGGGTATGCCCAGACATGGGTCCCGTGCTCTCCATGCCACTTGAGTCAAGCTATCCTGGCTGATGAGGGCTGAAAGCCGGAAACCGGTTCTAGGATGCATGTTTCTAGTCCAGGGGAGACCTGGTCTGGCAGTTCGGGCTGGACTGTTCCCATTGGGTGCAGGGTCAAGACTAATTTGCATATGGCTGGGTCCAAACTGGAATGGCATGGTAAGCAAAAAAACTATGGATTTAGGCCCAGACCTCTGTACTGGAGTGAATGTATGACATTGTTCTGCATTCTGTCCATCAATTGTTCTTTTTGCATTTGTCACCCCGAGTGGGACGGGTATGCCTAGACGTGGGTTCCGTGCTCTCCATGCCACTGGAGTCAAGCTATCCAGGATGATGAGGAATGAAAACCTGAAACCGGTACTAGGATGCTTGTTTCCAGTCCAGGGAGGACCTAGCCTGGCAGTTCGGGCTGGATTGTTCAATTTGGGTGCAGGGTCAAGACTGATTTGCATATGGCTAGGTCCAAACTGGAATGGAATGATGAGCATAAAAACGATGGATTTAGGCCCAGATCTCTGTACTGGGGTGAATGTATGACATTGTTCTGCATTCTGTCCATCAATTGTTCTTTTTGCATTTGTCACCCCGAGTGGGACGAGTATGCCAAGAAGTTAGCCCCGTGCTCTCCATGCCACTGGAGTCAAGCTATCCTGGCTGATGAGAGCTGAAAGCCCAAAATTGGTCCTAGGATGCTTGTTTCTAGTCTTGGGAGGATCTGGCAGTTTATGCTGGACTGTTCCCATTGGGCGCAGGGTCAAGACTGATTTGCATATGGCTGGGCCCAAACTGGAATGGCATGGTGAGCAAAAAAATGATAGATTTAGGCACAGATCTCTGTACTGGGGTGCATGTATGACATTCTGTCCATCAATTGTTCATTTTGCATTTGTCACCCCGAGTGAGACTTGTATGCCCAGACATGGGTCCGGTGCTCTCCATGCCACTGGAGTCAAACTATCCTGGCTGATGAGGGCTGAAAGCCCGAAACTGGTCCTAGGATGCATGTTTGCAGTCCAGGGAGGACCTAGCCTGACAGTTCGGGCTGGACTGTTCCCATTGGGCACAATGTCAAGACTAATTTGCATATGGCTGGGCCCAAACTGGAAAGGCATGGTGAGCAAAAAAACAATGGATTTAGGCGCTGATCTCTGTATTGGGGTAAATGTATGGCATTGTTCTGCGTTCTGTCCATCAATTGTTCTTTTTTTATTAGTGACCCCAAGTGGGACGGTTATGCTCAGACGTGGGTCCCGTGGTCTCCGTGCCACTTAAGTCAAGCTATCCAGGCTGATGAGGGCTGAAAGCCCAAACCCGGTACTAGGATGCTTGTGTCCAGTCCAGGGAGGACCTGGCCTGGCAGATCTGGCTGTCCTGTTCCCATTGGGCGCAGGGTAAATGCTAATTTGCATATGGCTGGATCCAAACTGGAATGGCATGGTGACCAAAAAAATGATGGATTTAGGCCCAGATCTCTGTACTGGGGTGAATGAACGACATTGATTTGCATTCTGTCCATCAATTGTTCATTTTTCATTTGTCACCCCGAGTGGGACGGGGTATGCCCAGACGTGGGTCCCGTGCTCTCCATGCCACTGGAGTCAAGCTATCCTGGCTGATGAGAGCTGAATGCCCGAAACCGGGCTTAGGATGCTTGTTTCTAGTCCAGGGAGGACTTGGCCTGGCAGTTGGGGCTGAACTGCTGCCATTGGGCCCAGGGTCAAGACTGATTTGCATATGGGTGGGTCCAAACTGGTAAGGCATGGTGAGCAAAAAAACTATCGATTTAGGCCAAGATCTCTGTACTGGGGTGCATTAATGACATTGTTCTGCATTGTGCCCATCAATTGTTCTTTTTGAATTTGTCACCACGCTTGGGACGTGTATGCCCAGACATGGGCCCCGTGCTCTCCATGTCATTGGAGTCAAGCTATACTGGCTGATGAGGGCTGAAAGCCCGAAACCAGTCCTAGGATGCTTGTTTCCAGTCCATGAAGGATCTGGCCTGGCAGTTCCGGCTGGACTGTTCCCATTGGGTGCAGTATCACGACGAATTTGCATATGGCTGGGCCCAAACTGGAATGGCATAGTGAGCAAAGAAAAGAAGAAAAGATGGATTTAGGCGCAGATGTCTGTACTGGGATGAATGTATGACATTGTTCTGCATTCTGTCCATCAATTTTTCTTTTTGAATTTGTCACCCGAGTGGGACGGGTATGCACAGACATGGGTCCCTTGCTCTCCATGCCACTGGAGTCAAGCTATGTTGGCTGATGAGGGCCCGAAACTGGTCCTAGGATGCTTGTTTCCAGTCCAGGGAGGACCTGGCCTGGCAGTTCGGGCTGGACTGTTCCCATTGGGTGCAGTGTCAAGACTAATTTGCATATGGCTGGGCCCAAACTGGAATGGCGAGCAAAAAAACGATGCATTTAGGCGCAGATCTCTGTACTAGGGTGAATGTATGACATTGTTCTGCGTTCTGTCCATCAATTGTTCTTTTTTTATTTGTCACCCCGAGTGGGACGAGTATGCTCAGATGTGGGTCCCGTGGTCTCCGTGCCACTGAAGTCAAGCTATCCAGGCTGATGAGGGCTGAAAGCCCAAAACCGGTACTAGGATGCTTGTTTCCAGTCCAGGGAGGACCTGGCCTGGCAGTTCGGGCTGACCTGTTCCCATTGGGCGCAGTGACAGTACTAATTTGCATATGGCTGGATCTAAACTGGAATGGCATGGTGACCAAAAAAATGATGGATTTAGACCCAGATCTCTGTATTGGGGTGAATGTATGACATTGATTTGCATTCTGTCCATGCCCAGACGTGGTTCCCCTGTGAGTGAAAGGAAAAGGGCAGGAATGCAATGTATTTACCATTATATGGTGCATTTCTGTTGTTTACGTGCGTTGTTGCACTTTTGGCTGCCTAGCACCAGTTCAAACACCCTTGGGTCATGCTGCAAGGGCAACTATGTTTCAGGCAGGATTGTTATTCTGCAGGAAGGTGCACCTTCCTGCACAACAACAATCCTTAGAGGCATTTCCTCATTATATGTGTACCGCAGAATGCACACTTAGAAGGAGGAAACAATGAGGAGAGATTTAGTGTTCACTTAGCAGGCTTCTTTGTCCGCCTGCCTGTGCAGACAGGAATAGCAGATGCGACTATTTATTTGAACGCTGACTTAATCTTTTTAAACGAGGTATGAGGGTGTGGTCCATCTCTGTAACTTGAATTAGGCCTTTTTTTTAGTGCTCAGGTCAGTTTAGTTAGCAAAGGAAGTGAGGGTGGAGTTGTAAATATTGGTGTGAAGAAAGATTTATAATGTTATCTATATTTTACAATAATATATGCTATTCATACTCTTAGTGAGTTGAAACTCTGCTATATTTCTTCTATTCATGCTAGATACTATTCATATTGTGTGCATTAGGGTAAGGTTTTGGTTTTAAAATTCATCTTTCAAATGTGCTCTTATTCCCTAGCGTTCTTGAGTCATGGATTTGATTGCTACCTGAACACATCACACTTGGATACTGCTCAGTGGGTTGCGGAGGGGGGGGGGCAGTCCTACTAGATTTCTGTCCCGTTTTGGCACATAAAGAAATAACTTAGTGCCAGACGGTCTATTCCTGGGCTGTATTCTGGAGAACATCCAGAAAATGTATCAATCTGAGGCTTGGTACTTCTTCCAAGAGATTCACTTTGTACTCTTCTTCAATAAAAGCTTATCTCGGAGGTCAGTGACTTGACTCGGCGTGCAGCAGAATTTTCAGCCGCTGACAGAAGCGATGTGTGGAAATTCTTTCACCTCCCAGTAATAGGCACAACCTTCAGGGCCCAGAACTTGAACAAGCACCTCCTGGCAGGTCAGAGGTCCCAGCAGTGGAGTTCAGGGAAGCTGATGGTGCAATATTTGTGTCCCTGAGTTTTCAGAACAGGAGGCAAGCACTCAAAATCCCTTCGTGATCCTTCACAAGCAGGTTCACAGCACGGTTCAAGTCTTTGTCCTCTCCTTGGCAGAAGCAGCAGCTGCAGGCCAACCCAGAAAACCAACACACTGCAAAGGGGCAGTCTCCGCCCAGTTCTGGCCTCCCTAGTCTAGCTTACTACAGCAGGTGGAGACAGCATTGTGCAGAGCAGAAACAGCCTATTCTGGTTGCTGGTGAAAACTCCTCCCACCACTCTAAATGCAGAAAGGTCAATTCAGCCTGGCTATGAGTCATCCAGGAAAGGCAGGACACACCTTAACCCTGTCTTGTGACTGTCTAGATTGGATGCACATTCCCGGCTCCTGTCACTCTAAAAACAGGCAGAGGAAGCCTAAACTCCATTTGTCTATCTTGTCCCAATGAAAAGTTACACTTGTAAGATATTACAAACCAGCTCCCATTTTAACCTATGGGGCCCACAGCCTTTCAAATGTGAAAAACAAAATGCACAATATTCCACTATCAGGACGTATAAAACATGGCAGCACATGTCCTTCCTTTCACATACACTGCACCCTGCTCATGGGGATACATTGTGCCTTCCTGAGGGGTGCCTTTTTTTTTATAAAAGGGAAGGTTACGAATTGGCAAGTGGGTGCACTTGCCAGGTCAACATGGCATTTGAAACATATGTGTGCAGTCTCGGCAGCGGCAGGTCTGAGACACATTTACAGGGCTACTCATAGGGGTCATAAACACACTAAGGATCTGTAGGGATCAGAGGAAAGCCAGGGGGTACTAATCCCTCAATAGAACGCTTATTATCACACAGAGTATGTCCGGTTATATGGGGAGAAAGGATGAAAAAGATGTAGGAGGTGTGTACTGTCAGAAAAAGAAAATCAGTAGCAGAAATTTCCTTCAGGACAAGAATCCTCACTCAGCATTAGGTGACATGCTTCATCATATGAGTCCCCTTCTCACACCGAGGTGTGAGCTACAACTCCCCAAGGGGAGGAGCTGAGGTGTTTTCTGAAGATGAGCGTATGAATCGTGGTGACTGAGGGGCAGAGTGCACAAATGTGTGTGAGTGATTAAAAGTGTCTCTCTGGGTCCACTTAATCTTTATTGGGTGGCCGCAGGGACACAGTTAAAAAGCAAGAGGACTAGAGATTAAACCAATATATCCCTAAAGACGGGTCAACATGTTTCTGACACAGGTTGGTCCCCTAAGGAGATTCAGAGGCATTCATCAGGACCTTGTTGGATAGTCACTCTGAATATTTGAAAAAAATATAATATACTGGCCACCACAGGAAAAGGGCGGTCAAGTGTTCAACGACCAAAGTCACTTCAAAGGAGTTCGTCTACTCTGGAAAGTCAAATAAATAACATTAAAAAAATCATACAAAGACATTACACAAATTGTGCTCAATTTCCTTGGTATAGGTTATGCTTACCTAAAATAAGATATATCAAATCAACTCTCCATGCTCTTGGAACGTCTTAATGTGCCCAACTGTGAAGAACAACTGGTAGTTCCCTGTTACATACCCTTCGTTCCTTACTTGTCATTGTCTGTGTGAAAAAATTTCCGAGGATCCACTGGAATCAGAGTCATCACTTTCACTTCAGTCGTCCAAATTCGACGTCCATTCGTTGATGCCCTGTCGCCATCCTCTTGTTCCTTTCTACAAGTTTTTCTTGGGGTCTGTGTGTGGTAGTCATTGGCAAGATATGGATACACCCTCTCGTGGCTGAATCTCTCCATATCTTTACTGAGTTTGTTGATTTTGTACTTCAGAATTCCTTGTTTGGTTTCACTAAGTGTCTTGTTTACTTCTTCCAGTTTCTTTTTAAAGTCACTGAGCTGAATGGAGCATTTGATCTGAGACTCCAATTGTTGGATTTCAATGAAGATTAGTTTGGCTGTTTCTTTGGCTGGATTAATGAGCAGGACAAGCCAATCTCCAGTGCACTTCCGCGTGATTGATGACCAGTTCTTTTTAAAAACCTTGTTTTCTAAGAACAGTCTAGGTGTGTTGGTCACTATGAGCCCTAGGCGTTCTAGGTTCCCTCATAAGTATTCAATCAGGATTGCAGCGTGCATCATAGTCCATGTGTGTTGTCTTTTGAGATTAGTTTGCCGCTTTCATCTGGCTGAATCAGAATAGAAATAGGGTTAATTTCCAATATGCTAGGTGTCAGTAACATGGGCTGAATCATGTCATCATCAAAAGAAAGCCCAGCGGTGTCTGCCATGGTTGGGTAGTGTGACACCCGCAGTAGATAAATCAAGACAGAAAGAGGAGGGGTTGGACGGAGGTGGGAGAGAGAAATGATCAAAGTAGATCCTCAGCCCCTGGGCTGTGCAATACTCATGAACACACTAAGGATCTGTAGGGATCAGAGACACAGTCAAAAGCAAGAGGACAAGGGATTAAACCAATATATTCCTAGAGATAGGTCAACATGCTTCTGCCTTAGGTTGTCCCCTAGAGAGATCCAGAGGCATTCCTCAGGACGCTGGTTGGGTAGTCACTCTGCATTTGTGAAAAGATTTAAATATACTGGCCACCACAGTCACTTCAAAGGGGTTCATCTACTCTCGAAAGTCAAATAAACAACATTCAAAAAATCATGCAAAGACATAACACAAATTGTGCTCAATTTCCTTGGTATAGGTTACACTTGCCTAAAATGGGATATACCACTCCAAATCTCCATGCTCTTGGAACGTCTTAATGTGCCCAACAGTGAAGAACATAGAGCCTAGTGTCTACTTGTGGGCATTCATTTTTATGAATATTAAGTCATATAAACACATAGAGTTTGTTGGGGGAAAACAACTCCTTAATTTGTTCTTTACTCTGAATAAATATGATTAATCATACTGTCTTATAGAGACCGTTGGGATTGTGTTTCGCAGATAGTATTATATAAGGCTTCTCATTCAGGATAATGTATGTGTGTATGTCTGTGTGTATGCCCGCCCCCACCCTCGGGGGCTTATCTCAATGCACAACCCTAGTCCCATGTAAGGCTGCATGGATGTGGTGCGACAGTGCGAAAGCAGTCCACATCTAAGCTCAAGGACAGCCGTCACAACAACGGTGTCTCATGTAGTTCTCAAAAGGAATACGTGCAAAGCACAGAGGCCCGCAGCTTACTTGCAACCACTTAAGTGGGACTCCAGATATGCTGCGGATTAAAAAAGTGACTGTATCAGGAACTAGATCATGACCGCAACCGGGGATACCTGCTACATATCTCCACTGGGTACCACCCGTGGGTCTGTTGTGTTAGTCACGGCCTGGAGAAAAGCTCTATGACAGCCGTGAATTGGGGTTAGTAACCACAGCGCATGTTCTCAATTACGCAACGGTGTGGGTCTCAGACTAACTGAGTAAGCGGGGAGCTCAGGACCCTCTATCCCCAAACTTGCGAGTGGTCTCGGGATCGGGTACTATGTTGAATATGGGGATCCAAAGCATGTGGTGTAAGTCGCGCCATGGTACAGATCGCAGACATACTAAGTCAAAGAGCCCATCAACACTCGCATCTCGAACCTACCCATGGTGCCAAGATCGGGTAGTGTGCTTACCGTATTAGTGTGGTGCACTCTATCCTAGGACGTCCAGGTGAGAGTCAAGCTTTCGCTTCCAGGAAGTCAGAAATAGAAAACAATTATTGCAGCATCAAGCACATACGTGCGGCGCTTGTCACGTGGGTCATGTGACCCCCTGGGGATTCTCGGACCTGTAGTCCCGCTGAAGGAAGGGCGGCCCAGTCTATCAGAGGATATATCAGTATAGTACATCCCTCTCGTTGGTACTGGTGTGGTATTTGGGCCCTAAGCCCTCATACTAGTAATGAGGTGACACAGACACAGGTAGCATAGTCGGATAACTGGTCCTGATAATGTGCGTTCAGCCTTTTTTATTAGCAGGGTCATCTGACTTATGACGCCTGTGGTGGGAGGATGTTCAGTGTGTGTTCCAACATGCTGCAACGCTAGAATGTATCCCTCACTATACTACATCCCTTCCCAACTTTAATGAAGGTCCAAACAAAATGAAGTCCTAACCTGTGGGAGAGAATACAAAATTGCAAACCAAACATAACTCCATGCAGATGACTTCCACATAGTCTCTTCACTGCTGGTCATCTGCCAGCGAGGGAATCCTTGCAGCTGGGACCATTAGTTTTCCTTGGCACAATGTTCAGGTGCTCTGTGGATGTGCTCCTTTTGTATTTGCACCGTGGAAGTGTGCTTTACAGTCCCTTTCTTCCGACACCGCAGTCAGTGAAAAGTGCAGATGGAATGATGGTGGACCATTGGTGCGCTGCTGTTCACTGTATGATCCTAGTTGACGTGTTTTCTCCAACTGGTGGCTGTCTCCAACAGGATCTGCAGTTGCAGGATATCCCTCTCACGCATACCCCTCTCTCCTGGGTGTCCCCTCTCACCGGACGACGCGGAGGCCCTTTGTTGCCAGGCTTCCACTGGACCGGTGGGCTGCCGCCTTTTCGCTCCAAACACGTTAGAGGAGTCGCTACGTGTCCCTTCTCCGTGTCTGAAGCTCCACCTGAAAAGGGTGTTGTTGGCACTTGTTCTATCGCATTCTAACGTTGTTCTCCCTGGATCTCCAGAGCAAGCTTCAACGGTCCATCTCTCATTTCGGGACCCGCTGTCACCGGTGTCCCTGAGGCCTCTGCCCCTTGGATAGTCACGGTTCTGTGTCCGTTCTATCCCAGAGGTGGTTGTTACCAACGGATCGCCCTGCTCGCTTCTGTCGTTCCTGGGTGACTGTCTGGTTTGCATGTAGATGTGTACTCCCAGTGGTGCTGATGCCTTCCAGGTACTGTGTTCGGATGTCTATGCATCTTTTCACTTTCCCCATAAAGTGTTCCCCTTCTGGTGTGTGTTGTGGTGTTCCGTCATGCGCACTGCTTTTCTCTTCTCCTTTCCTCTTCGGATGTTCCCCTTCTGGTGTGTGTTGTGTTGGTCTGGCACACACACCTCTTTGCTCTTCTCCTTTCCGTTCTCCTCCCTTCGTCGTAGCATCTTGCCAATCAGGATTGGTCTTCCATTCCTTCCTTCGTGACTCGGTCTGGTCTTCTATCTGATTGGTCTACCCTCACCAGGCGTCTCAGTGTAGCGTGCACTCTACCCGGGTCTCCCTGGTCTTGTCCTCCCCTACGACACAATCTTCACATCCATCTGTGACTGGACCTGTCGTCGTAACCTTCTCTCGCTTGATTACTTATGACTTTTAGTTGATGTTGTTAGACTTCGCTTCAGTCTTCTTCCTGGTCCTCTTTGTGGACATCTCCTCCGTTGTTCTTGTCGGATGTCTTTGTCAGATCTCTTCACTCGCTGACTTCTTGCAGGTCAGCATCATCCTTGCGACCAGACTGGCAGGTCGGCTTCTTCCTCCTTGTGACCAGGCTGGAGCTGCTTCTGCTTGATCGCCCCATGTGCTCCCTAGTTACTCTTTCCCACCTTCATTCAGTTCTCTTTTAATTGTTCCCAAGGTGCAGTACTTTGAAATGGCCACTAGATGGCACTGTGCGCACTACCGTCGAAAGTTCTGTAGCCTCGGCAACTTCTCCACGCTGCAGGCTGTGGTCACCGATTCCTTTTGGGTCGGGCACCTGTCTCACTTTTACTGTGTTGCGAAGTGTTGAGTACCAGCACTGTGGAGCGCTAGGGCCTTCTCTCCTCTCTTCAGGATTGCTCACAGGTTCCCCCAGTGCCTTGCTCCCTGACCTGATGGCTGCCCCACATTATGCGTGGGTCAGGTGCTCTCTTCCACGCGTGGTGGGGGATGGGCGCCGCTTCCCCTTCTGGACGCCTGACCTCAAACGCTTCAGCGGCGCTGGCCGCACACAGTCTAGTTAAGTTCTTCGCCCCTCGCAGCAGCCTCAATCATTTCCATGCTGCATGGGGGGCCGGAGCTGCCGCTGAGGAATTCTCCTTCTTCCCTCGGGCTGTGTGGGACCATCGTGCCGGAGGCTGCTCTCCTGCCCCTAAGCCGACGGCGTTTCTCTCCTCGGCCAGTTGTAGCCACATGCGCCGCCGCTTCTCGGGGCACACGCAGGCAGTCAGGCACTATCGGAGGACTCCACTTTACTACGGTGAGTCACGGAAAGATCTTAAAACATGGCTGTTTATACAATAATTTCGTCTATCCTATTGCTCTGTGCCTGCGGGGTCTGACAGCACCGGGACACTCTACCTGAGTAGCTGAGCGCTTTATAAAACCCCACGTAACATAACGTAACATAACATAACTTTTGTTCTTAAACCCTTCCCGCCCCTCGCAGCAGGCCTTTTCTCTTCACGGGCTGCGCAGGGGGGGTGTGTGTTGTTGACGACCCACTCTGCCGCAGGCAATGCGCCTTCTCACTTACTTTCCCCACCCCATCGCTGCTGGCTCGCTCCACATGCCACGCGGGGTGGGGGAGTTTCACTCTGCACTCGGGGCTGCTCGCTGGCATCGCTAGGCATTGGGCATGGTCCACTCTGATGGGCCGCACGCTAGCCCTTTTCTCTGGTCCTCTCCCACCCGCAGCAGCCCGGCTCAGTTTCATACACTGCGCAGGGTGGGGGTTGGAGCTGCTGTGTGGGTATTTAGTAGCTTGACTGTGGGCTGATGTTCACTTGTTGCCACAGATGCGGGGTGGCCTCCACACATTCGGGGTCACTTCCCAGGTGCTTTGCATCCTCAAAACACCTTCCACTTCAGATGCGGGGTGGGCTCCCGTGGGCCTCCAGCTGTGTGGGGACACTTGGCACGCCTCAGAGCCCCTCGACAATTTACCCATGCACGAGCTTACCTCCTACCCGGTGGGTCGTTGAAACTGATGCGGGTGGGCTCCGCTCGGCTTCCACGCGGTGGGGGTCACTCCCTCGCGACCGATGCGGGTGGGCGCCGCTCGGCTGGCACTTCTCCCCCACGGCTCTTCCATGCAGGGGCGGCTTGAGGCAGGCTCTTGAGGCGCGGGGTGGGCTCCCAATTACCTTCTTTGTCTTGCAGGCCCGGGGCTCTTCACATGCCCCGCGGGCCTTTCGGCAGCCGGCGCACCTCCTGGGGGGCGGGGGAGAGGTGC
Organism: Lissotriton helveticus; assembly: GCF_964261635.1. NCBI lineage: Eukaryota > Metazoa > Chordata > Amphibia > Caudata > Salamandridae > Lissotriton > Lissotriton helveticus. The sequence goes on along the minus strand of NC_136063.1, from coordinate 2,054,673,688 downwards.
CTTTCACAGGGCAGCTCTCTCCCCTTTTTCCTCCATCTGCTGGGCTGCTGCATGCACAGGCACAGCCCCCTCGTCGCCAATGTGGTATTTGGGCCCTAGGCCCTCATACTAGTAATGAGGTGACACAGACCCAGGTAGCATTGTTGGATAACTGGCCCTGAACACGTGCGCTCAGCCCTTTTTATTAGCAGGGTCATCTGACTGATGATGCCTGTGGTGGGTGGGTGTCAACACTACAATGTATCCCTCACAATACTACAACTGGTGGGCACAGGCAAAAAGGCGATCCTCGAATGGAAGTGCGTAAGTATTACCACACTTCCATAGGAGACCGTGTGATTTGGATCACATTGGCTGGTGAACCTACTGAGAAAGAATCCCAAGCAAAGAACACCAAGTTGTTAGTTAATGTGCACACTAAACATCTTGGTAGAATGAAGCTATTGAGTGAGCACATTTGCGTTACAGGTTAGTCTTGATGTTTAAGTTGGTTAGCTGGGGAGTGAGACTCTCCACCAGGTTGTTGGATACCGTGCACATTTCCTATTGTGGATGAAAGGAGGAATGGAGTGTGCACGTATGGTTAAGGATCATGCTTGATAATTAGGATGACAGGAGAGATGGAAAGTGCACGTTTGGACCCATTGCAGTCTAATGCGTGTTCCACACTCCTGCATGCAGCACAAACATGGCCTGGTGCCAGAGATGCAGACTCATCTAGTTATCTGGATAGACTGGTCCACGGTATCTCTTTGTTGAGACCCATGTTGTCACTTTTCAATTTGAACAACCAGCGTTGTTCTCCATGAAAGAGTACTGATTCTAGTGAACCCATGTTTGTGGTGCAATTGGGCGTATCCAATACCAGCCAAACTATATCATTGGATGTGTGGCCACGGTCTAGAAAATGTCTTGTAAGTTTGGTGTTAGTCTTCTGGCATCTAATTGAACTACGGTGCTCAGTGATCCTAGTTTTCACTTAACGAGTCGTCATCCCCAATTACATCAAGTAACAGGGACAATTCAGTAGATAAACAACCCCTTCAGTGTTACAGTTGTGTGTTTGTTCAATGTCCTTGGTGTTTTCATACCCAGATCAATCTCATGTGTTGGTCTTGTATACAAACAGACTGCACATGGTAGGGGCCAACGGGGCTGGGGCCCTGACTTTTTTGTTATTGTCCGTGGTCTGGTTTCTACAATCACGTCTTTTATATTCTTGTGTCTTTTAAATGCAAAGAGCGGTTTAGGAAGTGATCTACTCCCTACATTTAGAATTGGCCAGTTCTTTTCACTCACCTTCCTTACTGTGTCAGTGAGATGACTGTACGTAGTCACGCTTACCAGCCTCTCCGACAATGGTTTGATATATGACTCCAGGAAAGCTTCTCTATTGTTGTTCCTTGCTCTTTTTGCTGCTTTCCTGATCAGATAGGGAGGATCTGATCTTTGTTTCAGACAGTTGCTTAGTGTTGTTGCATGGTCTTTGAATTTCTCAAGTTCTGTACAATTCCTTCTTATCCTCAGGAAGTGTCCCACCAGTACATTGTTTCTCAGGGCTCATGGGTGATAGCTGTCATAGCAGAGTACTGAGTTTCGTGACATGGGTTTTTTATATAGCTCAGAACACAGACCTCCATCTTTGGGGTATAGTAGGAGGTCCAGGAAGGGTAGCAATGTCCACCTATATAAGCAGGCGCATTGAGGTTCCAGTTTCTTGTGTTTATCCATCCAGAAAAACTCAAGAGAGAATCCAGGTCACCTTCCCACATGACCAGAATAGCATCTATATACCTCTTTCAAGTTGTTATATTCCGTACATATGGATTCTCAGGAGGATAGATGCGCACAGATCCAAATTAATGCATTTACAGATTAGCCATGCTCAGCACAAACGTACTACCCATGGAAGTCCCTGATGGTTGCCAAAAACAGGACTCCTGATATTGAAAAAAAATGTCTTTCATTGCCAAGGTGGCACAGTCCAGTATGAAAGGTGTGAGTGTCATATCTCACTCCATTCTTTGTTCCAGAAGTGTTCTGATGGTCAAAAGATGGTGGTGGTCTTGCAGGTTTGTGAATTTTGCAGAGAACATAGAAATAGGGTGTCCTTGGTGTTGTCAGTTGTAAAAATTCAAACTCGCCCTTCGCAATCTACCCCTCTTCCCTCCCTTTTTCAGCAAGGTGTTTGATGGTTTTCTGTGATCTGAGCATTGGGTCACTTCGTAGTTTTGTGTAGTGCTTGGTACCTGATCGCTGGTGGGCACTCATCATGGTATTGTTTGCGGTCCATGATTATTATGGTGACACAACAAGTATTGCAAGCCCAGTAGTAGCTTATGATTTTCCAGGCCCTGGCACACACAGTGCTCTTTACCAGGGATTTACCAGTAAATCAAATATGCCAATCATAGATAACCAATCAGAATCACAATTTACACAGAGAGCATATGCACTTTGGCACTGATTAGCAGTGATAATGTGCCCAGAGTCCTAAAGCCAACAAACACAGGGTCAGAAAAATAGGAGGCTAAAGCCAAGATTTTGGGGATAAACCTGCCAAAATGGCCAGGTCTAACAGTTCCGTACTTCCAGGTGAGGTGGTGCATCTGTTCCTTACTGCTACGAAGAGGAGGTGATACATTGGTTCCTTACTGACAGAGGAAGTGATGAGTCAGTACCTTACAGGTGATGCGTTGATCTCCAGACACTCTTCCTCGGTTCCTTACTGCTGGGCAACGTCTATGAAGAAATCAACATAACATCGATGAAGAAACAGCGTCTATTCCACAGTGATGAAGCAGACGCTGCATATGATTTGGAGCGGTGCATCATGGAATTTAGTGATGCAGTGCTCGAAACACATGCTACAGGAGTTCTTCTAAAGCACTGCGATGGAAAGCTGTGGTCTGCAGTGTAAGCAGTGGCCAATGCGCTGATTGAGATTCATGCTCCGGTATTTGCAGTTGTAATGCATCAAAGTTTGTAGCGATACATCAATAAAAACAAACGCGGGGACTCGATGCATGGATTTTCTACTTCAGTTCACCAGATTCTACTTACAATGGCCCAGGGACTGGATTTGGTACCACTTAGCAAGTCAGGACTCTTAGCAGAATAGCCCAGGAATGGGTAGATGAAGACTTTGATAGCCCTGAGACTTCTTAACAGAAGTGAAGCATTTACAAGCCCTTGGAGAACTTTGGAAGCAGGATACAGAAAGAAAAGCCCAGTCCTTTCACTCCCAGGACAGAAGCAGAAAGGAGTGTGCCAACAAAACCACAGGCAGGGTGCCCGTTGCTCCTACAGAATCCAGCTCCTCTTCCTAGCAGAATGCCCTTTAGCCCAGCAGTGTTCTGATTTGAGAGTCTCAGAGGTCCAATATGTGTACCACTTTCTGCCTTTGAAGTAGTCAAACTTCAAAGGAAAGTCTTTGAAGTGCACAAGACCCTGCCTTTCCCTGACCTGGCTCCAGATACACTACACGGGGTGGAGAGAGCTTTGTGTGAGGACAGACACAGCCCTATTCAAGTGCCATTGACAACTCCTCCCACCATTCATCAGCTCATCAGCCTGGTAATGGCCCATTTGGATATGCAGGACTCACCCCAGCTCCCTTTGTGTGACTGTATAGAGCAAATGCACAAGAGCCCAGCTGTCATCCTCACCCAGACGTCGATTCAACAGACAGGCAGAGGCACAGGATGGTTAAGCAAGAAGATGACCACATTCTAAAAGTGGCATTTAGATCTTATTGTATTTTAAAATATTGTGTTGTGTTGTTATTTGTTTATATTTGATTGTCTTCTTATTAACTTAAATTGCTATTTGTCAACTGCATAATTGCACTTTAATATACTATGCTGCTACTTTTATGGGTAACCGAGCCATGGCATTTCAAAGGAGTAGTCGCTATACATATTAACTCTCTTTTATAATATGAGTACTTACATTTCTAATTATGCCACATAGTACAAGTCCCTGGTATTTCTGTTTTTATACTCTGAATTTTTTTTATGTAACTATTTTTTGCTGGTATTTTGATCTGTGCTTTTATGGATACCATATATCGGAAAAAAAACTTAATGAATTGAATTGAAAAGTGGCATTTTCAAACATGCAGTTTAAAAACCAACTTCACCAAAAGATGTACTTTTAAAATGTGAGTTCAGAGACCCCAAAGTCCAAATCTCTATGAGCTCCCAATGGGAAATGACACTTTCAAGATATTTCAAGGCAACCTCCATGTTACCCGGTGGGAGAGAAATTCTTTGCAATAGTGAAAAACGAAAGTAGAAGTATGTCACTCTTAGGTCATGCAAACACACCAGTACATGTCCTACCTTTTGAATACACTGCACCCTGCCCATGGGACTGCCTTGGGCCTACCTTAGGGGTGACTTACACGTAATAAAAGGGAAGGTTTGGGCCTTGCAAGTGGGTCCTTGCAGAGCTGAAATGGCAGCTTAAAACTGCACACACAGACACTGCAGTGGCAGGTCTGAAACATGTTTGCAGGGCTACTCATGTGGGTGGCACAATCAGTGCTGCAGGCCGGCTAGTAGCACTTGATTTACAGGCCCAGGGAACACCTGGTGCACTTTACCAGGGAATCTATATATATATAAAAACGAATGTATGTCTGTATGTCTGTCTGTCCTTTATGCATTACTACACCATTCATCCGATCCCCATGAAACTTTGTGAAGTTGTTGAGTACACTCCCGCGAAGGTTTGTGGCATAAACTTTTTTTAAATATCGGCCCCTCAGGGCCCTCATAATCTTTTGAATACTGATGTACGCACCAGACAGAAAAACAACAAATCGTGTATCCACAAGCACTCAAATAAATAAATAGAATTAAAACACCATTCATCCGATCGCCATGAAACGTTGGGAAGTTGTTGAGTACACTCCGGCGAAGGTTTCTGGCATAAATATTTTTTAAATATCGGCCCCCAGGGCCCTCATAATCTTTCGAATACTTATATACGCACAAGACGGAAAAACAAAGGATCGCCATGAAACTTTGGAAAGTTGTTTAGTACACTCCCGCGAAGGTTTCTGGCATAAATATTTTTTAAATATCGGCCCCCAGGGCCCTCATACTCTTTCGAATACTGATGTACGCACCAAACGGAAAAACAAAAAATCATGTATCCACAAGCACTCGAATAAATAAATAGAAGTAAAACACCATTCATCCGATCGCCAGGAAACTTTGGGAAGTTGTTGAGTACACTCCCGCGAAGGTTTCTGGAATAAACATTTTTAAATATCGGCCCCCAGGGCCCTCATAATCTTTGGAATACTGATGTACGCACCAAACGGGAAAAAAAAACGTGTATCCACAAGCACTTGAATAAATAAATATAATCAAAACGACACTTTGAAATGTTTTCCATATTAAAATGAATAAGTTTCAATAAAAATGACACAATGTAAATTGAATGTTATCATAACGAGTTTCCTTGAATCTCCGTTCTTCGGAGATCGCAGCAACGCGCGACGGGTAAGCTAGTTACTTATAAATCAAACATGCCAAATCATGGATAACCCAATCACCAATACAATTTAGAAAGAGAACATTTGCACTTTAGCACTGGTTAGTAGCGGAAAAGTGGGCAGTGTCATAAAACCAGCAAAAACAGTTCAGATAAATATGGAGGAAATGGCAAAAGGTTTAAGGATAATGCTGCAAAAAGGGCTAGGTCCAACAGCTCTTGTAATCTGCCTTGCCTTTTACATTTATAGATCTCTACTCTTTCCTGTTGTTTTTTATTTGCTTGATGGCCTAAGGTGAGAGGTATCTTGGGAAGGGCACAGAACTTGTGTTGAATTTGCTCTCTGGCATGAGCCATGTGCAAACCTGTCATAACTTATTTAAACCTGACCACATTGTAGCATGCAGTCGAGGCAGACAGCAGGGACGCCGGAGGCATTCCAAGACAAGACAATCTTCCCACTAACCTAAGCTGTGCCGTCGTTGAAAGATCCTGCCCCATTTAAAGGTCAGTTAATCACTTTGAAATACCTCAGGTAAAAATCATTCCATTCCTCTTCTAAACTTGTTACTGAAATCATTACTAATTTGGGCATGTCAAGAAATGACTATTTCCTTACTTCTTTGTTATTGCCTTCTTCCTAAGCAATGTGTCTCATCTTAATGTCTCATTTAACACCAATAAACAAATAAAGGGATCACACTGAAGCATTATTGACTTGAAACAAGATCTTTTGAGATGTGCATTAATTAACTGTCGTTCCCGTGTTTGTCATCACAGGGAAGCATTTAACTCACTTGTCGCCTCCAATTGGGATATTTTATTTGTAACTGAAGCTAGGCTACACAACACTGTCATCCTTGATATAGATAATGTTGTGTTAAAAGGCTTTATAATTCTTCACTGCAAGGGTAGTGGCTGATGTGGAAGTGAGGTTGCAGTTATTCTTAATGAAACACTAGGGAGCATATTTACAAGGGCCTTGTGCCACCGTAACATCCACTTTTTTGACATTATGGTGGCGCAAGGCCCTGTTCCATAATTTCAAAGTGGCGTTAAGCCATGTTGCGTGGTTTAACGCCACTTTGTAAATACAGTCTCCTTTCACGCAGGTATCTGGGTGAAAGTGACATGCAATGGGTGTTGCTGCGAGCATTCCACAGCAACACCCATTGCTTTTTGACACTGTCCCAGATTTACAATGGTCTGTAAAGCTGAGGCTGCACCAAAATCGAATGCCCATGTATAGCAGGCGTTAGATTGGTGCAACAAGGAGAAATACTTTTATTTCTACTCGTCAGTAAAGGCGATTTCTATTTCTATTCGTGCTGCAAAATGCAGCACACCATAGAAAGAGCAAATCACCTTTAAAGATTTTTTATGTACACCTTCCTACACATAAAAATCATCCCTGCAACACAGACACCCTTGCACCATGGTGTACACTGTGTTGCTGCTAGGCAGCCTTTTTAATGCCAGCACAAGGAAAAACTTATAGCGTGCACAGTATTGTTGTAAATACGGCTCATCACTGCATTTTTTAAATGATGCAGCACTGTGTTGTTAAATTGCTTGCAGCTCTACACCATTTCCTAGTAAATATACATCCAAATTGTAACATGACTGCGACTCAGTGTTATGGAATCCCTTGTATACTCCCTTTAAGCCACAGCTGCTACTACACTCACATTTGTGCTAGGATATTGCCGACCTGATGCGCACTCTAAAGCCATCAACTCTCTGATTCCTCTCTCCGGTCACCATAGCAGCAAAACAGCCATGTGACTGTACTTGAAGACTTTATTTTTATGTTGGTAGCACTGAGGCTACTCTCACTTGTGAATTCTTCGACTCGGGCGAACTCATTAAACAATTCCTATTCAATAAATTGTTCACTGATGAAGAAGGCCTCCCATTAGATGTTGAATGAGCATTAAGTGTAGGTAATCACTCCCACTCCATTAGGCTGGACGGATCATGATCTCCTTCAATTTTCGTCCCTCATCTCCACACCTTTGCCTTCCAGTTTCAAGATTCTTGCTCTTGCCTCTAGCATGTGAGTGAGGGTGAACCATTAGGCATTTGGACAGAATTAGAAGAACAGCGTTGCCAGGGCGAGTGTTGTGATGATCCCAACATGATGTCAGATAGCTTGTTAATGATTTTATATCACACCTTTGATAAACTTACGCCATTCAAAAATTCTCCAGTAAGAACCAATAAACCTTACAGTGACCAGTTTCCTGACAATTTAAAGTCTGAGAAAGCTACCAGATGGGATGAAAGAGCAGAGAGAAAGACTTATGCTAATAGAGTGAAACCCGCATTTAAAAGACATTAAAAGATCAATAAAGAAGCTAGACCAGCTGCCAAATCTAACTGTCTTTGCATATAAACTCTTCAATACTCTAATCTGTCTCATTAGTAATATCTCTACAAGTCAATATTTTGTGGAAAATCATTCCAGGTTTGTATTTCTAAGAAGGAAAACATATAGGAGAATATTAGGACTGGCCTACCATGAGAATTGCCTGACTTAGGGACGTATTACGATGCCGGACGGAAGCCCATCCGTAGTGTTGGTGGTGGTGGAAAACCCCTTTTTTTCTGCCCTGATATTGGTACCACCACATTACAATGGGCCAACAGAGGCCATTGTCCGCCTGACGCGTTCTTTGCGGCTCCGCACATTTTTGCAGGATGCAAGGGTGGCAGGCGGAGCCTATAGAGCAAGACCGGCATGTGTAAACACTTTCCGTCCACCAACCACATTACAATGTAGCAAACAGCCATTCCCACCGCAGGGTAAAAACCACCCCATTGCGGATGGTGGAATCACAACTACGGAAAGGATAAGCCAACCCAGAACACATCCAGATCAGCTGACCCGCCATTGCTCCAGTGCCACAGGCCTTTCCGCTGCCTTACCTGGTGCAGCTCTGGTAGAGAAGACACAGCCACGTTCTACAGCAGAGGTACATCCAAAACACCTCCACGCTTGCAACCCCAGTACAACTACAACTCCCAGCAAGCGCGCAGGCCGGGCCAGCCCTATGATGTATGTGGCAACCTGACAACTGCAATGTGAGAGGCCCACCCAAAATCCCAGGGTTCCTGAAGGCAAGTAGGGCCCGCAGATGCAGAGCTCGCACTCTGCGACATTCAAAACTGTAATCCGCTGGCGGCTCCCATTGGCCAGGTACCGTTTTGCATAGGAGTTGTCACACTGTGAATTGCATCACACACCCCAAAACATCAGCCGAAAGTAAGTATGGGCGAAATCAGCGAAATCGCGGTCCGCGAAACCGTGCGAAAGCGAATTCGCAATCCGCATAATTCGCAAATTTGTGCGAAATTGCGAATTTTTGTTTTTTTGCGTGTTTGCGGGCATTTTTGCGTGTTCGCGGGGCTTTTTGCGTGTTCCCGGGCAGCTTGCATGGCGAAGTTACCCATGCGGTTGTGTATGTGGGCACAGCACCCTCTGGTTTACACTGCCACCCTCTGGTTCACCACTGACACCCTCTGGTTCACCACTGACACCCTCTGGTTCACCACTGCCACCCTCTGGTTCATCACTGCCACCCTCTGGTTCACCCCTGCCACCCTCAGGTTCAGCACTCACTACTGCCACCCTCTGGTTCATCACAGCACCCTCGGGTTCACCCCTGCTGCCACCCTCTGGTTCAGCACTCACCACTGCCACCCTCTTGTTCATCACAGCACCCTCTGGTTCACCAGTGCCACCCTCTGGTTCATCCATGCCACCCTCTGGTTCATCCCTGCCACCCTCTGGTTCAGTACTGCCACCCTCTGGTTCAGCACTGCCACCCTCTGGTTCATGACAGCACCATCTGGTTCACGCCTGCACCCTCTGGTACAGCACTGTCACCCTCTGCTTCATCACTGCCACCCTCTGGTTCATCCCTGCCACCCTCTGGCTCATCACTGCCACCCTCTGGTTCATCCCTGTCACCCTCTGGTTCAGCACTGTCACCCTCTGCTTCATCCCTGCCACCCTCTGGTTCATTCCTGCCACCCTCTGGTTCATCACTACCACCCTCTGGTTCAGCACTGCCACCCTCTGGTTCATCACAGCACCCTCTGGTTCATCACAGCACCTCTGGTTCACCCCTGCAACCCTCTGGTACAGCACTGTCACGCTCTGCTTCATCCCTGCCACCCTCTGGTTCATCCCTGCCACCCTCTGGTTCATCCCTGCCACACTCTGGTTCAGCACTGCCACCCTCTGGTTCATCACAGCACCCTCTGGTTCACCAGTGCCACCCTCTGGTTCATCCCTGCCACCCTCTGGTTCATCCCTGCCACCCTTTGGTTCATCACTACCACCCTCTGGTTCAGCACTGCCACCCTCTGGTTCAGCACTGCAACCCTCTGGTTCATCACAGCACCCTCTGGTTCACCCCTGCCACCCTCTGGTACAGCACTGTCACCCTCTGCTTCATCCCTGCCACCCTCTGGTTCATCCCTGCCACCCTCTGATTCATCCCTGCCACCCTCTGGTTCATCCCTACCACCTCTGGTTCATCACTGCCACCCTCTGGTTCAGCACTGCCACCCTCTGGTTCATCACAGCACCCTCTGGTTCACCAGTGCCACCCTCTGGTTCATCCCTGCCACCCTCTGGTTCATCCCTGCCACCCTCTGGTTCATCAATACCACCCTCTGGTTCAGCACTGCCACCCTCTAGTTCAGCACGGCCACCCTCTGGTTCATCACATCACCCTCTGGTTCACCCCTGCCACCCTCTGGTACAGCACTGTCACCCTCTGCTTCATCCCTGCCACCCTCTGGTTCATCCCTGCCACCCTCTGGTTCATCACTGCCACCCTCTGGTTCATCCCTGCCACCCTCTGGTACAGCACTGTCACCCTCTGCTTCATCCCTGCCACCCTCTGCTTCATCCCTGCCACCCTCTGGTTCATCCCTGCCACCCTCTGGTTCATCCCTGCCACCCTCTGGTTCATCACAACCACCCTCTGGTTCAGCACTGCCACCCTCCGGTTCATCACAGCACCCTCTGGTTCATCACAGCACCTCTGGTTCACCCCTGCAACCCTCTGGTACAGCACTGTCACCCTCTGCTTCATCACAGCACCCTCTGGTTCACCAGTGCCACCCTCTGGTTCATCCCTGCCACCCTCTGGTTCATCCCTGCCACCCTTTGGTTCATCACTACCACCCTCTGGTTCAGCACTGCCACCCTCTGGTTCAGCACTGCAACCCTCTGGTTCATCACAGCACCCTCTGGTTCACCCCTGCCACCCTCTGGTACAGCACTGTCACCCTCTGCTTCATCCCTGCCACCCTCTGGTTCATCCCTGCCACCCTCTGGTTCATCCCTGCCACCCTCTGGTTCATCACTGCCACCCTCTGGTTCAGCACTGCCACCCTCTGGTTCATCACAGCACCCTCTGGTTCACCAGTGCCACCCTCTGGTTCATCCCTGCCACACTCTGGTTCATCCCTGCCACCCTCTGGTACATCACTACCACCCTCTGGTTCAGCACTGCCACCCTCTGGTTCAGCACTGCCACCCTCTGGTTCATCACAGCACCCTCTGGTTCACCCTTGCGACCCTCTGGTACAGCACTGTCACCCTCTGCTTCATCCCTGCCACCCTCTGGTTCAGCACTGCCACCCTCTGGTTCATCACAGCACCCTCTGGTTCACCAGTGCCACCCTCTGGTTCATCCCTGCCACCCTCTGGTTCATCCCTGCCACCCTTTGGTTCATCACTACCACCCTCTGGTTCATCACAGCACCCTCTGGTTCACCAGTGCCACCCTCTGGTTCATCCCTGCCACCCTCTGGTTCATCCCTGCCACCCTTTGGTTCATCACTACCACCCTCTGGTTCAGCACTGCCACCCTCTGGTTCAGCACTGCACCCTCTGGTTCATCACAGCACCCTCTGGTTCACCCCTGCCACCCTCTGGTACAGCACTGCCACCCTCTGCTTCATCCCTGCCACCCTCTGGTTCATCCCTGCCACCCTCTGGTTCATCCCTGCCACCCTCTGGTTCATCACTGCCACCCTATGGTTCAGCACTGCCACCCTCTGGTTCATCACAGCACCCTCTGGTTCACCAGTGCCACCCTCTGGTTCATCCCTGCCACCCTCTGGTTCATCAATACCACCCTCTGGTTCAGCACTGCCACCCTCTAGTTCAGCACTGCCACCCTCTTGTTCATCACAGCACCCTCTGGTTCACCCCTGCCACCCTCTGGTACAGCACTGTCACCCTCTGCTTCATCCCTGCCACCCTCTGGTTCATCCCTGCCACCCTCTGGTTAATCACTGCCACCCTCTGGTTCATCCCTGCCACCCTCTGGTACAGCACTGTCACCCTCTGCTTCATCCCTGCCACCCTCTGCTTCATCCCTGCCACCCTCTGGTTCATCCCTGCCACCCTCTGGTTCATCCCTGCCACCCTCTGGTTCATCACAACCACCCTCTGGTTCAGCACTGCCACCCTCTGGTTCATCACAGCACCCTCTGGTTCATCAAAGCACCTCTGGTTCACCCCTGCAACCCTCTGGTACAGAACTGTCACCCTCTGCTTCATCCCTGCCACCCTCTGGTTCATCCCTGCCACCCTCTGGTTCATCCCTGCCACCCTCTGGTTCAGCACTGCCACCCTCTGGTTCATCACAGCACCCTCTGTTTCACCAGTGCCACCCTCTGGTTCATCCCTGCCACTCTCTGGTTCATCCCTGCCACCCTTTGGTTCATCACTACCACCCTCTGGTTCAGCACTGCTACCCTCTGGTTCAGCACTGCAACCCTCTGGTTCATCACAGCACCCTCTGGTTCACCCCTGCAACCCTCTGGTACAGCACTGTCACCCTCTGCTTCATCCCTGCCACCCTCTGGTTCATCCCTGCCACCCTCTGGTTCATCCCTGCCACCCTCTGGTTCATCAATGCCACCCTCTGGTTCAGCACTGCCACCCTCTGGTTCATCACAGCACCCTCTGGTTCAGCACTGCCACCCTCTGGTTCATCACTGCCACCCTCTGGTTCATCACTGCCACCCTCTGGTTCATCCCTGCCACCCTCTGGTACTGCACTGTCACCCTCTGCTTCATCCCTGCCACCCTCTGGTTCATCCCTGCCACCCTCTGGTTCATCCCTGCCACCCTCTGATTCATCCCTGTCACCCTCTGGTTCATCCCTGCCACCCGTTGGTACAGCACTGTCACCATTTGGTACATCACTACCACCCTCTGGTTCAGCACTGCCACCCTCTGGTTCAGCACTGCCACCCTCTGGTTCATCACAGCACCCTCTGGTTCACCCCTGCGACCCTCTGGTACAGCACTGTCACCCTCTGCTTCATCCCTGCCACCCTCTGGTTCATCACTGCCACCCTCTGGTTCATCCCTGCCACCCTCTGGTACTGCACTGTCACCCTCTGCTTCATCCCTGCCACCCTCTGGTTCATCCCTGCCACCCTCTGGTTCATCCCTGCCACCCTCTGATTCATCCCTGCCACCCTCTGGTTCATCCCTGCCACCCGTTGGTACAGCACTGTCACCCTCTGCTTCATCCCTGCCACCCTCTGGTTTATCCCTGCCACCCTCTGGTTCATCCCTGCCACCCCCCTCTGGTTCAGCACTGCCACCCTCTGGTTCATCACAGAACCCTCTGGTTCACCAGTGCCACCCTCTGGTTCATCCCTGCCACCCTCTGGTTCATCCCTGCCACCCTCTGGTTCATCACTACCTCCCTCAGGTTCAGCACTGCCACCCTCTGGTTCATCACAGCACCCTCTGGTTCATCACAGCACCTCTGTTTCACCCCTGCCACCCTCTGGTACAGCACTGTCACCCTCTGCTTCATCCCTGCCACCCTCTGGTTCATCCGTAGCTGTAAGTGCTTCCTGTTGCAGTTATTTTTTTTACAGGAGCATTGTGCCATACTTGTAACTATTCTCTGACCCTGCTTTGAGGGTCAGAGCAGGGTCAGAGAATAGTTGCAAGTAGGCAACTGAACTCTGGAGGGGCCCCTCAGGAAGCACTACAGGGAATGGTTACAAATTAGCTTGAACTTTTGCACCTGCTAAGTGCTTTCAGTTTTCCAAAAGTCGTTTTTCTGCCATTTAGCGAGATTCACGGGGCGCGTATTCGTGCGAAATCGAACTTGCAATCTGCAAATTCGTGCAAATTTGCTGATTTCTTTTTTTTTCCGTGTTCCCGCGTTTTTCTGCTTTTTCTCGGACCACTTGCAGCGCACCGACCCCGAGGTTGCCCATGCGGTCGTGTATTGTTTGCGTGACGTGTTTCCATTTCCGGGCGCTTGTTGCATGCTCGCGACATATGCGGCGCGCGATTACGTGTTCATGGGCGTTTTTGCGTGCTCGCGGGGAAATATCGCGCAAACTTACCCACGCGGTCCTCTACGGGTGCGGCCATCTTGTTTTTCATTCACTGCTATGGTTTTGGGCATGTTACCTTTCTATCCATCTCACATCTTCGTAATCCTATGTTTTTCTGAACTTTTTTTGTCTTTTTTTGCTTATTATCTCTCTCTTCAATTTCCTACATCTATATTTTGTGTTTTTTTAAAAAACTTTTTGTTAATTTATTACCTACTTTATTTCTTTCGCTCTCTCTCTTATTTTTTTTCACACCTATTCTTCTTTCCTTCTTCTTGTGCCCAGGACCGTGGCTAAAGGAGGCGACAAGGGCAAGGGGAAGGGCCCAGCACCCCGTACCAGGCTCCCTTGCGGGCGTTTGAGGGGCAAGGAAGTCCAGGCCAGGGAGATCTTCTCCGCGGTGGAGGTGGCCGCCTTGATGGTGTTTGTGCAAGTCCACCTCCCTAAAACTGTGGCAGCAGGTGGGCGGATTGCTTCCGGTTACGGCCTCCAGGAGCGTCGCCAGCTGTGGGAGAAGGTGTGCCGGCGCATGTACAGGAGTCTGGGGTCCGGCGCACCTACCAGCAAGTGACGCACCGGTGGAGTGACATCTTGGACCGGGAGCATGACATGGTCAACCTGCGCGGTGTGGAGATCCCTGGCCTAGGTAAGTAGCTATTTAATAACTACTTTTTTTCCTTCTGCTTTGTTATATTGCTAATCTATTTTTTTCCTGAAGAGTACGAATGCTGCTGATTCGATTACATTGCAGGTAAGTTAAGGTTTAAATAGCTTCTGTCATTGCAGGTGCTCGCCTGGTTATTGGCGTTGCTACTATGCTTACTTGTTTGCAACTTTTTAGTCATTTGAGAGCATTACTGCGTAATGCTAGAGACAGTAGACTCAAGTCTAGTACTTCTTTGTACTCCTGCTGCTGCGACTTTGATGAGATAGTGGTGGATTGATACGTTGAGTTTATTATTTTTTACTTGTTATAGGACATTTGTTAGTGGTCTGCAATCATGATGACTTTTTGTTGTTGATGTAGTTAGTGAGTTACATAACTTTCCTATTAGATGGTCTGCGAATCCTGCAATACTGTACTACTATCCTCCTAGTTGACTAGATCAGATGCAATTGATGTTAATTTGTTTCCCTGACATAATTTTAGATTGAGTACAAAGAAATCAAATATTTCCCAAAAAACAATCATCCATGTTGTGTTTCATTATTTCATGATCACCAGGACCTCCCGGGGGCAAGGTGGCGGCAGGCGACAGAGACTCCGGTGTCAGAAGGTGGAGAGGCTCAGTCCCTTGCAGGCTCTTCTGCTGGCCCCAGTAAGTTGTTCTATTGTTATATTAATACTTATACTTCCGTAACTTTTACAGCTCCTATTCATTACAAACTGGTTCCTAATAATTCTGGGGCATATTACCAAGCAATAGCTTGGTTAGAGACAATTTTTTACCACTGAGCTGCGGCGATTTTTACCGCAGATAAACCTTGGTATTACCAAGGTTTATCACAAATGCGATAAAAAACGGCCACAATGCATGAACATCGCTGAAAAGTCAGCGATATTCATGCATTACCGAGCTAATGCTCTTAGCCATGTTATCCACCTCCCATTGGATAACATGGATAAGAACTGCTCAGGGCAGGTGTTAGCTTTTGGAGATATTCGCGCTTAGCGCGAATATCTCCAAAAGTTGGTAATAGGAGATAGCGATGTTAGCGACTGTTTCCAGTCGCTAACATCTTGGCACGCCCACTTTGCATGTCATTAGTGATAAATATCTCTGACATGCAAAGTGGGGCCCAAGATGGTCGCTATCTCCTACTAGCTGTCGCTAACTGGTGTTAGTGACAGCTAGGTAATAGGGAGATAATTTTATCTCCGCTTTCTTGGCTTTTAAAGTCAAAAAAGCAGAGATAAACCCCCTTGTTAATATGCCCCTCTATGTTTTACAAAATAGTCTTTGATCTTCTTCTAATGTAGACTACTTTCTACATTTTTATCCTGCCTCTACCATCACTCTCTGTGCTACTACTATTTACAATTATGAGTCGGTCTGTGTAGGTAGCTAAGCTTGCCCATTCGGCAAACGGTGTGAAACAAAACTCTGATACAGCAATAGCTCTAGGCACTGAGTGCAGTCCTCTGGGTTGCCCTTGCTGTCTATTCCAGTCTTCTTAATGTAAGTGCTTTGACAATTTCCAACAACAAAATGTCATTGTTGACACCAAGTAAAAGGAAGCAGTTGCCTTTTTGACTTGAGAGGAGCACATCCCATACCGCTAGTGTTTCAGGGACTATTCTGCACACAAAGAAGTATGGACAAGATAAATAGGACATTGTTGATGATAGGTGCAGTTCGACTTTCGACATACCTCAGTCCGACCAGAAGTTGAACCCTCATTCCCCTGACCGACTATCTAGAATGTCTGACCAATGATTTTACGACCCAGAAGAACAGAAGAAGACTACCTCCGAGTCCCGGCCTATCTGAGTCTCTGAAACATGACTGCCACGTGCAGTAGTTCAAACCTTTCCGCTCACTCACTCGTGAACAAAAACCACACAGTGTTTGTTAGTTTTAAAGTTGTATTTTCAATTGAGAAATGAAAACATTATTTCTTTATTTTTAATAGCGTAGTATTCTTATGGATGAAGATGACGTTAAAGTTTAAACAACATTCCCATGAATGAAATTAGTATGACTCAAACTTAATAATAGTTAACACTAACAGACACAGTAAATTAGTAGAATAACTGTGCGTGAGTCCCCACCTTCTTTAAAGTACCTAAAGTACTGCTGGTGGTGACTCAGTAGTAGTTGGTGAATCGTCTGGCAGAAGGGCAATGGAATCTTCTTTCTGTAATGAGAAAAATGGTGCTCGTTAAGCAAGCATTCATCAGTTGTCATAAGAAGAAGTGTAGCATTTAATGGAATATGCATCTAAAAAGTTAACACCCTCCCCAAAACCGTTACTTTTTTTCAAACCCAGTAATAAAAAATGTGTTATGTAACATTTCCTTCCATTACGAGACAAAATAGGGGGTTGTGTATGGCATCTGAAAATATGACATGTTTTTCATAGACGTCACAACATCTGATGCGGCACAGATGACCACCAGTGCCGGGGCCAGCAGTGTGGAGGGGTCCACTCTGGATGCGGCGGCGCCAACAGGAGGAGCTGGGGGTGAAGACTCAGCGGTGGCGGATGGTGGTAAGTTATTATACTCCTTACTTATTGAAATTATTTTGAGTAGGCTCGTAAAGGAGTGTATGATGTACTGTATATTAGTACACAGTACACTAGTATAAGTACACTGTACTGTCAAGAACATTTACTAATGTATACCTACTTTTTGGGCTATCACGGAGAAGACAGTCAACCTTGACTTGTAATAGCATTAGCGGCGGTACTTCTCTGGTAACCAATGGCCCCCTCTATTTCACTTGAACTCAGCTGGCAAATTTTTATTGTGAAGCCAAGTCATATCAGATCAGATGTAGTTTAGGGATGCGAAGAACGAAAAGTTAAAGAAGGGTGAAACGAAGGACGAGCGAGTCTTAATATTTATTTATGACTGTAAAGAATGGTTTTCTTGAATGCAATTTTGGTACAGTTGAGACATTAAGAAGAATCATAGACGTACTTTGGAAGCCTGGATGTTATCTTCTTTATCCTCCTTGTCGATAGCAGAGGTGTATGATGTAGTAGAGCAGACGCTGAGTGGATGAAGTATGGCCAGTGGCAGTGCCACCCCTATAGAAAAGTGAGACATTCCTATTCCCACCTGCATGTACTGCTTAAAGTACTGCAAGTCTGCATCATCATGGCCTGTGTCTGTATTTCTTGGGTTAAAGCTGAGTGAGCTGCCATTATGGCGGCTACCACAAGTTCACGTACCAGTAATTTCTTTTGCAAAAGAAGAGAAAAAAAGTAAAAAAGGCATTTTTTAGTACTATCTGACTATGTATGTATTAGTAGTGAGTCCACCTATAGTGCTGCTAGTGGAATTCCTGAAACTCACAGTGTCACAGGCTTACAAAGACGGCGGAAAGATACAGGCCAAAATGTTATACTGTGTTTGCTACTTGCAGGTGTTACTGAGTGTCAACCTTCCGTTGAATTATTTTGACTTTATGTTAAGGACTATTGGCTACAGTATTTTTCTTTCTTTCTTCATAGATGCTACTCCCAAAAAGCTCACCCGTAAGGAGATGGCTGTCCGGGCCTGACAGCCTCCCGCCGCCGCCGCACAGCAGCAACAACATCAGCGCCCCCCCCCCCCAGATCCTGAATCGTTAGTGTGCGCCGACTACGCAAAAGAGTGGACTACCTGGAGCGGTTGGCCGAGAAAACATCAGTGCCAGCTCCAGGACGTCCGCAAAGAGCAGCGGGGCATGAAGCAACAGCTTGCAAAACTACGCCACCGGAGGAAGTGACTGTCCCTTGCCCCTTTTTTAAAGACTGTTGGGGGGGTGGGAATTGGGTGTTTGGGAAAGGGGACTTTTGGACGTTTGGACATTGGTTGGGGTTTATTAAGGGGGTGAGTTGGGTTAATTTATTTCATTTTTTGACTACCTCAATATATTTCTTAATAATTATTTTTCATACCAAAACATGGTATAGGCGTTCATATTATTTTGTGTGGGGGTGGGCGGTGGTTACTGGACGTTTGGTTTCTTCCAACTTACCAGCATGAATGAAACATCTAGTCCTGAAATGTACCAAAGTGCCAGTAACCGAGTTAGTGAATTCAGTAGCCCTCCTAGTACTTTACTAGTAGTACTGGCAATCTCTGCTCTCCTCCCAGTCCTAGCCCATTTTTCTACCTCTCCAAAATGCTTATCTTACCTGTGATTCGTGTTTGAGAATCGGGGTAGCCCCAGGGCTGGCTGCATTGCAAATGGTGATTAAGGTTGGTTGTTGACTTGAATCCTCGACGGATGCAATATCATTGTTGTGCTGGTAGCAGTAGTGGTACACACTTGCAGTATCACCATATGAAAAAAAGAGGAAATTAAACATTGAGTGGCCTGAGCGTAGCATTAGAAACAGTACAATAGATAGTACGGTACAGAACAGTGCCCTAAATTGTAGCCTAAGCAGTGCCAACATAAGGTAAGCATTAAGCATTAGATTGTTCACGTCGTGTAGGAGGAGGATGTTCTTATTATCAATCCACGATGGCGCACATGAACTTCTGGTTGCTTTGACCTTATCCTCCCAAGCAAGTGAGTAGAATTTATTGTTGTTGTCAGTCACGCATCAATGAAATACCACACAGCCCGGGGGAAGAGGGTGAGGGTTTGAAAATTGGATGGGAATGGGGGTTTTTGGGAAAGTTTGGTAGTGAGGAAAAAAAACACAGCATGGACAGTCAAACAACAAATGAAGAGAAACAAATCTTTGGATTTGAAGATTTCGATAAACCTTTAAAGGGACATAAAGGAAGTGCACTACTGCATGCCAGAAGTTGTTTAGTGAATGGATGGTTAGCTTATTGAAAAGTAGTACTACTACTTACTGCAACTTACTAGTAACTACGAAGGAACAAGTTGGCAGTACAGGGCTGCAGTCATTACGCAATTTCACTTGCCTCTCTGCCCTCAGACAATAAACACTTAGAACATTAAATTAGTGTTAAACATAGCAAAAACGTATCAAATAGCTGGAGGGATGAATTTGAAGCAGAGATCAAACAAACGCACAGAGTCACACTCGTAGGTGTAAGTTCAAGTTCACAAGAATATCATTTAAAAGATAAGGAGAATTTTGGATACTGGTACTGTTTTTTGTAGTTGTCCCGTTGAATTTGTGAAGTTGATGCATCCAGCCATTCCTCTTATTCGCGGTACTCCTTCATTCCATCGGATGCTCCGTCGATCAATCTTGGTGACCAGACACACTGACTGTCCACTGCCTGCCTGATGCGGATTTGCGGCTCGCTAATTGTAAGCCTGAGTAGTACATTGATGGCACAGGGTAAATGCCTGCCTGTAATTGATGATGGAAAAACACAACAGTAAGTGTTAAAGACACCTCGGGAAAAAAATATATATAAGGCACGCTGTGTAATGCAAAAATGATACTGTCACTTTCAGAGATGACAATCCCCAAAATCTAGAACACCCCACATTACCCTCCCAAAAACGTGCAGAATACTGCTGCTACCCCGCAGAGGCCTAATTTCAAATCGTGCCAAAACGCACTCAGAAAGTATGCCCAAAACCCCCCTTTCCCACTATGGATTATCTTCAAACCACGTGCTATCAAAATTAGACATTCCAACAAGTGTTAAAAGACCCCACCCAGTCGTAAAAATCTAGAACCCCCGCCCAAACACATGCAATACAATACCGCTAACCCTAACGAGCCCTAAGTTAACAATAGTGGCAAACGCTTTCTTTAACTAGGTCAAATCCCCCCATTCCCACCATGGATTTTCTTCAAACCACTTGCAACCAAAATTACACATTCCCACAAGTGCTCTAAGACCCCAGAACCCAGTTGCAAAAATCTAGAACACTCTCAAACACATGCAATACTGCTGCCAGTGCTAACCCTAACGAGCCCTAAGTTAAAAAAAAGTGCCAAAATGCTTTTCAGCATGGATTTTCTCCTAAACACTTTTATCCGGTAATAGACCTTCCCAGCAATGGCCCCAGACCCGTCAACCCAGGCGGAAACAAGTAGAAGACCCCCAACCAGGCAAAAAGCAAAACCGGAAAAGCTCACACTAAGAAATATTTAGGCCTCATTCCGAAATCACTCCAGGCGCGTTGTGCAGCTAGGCCATAACTCCCGTTTTCCAACATGGATTTCCTGAAAAACAAATGCAATCAACATTAGACTGTGCCAGCAGTGCTCCCAGACCCCAAAACCCACCCCCAAACACCAGGAACCCTCCCAAACAGCACCCCAAAGACAAGCAAGAGAGCAAAAACGCAAAAAAGAAATTCAACTCCGATTTTCTCCAAACCACTTTTATCCGGTATTAGACCTTCCCAGCAATGGCCCCAGACCCGTCAACCCAGGCGAAACAAGTAGAAGACCCCCAAACAGGCAAAAAGCAAATATACAAAAGTGGGGACAAATATTTTCAGGCAAATTTCCAAAATCACTCAGAGCGCGCTCTGCAGCTAGGCCCTAACTCCCCTTTGCCACCATGGATTTGCTTCAAACCTCTTGAAATCAAAAGTATCCATACCCAGTGTTGCTCCAAGACCCCAAAACCCACCCCCAAACACCAGGAACACCCCCAAGCAGGCCCCTGAAAACACAAAAGTGAGCGAAAACGCTAAAAAGTGAAAAACTTTTTAACCATGTATTTTATCCAAAACACTTTTATCCGGTATTAGACCTTCCCAGCAATGGCCCCAGGCCCGTCAACCCAGGCGGAAACAAGTAGAAGACCCCCAAACAGGCAAAAAGCAAATATACAAAAGTGGGGACAAATATTTTCAGGCAAATTTCCAAAATCAATCAGCGCGCGCTCTGCAGCTAGGCCCTAACTCCCCTTTGCCACCATGGATTTGCTTCAAACCTCTTGCAATCAAAAGTATCCATACCCAGCGTTGCTCCAAGACCCCAAAACCCACCCCCAAACACCAGGAACCCCCCCAAGCAGGCCCCCAAAAACACGAAAGTGAGAGAAAACGCTAAAAAGTGAAAAACTTTTTAACCATGCATTTTATCCAAACCACTTTTATCCGGTATTAGACCTTCCCAGCAGTGGCCCCAGACCCGTCAACCCAGGCGGAAACAAGTAGAAGACCCCCAAACAGGCAAAAAGCAATACCGGAAAAGCTCACACTTAGAAATATTTAGGCCTCATTCCAAAATCACTCTAGGCGCGCTGTGCAGCTAGGCCATAACTCCTGTTTTCCACCATGGATTTCCTGAAAAAGAAATGTAATCAACATTAGACTGTGCCAGCATTTCTCCCAGACCCCAAAACCCACCCCCAAAATCCAGGAACCCCCCCAAACAGCACCCCAAAGACAAGCAAGTGAGCAAAAACGCAAAAAAGAAATTCAACTCCGATTTTCTCCAAACCACTTTTATCCGGTATTAGACTTTCCCAGCAATGGCCCCAGACCCGTCAACCCAGGCGGAAACAAGTAGAAGACCCCCAAACAGGCAAAAAGCAAATATACAAGAGTGGGGACTTAGACATTTTCAGGCAAATTTCCAAAATCACTCAGCGCGCGCTTTGCAGCTAGGCCCTAACTCCCCTTTGCCACCATGGATTTGCTTCAAACCTCTTGCAATCAAAAGTATCCATACCCCGCGTTGTTCCAAGACCCCAAATCCCACCCCCAAACACCAGGAACCCCCCCAAGCAGGCCCTCGAAAACACAAAAGTGAGAGAAAACGCTAAAAAGTGAAACATTTTGTAACCATGTATTTTATCCAAAACACTTTTATCCGGTATTAGACCTTCCCAGCAATGGCCCCAGAGCCGTCAACCCAGGAGGAAACAAGTAGAAGACCCCCAAACAGGCAAAAAGAAAAACCGGAAAAGCTCACACTTAGAAATATTTAGGCCTCATTCCAAAATCACTCCAGGCGCGCTGTGCAGCTAGGCCATAACTCCCGTTTTCCACCATGGATTTCCTGAAAAACAAATGTAATCAACTGTGCCAGCAGTGCTCCCAGACCCCCGACCCAGCACCGCAAATCTAGAACACCCCCAAGTAAACCCCCAAAAACCTGCAATACTGGTATATTGAAAACATGGCAAATTGCGCTGTTCACAAAAAACAAACAGCAATTGATTTCAACAGAGACAGACAGCCATTGCTGTCTACTGCATGCCATCTTCTCATTATTCATTACTTGTTCTACTTTATGTCCGCATCTTCTTCGGAAAGTGAGGGCCCACAGGGCAGCCTCTCCTGTAAATTTCAGAAGTTGGTCTGTCAACAATCAGCAAGCATGTAGTCAGTCAGTCAGTTATTTCAGTCCCACTTGAGGGGACTCGTCTACGAAGACAAAGTTTGTTTTTTCTCCATAATCCATCCATCTGCCTTGAGGAAAATGGATAGGGGGAGTCTGGAGGAGGAGGATAGAGGAGCATGATTGAGTTGTGAACGCTCCTCCTGCTCCTGCTTTTGCTGGTTTCCTGTTGCTGTTTCCTGTTGCCGTTTTTGCCGCCACTCGCCTTTTCCCGCCGCTGCTTCCCCGCGGCCCCGCCCCCGCCAGCCGATTGGCCCCCCCTCTCCCGCCACCCAGCGGACCCTCCTGTCATATAGCTACTGTTTATCTTTAGAATGTGTTAAGTTAGCATAGGCTTATTAAATGTTTAAACTCCATTTTTCCTTTTGCTGCTTCTGCACACGACACTTAATTGTTGATTTAGCTTTCAACCTAGTAGCCCGTTGTGGTTTACATGAGAATAATATGTTATTGCTCTGATATCAGCTTTGCTTAATAAACTATGTCTGTACAGAGAGTGCTGAAGCTTCAGGAATAACACGATACAGAATTGTTATGAGGTCTGATCTCCGCACCTTCATAGACATAACATAAGTGCAGCTTCTGCCAACTTTAGGCTTTAGGCGGGTTTTATATTGCTTTGCTTGGAGCACACATACACACTTGATGCTGTTCGCATGCAGAGAGAGCTGGTGTATGCTGATGTGATCTCTTCATTCTAGGATCTTGAGGTATGGGCCCGCCCTGTTAAAACCCAAAGAGACCTTCTTAGCTATTAATATAATATGTGAGTTAGAGAGGGTGAGAAATAAGTGTTGTTAACCCTTATTCATTACAGCATGTTAACATGCTGTCACCATTTGCTTTCTATGGACTAGTAACTATGCTGATAACTTTGCTTCTGATAATATGTTTCCTTGTATTATCTAAGATACTGCGTTTGAGAAAACGGCATTAGGAAATAAATATTTCAAATGTGCACGTGTCCTCATTTACTCCACGTTCTGGTTTGAAATGATTGTATAACGAAAGAGTGTTCATGTGTTCCACGTAACCTGAGGTATTATAAGTTCATGTTCTGGTTTGTCTAAACATTGGGAGTTTGTTATGACCAATGAGACACTGTAGCTAGCTCGGTAAAGGGTTTGTTGGGTACTGAGGTGAGTTTTGGGTCACCCTAATTCGCCGAGGTTCCAATCCTCTGTGCACAGTTCTGTGGGAGAACAGAAACCCTGCTACACTCCCTTCCGGCTCCCTTCTTAAGGGGACTTCGTCCTGACCTCGGGAGCGACCACTGTGCCTTGCCAGGCCAGGTCGCCCCCACGCTCCTCCTGCTCCTGCTTTTGCTGGTTTCCTGTTGCTGTTTCCTGTTACCGTTTTTGCCGCCACTCGCCTTTTCCCGCCGCTGCCTCCTCGCGGCCCCGCCCCCGCCAGCCGATTGCCCCCCCGTTCCCGCCACCCAGCGGACCCTCCCTCCCGGCTCCCTTCTTATGTCGCCTCCACGCTCGCGCAGCGGGCGCGCCGATTGTGCGTCGAAGGCGCGCCAAAGGCAAGCCCGTCTGCGCCCGTCCGCGCCTGGACCACGCCCAGTGCCAGGACCCCTGGCCCCCGACGGACCTACGATGCCGCCACCCTCATCGCACTCAAACCCAACCGACCGAGAGCCTGCCACCGAGCCACCCCGAGACGCACCCACGGACCCTTCACCTGTCAGGCCTGCAAGTTCACCTGCCTCCGGACCTGCACCGCACCCGCCAAGCCAAGCACCAGCAGCAACCACCTCAAGTGCATCCTGCTCAACACCCGCTCCGTCCACAGACACGCCATCGAACTTTGGAACCTGCTCGACACAACCTCACCAGATGTCGCCTTCCTCACGGAAACCTGGATGAACGCCTCCTCAGCATCCGACATCGCCATCGCCATCCCAGACGGATACAAGATCATCCGGAGAGACCGCGCCAACCAGACTGGAGGAGGCATCGCCATCGTACACAAGAACACCATCCGCATCACGACCGACTCCAACGACACCTTCACCACCGCCGAGTATCTCCACTTCCAGATACACACCGACCCAAAGACGACCCTTAGAGGCACCCTCGTCTACAGACCCCCCGGACCACGTACACAATTCAGCGAAGACATCACGGACTTCATCAGCCCGCACGCGCTGACTACATCCTCCTAGGGGACCTCAACTTCCACCTGGAGAACAACAAGGACCGCAACACCACCGCCCTGCTGGACAACCTCGCCAACCTCGGACTCAAGCAACTTGTCAACACCCCCACCCACTACGCCGGCCACACGCTTGATCCCGTCTTCTCAGCCAGCAAGCACATCACCTTCAGCCACTCCACCGGACTTCACTGGACCGACCACAGCTGCGTCCACTTCAGCTTCAGAAGAACCACGACCCACCACCACCCGCAACAGGTCCCTCGCAGGAGACCACCCGCAACAGGTCCCTCACAGGAGCTGGAACAAGATCACCGCCGAGCAGCTCACCACCTCCCTCAGCCAGAACCCACCCGCCAGCACAACGGACCCCAACGAAGCTGCCCGCAACCTCACACAATGGCTGACCGCCTGCGCCGACTACCTCGCGCCACTTAAGAACCCGCCCAGCAGACCCAGAAGCAAGAAAGCCTCCTGGTTCACCGACGAACTCAAGAATTCCAAGAAGAACTGCCGCACCCTCGAGAAAGCCTGGCTCCGCGACCAGACAACAGGACCGCCCTCAAAGACGCCACCCGCAAGCACCACCAACTCATCCGCACCACCAAGAAGAAATCACTGAAGGAACGACTGGACAACAACGCCCACGACAGCAAGGAACTCTTCAACATCGTCAAGGAGTACTCCAATCCCAGCACCAGCAACAAGGACATCACTCCTTCACAAGATCTCTGCGACTCTCTCACCTCGTACTTCCACCGCAAGATCGCCGACATCCACAACAGCTTCGGCGCACCTTCCACGCACCCAACCGTCGAACCAACACCCCTCACCGCCACCCTCCACACCTGGACCACGGTGAGCACCGAAGACACAACCCGCACGATGAACACCATCCACTCCGGATACCCTACCGACCCCTGCCCCCACCACGTCTTCAACAAGGCCGACTCCATCATCGCACCCCAACTCCGAGACGTCATCAACTCATCCTTCAACATCGCCACCTTCCCGGAGAGCTGGAAGCATGCCGAGCTCAGCGCCTTACTGTAGAAACCAACAGCGGACCCCACCGACCTCAAGAACTTCCGCCCCATCTCGCTCCTCCCTTTTCCTGCCAAAGTCATCGAGAAGACCGTCAACAGACAGCTTGCAGCCTTCCTCGAGACGAACGGATCCCTCGACCCCTCGCAGTCCGGTTTCCAAGCCAACCACAGCACCGAGACCTCCCTCATCGCAGCCACTGACGACATCCGAGCCCTGCTCGACAACGGGGAAACAGCGGCCCTCATCCTCCTGGACCTCTCTGCAGCGTTCGACACCGTCTGCCACCGCACCCTAGTGCAACGCCTCAGCAACATCGGGATCCAGGAAAAGGCACTGGAGTGGATCATCTCATTCCTCGCCGGAAGAACACAAAGAGTCCGCCTCCCCCGTTCCGATCCGAGGCTACCGAAGTCATCTGCGGCGTGCCCCAAGGAACTTCGCTCAGCCCAACCCTCTTCAACGTCTACATGAGACCTCTTGCAACCATCGCACGCCAACACAACCTCAACATCATCTCCTACGCCGACGACACACAGCTGATCCTCTCTCTCACCCGAGACCCCGACACCGCCAGAACGAGCCTACACGAAGGGATGAAAGACGTCGCCGAATGGATGAAGACCAGCCGCCTGAAACTGAACTCAGACAGGACGGAAGTCCTCATCCTGGGACCATCGCCCTCCGCCTGGGACGACTCCTGGTGGCCTCCCGCACTGGGCACCGCTCCCAAGCCAACAGACCATGCACGCAACCTGGGCTTCATCCTGGACTCTTCCCTCTCGATGACCAGACAAGTCAACGCCGTCTCCTCATCGTGCTTCAACACCCTGCTTATGCTCCGTAAGATCTTCCGATGGATCCCCACCGAGACCAGGAAGACCGTCACCCAGGCACTCGTCACCGGCCGACTGGACTACGGGAACACCCTCTACGCTGGAACCACAGCCAAACTACAGAAAAAACTCCAGCGCATACAGAACGCCTCCGCCGGACTCATCTTGGACATCCCCCGACACAGCCACATCTCCGGACACCTGAGGGACCTGCACTGGTTCCCCGTCAGCAAAAGGATCACGTTCAGCTTCTCACCCACGCACACAAGTCTCTCCACGACCTGGGCCCCAAGTACCTCAACGACCGCCTGACCTTCTACACACCCACCCGCCAGCTACGCTCTACAAACCTCGCCCTCGCCGCCGTACCACGCATCCATAGAGCCACCGCCGGAGGAAGATCCTTCTCCTACCTGGCAGCCAAGACATGGAACTCCCTCCCCATCCACCTACGGCTGACACAGGACCACCTCGCCTTCAGGAAACAACTCAAGACCTGGCTGTTCGAGCAGTAGCAACCCCCTCCCCCAGCGCCTTGAGACCCTTCCGGGTGAGTAGCGTGCGATACAAATGCCATGATTGATTGATTGATTGACTGATTGAATGCAGACTGCGGCACCTTCAAATCAATACGGAAAATAAGATGAAGACAGTGCTGATGATGGACTTATTGTGATTAGTTGATTAGAGTTTTGTTGTGGTAAAAGTAGCAAAACAAAAAAAGACACACAGGAATAAAAGTGAATAAGTACGGAAAAAAAGGAAGTAATTTTCAGTCCTCGTTGTCAGGGAAGCAGAGCTCGTCCTCCAAGTCTATGAATTGAGACGGGAGTAGGTCTGGTGACCGAGAAGAACTTCCGTCGTCGTCATCACCTAAGTCGGTGTTCTCTTCTTCCTGCGTGCATTCACGTACTTTGTAATCGGGTGCTATGAAGTGCTGATTCATCTTGATTATTGTTAACCTCTCCACATTTTTGGGCAAAAGGCGGGTCCTTTTTGAAGAAACAATGGCACCAGCAGCACTGAAAACACGTTCAGAAGACACGCTTGCGAGTGGGCAAGACAAATAATTTAGAGCCAGGTTGGTGATCAGTGGCCATATTGAGCTTTTCGTATACCAATATCCCAGTGGGTTCTCATCATAACAGACCTCTGTTGGGTCATCCATATAGGCCTGCACCACCGACTCAAGGTTCTCCAGGGTTGATCCACTTTGCGTACCATCTGCGACCTTTTCATCAGTGGACCGAGCTAACCCTTGCTGAGTTAGCCAATCCCCTAACAACAATATTTGTTTGGGGCCTGGTGTAGGTGAGGGTGATGATATGGTTGCTTGTATCGTTAACGGCTGTGAGGGAAAGTGACTCCCTTCGGCCACGGATTGAGAAGTGGGACTTGACGCCGGATGGCCTGCTGATTCAGTTGTACTTGTGCTGCCTCCTTGAATGTTCTGCCGCTCTCTTTCGAACCGAGTGGCTGACACAGCTAGCCAATGTTTGTACTTTGAAACTTCTGCTTCCGAAAAAGGAAAGAAAGTATTGGTGGGCAGTGCCTTTTTGTACCGTTGATCAAGAATAGTGGAACAAATATAATGTTGTTCTGTATGTATCTTTTTAAGCCTTTCATTGTCAAGTAGGCGCCATAATAACTTCTGCGCCAAACCATATGCTTCTCGCTTTTCACCATCATCTCGGAACGTTGAAGACACCTCCTTCAGTTGGTGCTCTAGCATGCGCAACAATGGGATAGCTTTGGTCAAAGAACAGTCCTCTCTGCTGACTTCACGCGTGAAGAGCTCAAAAGGACGAAGCATGTCTGTCAGGCTTGCAATTAGCTTCCATTCCTCCAACTCTAGCATCAAGTCTTTGTGAGTAGAACCCAGTTTAAAGACAAACTCATGTATTACCTCCCACTGCTCAGACAGACGCTCAAGCATGTAAAAGGTTGAGTTCCAACCTGTTGCCATCTCCTGGATTAGTCCTTTGACTGGCAGTTTACGTACATATTGAAGGCCCCTCAGCTGCTTCCGGGCCTTAAAAGAATGGTTGAAATGTGTGCAGATTTTTCGGCAGATGGTCAGTACTTTGACGACTGGCTCTTCTGTTTTCAAGAAGGCTTGCACCACGATGTTAATACTGTGTGCCAAACACGGCACTCTGAAATAGCCACCTTCCTGCATGGCCTTAACTATATTACTGCCATTATCCGTGGAAACATAACCAACTGTGCGGTTTCTTGGATGCAGCCATTCATTGACCTTCCTGTTAAACTCCTCCAAAAGGTTAGGTGCAGTGTGAGATTTCTCCATGGCAAACATGCCTACTGTTGCATGTTTGCGAGAAGATTGAAAAATTTCCTCTGTGTCAACATCTTTGTGTTTTAACTGTCTTTCGACCCCTGCAAAAGAGACCCAGTGTGCAGTGATGCACATGTAATCAAGGGCTTGGCAACTGGTCCACATGTCAGTTGTCATGTGGATAGTGTGAACAGCACTCTTCAGAATAGCTGCGCCAATCACCTCCAGCACATCTTGATGTAGTGCTGGAACAGCAACCCTTGCAAAATAGTACCGGATAGGAACCTTCCATTTAGGGCAGACTGTTGCCACCAATTCACGAAAACCCACCCCTTCCACGAAAGAGAAAGGGAGAAGGTCCAGCGCTAGCATTTTAGCCAGCTTTGCGTTAGAGAGACGCACCGTTGGGTGGTTGCGTTCAAATGGCGGATCCAAAACATGCTGCTAATGGTGTGCTGGACCGTTTTACGTGATGATGATGATGATGATGATGATGCAGACTTCAAACTAGTTAGGCTCATTGATTTACTTTTTTGCATTGCTGTGTGTGTCCCAGACTCTTAGTGTGCCTCATACATGTTGCAGGGGTAGAGGGTGTGGGCGCTACCACTGCAGTGCTGCTGTCAGGGGTACTGTGTGTACCTTCTTCACTTCCCCCTGCACGATCAGCCTCTCATTATCATCAGATACAATATCAAGGGATACATTTTGATTTGTTTTGGCTTCATCGATGTCACCTAGGTGCTTATACCACTGGATAGGGTGGTGTTATTTGAGATGACCTCTCTGGCCTCCGGTACCATAGTTGGTACCAAGCTTACCCCGACTAACTGATACTTTACAAATTGAACAAACAACCATGTTTTCCGCCTTTTTGCTAACAGTAAAGAAGTCCCAAACTGGAGACTGGAGATGTCTGCTAGTGGTGCAGGAGCTACTTTGACTTCCAATGCCAGATGAAGTGTAGGTTGTGCGTGGCTGAATGTTTTCCTGTAGTTGACTTACAGCACCACTACTTGAGGTAATGGGGAACGAGCTGGATGGAGGTCCCTGCCGGCCCTTCTGACGAGAAAATATGGAAGCTGTAGGTCTGGTTGGTGTTGTAGTTAACTGCGTTGGTGGTGGTACCACCAGTGCCGTGCCACTCACATCCTGCTCAGCAGCCATTCGGGCTAGGGTTAAAATGTTTGTCTGCTGCATGCCCGCTGTGGCTGGAGTGACATCTGTTATGACTGGGTCATCGTCAGACTCTTCATCAGCAGCAGAAGGCACCACTTCTTGTTCATCGTCAGCAACCATAAGTCGAAGCCTTGCGGGAACCTTCCTTTTCGGCTTAGCTGCCTTTGTCGGCTCATGGCGTGCCTCACTCTCAGACTGCATTGGTGGGTTCCAATCAGGATCAAGGTCATCAGAATGAAGGGGGCTTGAAGAAGAACTTGTAGTAGTAGCAGCCCTCCTTAACCTTTTTCTTGCTGGGGATCTGAAAGACAATGGATCATCCTCAGGAGGAGTGGCTTCCTCGGATGATTCTTCCACTTGAATATCAATTTCCTGATGTGCCCCTACTTCTGGAGGAACAAGCGTTGTAGGCAGTTGTGCCGCTCCATGAACCTCTAGTGGCACCTCTCCATGCACCTCTACTTGCGCCTCTCCTTGCGCATGTACTTGCGCCTCTCCTTGCCCATGTACTTGCGCCTCTCCTTGCCCATGTACTTCCGCCTCTCCTTGCCCATGTACTTGCGCTTGTACTAGTTGCACTTGTGGTTGTCGTTGCGTCTGTGATTGTTGGACACTCGCCAGCTGAGTTACACCCGGCGTTGATTGGATGGTACTTTCTTGTGATGAGCCAACATCACTGGTCAATGGTGATTGAACAACCAAAGTAGCTGCCGCAGCAGCAATCATGGTCTTGGACCTAACTTGGCGTGGTGGCACTGACCCCAATGAGGCGGAGGTGCTGCTTCCAGCTTGGTCCCCGGCGGACACCGCTGCTGCTGCAGGCGTAGTTTTTTTCCCCAAAAAAAGGTGTCGGTGGGCACACCCGTCTCCTTGGTAGGTGGTGCCACTTGCTTCTTCTGCTCCTTCTTACTGGCAGTGGCACTGGCAACTTTCTTCGCTGAGGCGCTACGGCCACCTTTCTTTGGGCCCATCTTCTTCAGATGTCAGAACAGGAGGCGCAGTTGCACGAGTTGTAGAGTTGTCTTGTCTGTGGCCACACGTGAAGTCGCGTGACGTTGTGCTGCACACACCGCTGCAGGACTTCTTCCTGACACTGGTGGTTCTCTTGTGCACCTAAAAGCAATGGAAGACAGAGAAAAATCAGCTATACACCCCAAAAACTAAAAAAACACACAAAAATCACCACAATCCAATGCCATCCATGCCCTCCATGATGTTTACATTCAAGACACCCCACAGAAAGACTAGACCCATGCACCACTGAGAACCCCTGGGCAAAAGGCCCCAACAACAGCCCAAAAATCGAAAAACACATAAAAATCACCACAATCCAATGCCATCCATGCCCTCAATGATGTATACATTCAAGACACTCCACAGAAAGACTAGACCCATGCACCACTGAGAACCCCTGGGCAAAAGGCCCCAACAACAGCCCAAAAATCGAAAAACACATAAAAATCACCACAATCCAATGCCATCCATGCCCTCAATGATGTATACATTCAAGACACCCCTCAGGTAGACTAGGCTCATGCACCACTGAGTACCCCTGGGCATAATGGATGA
Organism: Lissotriton helveticus; assembly: GCF_964261635.1. Lineage (NCBI taxonomy): Eukaryota > Metazoa > Chordata > Amphibia > Caudata > Salamandridae > Lissotriton > Lissotriton helveticus. Next base: position 2,054,641,744 of record NC_136063.1, on the reverse strand, counting down.
AAGCAAGGCACATTGGATGCAGGCCTATGTCACAAAGCACACTGCCTGGATTGAAAATGGCCCCTTGACCCCTGCCTGTACCAGTCCTCAAAATGGCCCCCACCCACATGGCCATGCCCCATCAACACCCCAAAAAATCGAAAAACACACAAAAATCACCACAATCCAATGCCATTCATGCCCTCCGTGAGGTTTACATTCAAGACACCTCACAGAAAGACTAGGCCCATGCACCACTGAGTACCCCTGGGCAAAAGGCCCCAACAACAGCCCAAAAATCGAAAAACACACAAAAATCACCACAATCCAATGCCATCCATGCTCTGAATGATGTATACATTCAAGACACCCCACAGAAAGATTAGGCCCATGCACCACTGAGTACCCCTGGGCAAAAGGCCTCAACAACAGCCAAAAAATCTAAAAACACATAAAAATCACCACAATCCGATGCCATCCATGCCCTCAATGATGTTTACATTAAAGAAACCCCACAGAAAGACTAGGCCCATGCACCACTGAGTACCCCTGGGCATAATGGATGAAAGCAAGGCACATTGGATGCAGGCCTATGGCACAAAGCACACTGCCTGGATTCAAAATGGCCCCTTAACCCCTGCCTGTACCAGTCCTCAAAATGGCCCCCACCCACATGGCCATGCCCCATCAACACCCCCAAAAATAGAAAAAACACACAAAAATCACCACAATCCAATGCCATCCATGCCCTCCATGATGTTTACATTCAAGACACCCCACAGAAAGACTAGGCCCATGCACCACTCAGTTAGTACCCCTGGGCAAAAGGCCCCAACAGCCAAAAAAATCGAAAAACACACTGTTAGACCTGACATCATTGGCATGAGTCTCTCCTCCATTTTTTCTGTTTGCCTCTTCTGTTTACGATGTTTTTGCTGGTAAATGCTTTGGGCACTGTGCCACTGCTGATCAGTGCCACAGTGCAAGTGCTCCCTATGTGAAATTGCTGTATTGATTGACTTCCATGTTTGGCTTATTTGGTTTACTATTAGTCCCTAGTAGAGTGCACCAGGAGTGCCAGGGCTTGTAAATACAAATGCTGCTAGTGGGCTTGCAGCACCTGTTGTGCCACCCACAGAAGCGGCCTAGTAAAAGTATGTCTACAGGTCTGCCATTGCTAGACCACGTGCAGTCTGACTGCCACGAGGACTGCGCAAGTACACCTACTTGCCAGTCCCTAAACCTTCCCTTAACTTCATGTTAGTCACCCATATGGTAGGCCCACGGGCAGGGTGCATTGTAAGCATAAGGTAGGACAAGCCTGACAAGGTTGGCATGTCCTAATAGTGAATTACAGCCATATTCGTTTTTCACTAGTGTAAGGTAACCTGCTCTCCATCAGTTAGAATGGGCTGCCAGGATTATTAATGCTATAATCCTAGCGGGCTCGGGGAGCATGGTGCAATGTCCAGTTTGGTATCCCTAAACTCAGGGTTTAATAACGCATCCGTTTGTGTGGATGGTTTTTGGACTCTGTGTTTGAAAATAGCACTTTTAGAAAGTAGCTATTTTCTTGTCTAACTGTCTACCGGTCTCTGCTGGTTCTGGTGTGCGTGTGACAGGAGCTGGGTGGCTCCAGAGGTCTGAATGAGTCAGTGTGGGGTGAGTGGGGCATTTGCATTGAGAGTAGGGGAAGAGTAGCTCCTGATAGCCTGCCCTGCCTGATACAATGATGGCTCCGCCCCCCTGCCAGGCGACTGATGACTCTGTGCCTGCCTGGGACTTTCCTGGCCCACCTCCTGCCGGGCAACTGATGGCCCTGCCCCTGCCAGTGACAATGCTGGCTCCGCTCCTGCTGGGCGGCTGAAGACTCTGCCCTGCACAGTGAATAGGCCAGGTGCTTCGGCCTGGCAACACCCACAACAAACCCAAGATGGGGGGAAATTCCCCTGCATGGACAAAGGGATCAAAGCCAAAAAGGGGTATAAGAGAAGGACCCCTGAACCAAGATTTTAGATCACTTCTGACAAGGAAACCTGAACCAAGGACAAGAAGCCTGCTGATCTAAGGACTGCCTACCCCTTCTGCCAGAGTGCTGTTTGTTGGGGGAATCCTGCATTGCTTCTTTATTTTTGCCAAGGAACCAGGAGAGAGGAACTGTGTGTGTACTCTCAATCTTTGCTAAGAAAATCTCCAAGGGCTGGAAGAGTGCCAGTCTCCTGTTGAAGTCACAGGGCTAAAGGACTTCATCTGCTTAAAGTGCTGTGAATCCAGCACCTCTGAAAGAATCCAGCAATCTCGACGCCGACGGACGCCGCCGAATCCAGCTCGACATCGTGAGTAACGGCTCCAGTGTCCCGCTTCCTCGACGCCGGCCGCCGGGCCCGATCGCCGCCAGCAACAACGCCAGTGAGTAGTGAGTTCGGCTCCAGCTCCAAGTGACCTCGTGTTTGCACCGCTGCTGATCGCATCGACTTCGAGCCCTCTCGACGCCGTGAGCGCTGCTCACTCTTGCAACATCGACATCGACGACGCCGTATCCTGCTTCACCTCGTGAGCGCTGCTCCTGCCTGACTTCGGTCGACGCCGCTGCAGATCGCCCCGACTCCGAGGCCCGATCGACGCCGAAGACGCGACGCCGGACATCTCGACGCCGCCGATCATCGAGTGCTTCACTTTTCCAAGGTACTGTGTTGTGGGGGTCTGTGCGACTCCGGGCTCGACGTAGCGCTCCTCGCGGTCGACGCCGAACCTTTGGACTAACTTTGCCTCGACGTCGTGTGACTCCCGTGTGGGTTACATTGTTGCCAAGAACTGTGTTTTAGAGAAGAAGAGTTGCTTTTGATACTAAAGACTTTGTGCTAAGAAGAAACCATGCTTGAACTATTATTTTTCCTTCCAAGAGTATTTATTAAGATTGTGGTATATTTTTGTCGTTATTTGGTCTTGTGCTAAGCCTTATATAAAAATCCTTATTTTTATAATACTACTGTGTCGTGTCCATTTGTAGTGTATTCACTTTATTACTGTATGCGGTCATAAATGCTTAACGCACTGCCTCTGAGATAAGCCTGTCTGCTTTGCCAAGCTACCAAGGGGGTGAGCAGGGGTTATCTAAGTGTGTGATCCCCTTGCCCTGACTAGAAAAGGTGTGTCCCTATTTGTCAGAAGTGTATACCTCTGCCAACTAGATACAGCCGCTTCTAACATTGGTGGGTCAGCGGTGAGGATTTGAACTTTGCATTTATGACCCATGTGCAGTAATTAGTGTACGCTACATAGTGAAAGCAGACCATAGCGCATTCACAATCTACTTGGTAGGATATTCTATTTTTGTTCTCCGCTTTCCTGGAACTTGATTTTTGAAACTGCCAGTTTTGACCATGAGTGATGCCGGAGTCACTGCCCCTGTTGTTGTGGAGGAATTTGATAGGAGTAAGATAAAGGATTACAAATTAAAGGAGCTGAAATCCTTTTGCAAGAAATTTAAAGTCCCTACCAAAGGCATCTCAGTGAAGGAGGAATATCTCAAAGCTTTGGAGGCCTGGTTGGAATCCAGAGATCCCTCTGATGCGGTGGTGGTACCGCCAGGGGAAGGGGAGGAGGAGGTTCCAGTGAATGGGCCCACATCCACTCCTGGCAGCAGTGTTTCCTCCAAGGGCCTTCCTCCTGAAAAAAGAGAAGAAAGGGAGAAAGAGCGAGCTTACAACATGGAAATGGCAAAACTTAAGATAAATGGGCAGTTGGAAATAGAGAATGCAAGAGGCAGGAGAGAAGCTGATCTGGAGATCAAAAGGTTGGAGTTTGAAAGGGAAACGTTAGCTTTGGAGCATGATACCAAGTTGAGGGAGTTGGAGCTCAAAGCTAAAGAGTTAGAATTGAATCCCTCTGGTGGCAGCATCCCATCTGTGCCTGCAGAAAGTAGGTTTTATTTTCCTAAAGATGTGATCAAAGATTTTCAGAAGAATGAAGATATTGGTCAATGGTTTAAAGCATATGAGTTAGCATTGTTGGCCCACCGGGTCCCTGAGAAGGATTGGGGAGCGGGGTTGTGGGGTCGCTTTGTGAATGAGGGAAGAGATACCCTGTTAGACATGCCTGTTGAGGATAGGATGTCTTATGCTCATATGAAAGATGCTTTAATGTTAAGGTATGGCCTAACCCCAGAAAAGTACAGACAGGCCTTTAGAGAATGTAAGAAGTTGCCTGGTACTACGTGGGTGGAATATGTGTCATATTTTTGCAGAGCCATGGATGGTTGGGTAAAGGGCAGCAAAGTGGAAAGTTATGATGCTCTTTATGATTTGTTTGCTTGGGAGCACTTGTCTAATAACTGTTTTCCAGAGCTGCGCCAGCACCTTATTGATAGCAAGATATCTAACCCTAGAAAACTTGCTGAAGAGGCGGACCGCTGGGTCAGTACCAGGGTCCACAAGGGTCCTGTGGGAGACTCAGCCAAAGGTGGGCAGGGTCCCCAGCAGAAGAGTGGGGGGGACAAGGGTAAACAGAAGGAGTTCCAGAAAGGGCCCCAAAGTAATCCCCAAGGGAACCAAGGGAAGGGTTCCCAGCCTCCCCCAGATAAGAAATCAGAGGCCCCGACAGGTAAACCTGTTCGTAGGGGCCCAATGACCTGCTTCGCTTGTAAGCAGGTGGGACACCGGTTTTATGATCCCCAGTGTCCCTTGAAGAACTCTAGTGCACCACCACGTGCCGCCCCCCGTCAGTTGGCGAGTGTAGCCCTGGGAGGGGAGGAGATGGTTGCCCATGGTGGGGAGGGTCCCGCAGAGATGTCCCTGGTCTCTCTAGGAGACATGGAATTGGTCCCTCCACCCCCTCTGCCTAGTAACACTAAGAAATATAGGCAGTGGGTGACCATTAATGGCCATAGAGTGGAAGCTCTCAGAGACACCGGAGCAAGTGTGACAGCTGTCAAGTGTCACTTGGTGTCCAGAGAGCAGGTTGTTCCCCACGCATTCTACCCTGTGATAGCTGCTGACAACTCCCAGAGAGAGTGTGAGGTAGCTCAAGTTTCCTTTGAATGGGGGGGAGTTTCAGGTACTCTTCAAGTTGCTGTAAGGCCCGCCATGCCTGTTGATTGTCTCCTGGGCAATGATTTAGAAGACTCCCCTTGGGCTAAGGTGGAGAGGGAGACACATTTGAAAATGTTGGGTGTGCCAGAGTGGGTGTGTGCAACCACTCGATCGATGACAGCAAGTAAGGGTGTTGATGGTGTTCTGGAGCCTGAAAGTATGGCCCAGGACCCAGCTGTGAAGAGAAGAGGCAGGGGGCGCGGGAAATCGTCCCCCATAGTTCCCGTGGTCCAGGAGGAGGCAAACCTTGAGGGGTATGCCCTGGAACCCACAGGTGAACAAGTTGCTGAACTGGGAGACCTACCCGAGCTGACTCACTGGCAGCAGGATGGTGGTCCCTCCAGGGAGGAATTCTGTGCAGAACAGAAAGTGTGCCCTTCTCTTGTGGGTATGAGGCAGCAGGCCTCAGCCCAAACCTCAGGTGATCAGTCAGGGTCACATTTTGTTTACTGGGAGAACGACCTCCTGTATAGCGAGCCTAAGGCTGCTGAGCCTGGGTCAGCCCGTGTGCTGGTGGTACCCCAGCGCTTCAGAGCCTTCCTACTGGGTTTGGCTCATGACGTTCCGTTAGCTGGACATCTGGGGCAGGACAAGACCTATGACAGGCTTGTCACCCATTTTTATTGGCCTCAGATGAGAAGGGATACAGATATCCATTGCAAGACCTGTCAAACTTGCCAGGCAAGTAGGAAAAGCGGGCGGAAGCAGAAGGCTCCCCTCCAACCTTTTCCCGTGGTCAGTACCCCCTTTGACCGGGTGGGGATTGACATTGTTGGGCCCCTGGACCCCAAGACAGCCATGGGCAACCGGTTCATCCTGGTCTTGGTGGATCATGCCACACGGTACCCGGAAGCCATCCCTCTCAGAACAGTGACAGCCCCCGTGGTGGGACGGGCACTGATGGGTGTTTTTTCCCGAATGGGGTTCCCCAGAGAGGTGGTGTCAGACCGGGGCACCAACTTCATTTCCAACTATATGAAGTCTCTGTGGAAGGAGTGTGGGGTAACCTACAAGTTCACCACTCCTTACCACCCTCAAGGTAATGGGTTGGTTGAGAGATTCAACCGTACCCTTAAAGGCATGATTATGGGTCTTGAAGAACCAATGAGGCGTAAATGGGACGTCCTCTTGCCATGCCTGTTGTTTGCTTACCGTGAGGTGCCACAAAAGTCTCTAGGGTTCAGCCCCTTTGAGCTTTTGTATGGTCACCCGGTAAGAGGACCTTTGAGTCTGGTCAAAGAAGGCTGGGAGCAATCTCCCAGGAAACCTCCCCAGGATGTATACAGTTACATGCTGGCCTTTAGGAACCAGACTAGGCGCTTCAGAGATCTTGCTCAGGCAAATCTGGAGGCCAGCCAGGAGGAGATGAAGCGGTGGTACGACCAGAAGGCCACTCTGGTAGAGCTTCAGCCTGGACAGAAAGTTTGGGTTATGTCCCCTGTGGAACTTTGTGCGCTCAAGGACAGGTGGACTGGACCATTTGAGGTTGTGGAGAAAAAGAGCGATGTCACCTACATGGTAGACTTGAAGTCTCCCAGGAACCCCTTGCAGGTCCTGCATGTCAACCGTTTAAAGCCCCACTTAGAAAGGTCCGAAGTGGGCATGCTCCTAGCTACAGATGCTGGAATGGAGGAGGAGAGTGAGCCTCTTCCTGACCTCCTGTCTGCAAAAGAGCAAGATGGGTCAGTGGATGGTGTTGTCCTCTCTGACACACTGACCCCTGAACAGCAGCAGGATTGTCGCCAATTGTTGGGACAATTCCCTGATCTGTTTTCCTTGATTCCTGGTGTCACTCAGTGGTGTGTCCATGATGTGGACACCGGGGACAGCACTCCTGTGAAGCACAAGGCTTACAGAGTGACTGACAAGGTCAGAGCATACATCAAGGAGGAGGTCTCCAAAATGTTTGCCTTAGGGGTGGTTGAGTCCTCTAGCAGTCCTTGGGCCAGCCCAGTGGTCTTGGTCCCAAAGGCTGCAGCGCCTGGTGCTTCACCGGAACTTCGGTTCTGTGTGGATTACCGAGGACTCAATTCAGTCACCAAGACTGACGCGCACCCCATCCCCAGAGCTGATGAGCTCATAGATTGGTTGGGGGCTGCCCGGTACCTTAGTACGTTTGATCTAACGTCTGGGTACTGGCAGATCGCCTTGACTGATGGGGCAAAAGAGAGGTCAGCATTCTCCACACCAGATGAGCACTACCAATTCCGGGTTATGCCCTTTGGGGTGAAGAATGCCCCTGCCACCTTCCAGAGGTTGGTCAACCAGGTCTTGGCTGGACTGGAGGATTTCAGTGCCGCCTACCTGGACGACATCGCAGTGTTCAGCGCCAGCTGGGAGGAACACTTGCGCCACCTCCAGGAAGTGTTGTTGGCCCTGCGCAGAGCAGGCCTCACAATCAAAGCCAGTAAGTGCCAGATTGGGCAGGGTTCAGTGGTGTACTTGGGGCACCAAGTAGGGAGCGGCAAGGTGGCCCCCCTTCAACCCAAGATTGATACCATCCTGGCATGGGCACCGCCCAAAACCCAGACTCAGGTGAGGGCCTTCTTGGGTCTCACGGGTTATTACAGGAGGTTTGTCAAGGATTATGGTACCATTGTGCACCCCTTGACTTCGCTGACTTCCAGGAAGCAGCCACGACTTGTGATCTGGACTGACGCCTGTCAGACGGCCTTTGACACCTTGAAAACTGCAATGTGCACAGCACCCATACTCCAGGCACCCGACTTTTCTAAAGAATTTGTTGTCCAGACGGACGCTTCAGAGCATGGCGTGGGGGCTGTTCTAGCTCAGGTGAATGAAGAGGGCCGAGACTTACCTGTAGCCTTCATCAGTAGGAGGTTGCTTCCCAGGGAACAGAGGTGGAGTGCGATAGAGAGAGAAGCATTTGCTGTGGTCTGGGCGCTGAAGAAGCTAAGACCCTACCTGTTTGGGACTCACTTCCGGGTTCAGACAGACCACAGGCCCCTCAGATGGTTGATGCAGATGAGGGGTGAGAATCCAAAGCTGTTGAGGTGGTCCATTTCCCTACAGGGGATGGACTTCACGGTGGAACACCGCCCTGGCACAGATCACGCCAATGCTGATGGTCTGTCCAGTTTTTTCCGCCTTAGTGATGAGGACTCCCTAGGGTAAGGGTAGTTTTCCCCACATTTCAGCTGGAGGGGACACGTGTTAGACCTGGCATCATTGGCATGAGTCTCTCCTCCATTTTTTCTGTTTGCCTCCTCTGTTTACGATGTTTTTGCTGGTAAATGCTTTGGGCACTGTGCCACTGCTGATCAGTGCCACAGTGCAAGTGCTCCCTATGTGAAATTGCTGTATTGATTGACTTCCATGTTTGGCTTATTTGGTTTACTATTAGTCGCTAGTAGAGTGCACCAGGAGTGCCATGGCTTGTAAATACAAATGCTGCTAGTGGGCTTGCAGCACCTGTTGTGCCACCCACAGAAGCAGCCTAGTAAAAGTATGTCTACAGGTCTGCCATTGCTAGACCACGTGCAGTCTGACTGCCACGAGGACTGCACAAGTACACCTACTTGCCAGTCCCTAAACCTTCCCTTAACTTCATGTTAGTCACCCCTATGGTAGGCCCACGGGCAGGGCGCATTGTAAGCATAAGGTAGGACAAGCCTGACAAAGTTGGCATGTCCTAATAGTGAATTACAGCCATATTCGTTTTTCACTAGTGTAAGGTAACCTGCTCTCCATCAGTTAGAATGGGCTGCCAGGATTATTAATGCTATAATCCTAGCGGGCTCGGGGAGCATGGTGCAATGTCGAGTTTGGTATCCCTAAACTCAGGGTTTAATAACGCATCCGTTTGTGTGGATGGTTTTTGGACTCTGTGTTTGAAAATAGCACTTTTAGAAAGTAGCTATTTTCTTGTCTAACTGTCTACCGGTCTCTGCTGGTTCTGGTGTGCGTGTGACAGGAGCTGGGTGGCTCCAGAGGTCTGAATGAGTCAGTGTGGGGTGAGTGGGGCATTTGCATTGAGAGTAGGGGAAGAGTAGCTCCTGATAGCCTGCCCTGCCTGATACAATGATGGCTCCGCCCCCCTGCCAGGCGACTGATGACTCTGTGCCTGCCTGGGACTTTCCTGGCCCACCTCCTGCCGGGCAACTGATGGCCCTGCCCCTGCAAGTGACAATGCTGGCTCCGCTCCTGCTGGGCGGCTGAAGACTCTGCCCTGCACAGTGAATAGGCCAGGTGCTTCGGCCTGGCAACACCCACAACAAACCCAAGATGGGGGGAAATTCCCCTGCATGGACAAAGGGATCAAAGCCAAAAAGGGGTATAAGAGAAGGACCCCTGAACCAAGATTTTAGATCACTTCTGACAAGGAAACCTGAACCAAGGACAAGAAGCCTGCTGATCTAAGGACTGCCTACCCCTTCTGCCAGAGTGCTATTTGTTGGGGGAATCCTGCATTGCTTCTTTATTTTTGCCAAGGAACCAGGAGAGAGGAACTGTGTGTGTACTCTCAATCTTTGCTAAGAAAATCTCCAAGGGCTGGAAGAGTGCCAGTCTCCTGTTGAAGTCACAGGGCTAAAGGACTTCATCTGCTTAAAGTGCTGTTTGCTGGAACTTGTGAATCCAGCACCTCTGAAAGAATCCAGCAATCTCGACGCCGACGGACGCCGCCGAATCCAGCTCGACATCATGAGTAACGGCTCCAGTGTCCCGCTTCCTCGACGCCGGCCGCCGGGCCCGATCGCCGCCAGCAACAACGCCAGTGAGTAGTGAGTTCGGCTCCAGCTCGAAGTGACCTCGTGTCTGCACCGCTGCTGATCGCATCGACTTCGAGCCCTCTCGACGCCGTGAGCGCTGCTCACTCTTGCAACATCGACATCGACGACGCCGTATCCTGCTTCACCTCGTGACCGCTGCTCCTGCCTGACTTCGGTCGACGCCGCTGCAGATCGCCCCGACTCCGAGGCCCGATCGACGCCGAAGACGCGACGCCGGACATCTCGACGCCGCCGATCATCGAGTGCTTCACTTTTCCAAGGTACTGTGTTGTGGGGGTCTGTGCGACTCCGGGCTCGACGTAGCGCTCCTCGCGGTCGACGCCGAACCTTTGGACTAACTTTGCCTCGACGTCGTGTGACTCCCGTGTGGGTTACATTGTTGCCAAGAACTGTGTTTTAGAGAAGAAGAGTTGCTTTTGATACTAAAGACTTTGTGCTAAGAAGAAACCGTGCTTGAACTATTATTTTTCCTTCCAAGAGTATTTATTAAGATTGTGGTATATTTTTGTCGTTAATTGGTCTTGTGCTAAGCCTTATATAAAAATCCTTATTTTTATAATACTACTGTGTCGTGTCCATTTGTAGTGTATTCACTTTATTACTGTATGTGGTCATAAATGCTTAAAGCACTGCCTCTGAGATAAGCCTGTCTGCTTTGCCAAGCTACCAAGGGGGTGATCAGGGGTTATCTAAGTGTGTGATCCCCTTGCCCTGACTAGAAAAGGTGTGTCCCTATTTGTCAGAAGTGTATACCTCTGCCAACTAGAGACAGCCGCTTCTAACACACACAAAAATCACCACAATCCAAAGCCATCCATGCCCTCCATGATGTTTACATTCAAGACACCCCACAGAAAGACTAGGCCCATGCACCACTCAGTGAGTACCTCTGGGCAAAAGGCCCCAACAGCCCAAAAAATCGAAAAACACACAAAAATTACCACATTCCAATGCCATCCATGCCCTTCATGATGCTTACATTAAAGAGACCACACTGAAAGCCTAGGCCAATGCACCACTGAGTTAGTGAGTACCCCTGGGCATAATGGATGAAAGCAAGGCACATTGGATGCAGGCCTATGGCACAAAGCACACTGCCTGGATTCAAAATGGCCCCTTGACCCCCACCACATGGCCAGGTCCTGCCTGTACCAGTCCTCAAAATGGCCCCCACCCACATGGCCATGCCCCATCAACACCCCAAAAAATCGAAAAACAAACAAAAGTCACCACAATCCCATGCCCTCAATGATGTTTAAATTCAAGACACCCCACAGAAAGACTAGGCCCATGCACCACTCACTACCCCTGGGCCTACTGGCTAGTGAGGCTTTACAGGCACCCCAAAAAAAAAAAAAAAAACATATAACAGTGAGCTAAAATTCCATGACATAAATGAGAATTAAGTTAATAAAAAATCAGAGAAACAGTTGTATCATGCACCCATGACTAACCCTGGGCCTACTGGATACTGTGGCTAGCTACCACCACAATATATATTGTGTTAAAGTTGTGAAAAAAGTTTTAGAACTGGAGTTGCCTCAACTGCAATGCCTCAAAGAAACAACACCAACTTACTAGTAAAATCTCAAGTCCAAAAGTGATCCAAACTCCAAAGTCCAAAAAGTCCTCAAATACAAACATCCACCAGCAGCAAGAAAAAGTAATCCTTCACGCTCAACAGCCAAATGAAAAGTGGCCAGTACATGGACAAAGCACTGGGAGGAGCCTGCTGGACAGGAACAGGAAGTTGGAGACTCTGGGGCACTTCCTTCCTCCCACCCCACCCCAAAAAATGGACTCCTGCACCAAAAAGTGCAGTCAAATGTCAATCTGAGGAGTTATTCTAATCAAAATCATCATTTTCACAAGGTTTATGCTTCCTGCGGTGGATTTCTTGTGCAGAATTGCAATTTTTGCAATTTCGCGAACGCGAGCTGTTCAAATCTCCCGCCGGAAGTCAGCTGCGCGCTGTCGCCCGTGCAAGATGGCGAGCTGCGATGACGTAATTGCATTCGAAAAACTCTTGCGCGATCATGCAGCATGATCGAAAATGGCACAGCACACGCAAAAACAGGAGAAAAACAACTCGGCAGGCTCAGAGTCAACGCCGCGCGCGCGATATTGTATTTTTCAAGCGCGACCAATCAAAATAATTCGTAGCTTGCAAATTTGCGGATTATTGGGCAAATTTGCGCGATTCGCGGATCGCGAAATCGTCAAAAATCCGCAAATTCACCCGCGAAACGGATTTTACGCCCACGCTTAGCCGAAAGTGATGTGTGCATCAAGTGAAGGCATCATAGAGTGTGACCTTTGATTCAAGTCTGCACACACATCGATTGTCCAAGAAAAGGAGAATGAAAATACATTCTTTGTCATAACTTAGGGCCAGCATGGCCTTAAATGAGTCAAGGAGTCATGGATTCCAGCGGTTAACAATAGAACTCTCCTTTTTAAATGGTCAATTGGGGCATTGATTAATTTTTCTAATAAAATTGGCAAAAGTCCCCCGCGGATCCTTCTCAAGATTTATAAAGCAAAATGCTTGAGTGTAGCAATGTATGGGGCGGGCGTCTGGAGATAGCAGGATGTGGCCATGGTACAAAAAGAGGAAAATACGTTTTCGCGATTTATATTAGCAGTACCACAGAGCACATCCATTTATATTTGCCACAACAAATTGGGGATTTCTTATATCTCCGATTTGATCAAGATGCAGCCCCTGATGTTATGGCATAGAGTCTGGACATCCAAAAATACAGAATTAAATAGAGATATTATTAGAGATGCCATGAGCTTAACTCACGCAAATAAGATCCCCTGGTTAACGTACATTAGAAGGTTCTTAACAGACTTGGGCAAATCTGAGTTTTATAGTAATCCTGGAACGTTGATTATAATTTCTAGGAAGGATTTTAGAGTTTTATCTCAAGATCATTTAGAGTTCCTAAGAGCGGCCTCAGAAATGCAGAAGAGTACGGTCATTCCACACCAGCTAACCCTTGTATCACCTACCATTCAACCCTACCTGGAATGGTGTACAGGATGTTATAATAGGTTTGTCCTCACAAGACTTAGAATTGATAGCTTTCATCGACTAGTCAGTTTCCCTACACAAAATCATTGGACAAATGAGCTCTGCAGGTGCCCCTGTGATGAAATGTCCCTTAAGACTACAATACATGTGATTTTATTTTGTAAATTTTATAGAGTAGAAAGATCAAGATGGATTTCGCCAATGTTGAAGGGCGGGGGCTGGAGGCAATGTCGCCCTGCTTACCTTTATTTATTGGATAATGTTTATTTTGTGGGAGCTATGACTCGACTTTTGAAGGCTATACTAAAAAAAGATAAAGTATAACATGGGAAACCCAACATGAGGCTGACTAATGTTTAGAATACTTGTCTTAATAATTAACTGTAGATATGATTTTAAGATTTTAAGATTGTAGTGATATATAAATGTGAGAAGTTGGCCTGGTATATGATGCTCACTAGTTCTAGTGATCACCTTGTACCATGCCAAGCAACCCTTATGGTGCAGGTTGTAAAGTCAACCTTATAGACAAGCTATCCTAGGGGTAGCATGGACTAAGCAGTCTTAGGCTAAACTCTGTAAAGGCATGTGAAGCAAGCTGTTTTACCATACACAATCCCTTGAATACCAAATGAAAGGACACCACACAGATATATATTGAAAATATATATAGATTTATTTCTACAAATATCCCTGATACTCTTTATGAGCACAGAAGCAAATGCGTTAAAACAAAACACAGTTTAAATACACAAAAGTTGCACAATTATGGATGAGCCCTAGGGGCCACTTAAACCATATACTAAAATAATGGTATAAGAACCACTATGGGGAAAGTGAAGAGGCCTAGGGCCTGGGGAATCGCTGGAGCTGTTCGGGACTAGCAGTGAAGAAGTCGGGAAAGGCCCGCGGGACTCGGGTGCAGTGCGGAAAGTGCACGCTTTACCAATGCAATGTCAATGGTGCGTAAAAGTTACAAAGTTAGTTATTAAGGAACCTTCCGAGTGACCTAGAAGGAGGAAACTTTAGACACAGACACTAGAGGTGTATACCAGTGTGGGAACACCGGCGTTGCTGAGTTACCTCACCCACAGGAAGCGGGTGCACAGGGTCGAAGTAGTGTCGGGTTTCGTCACGCAGGTCGATGGTGCTTGGAGCTGAACATGCTGCAGGCGGCTCGATGTGAAGAGTTCCGGTGGATCCAAGGGTGGATCTGAAGAGGTGAAGACCTGAAAGCAGAGGGGACAATGTTCAAAGTCACTAGCCAGTGACTACCGTGGAACCAGACTGGAACCAGGCAATGTCGGGTGCAAACAGGCGTTGAGGTGTAGCTTTTCTCTGCAGCCACGTGGACACGAGGGGTCGAGGACGTCCAGGAGTCGGTCACGAGCTGTCCCACGCAGGCTTCTCGCTGTTGGCGGTGTCGGCAACTTGATTGGAGCAAACCTTGGCTAATGCAAGCCACACAGAAATCAAAAAAGGCTTGTTACTCGGACCAGCAAGGTCAAAGCAGGTGCTCCTTTTTACAGGAGCGAGGGCAAATCTGGAGCAACCAGACCCGCAGTGTAAGTTGAAGGTTTCGTTGCCAAGATGGCCGCTAGCCACGTGGCAAGTGGACGGGATGGCGCGTCGAGTGGCACAGTGCAAAAGGGCCCCACACAGATTGTGGAGATGCTGGGGGGATGATCTTCGGTGCAAGGGCTGCTCGAGGTTAAGGCTTCTCAAACCCCAAAGCACAGCGTCGAGGGTGCCTCTGATGCTGCACAGTCAGCGTTTCGGGGGTCTTCCAAGAGGTTCGGTCCCACGTCTCTCGGTGCCTCCACGGGTCCCTTCTTTGCAGGGACTGTGGATCGGGCTGTGAGACGTCTGGGAGTCTGGGTCTTGTCAGGCTCTGGGCTCGGGCTCCGGCGGGAGGCGGCGGCAAAGCAGACGTTGAGTTGCTGGTGGGTGCCTGTGTTCACAGGGTGGTCACTCCTTGGCCACAAGGGAGATTCTCTTCTGTCTTCTGTGCAGCAGAATGTCGAAGTCCAGTCTTCTTCTGTATTTCAAGTTGATTCAGGATGATCTGAAGTCTCAGGACACAGCTCCCACTCTTATTCGAATCTGGGGGGCCGGATCACCTACTAGGTCCCTCCTCTGGGTGGAAACAGGAAGGGGGTGGTTACACCCCCTTTCCTTTGTCCAGTTTCATGCCAGGACTGGGGCTGGAAAGCCCCAGCACCGGTTTGAACTGGCCTATGCACAGGGACACCTTGTGTGCCCCAGGCATGTCTGATCCTATTCAGCCCTGTCCTACCCAATACACAAAATCCTGTCTGGAGTGGTGCTAGCACCTCCCCAGGCAGGAAACCCTTTGTCCAATCTGCCCTCGCTGGAAGGACTCCCAGCAGCAGGAGGTCAGACTTGTCTCTGTGGTGGCAGCATCTATTTTGTGATGCTGAGGCTCTGTTTAACTTTAACCGGGGTTCAGGCTAGGTACATGTCGTGTCCCTCTAGAAGGGTGGAATGCTACCCCCGTTGCCAGAACTGGCGAGGGGGTAGTATTCCAATTCGTATGACACCTTACTCGACATGTTTTGATGAAGCCAAACCCAAGGTAGCATTTAACCGCGAGGTTCATAATGCACTTAAGAGTATATGGTATGGCAATATCATGAAACAGCTAAAGGACATGGTTCCGAAAGCTGCAGACAGGCTCAGCTCATGCCAGAGCACCATCTCACATATTTCCAAGCACTCTGCCTCCAGGATTGATGAGGCCTTCCATAGGAGTGACTGATAGGAACATATGTGTCCATTTTAGGTTAGGTATAGGCATACTACACCTAAGTAAGGGGTGGTTACACCGACTTACCCCAGCTGAGTGATCAGCCAGTTGTGTCAAATATGGAGGCCAGGCCAGGGGTGGCACAATACATGCTGCAGCCCCTGGTAGGCCTTGGAAGCACCTATGCCCTGGGTACCTGGGTACACTGTTACAGGGGCCAATAAGGTGAACCAGTTCCAATTTCGTTATGCACCTAAAGTACATGGGTAACAATTTAGAGAGAGAACAGCAGGCTGTGGGTCTGATTAGCAGGCCCACAGCCACATTAAGTCATAAACCAGTGAAGCAAAAAGCAAAAATTTGGGGTGACCATAGGATAGCAGACCCTACTCTCCTACAATAAATATGTAATCATGCATGGTACTGGAATTTGTTTTAAATAATAGAATATACATTTTATAATGTGTGACTTTTATGATTTTTTTAAATCTGAAAATCGAATAAAGTTTATTTGATTTGATTTGAACTAACATACCACATAGTCAAACAAAAGCGCTCCGAAATTAAAATATATAAATGTAAATGAGTCAAGGAGTCAAAAAGACCAAAGGCCTCTTGCACTGTACCAATGTTGTGTAATGAAACTAACAAACTGTTAACATTGCCTGTATATCTCTCGCTATGTGCTTAGCGAATCCTAAGTGATGTAGGCTGGCAATTCGAGGGGTCCATTCTCTGCAACTCAGACACACTGGTAACCCCTAGCACTTCCAACACACATATTGGTGTGGCATGCAGTGGGTCTAGCTGCCATTGACTGTAAATGTCTCACACACGTCATAGGAGTGCACATGTGTAACAAAAATTCATCACCTGGACGACATCATCTGTCAGTCAAAGCCATGTGTGCATGTATACGAACTAATCAAAACCCAATCCAAAGACTAACCACAGCGAATACATAACACAACCAGCACGCTACCATCCTGTGAAGAATTCTCTACCTTCTTCAATCTAAAAACAGATAACATCAAGAAGGTTCTCCTCACTGATCTAAACCTATACTCCAACCCCCTCAGCAAAACACCCCTCCAACTAAAAAACAATGCTACTTGGGCATCTTTTGATACCTACCGGGAAGAATCTATAGGCAAGATCCTTAGTACCCTGAAGCCCTCCAATCACCTCTCGGACCCTCTACCTGCAAACGCTGTAAAGGACTTTATCCCATGGCTTCTCCCGCTCTGGATTAAAATCATTAATAGTTCTCTTCAACAAGGATCTATCCCGAACTCCCTCAAAGTGGGACAGGTATCGCCCATACTAAAGAAACCCACCGCTGACCCTACTGACCTCAATAACTATCGCCCAATATCCCTACCTTAGCCAAACTGTTAGAAAAATGTGTTCACCTCCAACTGAAAAAACACTACGATCATTTTGACCTCCTTAACCAACACCAATCCGGCTTCCGTGCAGGCCACAGCACAGAATTAGCCACGACACACATAATTGATGGCGCACTCCAAATTCAAGACCAAAACGGTACCTGCCTTCTCTTCCTACTCGACCTCTCATCTGCATTCGACATGGTCAAACACGAGAACTTACTCGATCTGTTGAATATCAGAATGGGTATCTCTGGGACAGTACTCAAATGGTTCACCTCCTTCCTTCATAAGCGGTCTCAGAAATTCAAAACTAACAATACTATGTCCACACCCGTGCCAGTAACACTTGGTGTCCCGCAAGGATCCTCCTTATCACCAACCCTGTTCAACCTAGTCATGGAGCACCTCACCACATTGCTTCATGCCTCTAATGTGCAATTCCACATGTATGCGGATGATACCCAACTCTACCTCAAACTACAATCCCCTGAAGACCTTAAACTCCTCAATTCAACACTTAAGGACACACAGACATGGCTGGCATCTCAAACTTAATGCTCTAAAAACAGAATTCCTCCTAATTGCATCCCCCTCCAAAATCCCCATTGCCAAGGGCTGTGTAATGATTTCAAGGCAGGTTCCGCAGGAGCGTCAGGAATCCGAAGATTAATCCACAGCCTTCCCCTACGGCCTTCCGACTCTATCAAACACTAGAGTATCGAGAGGCTCGCCAGGGGAAAACAGGGAGACAAAACAATGAAAGGTTGGGAAGAAAAGGGGCTTGACTGTAATCTTCTGCTTGGAGGTGTAACAACAGTAGGGACTTCTGGTAGACGTGGGGCTGAAAAGGAATATACAATATATTTAACACCAAATACCATACACAATTAAATGTGTTCTATGTTCTGTAAATAACCATTACATACCACAATTTTTTTGTCTTAAGCCGTGGAACGGATGTTCAGGGTTGTAGGAGTTCGGCTTGAGCTATTACTAGTGTGACAAACAAAGAATGGTGACAACTCTCCTATTACCATAAACATAGAGTATCAATGACCTAAAGTGTATAGCTCTCACTCTGTGTGATGTAGAAGGTTTCTGGACACATCTGTTATTCAACTGAACTTGACAATATCTGACGCCAACACCACTGCTTAGCATGGAATTCTATAATACAGAACACACGTATTATAATTCTATACTGTTGTATTATAGTCAAAACAAGTATGCAGCGCACAGCGCTGTTACCGTGATTCTCAGTTGTGAAGATGGAAGTCTGCACCCCACTTGAGTCCACGCAAGTCTCCCCGAACACAATGCAGCTGGCCAAGGTATACATGAAACCGATATTGGGGTGGTGCAGGTATACAGCCAAGTGACAAGGAAGGGAAAACAAAATGAGTCACCGCCGGATGGCGGAGAACAAGCCTGGCCGCCGGGCGGTGCACAATAGTAAAGGGATAATGAACCTAAATACCTAAAAAGGGACAAAGGGTTGCCCGGCCGGACGGCGGAGACCAAGCCCGGCCGTCGGGCGGAGCAAACACAAGAAAGGGAAAAGGTCACGAGAACACCAGCCGGACGGCGGAGACCAAGCCCGGCCGTCGGGCGAAGTGTCTAAAAAGGTAGAGGGACCAGAGTTAAGCCCAGTCGGAAGGTGATGGAAAATCCCGACTGTGAGGCGGAACTCCAGTCTGAGATAGCTCACGATATGGAGCAATCAGGAACAGGACAGAAGGGGAAGCCGAGCAACGCACAAACAGCACAAAGGACGACGGACTTCCGACTCCAAACAACACAGGAAGGACAAACAGGAAGTCAGGCAATCAGGCACAGGACGGAACAACTAAGCAACGGAGCTAGACGCAAGAACTTAAAGCGTCGCTCCAAGGGCTTCGGTAACTTAAAAAGTGGTCTCACTTAAAAGGACAGTACGTCGCGAGACTCGGGGCATGACAGGCTGGCTGAAACACCTCACTGCATTCAACGTCCAACCTATCATTGTAGACTCAGCAAAATCCTTAGGTATCACCCTCGACTCCAATCTCAATATGCAACGACATATCAGCAATGCAACCAGGGGAGCTAATTTCCAAATTAATACCTTGAGGAAGTTGAAACCCTTCCTCCCAGACAACGACTTTAGAACTGCAGTTCAAGCGCTAGTTATCCCTCGGATTGACTATGGAAGTGCCGCCCTCTGTGGCCTCCCCCTATCGACAACCGCTCCATTAAGAGCCTCTATCAATGCTGCTGCAAGGCTCATAACTGGATCAAAGAAACGCTCACCCATCTCTCCTGACTTAAAATCTCTGAATTGGCTACCGTTCGAAGCCAGAATACATCTGAAAATTGCTTGCATTACTCACAAGGCCTGACACCACAGTTCGCCCAGTTACATTGCGCAAAAATTGACAATCTCAAGAGGCTTAAGAACCACAAGAAGCGCAGAAACTCTCCTTTTGAAACCGCAAAGATTCCACAAGAAAAAACATACAAGCGCTCCTTCTCAGGGATGGCTCCCAGGATCTGGAATGCTCTCCCTCCAGAAACTAGACTTATCTCATCCACTGCATCCTTCAAAAAAGAAGTCAAATCGATCCTCCTGGCTAAATTCACTTGAACATAAACGCTGCAAATTCTGTTTGCCTGTTTGTCTCTCCCTGGTATTACGCTGCCTGAAATCCACCACACAATCACATTTTAAAACCTTGCACTGTTCGCTAAGTTTGCACAAATTGCCTTATAAAGTTTTCTTTCCTATTGTCCTCTTTTCATATGTATGTAAAGCGCACTGATATCTGTTAAGGATCCTGTTCGCGCTATACAAAACTCTGAAAATAAATAATGGAGGACATCGACATCATCAGGAAATTTTGTTTGGATTGCCTCACACAGCGAGAGCTATGAGCTCATTTGGAGCACCATTTGAAGCCAAAACGAACATATCCTGCTGAATTGTCTGCTACAGTGAAAGTGATGGCTGCACTGCATTTTTTTGCCACTAGATCTTTCCAATACACTGTGTCCAGCACCGGTGGGATGTCACAGACCATGTTCAGCATGGTGTTGCGTGACTTCCTGTCAGCATTGATGCTGTACAAGGAAGAGGTATGTCCACTTTCTGAGGTGGGATGTATTGCCAGCTGTGAAGGGGGATTTCTTTTATCTGGGAGGCATCCTAAATGTTGTGGGAGCTATTGAAATAACCCACATTGGCCTTGTTCCACCACAGGTACGTGAACACATTTTTCGCAACACCACCATTCCATTAATGTGCAAGTGGTATGCCAGCCGGATCAGATAATCTAACACATCTCTGCAAAGTTCACTGGTTCTGCACATGACTTCTACATCTTGCAGAACAGCAGCATACCACAATTGATGGCTAATCTGCACCCCAAGTGGGCCTGGCTTGTTGGTGAGTGTGCTGTGTCAATGACTGTGATGTATGTGTGACATGCAGCTCTCCTAACATAGTCTGATTGCAATGTTTGTCTGTGTTCCCCACAACTAGGTGACTCAGGGTATCCAAATCTTCTGTGGTTGATGACCCCAGTGAGGAATCCAACCATGCCTGGGGAATTCCACTACAGTGATGCCCATGGGAGGACACGTCGCATGGTGGAGCGCACTTTTGGACTACTCCTCCCATTGGGTACCTGCGGTTAACTCATCTGCTGGACGTGCGAAGGGAGGTCTTCTCCTATTGATATCAAATAAATTAACTGCATGTCAAACTAAAAGTTACAGTTCAGATGGGACTAATCATCAGGTGCTACGTCTCAAATTTTGTAAAGGCAATGATCTCATAGTGATCAACTATTATAACAACAAGTTTGATAATAATAGATGGAAAATTTTACTTTCTCTAGAGAGTGAACTCGAGAAAGCCATAGGGGTATCCCGGAAACCGGCAACTATTGTATGGGCGGGCGACTTCAACATCAAGCTTTGCTCATTAGCCAAAGGTAATTCCTGTGGTCTCAGAAAGGAGTTTGGTGTCGGAGATGCATGGGGATGACCTTCTTTTTTCCCATTGTATTTATGGTATGGCGTTGAATAAACTATTAGCAAAATTTGATTTGGATATATTGAATTGCTCAAAGAATAAGGAAAATCTTCCTTGCCCAACCTATAGAGGCAGAAATACTAATACCAGTATTGATCATATTCTGCTTTCTAATAACATCGAGTATTCGAATCTTTGGGTTATGGAACAACCATTAAGCGATCATAATAGTATCCACGTATCACTGTTGTGCTGGGGTAACAAAGAACCAGCTGACAACAATTGTGTTACCAATGCCACAGCCATTAGAACAAATGGGATGAGAATTAAATGGGCTGGTATTGATCCCCAAAGAAAACTTCTAGAGGTGGTAACTAAATGCAAAGTTGAAATCGAGGAGTGTTTGAGGGATGGAGTCGTTGCCTGTAATATAATTGATGTATTTGTCAAAATGAATGTGATTATTGATGGGATTTTTACTAAGAAAACCTGTATGAAGAGGGTTGAGAAAACAGGTTGGTTTGATGGGGATTGTATACGGGCTCTGCAAGCATTAAAACAAGCATTGAGTGTTAAACCTCGCAACAATGAGACTATAAAATCATTACGCTTGGACTACAAGGTAGCCATTCTTAACAGGAAGAAAAGCCTTCAGGATGAGGCATGGTCTAATCTTAATTTTGCAGCAGAAACAAACAATGCCAAACTTTACTGGGAAATCATAAATAGCCCCTTTTTAAAGTCTGATAGCATACCCGAATTAACTTCTTATGTTGAATGCAATGCTTGGATTGAGCATTTTACGAAAATTTTTAACCCAACTAGGAACATCTCAGAACTTTTAACATTTGAAATTTCCACCTGGTCTCCATTACCTCTGTTGATTAACCTAGAAGAGGTATATGATGGTTTAATCGACAGTAAAGGTGGTAAAGCTTCTGGACCGGATGGAGTTCCCATAGACCTTTATAAAACCGAAATGGATCTATGGGCACCCATCCTAACCAGGGTTTTTAACACAGCAGCAGAGGGAAAAATCCCACTAACCGGGGGCCAATCGATAATTGTACCTCTCTTTAAAAAAGGATCCAAATCTGAAGCGAGCAATTACCGACCTATCTCCTTGTTGGACGCTTCCATCAAGGTGATGAGCAGAGTTTTGCTAAGGAGATTGGAAACCTGGGCCGAAGAACAGGATATTTTAACTAAGGTACAATACGGTTTCAGGAAGGGCCTAGGAACCTTAGAGCAATGCGCCAACCTAGGCCTCTTGATAAATAAATACACTGTCGCAAAGGAGGGGAATTTATTCCTCTGCTTTGCGGACTTGAGCAGCGCCTTCGACCTCGTGGACCATGCCATATTATGGAGGATCCTATTGGACTTAGGCGCCCCCAAGGAAATAGTACACTTCTTGGGGAGGCTCTATGAAATGTTGTCTTGTAAAGTTCGATACGGCCCATCCGGAGAATGTACACCTTTTTTTAAAGTTACCAGAGACATACGCCAGGGTTTTGGCTCCTTTATTATTTTCATTGTTTATTAATCAAATAGACTCAACCCTAGGCCAAATTTCAGCCGATCCCCTGCGCATCGATGGTAAGGTGGTACCAATTCTATTATATGCGGATGACGCTGTTTTAATATCTCGTACAAAAATCGGACTACAACGCCTCATAGATAACTTTGTTGTATTTATCAAGGGCAGGAAACTAAAGATTAATAAAAGCAAGACTGTTGCCATGTCCTGTGGCAAAAAAAACAACTGAACAAGCACTTTTTTTATTGACAAGGAGATGCTGCTAACAGTAAAGAAATTTTGTTATCTCGGAATAACATTTTCTGATGATGGGAAATGGACACAAGAATTTAATAACATAGGTCTAAAGATGACTAGGAATACTAACAGCATCTTTAGTTTTTCCACTAAATTGGGTGGCCCCAGAAGAATTAAGGACCTGGTAACCATTTACAATGCTAGATGTGTCACATCAGCACTGTACGGGGCAGGAATCTGGGGTTACCGTGACGGGAAAACTATGCAATGTGATGAAAATAAATTCTTAAAGAGAGTACTGTGTGTCCCCCAATCTGCTTCAACTTTACTAGTGCACGAAGAAGTAGGGATTAACTACATTACAGACCTAGCAGCTTTGCGCCCTTTAACATTATGGCGATCTATCTGGGCAAAATCAGAAACGTTGTTTACACGACAAATAATACGAGATTGTTTAAAACTTGATCACTTTCTCCTTATACCATGGTTGAAATATATCCACCATTGGTATCGTATTTTATTTAACAATGATATTCTATTAGATCCAGATTTTGCCGCCTCTTTCTCTAAGAAGGAACTAAAGGAGAAATTTTTATCTTCTAAGAAAGAGAACAGAGTGAGGCAATCGAGGACGCTACCAACAGTTGTTTTTTATCAAGAGCTTGATCTAAATAAAGGCTTCCAGTCTTATCTATCTGAGGTCACACTGAACTCACACCGATTTGTTTTAACGCGTCTTAGATTGGGTACCGTACACCACTTGGTGGCATTTCCTGTTATGAGAACTGGTTCAAACTCTGTATGCCCCTGTGATGGAACCTCAAGACAAAGCTGCCGTCATTTTTTATTGTTCTGTAAATATTATAATTTCTTAAGGCTTTTTTACCTCAAACCAATTTTTTTAAAATGTAACGCTCGATCCATAAACATTGCAATGAAATTAATTATGCGCCTGGAAAATTCAGATATCTGCTTTGCTGTAGCTATGTATATAATGAAATGTATCGATGCCAGGAGATCTATTATTGTTTAAATTGGTAATCAGTACATAGTCAAAATACATGAACTATGCATCCATCCTGCTGGAATATTGTTCATTTAAAAAAAAAAAGAGTTTTAATATTTATATTTGTATATAGTTGATTGTTTTTAACATTTCTACTAAAACGTATTTAGGCCTTGTATCCCTGAATTATATGTAGCACTTTTGCACTTTATGTACACATTTATTGCACACAGAACTTAAGCAACCTTCGGGGGGGGCTTGGTTTGTACATATGTATTATACGTAAGTGAAATTTATTGGCTACCCTGTGGATAATTTTTATATTTTTTTGTCAGTCATAATGTGTTGTTGTGATTAATAATTATTGTAATTTGCTGTTTTGTTTTTTGTTTGTGCTTACATGGATTGTTATGACAACCCGAATAAAAGCTTTTTGAAACTGAAACTGACTATTCAATTCTAGATTTAGGTGTCTAGACAAGAGTGGTGGTGCACTACTCTACTCCCCAGAGAAGGTGTGCCAGATAGTAGTCGCCCGCAGCATACTACACAACCTGGCCTTGCGCAAAAATATCCCCCTGATTCTGGATGATGATGAGCCGCAGCAGCAGCCCCCTGATCCAAACCCACACATGCCCAGTAACAATGACAGTGGTGAGGAAGAAGGCCTTGACGTGTGTCAATATCTCATCGCCAACTACTTCGGTTGAGTGTAAGTGAACAATGAGAGACTATGGCTGTGTCTGTGTGCTATGCTGTTGTCTACCAAACTTTGATGATTGTTGTGGGGATTCTGTCCACATATAGAACTATGCGCAAGATTAGAGGACCTGGGCAGGCAGGGACTGAGTCATCCTACCACATGAGCACCCTGAAATGCTAGACCTAATAGCCATAGTGCCTCACTAGCTCAAGCACTCACTTTCAGTGATACAGGCACACAGACACCCCAGGACATAACACACTCAGATCTCTCAGGAATAGCATTAACAAGACACACCCTGTTGCCCTTATACTTGTCCACAATGGGTCCATTTGAAGACAAGAAACGTTTCAGAAGTTTAATTTTAACTACTGTGTAAGAACATACAGTATACTGCACAAAAGTATTTGAGAAATGCATTTTGCACAAAAACATCTTGCAGAATAACATGTCCACATATTATTAAGTAAGATGGCATATCAATCAGCCCTCTGGATGAAGCCCTATGAATCCACCCCCTCCCCTGCTGGAAGAACCTGTATCAAATGTCAATAAACTATGGACTTTGTGAGCAGAACCCACTCCTCAGCCCATAGATGGTGAAATGTACATCACATGTGCTGTGTCGCTCTTCTCCCTGGATAGACCCCAACCCAAGTGTGGTTCACCTAGCCCACTGCACCATAACATCTAAGAGGCACCCGTGGTCACTCGCAGCTGCGAGACTCTGTTGAGTCATGGTGATAGGGCCTGACCTGAACAGAATGACAAGGGACATTGTTCTCCAACCACAGACAGAATATGCAGATAGTACTCCAGGAGCGCAGAGAGATCAAGTGTGACAGACATAAACAAAGCTACTTGCAAGACTTCAAATTCATGTGCGCGTGCCTCAGCTGCATGATGGAATCCGGGCTCATACTATGCGACAATTACCCCGATGGACATATGACTTCCCTTCCTCAGTTCTATGGTACCAAGCGAAACAGACCACAGAGGACAGCAAAGTCAAAGCTAATGCAGAGAGGGCCAAAGTCAGAGATGTCTGACAGTCTTTGTCAGAAGGAGGCGAGAAATGTTGATACAATACAGAATTAGTTGCCACCAGTTCCAGAAGCTGGTAAGTAGTTATGGATCCAAGAAGGCACATGCTGCTTCGAAGGTGAGCAGTTGCAAAAGACGATCCAAATCAGCTTCAGCAAAAAAGACCACCATCCAATCCAGCAGCTTAAAGGAACAGATGTGCTCCTCGCAGCACAAGGATGAAAGGAGCATTTCACAGCAAGTTGGAAGTGGGTCGCTGTAGGCATGGCACAGGAGCCGTTGCACGAATGCACAAGTGCAGCTGGCTCCTGTTTGACTTGTTGAAAGGCATTCCATAAACGGATCTCCCCGAAACAGGCCAGGTCATGGGCCAACAAAGGGTCATAATCAAGATCAGCACAGGATGTTTGAAAGGGAGACATCCATGGCCCATTGAAAGGGACATAGGCGAAGGTAGAACACAGGTTGCACGCAGGTGAAATAGGCATCGCGAAGGCCCGCCTATAACTGATGCCAAGAACAGCCAATGGTATACATCCAAAGACGAGCTGCATCCGTTCACGGTACAGTTGCAACAGACTGGGGTTGGCCTGGACCGCAAGACGGGCTGCCT
The DNA here is from genome assembly GCF_964261635.1 of Lissotriton helveticus. Lineage (NCBI taxonomy): Eukaryota > Metazoa > Chordata > Amphibia > Caudata > Salamandridae > Lissotriton > Lissotriton helveticus. The sequence continues at coordinate 2,054,615,571 of NC_136063.1, read as the reverse complement.
CTGCATGAGAGTAGTCGGTAAACCAGCAATCTGCAGGACTGGCTAAGGGATGATGTGAAACCACCAAACGCAGTCGGTAAATATGAGGAGTAACACCCGGTAGGGCTCCAATAATAGTGTGCAACGCAGTGACAAGGTCAGAGCCTGTAAGTAGAAAAAATGTTCAAGGTATTCAGTATAAGACACTATTGATATATGGTGTGTCATTAGCCCAGAAACAAGTGGGAGTGTCGTTTCTCGCAGACACTGTATCACGCTGGACAGTCAAGACACATAGAATTCGAAGGTCTCACGGTCTGATGTGAAACGACTACTTGATGATACATACGCCCATTGATCCTGCATTATAGTTGAAGTCTGCTTTCCTTGTGGGAATATGAAGCCATAACTAACTATCTACAAGCACATATGGCGGTGTAAAGAGAACATTGTTAATTCAAGGAACACATAGTGCAAGTGTTCCTATTTACGGGGCGCCTGCCCGTAAACCGCAGCAGTTGTGGTCATTCAGGATAAGATAACTTCTGTTGAAAAGTAGATTTGGCCTGGGTATGTCGTTAGGGACTGTTGTTCATGTGGGTACAAATGCAAATAGACTGGACTTGACCCATAAAAAACCCTGTGTAACTGTGCTTGAGTTTGTGTATGCTACCATGTCACCTTCTGCCACATGACAGGATTGGTATTGATGCTGGCTCTTGTGGGATTCATTGATCAGCGCTGTGTGTTTTGTGACAACTTAAGTCATATCCATATTGATGTTAGTAGGGGGATGGGAGAACTCTACTTCACCTCCCAGCAGAGTTCACCCCTTGGCATTTTGGTAAATGCAGTTGTGTCAAAATGCTTACTTGCAGTGTAGCTTTTAGTGTTTCACTTGAGTTGGGCAGTGAAAGCTACCGATAAATTAGTGTATTGTGGAATCTTACTCAGCAGACACAATCCCTCGATTTATCTTACCGCTACTGATGTGGTATAATGTCGTGCAACACATGTGTCCAGAGATTGACAGCACTGACCTGCATCCTGCCGTGGTGACTCACTTCCACAACAAGTAAGCATTTCAACTGCTGTGCATTTACCAGGATGCAGAGAGGTAAACTGTGCTGGGAGGTGAAGTTGTGTGCTCCCATCCCCCTTCTGTCCATGTTGATGGTGTTGACCTGTGTTAACTGGTATGCATCTTGTACAGTGTTGCCTAGTACAGTGCTTTTTCTGACATTATTTGTCAAATCACTGTCTTTTCCTTGTGTCGTTCCAGGTTCCTATACTCTGTCAATGGATTGTCGCATTCACGTCTCATGATACATTGTATTGTGAGATAAAATGCTATTTACTATGATAAAAATGTCATCTTGACACAAAGTCATACGGGTGTGATTTGTGATTATTTGTCAATGAATGACAGGTGAGGGATGAAGTTGAAAATTATGGTACATGAATAGTTTGGGTAGAACACACAATTGTGGGATTCCACAGTCCAACATTACACTCCCATCCTTGTGGCCATGTGGGCTCAGATTTACAACAAAGTCAATTCTCGGTGTGGCACTAGTGACATCAACGTTGGCTCCAAGAACTGGTACAACATGGTACTTTGCCACGTGATCCTCCCTGGGACTTTTTCGGACGCACCCTATGCCGTTTGGCCTGGGGGAAACTGCTGCATGCTTGTAGGTGTCTGAGGATTCGCTGTGATGTGACTCACCCCTCCCTGTGGCTGCTGCTGAGGTGTTGTGATTATCATCCAGCTGGCTATGGGTGGGGTGGCCAGCTCTTTGTGCTCAGGACACCCACAAGCTGGCCCATGTACGTCACAATTTGTCCCAAATGATCATCCATGGACCTCTGCAACAGGCGGAGTTCACACAGTTCGTCAAGGACCTGGCCCATCTGTCCCTGGTTCTGCTGGTATGCCCCAAAGACAGTTTACTAAGTGGCCTGGGCCTCTGTCTCATTGTTCTCATGTGACTGCCCCCCCATGCCCTGCTGCCACGGACCTGTGGTGGCGTCTGGTGCTGTCACAGCACACTGTCCCCAGCATCCCGAGGCTGCCTGGTGGTATTGCATGCAACTGGCACAGGGACAATGTTGGAGGCAGCAGTGGTGATGGTGGAGGAAGCTTCCAAACAGGTTGGTGCTGCAGATGTCAGCGTTGGTGCAGCAGCTGTTGTGGGAGTGGTGGTGGTGGTGGTGGTGGGGACAGTGAGGGCAGGCGACTGCGCTTGCCTGGGAACACCTGTGAGGTGTAAAAACCAGGGAGTCTGTATCTGAGGGTTCATCTTCTTGGGACTGGCTGGGCTCCCATTCAGTGAAGGTTAGTGGAGGTAAGGGAAGGCCTCCACCAGTTCTTTGGGATGCCTCATGGTTCCTATGGGCCAGATGCTTGACCCGAGCCTTGAGGTTGACCCACTGCCTTTTGATGTCATGCAGTGTGCGTAGGGTGGTCCCTACAGCATTGACTTTGTTGTAGATCCTTGTCCACATCTGGGTTTTGCGCACAAGTGGGTGTATTGGACCAGGCTTCCATACAAATGTAGTTCTAAACTTATTGTCTCGTCTACCATCCCTTTCAACTCAGTGTCAGTGAATTTGGGCATTTTCCTTTTGGCCATGGTGCATAGGTGAGAAAAGTACAAGGGCTGGTGGAGTTATGTGAAGTGTGTCAGTTGTGTGGGTGGGAAGGGGTGTTGTGTGGAGATGGGTGTATGTGATGTTGTGCTGTGTGCGTAAATGGTGTCCTGTCTCTCTGTGTCAGCTTCTGGTATGCAAAGGATGCTGGTCCAGGAAAGGGTTGGTTTTATGCTGTGGTTTGTGGTTGTAGCCACATGTGTGACATCCTCCGGGTGTTTCTCCCATGCTGGACATGGCTTACATTGCCAATGGACATATGGGGTGTATCATTGTGGCGTGTGTGATATGCTTGAGTGCAGGCACACTTTATGCATTGCTGTTCGGTTTGTTACTACCGCCATTCATTTGGTTTATTCTCGAGCAAGGAAATTGCATCGCAATGCTCCATCCTCCAGCTCCATGGTTTCGTAATTGGCCATGCGGTCATTCCGCAGCAGTAGCAGCCTTTTTAGTCCCTTGAACTGCTTTTCCCATTCGGCACAGTTGTATTTACAATTTATCTGAGCATGGCGGACGGTCATTTGTGAGTTCTGTCCGCCGTGGTGGGATTTTCCATGTATTGCATCATAATTTGACCGACGGAGATGGCGAGGGTCATGCAGGTGGATTTTTGCTGCGAGCACAGCGGAGGGAAGCCTTTTTCATCCAGCACCATAATGGGTCCCTTCGTCTTTTGGCCATAATACAAAACAGATTCTTGTCCAAAGCTCTTCATGCCCTTGTAGTAACTGATTGTAAGTTGGACAGAGCAGCATACACTGGTTGCCTACTGCTCTGCCCAAATGTAAGCAGCCTGGTATTCCATCACTTGCATTTTCCAGGTGTAAGAACACAGCAAAGCAGCTAGAAATTCCAGGTAATATATCCACCAGGACCAGTGGCATAACAAAAGCCCCTGCAGCCCCTGCAGCCCTAGCGGTGTGGGGGGCACTCGCCAGCCCTGGCAGGTCCCTGGCCATGAGAGCTCCGGACAGGGTTCAGAGCGTGGGGGTCATGCAGGGGCCCCCCTCAAGTTTTGTTATGCCACTGACAAGGACTAGAGAGGAAAGAGCAGTCCAGCATTGGACCCTCTTTCTTCTATGGCATGAGGAAACACGGAATGTCACCCATGCTAACCCAGAGCCTATGAGGTACCCTGATGTCCTCCCTATCCCCTCTACCCACCTGTCCCACACGTGTGCCCCTGCTTCCATTTACCACTTGATTAGAGGATTTGCTCAATAGAAATGCATTTTTTCCTGAAATAGGGACACTGTAAGCATAGTCTGACCCGGAAATTCTCCATCCAGTGAACAAATATTCATGATGACTGGATATATGTGTAGGGATAACATCAAGAACTGTTATTTTCAGCTACACAGTTTCCCTGCACATACATCTATCCACCATTTATTCAGGGCTTTGGTGGTAACTTACAATGCACTTAGAGCTTACCTGTAGACTATGTCAAGAATTTGCAGACATTTGTTCCCTTATCTATGGCCTCTAAGTAGCTAAACTGAAATGTGTCAAGCAGGAGATCACATTTTATGTATTTCACTAATACAGAAGATTATCTAGTGTTGTGAAGAAACCGTAATGTCCAGCATTTTAATCCTTGAAAACCGCCTCTCTCCTTGAGATTTGAAAACACTATCATGTTGTATGTCCCTTGAGTCAAAAAACCATGCATACATTGGGGAGGGAGTGTTTTCACTTCCTAGTGTCTTGTCCTTTGAAGGCCCTGCTTTTGTTCCTGAACAAAATCAAGAATGACGCGACCTTTAGAAAGGTGCTAAAATCTTAGACATATTCATCAAAATTTCACGCAATGCACCAAGCCAACTTGCTGTGCTGCGCTGTGTGAAAGAGAAAGGGCAGTAAATCACTGTATTTACCAATATACGGCACATTTCTGTCCTTTCCTAGCACAGGTGCATTTTTGGGCTGCCTAGCACCAACACAGGCACGCTTGCATCATGTTGCAAGGCCGCTTGGGTTGCAGGTAGGATTGTTTTTGTGCAGGGCATGAAAACAACCCTCACAGGCAATTTCCTCTTTCCAAGTGCCCGATTAAGATGCTGTAAGAAATGGCTCTGACCATCGTTCTTATCGCTTCGTAATCTCCTATTTCAGACCGACCTATTTTGATGGAGTGGGTCATAAATTATTTCAAACAGGCGTTTCGAATAGCTTACGATGGGCTCGGAGAACCCATCTGAAATTCGGCAGGCCTTTAATAATCCCTCTTTCTGGCCGAGGGATTACGATGGCAGCTTCCCATTGACTTTCTGTGCTGGCCTTTCTGACACAGAGAGACATTGGGAATCTGTCTTTGGGGGCCCCCAGCAGGGCCCCTATGGGTGCAATGCCACTGAATGGTGGCCTAGTGGGCACTGATGGTGCCCCCTGTTGATCGATGCCCCGGGTGGCAGGCACCCTGAGGTGCCTACCACGAGGTGCAGGGATGAACTGCACCTCTGCTCTCATCGTAAATAATAGGATTGCGACCGAACAGGGTTTGGTCGCATCCTAATTCCTGGGCTGGAATCGACAACAGGGAGTCATTTGGTTCCAGTCCCAAACTGATGTTGGACGGACTCCGGTCCGTCCAACATCAGAATCGGGGCCTAAGTGTGAATGCAGCACACTTAGAGAAAGCAAATGAGGAGAAATACAAATATATCTCCTTGCTGTGCCTCTGGTGGGGAAGCGTGCACTTCTCAGGCATTCCCAGGTCTATCAATGTGGGTAAATCTGGGAATGTGTCAGTTTTCATGGGTGGATGCATGGGAACACCCACGCTGCACCCATGACACACCTCCCTGCCACAGAGTTACACTATGCAGTGATCTTAGCTGTCTTGCGTTGCTCTAGACTTATCAAGCCACTCAGGGCCATGAAAGGTGGCCTTGCATGGCTTGATATATGTCATTTAGGTTTTGCGTTGTACTTGTGTCCCCTTGCGTGGGGCAAGGGCGACATAAAACCTTGATAAATATGCCCCTTAATTTGTATGTTAGCCTGCTGTTTTCTGGATGTACCGCTCTCTGTCTTTCATGCTCTGATACCATTTTGGTGCACAAACTGTCCAAATAAAAAAACTAAATAAAAAGTTAATATATTTAAAATCAGCACCAGATTGAATGGTTTGTCTTCTCTACGTAGCATAATCTCATGCAGCGCTCTCTTGACCATGGAATTTATGAGGTCATGAGTGTTCAGAGTTTTGACCAGCATAAATCACCTGGAGGGCCTGTATTTGACTATGTTGATTACATTCATACACAACTGTAATCGGATATGGTTATGAGAGAGGAGAAAATGATATTTTCTATGTCAGGAGTGTTAAGTTTTAGTTGCTGATTGGTAAATCATGATTGTATTGTGGTGAATATCTGAGTGAAGGTCACAATGCCTTCAGCAAAGACACAGTCAAGTACAGCCGGTTGTCATTAGTGTAAAGATATAGAAGATGTTGTAGAGTTTGAGGAATGCAGCTAAGGGTACAATATAAAGGTCGAAGAAAGTGGATTTCTGACATAGGAGAACTAACTAGGAACCATCACTGAATCAAAAGCAGTTGACTGACTAAGCAGAACTAGGAGACATGCTTCCCTTTGTCTAGGATTCTTGGGGCATGGAGTATGTGCAGCAACTAGCTGTGAAGCTAGGTTGAAATTTGTCAAAGACGTCCTTTTCAGAAATGAACAGTGTTCCAGAACATTGTCAAGGAACCGTAGGTTGAATACAAGTCAGACATTATTTATATCTTCTGGACTGGGATTCAGGTATAAGTAGTACAGTGACTAGGTGTAGGTTTTATTTTGGCTCTCTGCTCTTATAACGCAGTTTTTCTTCACATGTTACACCATTCTGATTTCTTCTTGGTGCTAGCATTTGGTGCTTTCTGGCTTTGGTGATTTTATGGTTCCAAGTACGATGGATGTACTGTCACCAGTACACATATTGCGTACCTATACATTTTTAATTGCACATATGGATTTTGTGATGTGATCAATACATTTTAATTGGATATTCATTGGCACTTGCAGCCTTGAGATAGTCCTTTCGGACGAAACACGTGTCGGCTGCCTGTTTCGGATGTTATGAAAATCATACTTTTAGATTAAAGGATACATAAAGAAAAATCAAGATTGCTATATGGACTTCTTATCTACTTAAGTGGCTAATAGCCAGCTACACTATCTTGGACTTCTTTTTGTGCCTCAGCATTTGCTTAACTTTTAGTACAGTGACTTCACCTGTTTTCAGTGGTTCATGACTGCCCTTGGAGTGAAGGGGATACTTATTAGGTTTTTAGATTGGGGTGTAAGGGATTGGTTAGGGGCTTTTAGAAGGTTTGTGAGATTTATTTGAAGTATGATCAGATATTAGTTAAGGCGAGAGGCGATCGAGGTTGGTTTGGACTTAGTTTGGAGGAGGAGAGCCTATTGGATTTTACTTCCTCTTCAAAGAAGCTTACTCTTAGGACCAGATTTACAATTTTTTTGCTTGGGTTGTGCTACAAAAGAGATGTAAACCATGCCAAAATGTTTTTTGTTGGATTTACTTTTTAGCGCAAAACTTGTTTTGCATAGGAAAGTTGCTTTAATGTATCGCAAAGCAGCTTTGCATCAGAGGGGCATTACATGGGAGATAATTGGTGCTCCTGTGCTACTACCCATGTTTTTGATGTAAACACTACATATCAACCATATGAGACATGATTTTGCACCAAAACATAATGACAGCTTGAGGCAGGCAATAAAATAAGAAATACTTTTCTTTCTCTTTTCCTTTCTGACTTTGCATGCATGCTGCATAGTACAGAACACATGAAAAGAAGTTTTTTTTACAGTTTGTCTAGGCATAGTATTTTGTACTAGAAGGTTATCCTTCCAGTACAAAACCTATGCTAGACTCATTGTGATGCCTCTGCATTATGGTGCACAGATGTGTGCAAGGGGCTCAGCAGCCTGATTATGCACCAGCACTAGGGAGAAGGGAAGAAAGCGCCAACTCTCTGAGAAAATGCTGCTTTCCTCCGCTCTCCCTGTCATGCAATGCAGCATCTTGGTGTGACAGGGATGCGTTATGTTATATGAATTTATAGAGTGTGGCTATTCACCTGTAAGGGTATCCAGGAATTGTGTGACAGGGAAGCAAATCTTATCCTTAGTGTTGAAGTTACCTATATTTGCAGGGATGACATGGTTCTATGGCTCAAAGTCTTCAGTTTTATGATTTTTAATAATTGCCTTTGTCAATGTTTAACTATTTCATGCTTTTCTTTGCCTCAAGCATATGTTTTCTTTATTGTTTAAATGTACTTCAAAGTGTGGTATGATTCTTCTGGAAGAGATTATGGCGTAAGTTGTATTCAGTGGAACTGAGGGGCATATGTACAAGGAGTTAACGGTGCATTAGCGGCACATTTCCGATGGTTTTGGGGCGAGATTCTTATTGCCTTATGTACAAGCAGCAGTTTTCCAGTGAAAACATCCATTATAAAGATCGCCACTTCTATTAGCAATAAGGACATGCAAGGGAGGCGTTCCTGTGCAAAATGAGGTTCTTGAAGTTTAGAGGATTAAAACAATGCTGCTACCTGCAGTTAGAGGCAGGTTTTTAAGACCAGAGAATAGCTGGTCTTAAAAAAAGAGATAACCCTTGAGGCCTCATTTTAGCAGGTTTTGGTGCTGGACAGTGCTGTAAGCAATGTTGATGTGCTGCCTTGCGACAAAACTACAGGGCAGGACTGCACACCATCAATAAGATAGTGCGCATTCCTGGGCCTCACTCATGAAAAGTGTTGCAGCGCTGCGACAAGACAGCATTGCAACACTTTTCACTACCCCCTTCTTGCGACACCACATATGCGCTGTATTCACTGGCCAGCACTCTGGAATCCTGACGTCTCTGTCTGCGCTGAAGTCACGCATTGCTGCAGTCGTGTCACAACCATGATGCAACTCCAGCAATGCATGTGGCCAAGCCTATCCCTGTGGCACTGCGTCACCTTACCCTTGCCATCAGGCAGGCATAAGGTACTGAGGCATACCCGTTCTTGAGAGGTGCCCGGGTGTAGGCGCAGTTGGAGATCCATTGGCGGCTTTTGTGCGCCGCAGTGTCATCGTTTGTAAGTGTTGGTGGAGTGGTGGTGCTGAGGCAGTTGATGAGACGTACTTCGGTGGCCTTGATCCAGCTACAAGGGGGGGTAATGATGGCTGTGGTGTACGGTGGGGATGTTAAAGACGTGATGTATACAATGATGGTCAGTCCAGGAGTGTCCTATGGTGTGGCTGTAGTCGAAGGTCCCGCTGGCGGAGGAGACGTGCTCAACCATGTGTCCTGCTATGTGGCTTACTGCAGTGACTAGCTGTTGGAGTCTGATGTTGGGGAGCTTCCCCTGGAGGGGGTGGTGTTCTGGTCACTGGGGTTGTCCAAGTGGAACTTGAGTTCGCCGAGTAGGATGCCATCGGTGGATGGGAGAGCCTGGTGTGCAATGAGGTCTACACTGGTATCGGAGAATGAGTGTCCATGGCACGGGGGGCAAGCAGATGAGGGTGCTGCAGAGGATGGGGTTGGGGTCGGTCCGGATCTGGAAGTTGAGGTTATACATGTTATTCGATGGGTCATTAGAAGGCGTGGTCAGTTGGAGTGTGCTTCTGTAGGTGATGGCAAGGGCTCCCCATGGACGGTCGTGGTGGTCCTTGCCTGTGATTTAGTAGCCGTCAGTGATGGCAATGGCGATGTCCGGTCCAGAGCAGATGTTGTTCCTGGCAGGCGATTTGGCGGCCAGGGTTGATGGCGAGGAGGGTGCTGGCACCGTAGGGATGGCGTGTCCAAGAGTAAGGGTCCTTCGTGCTGAGTGCAGTCCAGTGGCATACGGACGCAGACGGACTTGCCTATGGCTTGCCTTTGGCATGGGAGATGTCAGCAGGTTTTTTGGGCATTCATTTTGAGCTGATTGTTGGCAAGCCAATGGACAGTCAGTTTCAGGGCATCATTTAGATGGGTGATCTCCGCAAGAGAGTAGATTTTAATGTAGATATGGGTATCGTCGGTATACATGTGGAAGGAGATGTTGACCGAGTGGAGAATTTCAGCTAAAAGTTTGAGGTAGAGATTGAAGGGGGTAGGGACAGAGTGGAGCCTTGCGGGACACCAGTGGAGATCAGGGAGGGAGCAGATAGGTTGTTGTTGACAAGGAATATCTGTGTGTGGTTATGGAGGAAGGAACCAAATCATTTGATAACGGTACCTCCTAAACCCATCCTATATTCGAGGTGTTCAAGGAGTTTCTCATGGTTGACCGTGTCGAATGCAGAGGAGATATCCAGAAGGATCAGAAGACATGTTTTGACTTGGTCAAGGGCTAGGAGAGCATTGTCAACGATGTGAAGAATAGTAGTTTCAGGGCTGTGCCCAGGCCAGAACGCAGACTGGAATTTGTGGAGTAGATTGAAATTGGCAAAGTGCTGGGTTAGTTGTAGCTGCACACATTTCTCCAGCACTTTAGCGAGAAGAGGGATATTCGAGATGGGTCTGAATTTATCTGGAATTTCTGGATTCAGAGTGGGTTTTTTTCAGGGTGGGAATGACTTGCCCGGTTTTCAGTGAGTCGGGTATGGTCCTATGGAGAAGGGAAGCATTGATAAAGGTAGTCCAGATGTGAGCGATTTTCGCTGGGAGGGGTTCGTTAAAGTGGGTATTCGGTTTTAAGGAGGATAGAATTTAAGGAGGATAGGATTTTCGAGATGGAATGGTCATCATAAAGTTCACATTTGGACCGGTGAGCCTTGTTTTTGGGTGTTGCTTGGTGGGGACAAGAGGATAGAAGGGACCTAAATGGAGAAGTAGGGGAGTTGGAGGAGGCCTTGAGTTTGTTACCCAGTGAGTTGATTTTAGTTGCGAAGAAGGAGGAGAACTCATTGCAGTTGATTGGGGATTTAGTGGGTTCTTTTGAGGATTTTAATAGCAAGTTTGATTGAAGTTTGACTATTTCAAAAAGTTTGCAGCAGTGATTTTTATCAGATAACCTGGAATTCAGACTGATTTACAGTAATTGATTTACCGAAAGCGTTTTTCTCTATTCATTTGCAACCGGAAAGCCAGTATCTTTTTGCTGTTAAGTTCGAAGACCATATCTTAGCTTGGTGCCGTGTTCCTCAAGGGTATACATAAAGTCCCTCAATTTTTAATCATATACTAAATAAGTGTCTAGAAAAGTTAGTTATGCCTAGAAATTCAGTCCTAGTACAATATATTGACTATTTACTAGTGGCATCAAAATCACGAGAAGATTGTGTTACTGATTCAAATGGATTGCTGAACCATTTGGTTGATGGAGGATACAAAGTGTCTCTAGAGAAATTGCAATTTTGTGTAACAGAAGTTAGATATTTAGGCCACAGAATAGAAAGAGGAGTGAGGGAAGTGACCCCCTGAGAGAATTAAAATAATCAAGCAAATGCAGTTACTGCAGACACAAAGGGAGATAAGAATGTTTCTCTGAGTGGTACATAAAAATATAGTGAAGTGAGAGTAATCATGACTTGCTACTGTTCACCACCATTCAAAAATTGAGAGATACCTGTGTTGTGTTTTGATTTAAGCTCCTTGGATTGTAAGGTTTTTCCTGCTGGCAAAGCCATTGATTCAGTTTACATGGAAAAGAGTGAAGGATACAATTGTCTGGAATGATGAATGTGTGGAAGCATTTGTGAAAGGTCAAAATTGTTTGTGTGAGGCCCCTGCTTTAGGCATGCGTAATTATACAAAAGAATGTGCACTGGTCTGTTGCAAGAGAGAGAGAGTTGTGCGCTTTCTGTCTTGACCCAGACACATGGATTAAGCCGAAGCCTAGTAGCATATTTTTCTGCCAACTTGGATCCTGTGGCTTCAGCTTTACCTGACTGCTTAAAGCAGTAGCTGCTACCTGTATGAGTCTGGAACAAAGTGAGTCAATTATGATGGGACATCCAGTTAAGGTTTATGTCCCACATTCATTCAAGATTCTTTTAACAAAAACTCGAACACAGCATCTTACCCCTAGTCGGATGACTAAGTTTGAAAGAGTAATTCTTGGTGCAGAAAATTAGATGTACAATGGTAAATCCTGCCACATTATTACCAGATCCACGGTGTTAAGAAGTGAAAGATGTGAGTAGATCATGATTGCTTGTATATGACTGAGATTTGTACCAAGCCCCGCCCTGATATAAAAGAGGAACCTCTGAAAGAGTCAGATCGTGGATTGTTTGTAGATGGCTCTTGCCTGAGAATGGAGGGAGGAGGACTCAGTGCAGCGTACATTGTATGCAATGTATCTGGGGTTGTTGAAGCATCCTGTTTACCAGGAGTCAAGTCTTCACAAGTAGTCAAATTGGTGGCCTTAACAATGCATACAAAATTGGGAACAATTGGTGAATAACCATATTTACGGACAGTCAATATAGTTTCGGGGTTGTGCATGACTTCGGCCAGTTATGGATGCAGAGGGGATTTCTAACCTCTTCAGGATCCCCCATCAAAAAATGGCAAAAATGTGAAAGAATTGTTGGATGCAATACAATTGGCAAATGAAATAGCAGTGGTCAAGTGTGCTGCACACCTGTCAGGAAATGACTATGTGGCGGCAGGTATGCTGATCAGATTGCTCAATATTGTGCGAGAAATAATATGACATTGAACAGAAAAACTGAAACCAGTGAAATCAGCTGCCAACTTATGTTATTCTCAGCCTTAGAAACATGGGATGAGGTGAGACAGTTGCAGGATGAAGTGCAGGTAAGCGAAAGGGAAAATTGGATAAGATCAGGTTGTGAAAGAAGGGCAGAGGATGATGTATGGGTATACACTGATGGCAGACCAGTCATGCCAGACTGCTTGCTTTCTCAAATGGCAAAAATGTATCATGGAGACACACATGTAGGCAGGGATGCCATGATCAGACTTTTTAGACAAAATTGGTACAACCCAAGGTTTAAGGTAGTAGCAGAGAGTCTTTGCCAGAGATGCTTAATTTGTCAACAGCAGAACTCAGGCAGGAAAACAGTAGTCAGTTGGGGAAAAATTGGAAAGGCAGAAGGATAATTCATAAGACTACAGCTTGATTTTATAGAGTTACCTCCAAGCAAAGGAATGAAGTACATCCGATGGCTGGAGGCATACCCCACTAGGAGAAACTAAAGCCTTACAGTTGCTAAATTGCTGTTGAGGGAATTGATTCCTCGTTTTGGTTTTCCAGCCACTTTGGAATCAGATAGAGGACCTCATTTTAATAATTAAATAATTTGATTGATCTGTGAAGCATTTAAAGTTGAACAAAAACTGCACCATGCATACCGCCCAGAGGCTTCTGGCGTGGTTGAGCAATTAAACGGCACAATCAAATCAAGGATAAACAAAGTGTGTGCATCCACATCACCTGGGCTGGCCAGATGCATTGCCTCTTGTGTTGATGGGACTCCGAAGTATTCCCGACAGGAAAACAGGATTGAGTCCCCATGAGATACTCAAGGGAAGGGCAATGAGACAAGCATTTATTCCTGGACGTAAATTGTTAAATATAACTGATGATCTGATATTGGACTATTGCAAAGAGTTAGCTGACCTAGTGTGTTCTGTCTTCCACCAGGTTGGAGAAGATGCAATTGCCTGGCAGCCAGCACAGGCGCATGATTTGGATCCTGGAGGTTGGGTGGTAATGAAGGAACACACCAGAAAGTCGTGCCTAGCACCCAGGTGGGATGAACCAAGTCAAGTCATACTGGTCACTACAACAGCAGTGAAGTGAGCAGGTTTACCCAATTGGATGCATGCCAGTCATACCAAAAGGGTACCAGGTCCTACTGAAAAAGAACAACAACTGAGAGAACCAGTTGAAACTGCAGAAGGTTGTGAAGTCAAAGAAACTGGAGTAATAGATTCTGAAACAATAGTTGAGGAACAACCAAGCACAAGTCAGGAAGGTTGGACACCAGTGGGTTTCATAACTGAGGTTGTTATTCAAACAAGAAGCAGAACCAGATTAAAAAATACAGGAAAATAGTGAGGACCAGACAGGTGTAGAAAAGCAAGTTCAGGAAAAGGTAAACAAAGCTACTCGAGACCCTGAGTAGGACCAGACAGAGAAAGCAGAACATACTCGGGCAAAAGGTAAAAAAAATGTCAAAAGACCTGAGAAGGGACAGAAAGGTGAGGAAGAACAAGTTCAGGCAGCAGAAGAACAAATTGTAGTAAGACCTGAAAAGGACCAGTCAGAAAAAGAAGAACAGGTTAGGACAGAAGAAGATCAGTATGAAATAGGACCTGAACAGGAACAGATAGAGGAAGAAGAACAGGTTCAGGCAGATGAAGTCCCAATAACAGGACCTAAACAGGAACAGGTAGTGAGTGTCTTTGAAGAAGAGGAAGAACGAATGGTGCCTAAAAATTACGAAAATGAAAGAGCTCTTGAGAAAGATAAAGAGGGTAAAAGTGCAGTCCAAGTTAAAAGGGTCATAAAAGGTGACAACTGGCCAGGTGGAGTCAAAAGATTGAAATACTATGTGAGAAAAACAAATGAAAAACCTGAGCAAGTGAATGAGGTTACTAGTCAAACTCAGTCTAAGCAGTCGATTGTGAAAAACACTCGAAGAACTCCAAGAATGAGAATCTTGAACAATAAGTTCAAGGGTCCTGAGTGAACCTACTTAATATTATTGGAAATTGAAAATTTAGATTTGAGTGAAGAGACTGAAGAAGAAGAAGTAAAATCTGCACAGATTGATGAAGGGAAAGTGAAGCCTCCTTGAAGAAACAAAATAGTTTGAATTTACAAGGAAGAAAAGAAAAGAAGAGGAATCTTCTTAGACTAAAATGGCTAAAGGTAAGGGTTACTGAAAGACCAAAATGAAGTTGCACTCAAAAATGCTGTAGGACTTGCAAATGTAGCATTTTATTAGTGGTCACAGTATGGCTATTCCTAACAGTAGCAGTTCCTTATCTTATTATAACAGGCGAGAAGAACGATAAAGATTCTAATGAAAAGACAGCTACCATAAAGGGAGATAGAGTAGAATTAGAAGCAGCAGATGAGATAGATTTGCATCACACAGTATCAGATAATGACACGTCTTTAAATGTCTTCACAAAGTTGTTGTTTCAGTATGTAGACACTATGGATATTAGTGATTATTATGTTTGTATGAAATTACTAGCTTCAGTATCAGAAGGAGTCACATACTATCATTTATCTTTAACGTATGGTATTTCATGAAGTTATAGAACAGGAAAACTTCAATATTATTACTCAAACTAAGATGTAGTATTTTCCGAAATTCCTATTCGAAAGAATATGAATCCAGTGCGTAGTAGTCCAGACGCACAGTTTATGGGTGAGTTTTTCCTAATAATGAAGTCAATAGATATAGTAAAGGCACACAAAAATAACTCAACATGTACATTACGTGAAGAAGAAAAGGTCTTTTCGAATTTAGTGAAAGAAAGGAGACAGGATTTCCAAAGAAAAGCTGCTGAACAGAAAACTCATGTACTCCATGGGACTAGAAAGAGGGAATTTATACAGATGACAAAGCACATAATGCGATGTCCCTAGACTTTGTGAAGAAAGGGAAAACCGGCCTTCATAGATTAAAGACAGACTATAATACCGTATTTATTTGTTCCAGTAAATGTGCACATAACTTCCTGATTCTGGGAGGTTGGGCACTAAAAGGGGGAACTGATCCAGTATTTCCTGGGGTTTACTACGTGTGTGGGAATAATGCTTACTATAAGCTGCCTGCACGGTGGTACGGAAGTTGTTACTTTGGGATTATATATCCGAAAATATACCACGTAAAAGAATCACTGGAAGCAATGAAAACACTAATGAACTAACACGAAGAAAGAGAAATAGTTTTTCAGAAATAATAGGTGACATATTTGGTGCATTGATACCTTCAGTGGGAGTCATTCTAAATTCACATAGAATCGGTTGGTTGTCAACTGTAGTTGATCGTCTCTCGATTGATACTGCCGGAGGTTTCTTGATGATTAATACAGAAATGGTTGCAATTAGGTCTATGGTTTGACAAAATCGCCTTGCGCTTGATATATTATTGGCAAAAGATGGAGGAGTCTGTAAAATATTGGAAGTGCAACATACATACACGATAAAAGCAGGGAAATTAGAGGGTGTATTAAAAATATTACAAAACTTCAAGAAGATTTGAAAACCACTGGAGGTTGACAGTGTGTGGGAAAGACTAACAAAGTTTAAGTTTATAAGTTTAAAATATTTATTAAGCGCAACATACACCTGAGCGGTTTCTTGGCGCTGAGATAGCAAACAGCCTACTGGGCAGAGTCAATCGCTAAGACATAAGCTGAAGAGGGGAACAGAGGTTTAAGACAGAAAGGCCTGAGTGAATAAAAATGTTTTCAATGATTTGCGGAAAATGGAATACTGGGTGAGAGACCTAAGGTGAAGGGGAAGAGAATTCCAGAACATGGGGGCGAGGGTGGAAAATTTCGAGCCACCCTGTTTTTTTTTCCTGTAGCGAGGGACTGCTAAAAGATGTTGGGCCGAGGAACGGAGGTCTCTGCCAGGGACATAAGATTTGATGGCTGAAGATATAAAGAGAGGGGCCAGGCCAGTCCTGGCCTGAAACGCCATGCAGCCTAATTTGAACAAGGCGCGTTCCCGAACGGGGAGCCAGTGGAGGGTCTTCAGGAGGGGAGAGGTATGATGGAATTTGGAGAGACCGAAGGCGAGGCGGGCCGCCTGGTTCTGCACCAGTTGCAGTTTGCGCAGGCTGTACTGAGGGATGCCATTGAACAAGATGTTCCCGTAGTCCAGGCGGGACAGGACCAGTGCGGACATAATTAGTTTAAGTGCAGAGAAGGAAAAAAAGCGAGAAATAGAGCGGATAGTACGAAGAGTGAGAAAACAGGAAGAAACCACCGAACCAATCTGGGAGTGCATAGTGAGTTTATCATTTAGCTTGATGCCAAGAGTCTTAACAGAAGGAACTGGGGTAGGGGGAGAACCAAAGGAAGGGGGCCAAAATAGGGAGTTCCAGGGACTGGAGCAACCACCCGTAACCACAAGTTCCGTCTTATCGGGATTGAGCTTCAGGTGGTTGAAGTTCATCCAGTCCCTGATGAAAGATAGAATAGATTGGAAGTTAGAAATAGAGTCGGAGGAAGAGGACAGATTAAAGATGAGCTGGAGGTCATCGGCATAGTTATATACCGTGACCTCCAGCTGCTGTAGAGCAAAGATAAGAGGCGAGATGTAAAGATTGAACAGTAAAGGAGACAGAGAGGAGCCCTGGGGAACACCGCACTGGACCTGGCAGGGGGTGGCTGAAAACTCCCCAAGATGAACCGCCTGGGTCCGGTCCCTCAAGAAGGACGAGAGCCAAATAAGGGCTGAGCCTCCTATGCCCGCCGCCCTGACACGGGAAAGTAAGATGGAATGATCCACCGTGTCAAAAGCGGCGGACAAATCAAGGAGGACCAGCGCCTGAGATTGACCTACATCCATACCCTCTCTAAGGGTATCAAGCACTGACACCACCACTGACTCTGTCGAGTGCTTGGGTCGAAACCCAGCCTGACAGGGGGCCAACATCCCGTTCTCCTCGACAAAGGAGCTGAGCGCAGATGTAACATGTCGCTCAAGCACCTTCCCTAAGAAGGGTAGGAGGGAGATGGGGCGATAGTTGGCCATCACGGAGGGGTCGGCTCCTGGCTTTTTTAAGATGGGAACGATGGAGGCGGATTTAAGTGATGGAGTGACAACCCCTTGGGCCAACGAATCATTAAGAAAGCTAAGAGGAGGCAAAGTACAGACAGAATAAACCTGCCGTAAGATGTGTGCCGGGCAGATGTCTGAGGGGGAACCGGATTTGATTTTAGGGAGGAGAGACAGGAAAAGTTCCTCAGAAAGAGGGGGAAAGGAGTTGAAAAAGGCTGGGGCAGGGGGTGGCTGGGGGTCAACAAAAAGAGGGGAGGGGGGGGAATGTTGGATTTAATTGTCGCGATTTTTCCTACGAAGTAGGAATTCAACGAATCACAGAGTTTCTGGGAGGGAGGGGGTTTGAGTGAGGTCCTGTCGGAAAAAGCCAGGTCGTGGGTGATGGCGAATATCTCCTTAGGTTGATTCTCGGCCGCCAAGATTCTGGCCGAGAAGTAGGCTTTCTTGGCCTCTGTGATGTTTTTTTTATAAGTCCCTAGGAGAAGGACGTAACGGGACTTGGAGATGGGGGAATAATCCAATCTCCATCTGCGTTCTGCCTGTCGAACCGTGAGCTTCAGCTCTTTCAGATCATTGCTGAACCACCGATTGGCGTCTTTAGGGCGCCTAACCGAGGTGCGCCGAAGAGGAGCCAAGCAGTCGCTTCCATTCGTAAGCCACAAGTCGATGGCTTTGGCTTGAGCTACAGAGTCCAGGCCCGATAAAGAGGGAGAGGAGGCCAGAAGTGAAGTCGTAAGGTCGGACAAATTGACCTTGCCCCAATTGCGAGCCAAAGAGTTTTTAGTGTGAATAAGTGTCTTGGTCAAGCAGAGGCTGAGGGAAAAAGAAATTAAAAAGTGATCGGACCAAGTGCATGGGGTAACAGTCAGTGCAGACAAGGGACAGTTGAGAGACCAAACTTGGTCTAAGATATGGCCATGAGTGTGGGTGGGGGTGTGGACAAGAGAGGTGAAATTAAGAGAGAGGAGGGTTTCGGAAAATTCCTTCGATGAGGCGCATTCCTTAGGGTCCGTCGGCCAATAGTTGAAGTCCCCGAGGACTAGAACCGAGGCATAGTTGACGGCCAGAGTGCCGAGTAAGTCTTGAAAGGCCGAAAGAAAAGATGGGGTTGGTTGAGGTGGGCAGTAGGCGAGCATGATGGCTAGGTGAGGGGAGAGAGAGGTGGAACGGACCACCAGGTGGTCAATTCCTCCCAAGGGGGGTGAGGGGAGAATCTGGAACTGGAAGTCAGTACGGGCGATGAGGGCAACGCCTCCACCCGTTCTCCCGCCAGGGCGGTCGGCACGGATAGCATAGTAGGTCGAGGGGAGGGCAGCCAGTAGAGACGGAAGAGAAGATTCAGAGAACCATGTCTCCGTTAACGGCAGGAGATCGGGTTTGTCCGTGTCTAGGAGTATGAAGAGTTCCTGGTGGTGTTTGATGGCTGACCTAGTGTTTAGTAGAATAATAGACAATGGGGGAGAGCAGAGGTCAGAGATGGTCGATGAGTGGGGAGCTGACGGGGAAGCCATAGGAAGAGGACAACCTAGTGGGCAGGCACGGCAGGGAGAATGACAGCCCATATTGATGGTGCGTTGAATAGTACGAGGGTCGAGGGGCCAATGACCTTGTAATAGGGTCAAGTCCGCTGAAGAATATCGGATAGGAGGACCAGGGGTAGCGTCCCCTAGCCCCGGCCGGCCGCGGACGGGCGCAGACGGGCTTAACTCTGGCGCGACTCCGGCGCGCCTACGTCGCGCCCGCTGCGCTCGTCCGCTGCGCTGACACATAGTGGTCGCTTTAGTAGCCGTGTGACCAGGGGGGGGTGGCCAAGGAGAGGCCGGCCAACAACCCGACCCAAGATGGCGCCCGCCGTCTAAAACGACCGGCTTCAGGCGGACCAGCAGGTAAGTGTGGCGGCTTGTAATCAGCGGGCCACAGGGGTGCGATTTAAAACTAGGGAACAAGTACAGAATGTCCTTACTTGTAGTCAGCAGGACGGGTAGGGGAATAATAAAAAAGATGAAGCTCGTAGTCAGCAAAGGCGAGTGGGGTTAGAGTTTTAAAAGACTGCAGCAGCACATGCGCGCGAGCCCTCTGCCACCGGGCTGCGTGCTATCGCTGGAGGAAGGGGAAGGGAGGTCCTTAGTAGCCGTGTGACCAGGGGGGTGTGGCCAAGGAGAGGCCGGCCAACAACCCGACCCAAGATGGCGCCCGCCGTCGAAAACGACCGGCTTCAGGCGGACCAGCAGGTAAGTGTGGCAGCTTGTAATCAGCGGGCCACAGGGGTGCGATTTAAAACTAGGGAACAAGTACAGAATGTCCTTACTTGTAGTCAGCAGGACGGGTAGGGGAATAATAAAAAAGATGAAGCTTGTAGTCAGCAAAGGCGAGTGGGGTTAGAGTTTTAAAAAACTGCAGCAGCACATGTGCGCGAGCCCTCTGCCACCGGGCTGCGTGCTATCGCTGGAGGAAGGGGAAGGGAGGTCCTTAGTAGCCGTGTGACCAGGGGGGTGTGGCCAAGGAGAGGCCGGCCAACAACCCGACCCAAGATGGCGCCCGCAGTCGAAAACGACAGGCTTCAGGCGGACCAGCAGGTAAGTGTGGCGGCTTGTAACAAAGAGTTGGTTTACTGATTTAGGAAAAGGTATTTTAGGTCAAATAGTTCTTTCATTAGTTGGTATAGCAATAATAGTCTTGACAATAATGATAAAGTGTAAATGTTGCAAAAACAAATGGAAGGGAAGAAAATATGAAGTAAATGGAAAGGGAAAGGAAAGAAAATATTAAGAAAAACAGTTGGAGGAAATGAAAGGAAAGTTATATAACAGAATGAAAGATTTGAAAAACAAAGAGGAGTTTAAGAACAAAGTGGGAGGAAAAGAAAATTAGATATGCTAAAGTTGGCATCTGATTGGGATGGGTCATTTTGTGATGGCACAAAATGCCATCAGAGAGGGGATTGATGGAGCAAGGACTCGTATAAAGAGATTTGCTCGGAAACAATCCTCTCATTTAACTACTAACATGTGAATAATTACGTATTGTGTAAAACTAATGTGCACCACATAAAAACGAGGACTAGAGAAGCTTGGGAATGTGTTTACTAATGATAAATATTCAAACAAACTAATAAAAACGATCTAACAGGGAAATCTTTACTACGCATGCGTCAACTGCATCTACGCAATGTGACATGGTAATGCTTCGAGGGAAATTCTTGCGCATGAGCAGAAGGCACTAATATGGAATTTTGAAGACTCGCGTGCATGGCACCTGCTTAGCTGAAACATAATCGAGCTATTTTACTGATGCTAATGTGGGACAGGTATTAATAAATAAAGGGGGTTAGAGTAGAGATGGATGATGGATGATATACAGTGAAGCCATTTATTTTTTAAAGTAACATCTGTCGTTCTGACTTAATCACTAGTGCGCATCTGGGCCTCTTGGGTATGTCCAGAGTGAGCCGAGACACGTGGGTTTTGCGCATGACAGTTGAGAGACCGCCCGGAAGAATGACAAGTAGGTGAAAGAAGAGGACATGGTCTTTGCCTGAAACCTGGGAACCAGCAGAGAAGAACCTGAATGAATAAGACTATATGTTCTAATGAATACAATTGTTGCAAATGTAATGTGAATGCGGGTGGGAAAATAAAATATTAATGAAAATTAATGGGATGGGTTTGTTAGCAAAGAGCTAACTGAAAAGAGTGATATGTAAGCATGGTGTGATGATCTTCTCCCCTTGCCTGACCAATCAGAATTAGTATTTTTTCAATATTGAAACTTAGTGGGTGGTACATGAAGATCAAAAGGTATAACTGAGGTAGTTTTAGTTAGTCAGTGAGAGGAGATTTTCTGAATGCTGCAGAGCTCGGTATGCTGTTGGTGTAGTGGGTGATGCTGGAAGAGATGCTGTGAGGGGCTGATGAAGAACCGAATGCAGAACCTGCTTTCCTAATTTAGTTAGGTTAGAAAGAAGATCGCTGAAGAATCTCGAGGAGGAAGAGAGTGTCAGAGAGGGGTGTGGCACAAGCGTCTGTGTTTGAGAGGTCACCTATCCTCTTCTGATTCCTGTCCTGAAGCCTTTGTCGCCTGATCTATCCCAGGGGACCCTTACCAGCCCTTTGGCCAGGAGGTTGGTCTCAACACCATCCTAGGTAATTATATCTTCGTGAATTTGCAGATGTTCTTTTCTCTCTGTCCTCTCCTTTCTGAGCATAAGTCATTGCATAAGTATAAAGTACATGTTTGATGATTGATTATTTGAATCTTCTCTCCTATGAGTTATGGTGACTGTACTGAACTTTGAAGTGGTTCACATGAAAATAATTTAAAGAAAAATGTAAACCTTTCTCGAGTCTGGGGTTATTTCTTTATTATATATGAGGATTAATTCATGTCATTTCACCATCAACTAGTTCAACTAATGGTCCATCGACCAGAGGAAAGAACTTTTTGATCAGTGAAAGGTTAGTTAGGAATAAAGGGTAACTAATCTTGAATTCAGAAATATAAACTTTGCCTCCAGTGGTTTACCCAACTGTGTGTGTGTTTATGGGCCCAGGTGAGTATATGGTATTGGAGTATCTGTTGTTGGTACACCGCTGGATCACCACCACACAGGTTTGGCGCTGTTCAGGGGCCTCACCCTCCACAGCAACCGGCCAACGCAACATCATCCGGCCTGTGATGCAGAGAGGTGCAGCCCACCGTTGGTAATCCCCTCCGTGCACCCCGGTGTAGTGCTGGGTCGTAGTATGCACACCTCTCTAAGTTGGTGTGCAGGAGTGCCTCTACCATTCACAGCTCCCAGGGGTGCAAGGCGATCTTCTCACACAGGTCAGCAAAGTGTCATCCATGAAACCGGCCAAACTTCACCTCCAGGTGCGGGCAATCGCCGCGCCTCAATGTCTACTGCCACGGCTCATCAACTCCACAGCTCCTTCGCATCCCACTCCAGGCTCCAGATATAGATCTAGCGAGGCTTTCAGGCTCCAGATGCAGGTCCAGTGAGGCCTCCAGGCCCCAGACGCAGGTCCAGCAATGCATCCAGGCGCAGGCCCAGCGAGGCATCCAGGCTCTCAAACTGGTCATCCTGGATGTTGGGTGGCTTGAGGGGGTTGTTGATGTGTACTGCACTTGGCCCTTGCTGCTCTATTCTGCATTTCATTGTTTTTTTTGTCTCTTTTCTTTTGGAGGTCGACTGATAGGCTATTTCTTCCATTAGAGGCAAAAAAAATCACGTTGAGCTAACTAACGTACATGTTTTTACTGCTAATGGGCCTTTCGTGGTTTTTGGCCGCTAACGCCGGAATTCCTATTGCCATCGGGCAAATATTAGCAGCAGTTTTTGCTACCAATCCCTGAAGCTATCACCATGTAACAACGGCTTGTAAATACGTCGCTAACATGGCGATACTTTTCAGCGGTGTGCAGCGGTAAAATTGCCGCTAACTAACGTTAGTGATAGTTTTGGCCAGTCCTTGTACAAATGCCCCTGGGTGTCTTTTGAGATCGGTAAAAGTGATTTTTTGTGGTGATCATAGGCACAGATTCATTGTAATACTGTATGAGCGCATTTAATTTGAGCTTAACCGGGACAAATGTAAGACCATTGAAGTCTCTTTACTCAAGGTAAGATGCATTAATGCACTTGTAGTTTGGGAGCAAACCTTTTGGTTTAGTCACTCAGATGGTAGTTACCATTTTGGTGAAAAAGAGAGCAAAATATATATGGAAATGGTCTGACCATCTACCAGAGTCCTTCATTTGTTTTGTCTAAAATGCCCTTGTTGGCAGGCCCGAACAGACCTTTTATTCCACAGGGCATTTCTCCAATGAGCTGGAGCCTTTGGGGCTGGTTTTGAAAGCCCAGGACCCCTCCTGGTGCCTCTGCCACTTTCTCCATCTCCATGAGGTTAATTGCTGGAGGCAAGGGGAGGCTTCATGAGAGAAAGAAAGAGAGGGGCGGAAGGGGAGGTTGAGAAAAAGCGATCAGAGCAGGAGACAAGAGAGAGGAGTGATGGATAGAGAGGATGGAAAGAAAGAGATTCACGAAGGGAGCTGGGTTGGTATGGGCAATTTTGCCAGGGCTGCCTCTGGTGCCCCAGTTTGGCCCTGCTCGTTGGTGATAAGATGATCAAAAGTAGCTCCTTTCACAGTGGCTGGTGGGTTGCACAGATAAATCAGGTCGTTGTTGTGAAAGAAGCTGGAAAGTTGGGGTATTTGGAGCTGGACAGTGCAGATTGCTGCCTCATAAAATGTGATTGGCTTCCGATATGTTCCATCAATTGCTCGAGTAACAGAAGGTTGTTATTGTTTGGTGAGTGGTACATAGTGCGATTTGAGTCTGCAATACTCATTTGTATTGACAAACTCAAAAGTGATGGAATGGTTAATCTTACAGTGAACTGACAAGACCTTCTTGGTCTTGCAGAAGGACCGCAAAATCCGACAGTATATTGGGTGTTTGCAGCATTCTACAAAACATTAAAATGAAAATATAAATGATGCTGAGCAAAGTGATTCATATTATATTTATTTAATTTTAAACCGGGTACTTTGATCACAGCACTCAGACGAGGCGATCATACATATTACATGGATGCATTTGTGACTACTGTGATTGCATAGGAAGGTCTATTAGAGTGGATGCTTGTATTTTTGAGCTGCACAAACAACATTTTGTGCACTCTGGAGTGGATTACTGTAATAGTGTTTTAACATCCCTATTGGTTTTCCAATGAGTGTTTAAGCACAGAAGCACTAGCGCGTTTTCTACTGGTTTTTAAATGCTGGGTTGTTCAATATGATATGTGTGTAGCTTGGACAGTTTGTGTTTTGAAGAGCTCAGTTAAGCTGCGATTTAATAGTGCTTTTTATGGAGATATGTACCCTTGCAGAGTAATTGCACACCTGAGACATGAATTCCTCTAACGAATTCATAAGAAAGAGGTCATCTTGTACAAACGTCCACAGTTTATGTGCAGCTATTTCTCTCGTTATTAGATATTTCAAGACACATCCATTCATGTGCACGGAGCGCAGTGAAAAAATCAGTCTAACACTGGCTCCTCAGAAGCATCTTAATAGAATGTTGTTTACATCTTTCACTTATGAAGTGCAGTAAAAATGTTATTTCCAGTGGTGCGCATTGGGTGCTATAAAAAGAATAAGAAAGATAAAACACTTCACACAGCATCATAAGAATTCAACATCCTTTGCACGGAAAATTAAACAAGGAGTCTGGGCTTTCATGAGTGACATTTGCGCGCCTCTACATAAATATACATCCTGCGTATGGATGCTGCATAGTTAGCTGCACTTGAGTGTTAAAGGAGTGTGTAGTAAATCGGACGCAATTGATTCCTTTAGATTATCACGTAGTAAATGCGTTAGCAATGTCGGCTAAAATGCAATTCGTTTTCTCAACCTTTGTGAGCCCCATCACTTTACTAAAGACCTAAGTATTCCTTTGTTTATCAGCTACAGGTCAGAAAGCTGCTTACTTTGAAACACACGGGGAGCCATTTTTATTTCTTTTGAATATATCTGCTGTCCCCGTAGCGATATGATGGCCTAAATCAGTCTAAATCCGACATATACCCATCCATTTAAATACATGAAGTTCTCTTAAAATCTAGCATGGATCTGGCCCTCCAGGACTAACTTTGGAGAAGCCTGGGAAAAATGAGGGGGCGTCCCTGCAGAATGTGATGGGTCTCCCACATCACACAGATATTCATTGGCCTCGGGCTGAATAGGGTCACCTGAAGTGGTTGCCAGCCTGCTGCAGGGTTGAGCCTCCCCCTGCAACGCACATGCCACAGGGGCCTGTGTCACACCCCTCATAAGATTAGTAGAAGACCTGATACCCTGCTCCCTGCATGAGAGAAGTCTTCTCCTTGCCCAAGATAATCACCTTTATCAAATCTTTTCCAGCGAAGGTCACAGTCCGTAGCCAACATTAACATGTAACTCTCAATCCACTGCTGAAGGAACCCACATCAAACCCTCATGTAATTTCCAACCTTTCACATTCAAGCAAAATGCTAGAAAGAACTGGTCCTGATGAATGACAACGGTGTTTGGAGGAACATGAGCTATTGTACAACCTTCCACAAGGATTCATTCCTGCTAGGGGAATAGAGTCAGTATGGCTGACGATCAGAGATCTCACCACACTCTTGCTCAGGGTCAGCAAGCTGCTATACGTCTCTGCGAGCTCTTGGCAAACTAAGGTGATCTCAACTACAATATTCTGTTCACCAGAAAGAAAGATTGGTTCAAAGTTTCTGTCAGTAACCTCTTAACTGTTTCAGTTCATTCCTCATTGACTTAACTGAACAGGTTTACCAATGATCATAAGAAAGTTCCTTTTGCGTACTGCATTGTGCTGTTCCCCAAAGCTCTGCGTTCACCCAGATCTGGCTTAGCTGTTACATGTGTCCCCCGGCAAACAGCTTTTCCTCTATAAGATTGCTAGATAAACGCGGCCCACGCTAAATTCTATGCCAAGCTAGAAAATTACTCATATGGTCTGTCTTATCAACAGTTGTCGTTAGCACATCCAACATCAATCAAGCAAGGATTTGTAAATCATGGCAAATCACCTGTGAGGGTCTCAAGGCACTGGAGTTGCTAGTTGCTTCGTGGTGATCTTTTCATTCAAACAGCCATGTCTTGAGTCCTTTCCTAAATTCTTGGAGCCATGAGGGGGTCCTGATGTGCAGGGGAAGGTTATTCCAAGCTTTGGCTGTCAAGTGTGAGAAGGACATCCTCCGCTTTTGCCTCGGTGGATCCAGGGGGTGTCTGTGAGGAAAAGGGAGGTGGATTGTAGGTGGCTGGTCAATTGGTGGAAGGTCAAGCATTGGGCATAACCTTGGATTCTAATGTACTCAAGTCTGGTAATCAGGATGTGATGGGAGATGGTGTCAAAAGTGGCTGACAAGTCCTGGAGGATGAGGGCTTCCATTTAGCTGTGGTCCAGGAGGTCCATGATGTCATCTGTGGTTGCGACCATCAGTTCACTTTGCCAGTCCTGATCCCACAGTGCCCATACAAGTGGCTAAAATAATGTGCTTCATCCTTGGGAATAGTCTGCCTAAAAGTGGAAATATCAAATTCAGAGCTGAAACTCCCTACCTGCAAATTAGAAAGCAACTAGAAACTAAACATGTTGAGAGTATTTTTTCATAACTCCATCCATCTAGCTGACACAATCAAGGAATTTGGGTGGATTACCTCATTTAGCTCGACTTTAATGCCTCTGTCTAATGTAGACTGGTATTTTACATGTTGGTGTCTGCAGAATTGTGCTTATAAGTTATCCTAAGATGACAATCAGGGCTCCACAAAACAGCTTATTCAAAAATAAATAAATTGCACCTCCTAGTGTAATGTACAAATAAAGGTTGCAAGCATCTTCTATGAACAATTTTATGCCCAATTATTGATACATTCATGCATATGTGTGTTCTGTGGAGTTGCTTTTCATTTCTTAAGTGTGGTTTATAGTCTATTTACTGCTAGTCTGAAATATTTTCAGAATATGTAGTAGAAGCGTGCCTCTTCGAGGATCAATCACACAGCATTAATTAGCATTATTTGTTCAAAGACTTTAATGATTGTATTCTCCTTTTAACTTTAAGGGCTGTGGTTAGTTTCCAAGATAATATTTATGTGAAATAGGTATATGAAAAACCATGTAGAGGATCAGTGGCATATCTACTATTCTATCCTGATCCCAGGAACCATGTACTGATCCATTCCATTCATAATAATATCTCCATTATATCATAAACAGAAACCTTTCTATAATCAAGAGCTTGGGCACATGAAAACCATATAATCACTTACAAATATGAGGTCCTCTGATAGATCTTTGGAAGAGCTAATAGGCCCTCAGATAATAAGAGACGTATGCTATTTCCTTCATGAGAACCTATAATGAAGAAAATGCCTAACTAACAACAATAGTCAAAATATATGTCAAATAACTCATCGATAAAGACAAACTCTTTATACTTATCAAGTTGCTTTTATATAAATCATCATATATGAATGGTCAATACATAAACACATCAGGAATTGTCAATTCAGTATTATTTCAATATAACAGGTAAAACTGAATATGAAATATAGTTCATAGCAAATACATCATAAAATCAACAGCAAGTGTGAGAGGAGAGTGAGAGAGACAAAAATAAAAATAACATATACGTATGCAATTTCAGTATGCAAATACAATATTTATATAAACCTAAGATCAATGAGCTAATGCACAGTGGAAAGTAGTCAGAAATAGCTAACCATTCGGCAGAAAAGGTACAACGTGAGCAACATCACCAACCAATAAGGTACAAAGCAATCTAGATAGTTCAGTTCAATGGAAATTCAAAGTTCTGACTGACAACATGTCATGCCCAGAGTTGCAAGGGTAATAGCCAGCTAGAGTAGCATAGAGAGTACAGTAGCAAAAGGCTCTCTTGGCATCAAAACCAGCTACACCTTAGTTCTTTTCCAGCAAAAATTATTATACCACAAAATGTTCACAAATGTTTCAGTTTTACACAATTCTATCAGTTAGGTCCAGGAGGGGATCATCCTTCGTTCATCTGGATGATGTCTTTACGCTTCGGAAACAGGAAATTCAAAGTGAAACTTTTTCATATCTGTACGCTTGCTTCCACATCAGCTTGCAACATTGTCGAAACAATTATTCATAGAAAAAAATACTCTAACCATAGGAAGGAAATTCTACTGATATACTGTACACAACTAAACAAGTAAAATCAGCATTTTAAAATAATGAAGGGCAAAATACATTCTTTGGAGGCCTTCATTAGAAAAAGGAAATAACTCTAGCAGGTTTTAATGCCTTCATTGAGAAACCATAAATCGTTGGTTTTCTAAAGAATAAAACAAATACTGTTAAGAAAATGGAGGAATACAAAAGAAAAATGCTATTAAAAAATCATTATTTGATTTAAACTCATAAACATAATCTAATTTCAAAATGTTTTGTATGAAAAAGAAAACATAATCAAGAAACATTTTACTTTAGCATCCTCATTATAATTCTTTTCTATAATTCTACTCATAGGTTACTTAATACATTTATTAAGTTTCTCTCTTGTGTCATAAAAATTCCAAAAACACGTTTCCCAAGCTTTCTGCACGTTTTTCATTACAGCTTTTGATTACTAAATGTGTTATGTTTTTACTTGCCCTTTTCCATGTTGCACTTTTATGAATCTCCCATGTTAATACTTTTTCACACTGTTAGTTATGTTTATTATAACACACTTATGAGCAGACTTGATCAAGCAAAATTATCCTCAAATAATCATGCTCCATCAATCCCCCACCTGATGGAGAATCAAGCCGTCACACAATCTACATAATCTGATTATGATCTGATTATCTCAGAATGCATTTTTCTCATTTGTTTTAGTCTAACAGCCCCCATATCTCCCAATACTTCATAGGAAGCACCCTTTTTGTCTTCCAACTCTATTTAGTTTCTTTTCCTTTTTCTTGCTCTTCGTTTTGTTTTGTTTTGCACTTACAACATTTATATATTATTATCACTATTAGTATGCCAGCAGCAATATCAATTACTGGTGTTAGCATTCGCCCTAACAAGCTGTTACTTAGTGCTGACCTAACGAGGAAAAACCTGTACCAAGTTTCTCCCATGCACGTCAACCTTTAATTGCGTTAAATCATTATGCAAATATATAATGTTACTTATATATCCCTCCAAGTCTCTGCTTTTATCAGGGATATACGTGCAACATTGTTGAATTTTCAACATACTACAGACTCCTCCCTCTTGTGCCTATATTATATGAAGGGTAAGCCTATTTTGAAAACTCATTGATCTCATAGCAACCATTTCAGTATCAATCATCAAGAACCCACCAGCAGTATCTGTTGATAAACAATTAACCACTGTAGATAATTTTCTAATGTTATGTGAGTTAAAAATCACCCCTACTGAAGGTATTACCACACCAAAAATAGCTCCCACAATTTCTGAAGCACTTATTCCTCTTGTATTCCATGTTAGTTTCTTTTAATTGGTTCCATGATTTCCATTCATGTGATAGATCTTAGGGAATACTATACCTACATAACAACATTCATACCAATTTTGTGGCAATCTATAATAGGCATTCTTTCCACACACACAATAAACTCCAGGATAGACTGGATCAGTACCACTTCTTAATCCCCAAGCCCGTGATTAGGAAGGTATGTTCACATTCACTAGAACCAATTAAATAATTGTTATATTCAGTTTTTGTCTTAGTAAGCAAAGCTTCCCTTTGTGATGCCAATCTAGAGTCATTGCAGCATATGTCTCACCTTTTATATAATCACCCTCCCTATGAGCCCATGGAGGTCTTTTGTTCTGCAGCTTTTCTCCTAAAGTCTTGTCGCCCATCCTCTACAGCAGTTATATATTTTATTTCTACACTATTTAAGCTACAAGTATTATTTTGATGTACAGTATCTATTGGCTTAGTATTATGAAAGAAATCTCCTATGTACTCCGCATTCCTTGCACTATTCACTAAATTCATATTCTTCTTGATAGGAACTTCTGAAAGGACTAAATCAAAATTAGAATAGTAATTTTGAAAATGTTCTTTACTACTGTCAGGAACAGCATGATTGCTACCATTTGGAACAAGCCTTTGTCTTGTATCTCTAAAAGAAGAACCAGAGTGGTTATCAAACCACAAATGAATAATACTTGGTACGATTTATAATGACAACTGACTGTGACAAGATGGCCGCCGTATTGGTATTGTATGCGACGCCATTTTTGTACTACTTTCACAGTCTAGTCTTTATAGATGACGTGCGCAGATTCCACTGCGCACTTCATTTTGATTCTGTTTGAGACAACACGTTGAGAACCGTTTCTCCGCCTATGCTTAGTGCGTGAGAGAGCGGTTATCTAGTTTTCCAGTTAGCAGTTAGCTATTTTGTTTTCGAGAGGCAGAGTTTGTTCCACTCCGCTTTCGGAAATTCTATTCCAGTCACAGTGAGAGTCTAAGTCAGAGGAAGTCGTCTTCAGACTTCCAGAGAGTTTCGAGCGTTGAGAAGTATCAGCGTAGAAGCTAAAGCAAAGAGTTGAGCTGTATGGACTAAGTGGCTTGGAACTGTCCTAGCGACGCCACTTTCCAAGTAAGAACTTTCCATTGGCTGTCGCGCAGAACTTGCCAGCAATTCAACGTCCTTATCCTTGGACACTGTCCTTCCTATTGCGCTTTTCCTTATCTCTTCCTTCCTTCTCTTTCCTTCCTTGTTCCTTTTTGCGCGCCAGCTTAAAGAACATTGTGCATACTCCATTTTCAAGTCAGTCCAGGACAAAAAGGAAAAGAGTCAGAATCCCTATTCAATTTGTGAAAAGATATCTCACTACACAATCCTCTTCTGAACTAGAAGGTAAAGTCCCAGCTTGATATTTGATACTTAGAAGAAAAGCATTCAGTATTTAGTTCTAAGGTTGTTTTCTTATTTTGCAGAAAGCCGCATGTACTTCTAATTCAGTAGAGTCCCACTTCAATAATACAGAAGAGAGGCTATACTCCAATTAAGCACTGTTATAGTAAACGAACGACAGATATTGATAATAGAGTGTTTAGTCAGAGTTTTGGTGTTTAAGGTTCTCTCCTTCTGTGCATTAGGTATCCCTTCAGGGTAGAGGAAAGCCAATAGCAGCCTCTGAAACCTTCAAGGGTGACAGCAGTTGGAGTGTCTCTTCTTTCTCTTCCAATTCCCCTTTCCCCTCTGTTGGTGTCGTTGCTCTGTCAGAGGCGCGACGTCACCGGCAGTCGGGCATTGGGAAAAAGTGGCCATTTGCTCCTGCGAAGATTCTGGGTTCTTGACAGATTGAAGTGCCCACGAAATTACTTCGCCTCAGCAAAATGGTGGAAGGGTTTAATTTAAAGGCATTGGGTGAGATGTTAGGGGGAATCCAGCGTGAGATTGGGGTGGTTAGAGAAGAAAACAAAAATCTAAAGCAAGAGTTAGTAGCGTCCCGACAGGAAACCATGCTTCTCTCTCAGAAGGTTGATGGACTAGTTATGGGGAATCCTGTAGCCTCTCCTTCCACGGCAGATAAGTCCACCCCAGTTCAAGATCCCCGAACAGTGGCACAAGTAATTCATTCCGTCTCACCATTAATTCCTTTGGCAGCACCAGAAAGATTCCAAGGAGACCCACAAAAGGCCCAATTATTTTTTACTCAGTGTTCCTTACACTTCATGTGCCGTTCAACCCTATTCCCTGATGCCCAGTCCAAGGTAGCATTTGTTTTGTCTTATTTACGAGGGGATGCAGCAAACTGGGCTATGCCTTTGGTGGCCAGAGATGACCCCTTTCTACATGATTTTGATTTGTTTAAAGCTGAATTTCTGCCTATATTCGACAGGTGTCGGATTTCCCAGGCCACTGATAATGAGATGCTCGAACTCCGTCAAGGAAGTAAAGATTTAATTACTTACTTGACACAATTTAATAAACTTCTCGTGGAAACTAACTTGCCAGAAGAAAAGAGAGCAGCGCTCTTTTATAGAGGTCTACGGGATGAAATTAAAGATACCCTCGCTCAGATTCCCAATCGGCCCACTGATCTGTCGGCATTAGTGGATCTCGTTTTGGAAATTGATTTCCGTAACTCTGAAAGAAAAGGTGAGAAGAAGAAAGAATTCAAATGGAATAACCCTCGTTTCGATAGAGCCCGAACTGAAGGAGGAAGGCCGGTAGGGTCAAATGCAGAAGTGGAGCCAATGCAAATTGGAGCAGTTCGTGGTCCCTTGAGTAAAGAGGAAAAAGAACAACGACGATTAAAGAAAATGTGATTATTTTGTGATGTATTAGGACACTTTGTCAAAGAATGTCAAAAAAGACCCAAGTCCCCGACGAAGGGAAACGCCTTGAACCATCAGTAGAGGGGGTCGCTCTGATGGCAAAAGAAGAAAAGGCGATCCCAGACACTCATGTAATAATGAACACCTTGCAAACGTTTACCGCTCATGTGATGCTCCATATGACACTCAAGTTTCAAGAACAAGAAATTCATGGAGTAGCCATAATGTTGGATTCTGGAGCCACCGGAAATTTCTGTGACATTAAATATTCCCAACGAATTGGAATACACGCGTTCCGAAAAGAAAAGAGCGAGCCAGTCCGTGCGGTAGATGGAACTAATTTATCTTCGGGCCCCATCACTTGTCACACGGAACCTTTAAAATTAATCCAATCTGATGGTCATCGTGACATTCTACAGTTCAATCTGATTGATGCGCCTCAGTTTCAGTTTATTCTAGGATTACCTTGGCTGGCTATCCACAATCCCACCATTGATTGGGAAAACCGAACAGTTTGAATGCAATCCATCTTTTGTCAGGAACATTGTTACCATCCACATGAATCAGAGGTTGAACCAACTCAAGCAAGTTTATTATCTTTTGGAGGGCAATCAATTGGAGTGATTAATTCAATTGAGATTCCCCAGGAATATCAGGAGTTTGAAGAAGTTTTTAGTGAAAAAGAAGCTGAACAGTTACCTCCGCATCGTCCCTATGATTGCGCAATTGACATTGAGCCCGGTTCAGTACTCCCGTGTAGCAGGATCTATGCATTAACTGAAGCTGAAAATCAACATCTTAAGGAATACTTGGACCGATACCTTGCCAATGGTTTTATAAGACCCTCACAGTCTCCTGTATCCTCTCCATTGTTTTTCATCCCAAAGAAGGATGGAACTTTGAGGGTGTGTATCGACTACAGAGCTTTAAATCGAGTTACGGTCAAGAATCGTTATCCTCTTCCTTTGATTTCGGTTTTGCTGGATCAAATAAAGGAAGCCAAGATTTTTACCAAACTAGACCTGCATGGGGCTTATCATTTGGTCCATATGAAAGAAGGGCACGAGTGGAAGACTGCGTTTCGGACAAAATTTGGATTGTTTGAGTATCGAGTAATGCCCTTTGGACTTTGCAACGCCCCGCAGTCTTTCAACACTTCATTAATGACGTGATGGGTGATCTCCTGGACAGGATTGCAGTAATTTATTTAAACGACATTCTAATTTAATCCAAAGACCCTCAAGATCATCCTGAACATGTGCGGTTGGTGTTGGAACGCTTGTGCACCCATCAGCTCTATGTGAAACTAGAGAAATTTGTTTTCAGCTCTCCTAGAGTGGAATTTTCGGGGTTCATTCTGTCTGCAAATGGAGTTACCATGGACGAACGTAAGGTGCAAGCAGTTTTTGAGTGGCCGTCACCAAAGGATGTGAAGGAGATTCAGAGCTCTTTGGGCTTTGCCAACTTTTATAGACAATTTATTCAAGGTTTCTCTCAGTTGATTGTGCCCATCACACGTCTGTTAAAGAAAGGTGTAACATTTCTATGGACCCCAAAGCTGAACAAGCCTTCTCCAGTTTAAAATAAAGATTTACTTCTGCACCGATCCTATTGCATGCAGACCCGAATGAGCCTTTCTTTGTAGAAGCAGATGCTTCTGATCAAGCCATTGGAGGAGTACTTTCACAACGACATCGTGACACTGGACAGCTACATCCTGTAGCGTACCGTTCTCGGAAACTGAGTTCTGCTGAGATTAATTACACCATCACTGAGAAGGAACGTTTGGCTGTAAAAGATGCGTTTGAAGACTGGAGACACTATCTATTGGGAGCCAAACATACGGTCATAGTAATTACTGATCATAAGAACCTCCTATTTTTGAAGACAGCTAGGACCTTGACTCCAAGGCAGTTACGATGGTCTTTATACTTTGCGAATTTCGATTTTGTCATCACTTTTCATCCAGGAAGTAAAAATGGAAAGGCAGATGCATTGTCACAGTTGCATACAGAAGAAGTTGAACATTCAGTTGAACCGCAACCAATAATCCCTGAATCTAAGTTTGTGTGTGCTCTTTGGGTGGAGAAGTTTCAAGAAGAAGTACAAAAGAACCTTTCCCCAGAGGCAATGCAACAGTGGGCCTCACAAGACGTTGATAGGAAAATTTACAACGAATTACCTTATCATAAAGACTCTTTATACTTGCCCACTAAGGAGTTACAAGACAAAGCCCTTCAAGAATGCCATGATCAGCCTCTAGCAGGACATAAGGGAATCAATAAAACTTTGGATCTAGTTCAGCGCTATTTTTGGTGGCCTGGGTTGTCCTCGCATGTTAAGCAATATGTTCAAACGTGTGAATTGTGTGCTCGAAGTAAAGCTTGCAGACAAGCCTCACAAGGTATGTTACAGCCTTTGCCCACTCCCTCTCATCCATGGCAAACTATTTCTATGGACTTGATTGTAGATTTGCCTCTGAGTCAGGGTTTTAACACTATCCTAGTAGTGGTAGACACCTTCTCCAAGATGTCCCATTTTATTCCACTAACGGGGGTACCTTCAGCAAGAGAGTTAGCTAAGGTATTCAGTGAGAATATTGTAAAGATTCATGGGGTTCCCAAGGTGGTAATTTCTGATCGAGGTACCCAATTTGTGTCCCATTTTTGGAAAGCCTTTCTGCATGGGTTGGGAGTGGAACCTAGATACTCTACCTGTTATCACCCGGAGACGGACGGTCAGACGGAGAGAATAAATCAAGAATTGGAACAGTATCTTCGTCTGTACCTTTTGGATCGGGGTGGTAGCTGGTCAGAGATGTTATGGATGGCTGAATTTGCATGTAACAATGCCAAGAGTGTATCTACCGGTTATTCACCCTTCTATCTGAATTATGGTTATCATCCGAACCCTTTTCACACCCAACTTGATTTAGAGGTTCCTGCTGTGAAAGAATTGGTGAGAGATTTAACAGTTCTTCATCAGTCGGCAGAGTCAAATTGATTAAAGCTAAAGAGAAATACAAGACATGTGCAGACAGGCATAGAAAACCAGCACCAAAGTATTTAGTGGGAGATCAGGTTTGGTTGTCTACTAAAAACCTTAATTTGAAAGGGAATAGAAAGTTTCAGCCTCGCTATGTAGGTCCCTATTTAATTACACAAGTTTTAGGGCCTGTCACTGTAAAATTGAAATTACCTCCCAAGTTAGGCATTCATCCAGTCTTTCATGTCTCTCTTTTAAAAAAAGCTGCTCCCAATGTACGAATCTCTAAACTCCCAGAATCTTTAGAGATTGAAGGACACCTTGAACATGAAGTTAAGGAGATTTTGGACTATAAGCTCTCTAAGGGAAAACTTTTCTACTTGATTAATTGGACAGGTTATGGCCCAGAGGATAGGTCATGGGAACCATCTGAAGATGTTCATGCCCCTCAGCTACTCAGACGCTTCCATTCACAATATCCACACAAACCTGGACCGATAAATCGGTCTTTGAGGAGGGGTACTGTCAGGAACTGCATGATTGCTACCATTTGGAACAAGCCTTTGTCTTGTATCTCTAAAAGAAGAACCAGAGTGGTTATCAAACCACAAATGATCAATACTTGGTATGATTTATAATGTCAACTGACCGTTACAAGATGGCCGCCGTATTGGTATTGTATGCAACGCCATTTTTGTACTACTTTTACAGTCTAGTCTTTATAGATGACGCGCACAGATTCCACTGCGCACTTCAATTTGATTCTGTTTGAGACAACACGTTGAGAACCGTTTCTCCGCCTATGCTTAGTGCGTGAGAGAGCGTTTATCTAGTTTTCCAGTTAGCAGTTAGCTATTCCGTTTTCGAGAGGCAGAGTTTGTTCCACTCCGCTCTCGGAAATTCTATTCCAGTCAGAGTGAGAGTCTAAGTCAGAGGAAGTCGTCTTCAGACTTCCAGAGAGTTTCGAGCGTTGAGAAGTATCAGCGTAGAAGCTAAAGCAAAGAGTTGAGCTGTATGGACTAAGTGGCTTGGAACTGTCCTAGCGACGCCACTTTCCAAGTAAGAACTTTCCATTGGCTGTCGACCAGAACTTGCCAACAATTCAACGTCCTTATCCTTGGACCCTGTCCTTCCTATTGCGCTTTTCCTTCTCTTCTTTCCCTCTCTTTCCTTCCTTGTTCCTTTTTGCGCGCCAGCTTAAAGAACAGTGTACATACTCCATTTTCAAGTGAGTCCAGGACAAAAAGGAAAAGAGTCAGAATCTCTATTCAGTTTGTGAAAAGATATCTCACTACACAATCCTCTTCTGAACTAGAAGGTAAAGTCCCAGCTTGATATTCGATACTTAGGAGAAAAGCATTCAGTATTTAGTTCTAAAGTTGTTTTCTTATTTTACAGAAAGCTGCATGTACTTCTAATTCAGTAGAGTCCCACTTCAATAATACAGAAGAGAGGCTATACTCCAATTAAGCACTGGCATAGTAAACGAACGACAGATATTGATAAATAATAGAGTGTTTAGTCAGAGTTTTGGTGTTTAAGGTTCTCTCCTTCTGTGCATTAGGTATCCCTCCAGGGTAGAGGAAAGCCAATAGCAGCCTCTGAAACCTTTAAGGGTGACAGCAGTTGGAGTGTCTCTTCTGTCTCTTCCAATTCCCCTTTCCCCTCTGTTGGTGTTGTTGCTCTGTCAGAGGCGCGACGTCACTGGCAGTCGGGCGTTGGGAAAAAGCGGCCATTTGCTCCTGCGAAGATTCTGGGTTCTTGACAACTATAGAATAAACTTGTTAGTACACTTCATAACATTCCATATGTTAAATGAAGGTGGTGATAAGTCACCCCTTCCGACACACACAAGGGTAATTGCATGCGGACAATCTCTTGCATCCATAGTGTCCACATATTCATATAACAATTTAGTAAAATCATTCAACAAAAACTCATTAATAGAATATTCTTTGTGTAAGTCATTCCCTGTTAGTTTTTTGATATTAGTCTCTAGATCTTCTTTAAGAAATGTTGTTACATCGTTAATTGTATTCACTTAATCATTAGTAGGATTAACATTAACAGGATACATAAAATAAGGCACTATTAAACTAGTATTAACCAGACAAACAATATTATAAGAACACATATAAAGCAAGCGTTAAGACACCTTGGCCTAATTAAACCGTGATTTTTATTACCAGTCTCAATTCTATCCGTTTTTTGGAAAAAAAGAAAAATCTAATACATTTTGATTTTCAAACAGCTTAGGTTTGTGTACCCCACACACTTTTACGAGCTTCAGGTCACGGCCTTATTTTCAAATCTCCTCTTTTTTTCTCTTCAGCACAGTTCATTTAGGGTGGCTCATATGATGATTTGTCTTTGGAACAAAACACAATGAATTATTTTTCTCAATCGTTCGTTGCAGCAGCCAAATATGTCAATTCGGTAGCTGTGTATTTTTTACAAGGGATTAGTGCTCTTTTTGTTCAGCATACTGTATTTTCTTCTCCTTCAGTATCACATTGTTCAGATTGGCTTGATGTTCCAATTATATTTTATCACTCTAATCTTTTCATTCAAAGTATATTTCAACTGCTTAACTCCTCTAGGCCATTTATCACCTTTTCTTCCTCTTTTCCCAGAAACACTGGGTATTTAATTGAATTTAAGACTTTGCTTAGCTGATTCTATTTTTTCTTATTCTTTGTCTTTTTCAGGTACCAGCTCTCTTTTAGCTTTAACAGCGACAGTGTTATGAAACCCACTAGCTTGTGCCCACTAGTCTTGAATCTCAGTCTGTTCAGGCTATCTTTGTTCTCTTTGTTCACCTTCAACTAACTCTGTACTTTCAAGTGGACATGGGACTTAATGACACACGACTTAAATGAATCCATTTAGGTACGCAATCACATTTAACTGCTGTTGTTGTCGCAAGAATCACTTGATAAGACCCACCCCAACGGGGTTCCAAATAAGACTTTTGTACATGTTTCTTGAAAAGCACCCATTCTCTGGGGATCAAACCATGTGCTTATTCTTGCTGAACTGTAGTTGCAACTTCTCTACCCTGATGAGTAATAGAACGCACCATGTCAGCTAATCCTGTGCGATAATCAAGCACTAAATCACCAGTTATATTAACAAGTTGATTTGCTGGGACTGTTTGCTGTCTCATAGTGCTTCCCATCACAATCTCATGTGGGAACAGTCCAGTTCTTCTGTCTGGGATACTTCTCAAACTCATCAGCACTAATGGTATTACACCAGGCCATTTTAGTGTTGTGGATGCACAACATATTGCTAGATGAAATGTTATTGTGCCGTTGATCTGCTCAATTATACCTGATATGTCAGGTCGATAAGCACAATGCAACTTTTGCTCAATCTGTAAGGCAGCGCAAATCAATCAAAATACTTCATTATTAAAATGAGTTCCTCTATCAGATTCTAATGAGACTGGAAATCCAAACCTTTGTATAATTTCTCAAAGAAGCAGTTTAGCAACAGTTAGGCTGTCATTACGTCTTCTTGGGTATGCCTCAACCCAACGTGAAAACAGACACACAATCACTAACATATACTTTAGACCATGACAAGGAGGCAAGTCAATAAAGTCTATGTGCATGTGCTTAGATGGATCTGCTGCTTTTCCAATTCGACCCAGACTAACAGCTGTCTTCCTCCCCGCATTTTGTTGTTGACAAGTTATGCTCCTTTGAAAGAGACTCTCTGCAATAACAGATTGTCTGCCAATATTGGTCTTCCATCTGTGTAAATCCAAACTTTATCATCTGCCCTGTGTGTACATCCTGCTTTTATCAACCCGTCTCTTTCTGTTTCACCAGCTGAATCTTGTAATTCTCCAATTTCGTCCCATGTTTCAACATTAATCTGCATTCTGTTTGATCATATTGTTCATTCAAATTCTCCCCATTGATTGTATATGAACTCTGAGCACAAAAACACTCAATTTTGACGGCATATATGTTGCCAACTGTGACATAGTCACAACCAGATTTATGTGATGGACATTCCACCACCCCAATTTGGGCTGGCAATTGCAGTGCCATCAATCGATCTTTTACACACTCTCTGTTTCGTATGGGTGAACCCGAAGAGGTCAAAACCACATGTTGAGACCACAACTGCTGAAAATCTTGTACAAATATGGTTACTCACATTTGCTTTGCAAGACAACATGCTCTTGTCAATGCAATCAGCTCTGCCACTTGTGCTGAACTCACCCCTTTCAACCATGATGCTTCAAAGACACTTGCTACTGTACAAATTGCATCTGCAGCTCGCAAGGTACCTTCGGAATGTCTCAAGCAAGATCCTTCAACAAACAACACAAAATCAGATTCAGGTAATGGTTTATCTTGTATATCTGGTCTTGGTTTCATACACAACTCAGTCAAATCCATACAGTCATGATCTGCCTCATCTTTCAACACTTAACAAGTTGGATCTGGCAATAAAGTAGCTAGATTCAAACTTGCGCATCTTGTCACTGTAACATTTTCTGCTCTGTAAATAACTTGCTCATATTTTGTTAACCAACTGCTCATAAGATGATGTGTGCGCGTTTGTGTCAATAAAATCTCAACTATATGTGGCAAATACTCTTTCAATGGATGCCCCATTACAATTGTTTCACTGTGCTCCAATTTCAAACACGTAGCAGCACCCGCTTTCAGTCAACCAGGTAAGGCTGCAGCTACAGGATCCAATGTGGCTGAAAAATATGCCACTGGACGGCGTGTTGTTCCATGCATTTGCATTAGAACTGAAAGTGCAGAGTCATCGTGTTTGCTACCAAACAAGGCGAAATCTTTATTGAAGTCTGGCATCCCCAATGCAGGTGCTCGACACAAACTGTCTCGCTTTTCAAGAAATGCTTTCACGCATTCATCATCAAGATGTACTAGATCTGACATGTCTTTGTGTGTCAATCTTTGCAATAGTTTGGCTACCAGTGAAAAACTAGCAATCTACTGCCTGCAATATCCAACCATTCCCAGGAACACTCAAACTTCTTTTTGTGTTCTCTGCAGATTCATTTGCAAAATGGCATTGATCCGCTCTTGAGACACTTTCCTGATTCCTTTCTCAATAATGTGACACCAGTAAAGAAATTCTTTTTGACTACATTTTAATTTGGCTAGTGACATTTTATGCCCACCTACTGCCAAATGGTTCAGAGGAACAATTGTATCTGCCACGCAAGCCTCTTTCATTTCGATGTATCCAACAACTCATCTATATACTGCAATAAAACTGAATTATTAGGCAATTATCAATGATTCCAAACATTTCTTCAATATCTAATGGAAGATTGAGGGGCTCCCTGTATACCCTTGAGTAACTTGGCATGCCAAAATGCGGTTTCCGAACCGGAAAGCAAACACATATTGGCAATCCGGAAACAAAGGTATTGAGAAAAAAGCTTGACATAAATCAGTTACTGAAATCCATTATGCTTCACAAGGAATTTGATAAAGATTCACAGCTGGATTTGGCAGTATTGGACAACAATGTATTACAATCTGATTTATTTTGTTTAAATCCTGAACTATTCTATATTTTCTGTTAAGTTTCCAAATTCCCATAATAGGTGAATTACATGAACGCCCTAGAATCTCTTTTAGGATACCTTGTTCAATTAACTTTTCAATCAAAGGTGTTATTCCTGCAATTGTTTCTGGACTCAGTTTATAAGCTGGTGGTCTTGGAAATTCTGCATCTGGTTTAACTGTAATCTGAATTGGAGCTACTCCTTTCATCAAGTCAATGTCTTTACCAGAAAAATCCCACCTATCAAACAACACCATATCTCTCAATTCAACAGGCAAATCATTTACTGTACATATAGGATATAAATCATTCACGTCTGTTCCCTGTCTTGCCATCTTGCAGACCACACCTTCATCTTTTGTATCAAATACTCTTCTATCTGGTGTACAATAGATTAAACA
Organism: Lissotriton helveticus; assembly: GCF_964261635.1. Lineage (NCBI taxonomy): Eukaryota > Metazoa > Chordata > Amphibia > Caudata > Salamandridae > Lissotriton > Lissotriton helveticus. The sequence continues at coordinate 2,054,574,379 of NC_136063.1, read as the reverse complement.
ATTAATTTTACACAAGTCCCTTCTTAATAGATTAACTGGACTTGTGTCACACCCTACAAATGTATGTACATTTTGAAAACCTCCAATTAGTTCAGGCAGTGGGGTCTTAATCAATTTGTTTGAAACTCCTACAACTTGGATACTTTCTCCTGAGAGGGGTAGGTTGAGAGTTTCCACAGTTCTTGTAATGGAACGTGTAGCACCAGTATCTACGAGGAACGTAATTGAATTTCCATCAACCTCGTCATCCACACTGGTCTACCACTCAGAAAGCGCCAAGTAAGCACTCCTCCTTTCCCTCAGACACTGTCATTGAGATGTATCTAAGTAATTTTTATCCCACTACATCACAAACTGTGAATTAACCTGCACATTTGAATTCAATTGATCATTTGTAAGTAAGCCCATATTTGCATTGTATTTCTGGCCTTGATCATTCACATTCTGAATCTGCATAGGAACTGGAGGTATCTGCTGACCCTGTATTCTGCCAACTGACATCTGCTGACTGTGATTCTGTTGATTCATCTGCATCTGATTCATTCCATTTATTCATGTATCACCTGTGTTTACTCCTTGTATGCTTTTTGCATTCACATTTCCAATGACCTAACTTGATGCATGCGTGACAAGGAAACTTCTATTTAAAATCTTCAATATTACCTCTACCTCTCCATTGTAGAATTAGTTTAATTTGTGTCACTGTATTTCCATTTGACACCACACCTCTCATGCTAATAGTAGTCTGACCACTTCCTTGGTAAACTTCTGTGATGTCTGTATTTAAAAATCAGCCTTTCTTCACCGCTTTCATATGAGCTAACATTAAATTCTTCTTTAACTTTTTTATGTCTTATCTCAATATTGTCACCACAATACTATGCATAATGAAGAATCCCGTCAATCGACTTACTCTGCCAAGAAATTATATGCTGGTGAATCATAGCACTTATTTATGGTCTCAATCCATACACAAATCTAGTTACACAATGTCCCATATCTTTCTCAGTGATAGTCCCAATACCACTGTACTGTTTAAACACCTGTAAAGCCTTTCATACTATGCATGCACTGACTCCTTCAAATACTGAGTAGCCCTGTCTATTCTCACTTCATCGGTTTCTTTTCGTGACATTTTCCCTTTCAAATATCTAATGACCTAATTATACTTTTTCATGACTTCTTCAGATGATGCTCCTGTCTTTAGATCTCTTTGGTACTCTTCTTTCAGCCAATCCACAGCAATGTTATACTCAACCCACAAATCAGCCGGAACTGCAATATCAAACAAGCCATCTAAGTCCTACCACAAAACTTTCGAAACCTTCACAAACCTTTCCACTCGTTTGTACCATTCCACTGGTTTTTCTCTCAACCTTGAGAAATCATTTGTAAATGATAATATATCCTGTCTCAACAAACCCACCTCCTGGTACTTCATTTATAGGATACTAGCTTACCCGTCGCGCGTTGCTGCGATCTCCGAAGAAAGGAAATTCAAGGAAACTTGTTATGATAACATTCAATTTACATTGTGTCATTTTTATTGAAACGTATTCATTTTAATATGGAAAACATTTCAAAGTGTTGTTTTAATTCTCTTTATTTATTTGAGTACTTGTAGATAAACAATTTTTAGTTTTTCCCTCTGGTGCGTACATCAGTATTCGAAAGATTATGATGGCCCTGGGGGGCCGATATTTTAAAAAATGATGCCAGAAACCTTCGCGGGAGTGTGCTCAACAACTTCCCAAAGTTTCATGCCGATTGGATGAATGGTGTTTTAATTCTATTTATTTATTCGAGTGCTTGTTGATACACGATTTGTCATTTTTCCGTCTGGTGTGTACAATTCGAAAGATTATGTGGGTCCTGGGGGGCCGATATTAAAAAAAAATGTATGCCAGAAACCTTCGCGGGAGTGTACTCAACAACTTCCCAAAGTTTCATGGCGATCGGGTGAATGGTGTATTAATGCATAAAGGACAAACAGACAGACAGACAGACAGACATACATTCGTTTTTATATATATAGATATTGTCACATCAGCTGTTTCTGCTCCTGTCTCCCTCACAGGCTATAGTGGTAAAGCCACCGAAGTCACTATTGTATCTTCCTTCTTTTTAGCCCATCTTCCTTTCCATTGATCCAACTCACCCACACGCTTTAGTGCCTGCCACTTGGTACACTGAAATGTAGGCGGTACCATGGGTACCCCATGCACATACACCCATCAACACTTAGGGGGCCCACAACAGAACCTCCGCCAGCCTTTTCATGACTGTATCCCCGTCATGGAGAGTCTGGCTCAAAGGCAGCATCATGATATGGTGGACGGTGCCTGCTAGGCACCATCACCATTTTATGGCTGTGGCGGGGCCATGATGGATGGTCTTTCTGTCTGCCACGGTTGCAGTGTGGATCTGCCAGCCATCATGATCTGGCAGGCAGTCACTACACGTTTGGTGACGGACGGATCACCACTGCTGGCGGTGGCGCTCTGTCCGTCATCATAAAGACCCCCTTAGTGTATGCCACATTAAGATTGTCCTTAGGCTTATCCCATGATCTTAGGCCAACAACGGGCCCATTACTTCCATTAAGGTCAACGACAGCTCACAACATATAACATATAGGTACATAGTCAATCAATATCTGTCTCTTAATTCGTCTCTTCATTACCTAATATTTTTAGTCAAAACTAACCATCCTCTGCTACCAGAAAACTGATCCAGTGGAAGCTTTGTATATTTTATAATCATTCATAATAATATCTTGAATATATCATGATCGGAAACCTTTCTATAATCAAGAGTTTGGGCCCATGAAAAACTCTATAATCACTTACAAATATGAGCTAATCAGACTCAGATAATAAGAGACAGATGCTATATCCTTCATGGGGACCTATAATGAAGAAAATGCCTAACTAACAACAATAGTCAAAATATATATCATGTCAAATAACTCATCAATAAAGACAAACTCTTCATACTTTTCAAGTTATTTTTACCTAAATCATCAAATATGAATGGTTAATACATAAATACATTAGCAATGTCAATTCTGTATTATTTCAATGTAACAGGTAAAAGACAATAGGAAATACAGTTCATGGGAAATACATAATAAAATCAATAACAAGTGTGAGAGGAGAGTGAGAGAGAACAAAAGAAAATATACGTTTGCAATTTCAGTATGCAAATACAAAATTCACACAACACTAAGACCAGTAAGAAATAGCAAACCTTTCGCCGAAAAAAGGTATGCTTGAGCAACAAAGTGCCAGGCAATCAGGATAGTTCAGTTCAAGGGAAATTTAAAGTTTGGACTGACAACATTTCCTGCCCAGAATTGAAAGGATAATAGACGGCCAAAGTAGCATAGAGAGTGCAGCAGCAAAAGGCTCTCTTCTCATCAAAAGCAGCTACATCTTTGTTCTTTTCCCACAAAAGTTATTATACCTCAGAATGTTCACAACTCCTACGCCCAAATGTTTCAGTTTCTTAGTTTTACACAGTTCTATTGGGTAGGTTCATGAGGTGATCAATCTCTAAACGATTTCATCTGGAACTTAACAAATCAGTCCTTTGTTCATTATGATGATGTCTTTTCGCCCCTGGAAGCTGTATGCTCGCTTCAACATCAGCTTGCAACATAGTCGACACAATTATTCATAGAAAGAAATACTCTAACCATAGGAAGGACATTCTAGTGATATGCTGTTCACAAATAAACAAGTAAAATCAGCATTTTAGAATTAATGAAGGACAGAATGCATTCTTTTTCGGCCTATGTTAGAAAAAGGAAATAACTCTAGCAGGTTTTAATGCCTTTATTGAGAAATCATAAATTATCAGTTTTCTAAAGAATAAAACACATTACTGTTAAGAAAATATAGAAATACATGAGAAAAACGATTTTCCAAAAATTTATTATTCTGATTTAAACTCAAAAACATCATCTAATTTCAAAATGCTGACTATTAATATTCAATCACTATTTTGTTATGGAAAAGAAAACATAATCAAGACACATTTTACTTTAAGCATTCTCATTATCATTTTTTCTATAATCCTACTTGTAAGTTACTTAGTACATTTATTAAGTTTCTCTCTTGTGTCATATAGATTTCAAAAACACATGTTTCCCAAGCTTTTTGCACATTTATCATTACAGCTTTTGATTACTAAATGTGTTGTGTTTTTACTTGCACGTTTCCAAGTTTCACTTGCATGAATCTCGCATGTTAATAATTATTCACACAGTTAGTTATGTTTATTATAACACACTTATGAGCAGATTTGATCAAGCAAGGTTATCCTCAAATAATCATTCTCCATCTTGGTTTCAAAATAATATGTATATAAAAATTCATATGAAAAAGCTTGTAGAGGATCAACTGTATATCTACTATTCTATGCTGATTCCAGGTACCATGTACTGTGTGTGTGAGACTGAACAAGTACTATGCAACTTCAAATGGTTCAACATATATGTCTGGTGAAGACAGCTAATGTACATCAAACATTCCATCTCGTCACTCTCTAACTTGTGCCTGCCCAATTTTAGCTCCTCTGGCGGGTACAAATGAATAAACACATTAACCATGTGTGCATGCAAGCATGCAAACTATATTTATCAGAACAACTCTTCCTCCAAATTGTTTCTTCTAATGTCCTCTAAATGTTCGATCCAGGGTCTACCTACACACAGTGTTTACAGCCGCAAATCTTGGCTGACGGATCATTTTGACCTCACCCCATAAGACCATTCACCCCTAAAGGTCTTAGAAATGTCCATATGAGGGACAACCTCCATAAGGCTTCATTAATAGACAAAGTTTATGAAAGTCCGTTGAGGTGGGAATTACATGGTATTGGATAAGTGAGGTTTACTCAACGAGACCTTTATGTGAATGGTAAAAGATTTTAAATCTATCCCAGAATTGAAAAATTATATTTTCTAATCTTACATGTAGGCGCTGGGTATGGGGAGGTTGGTCTAGGATTGAGTGGGAGGAGGTCATGTTACAACCCTATATTCAGAAAGATTAAACTGATCCTAGTCTGAGGATAAATGCATGAAACCTATGGGCTAGTATGACGTTTCAGAGACAGGTAGTGGATGAGAGACAGGAAAGTGACGTGAGGTCAGGGAATTGTTAGAGGAGGAGGTAGAGAAATGCAATGCACATGGATGGTCAACTAAAGCTGTTTGGGTATTCAAAATCTAGGAGCAGGAAGTTTGTCATCCTCCTTAAATTATGCATGTACACAAACATGCTAGTGTGTGGAATCAACCCCCACTTTTCTTTTATCCTACAACTGAGGGACACACTAACAATTTAGCCAGTACTCCTAGCAGGTAATTTTAATACACACACTCTCCCTTCCTGTCTGCAGATTACCATCACACTCACATTGATTATAAAATGACATAGTAATACCATCCTTTATAAAAAAAAAAACACCCTCATAAGCTCCCCAATAACTTGGTAGGTCGTAGCTTGCACATTGATCCATTGGACTGGTGCCAGGAGGGGCCCAAAGATCAGCCATGCCACAAAGTAGGGGGGAAAGCATTTTTTCTGAAACACTTCATTCGATAGGTAGTTCGCAGTACTCACAAAAAGCCCACAGCCACATACCTGCACATCACACCTGAATACTTGGGTCAAAAGTGTAGCAGAAACTATTGGCAAGCAGACTGATTTTTTTTATTTTAGAGGGTATGTTTGTAACAATAGTAACACTCACTAGACATGTATTAGTATTAAAAAGAAATTACCCCCACTTACAGTTATCAAAATAGGTAAGTCAGGATATGTGTTAATGCCATCCACTTACGCATGAAATTCTATATCATCCACAATTTACACATATATACATTGTCACAAATGCTATCTCTCAGTTTGCAAGTATGAATTCTTTCAACTTACGGCCATGCTTATTTCACCACTTTGTTTTCCCAATGTAAACATTTTTACTGTATCTACATGTATGCATTAATTATTCATTATTAGTATTAATTGTGTGAGTGTGTAACTGTGTGTGTAGCAGTGCTTCTGTGCTGTTTTCGAATTCTGATGTTAGATGGAAGGATCCCTCTAGGATGACGCAATGCTCTAATGGACCTTTGATAGCCTGGTTGTCAGAGTATCCTATGGTGTCATGGAATGTCAAGGTTATGAGGGTTCTATGAAAGCGGCGGCTTAGCCAGACAGACCAGGGCTGAGCATATTGCTACCTCTCCTTCTGGTGGGGTCCTTTATGTATCCATTTAATTTACAATAAACTCTCTCCTAATCTACTGGCATTTTCTGCATATTTCTACATGCCAAACTACATCACAAAAATGGCAACAAGATTTAAAAGACTCAGCGATGCGTAAAGCTAATCTGTTCTACATGGATTTAAAGGGTAAGAGAAAAGACTAAGGGCCAGATGTAGGTAAAACCAAAATTCCGAGTTCTTAATAGCGAATTTTACTGATTCGCTATTAAGAACTCAGTATTTCAGATGTAGATAAAAATCGCTAAAATGTATTGATTCGGTAAAATTCACTAATAAAAATACTGATTCCTCATTACCGAATCGGTATTACTGATTTCAGTAATTAGCGAATCCGGTATTTCGAAAACTCCCAAAGTTGTGAATCAACCAATCCTGATGACCTCACAACCAGGAAGTTGTCACACCCATGCTGCTGCACTGATCCTGAAGCTGTTGGAGAGGCAGAGTGCACACCTTACAACACAGGAGCTGCCTTGCAAAGATCTTGCTGACACCTCAAACCAGAAATGGACAATCAGGAGAAGGAAAAGGAGGCAGGACAGTGCAAAAGAAAGCTAAAATCAGCAAGAGGGAGCTGGAGATGCTGATAGAGGAAGTGACAAAGGACCATGATAAGCTGTTTGGCAAACAGTCCCTGCACTACCCCACTCCCGCCCCAACCCCCTCCCTTTTGTCTAATCATAAAAGAGGCAAATATGGCTGGTGATCCAGGAGAGGATAAATGCCATTGGCGTAACCCAATGACAATGCCTTTAATTTATGTTTTATTTATGTTTCAAAACCCAAAACCAAAACATAAATAAGACATTGTCATTTACAATGCCAATAGGTCAAACTTGCATAAATTCAAGACCTATTGCATTGCAAATGCTTGTTTAAAGGAGGCCTCGTAACGGGTCTCTAGGGCTCTGTTTTGTGCCCTGGCACAGGCGGTCCATTTTTTTCTGGACTGCAGTGACAGCAGGCACATCATGTGTGCGTGCTCACACTGGTCACTTCTCTCTAGTGGAGAAGTTACAGCATGACGTCATGCCAGGTGAGCGTTGTAGGGGAAGGGAAATCCTTTAAAGAGAGTCATTTTCTCCATGGATTTCCCTTCTCTTTTTGAAACTCAAGAGCAGCAACATTGTCGTGGTGTCACTATGGCTTTAAGTGGAAGCTTTTTCAATATTATATACATGCCATAGTTGCTGCTTATTTATCTTATGCAACTAACAACCATTTACAAAGCCAATAGCCTGACTTGTTGTAGGTATGATGTTACTTGTTGTATCATATATCTGGATGCAATGACAGAAACAGCAAAATACAGGTTGGACGGCACACTATGATAAGCACAGATTTTTAGCTTATGTGTTTTTAAGCCACGCCCTTAATTACATTGGCCACGCCTCTTTGAGAGACCGTCCAGTTTTTTCATCCAAGTTAAAGCTGGGTAATGCCCTAAGACGACAAAACGCGTGTTGGCTAAGGCATAAAAAAGGCTGAAGAGAAGGGGCCAATTGGCCGAAAATAAACCATCGAACAGAATGAAAAAAAAGACATTTGTGGTTTTTTTTTGCTTCATATTTTACTATTTTGTGGATTGTGTAGCATGTGCCTTAAAGTTGTACAATCCATTTCCAAGCTATGACCCGGTGTCTGTACAGACCCGTCTCTTAGGGTTGAACTATCTGTGGTGTCACTGATGAATGCATATAGTTCAGCTGAGAACATCATAGTAATAGTGCTGATTTCCTACTCGATGTAGGTCCTCCTCATTAATATTTTTATTTTCCAAAATGTTTTGTGGTGTTCGTCTTTGGAACGACTCCCATGCAAATAATGTATATGATACGAGCGACGGGCGGTATCCCCAATGTCACCAGCAGAGGACGAATGGCAGCTCGAGCCTCAGAGATCAGTCTACTCACGTGTCCAATTCAGAACTCAGATGAGCTCTAACAGTCCCACTCGAGGTCAGACAGAGCGCATCTGTTTTAGGTCAGTAAACTTTGGTCTCAGTGTGAAGGAGGGTTCGCCCACCAGGCACTGTTACTGTCTCTCACACCAGGCCAGAGACACTGTTGCCGTAAATGGCGTTTGACCCTTCACTGAAAACAGAACAAGAGAAATGCAACCTTTATTAAAACAAACTAAATTGATAACATTCGGGAAATGGAAGACGGTTGTTTAAGACAGAGGTGCCGACTTTCTGTGTTTGTTTAGTGCGCAAGTGAAAGCTGCAAAAACACGGGTTAAATAAAAGTCCTGGTCTGCTTTCACTAAGACCCCTCCAGATGTGCGTACGCCGTGCGCGTGGCTCCATGGACACTCAATCAATCAATCAATCAATCAATCAATCAGTGGATTTGTAAAGCACACTACTTACCCGCTAGGGTCTCAAGGCGCTGGGGGGGGGGAGGCGCTGCTGCTAGTGGTCGAAGAGCCAGGTCTTGAGCAGTCTCCTGAAGGCCAGGAGGTCTGCAGTCTGTCGAAGGTGGAGGGGGAGGGCGTTCCAGATCTTGGCGGCGCGGTGGGAGAAGGATCTGCCCCCGGAAGTGGTTCTGTGGATGCGCGGGATGGCGGCCAGGGACAGGTCGGCGGAGCGGAGTTTCCTATTGGGTACGTAGAAGGAGAGTCTATTGTTGAGATAGGCTGGGCTGGTCTTGTGGAGTGCCTTGTGTGCGTGGATCATGAATTTGAAAGTGATTCTTTTGTCGACGGGGAGCCAGTGCAGGTCTCTCAGGAGTGGGGTGCTGTGGTCTCGGCGTGGGACGTCAATGACCAAGCGTGCGGAGGCGTTCTGGATTCTTTGGAGTCTGCTGATGAGTATGAGGGCATTTCCGTAGTCGAGCCGACTGCTGACGAGGGCATGGGTGACGGTCTTACGTGTGTCCGCCGGGATACATCTGTAGATCTTGCGGAGCATACGGAGGGTGAGGAAGCAGGAGGAGGAGACTGCGTTGACTTGGTTGGTAATGCTGAGCTTTGAGTCGAGGATGACTCCTAGGTTGCATGCGTGGTTGGTAGGTGCCGGGGGGGTTCCCAGTGATGCTGGCCACCAGGAATCGTCCCACGCTGAGGGGTTGGGCCCAAGGATGAGGATCTCCGTCTTGTCCATGTTCAGGTTGAGCCGGCTTGCGTCCATCCAGTCGGCGACGGCCTTCATACCCTGGTGAAGGTTGGATTTGGCGGTGAGGGGGTCCTTGGTGAGGGAGATTATGTTGAGGTCGTGTAGTCTGGTGATGCGAGCGAGTGGAGCCATTTAGACGTTGAACAGCGTCGGTCTGAGGGATGATCCCTGCGGGACACCGCAGGCGGTTTTGGTAGTTCCGGATTAGAACGGGGGGAGGTGGACTCTCTGGGGTCTGTCGGAGAGAAAGGAGGTTGTCCAATCCAGGGCCTTGTCTCGTTTCCCAGCGTTGTAGAGGCGTGTGCGTAGTGTGTGGTGGCAGACTGTGTCGAAGGCGGCGGAGAGGTCCAGGAGGATGAGGGCCGCTGTCTCGCCGTTGTCGAGTAGGATTCTGATGTCGTCTGTGGTGGCGATGAGGGTGGTCTCGGTGCTGTGGTTGCTGTGGAAGCCTGACTGGGAGGGGTCCAGGAAGCTGTTGTCTTCTAGGTAGCGGGTGAGCTGGGTGTTGATGATATTTTCGAGGACTGTTGCTGGGAACGGAAGCAGGGTGAAGGGCCGGAAGTTCTTGAGGTCGCTTGGGTCTGCCTTCGGATTCTTCAGTAAGGCGTTGATCTTGGCGTGCTTCCAGCTCTCAGGGAAGGTCGCGGTCTCGAAGGAGAGGTTGATGACGTTATGCATGTGGGGTGCAATGAGGCTGTCAGCTTTGTTGATGACGATGTGGTGGGGAGAGGATCAGACGGGGAGCCTGAGTGGATGGTTCTAATGGTCTTGATTATGTCTTCGGTGCTCATGTTGGTCCATGTGGTAAGGAGGTCGGAGGGCTGGTGTCTGTGGGAGCCAGGGGTCCTGGCACTGGGCGCGGTCCAGGCGCAGACGGGCTTACCTTTGGCGCGCCTTCGGCGCACAATCGGCACGCCCGCTGCGCGTCAACGCTGCACGTATGCACGGTCGCCATTTATGGTGAAGTGGGAGGGAGGGAGGAGCAGCTGGGAGGCGGGGAGGGCACAGAAGGTAAAGGGGCGTGGCCGCATGCAGGTGGTGGGAAGCGGGGGGCACAGGGGCACAGAGAACGGCACAGAACAACGCTAAGGCACAAACTATGGGAAACAGGCAGACAATATGGGGACAGAACAGAAAGGGAAAAAAACGATAAAAGCAGCACAAAAGTAAAACACACGCAAGATATTACGGCGGGGGGCGGGGTCGACGGGGCGGGCTCAGCGAGGCTGAGGACAGCAGCGGGGGGACGCACACGCTTCAGCTGGTGGCCGTGCGGCGCGGGGGTAAGATACTGGGACGAACCCGCAGTTCCTGATAATATTGGCTAGAGGGGCGGCATATATATTAAAAAGGGACGGGCTCAATGACGAGCCCTGGTGAACCCCCCATGGCAGATCAAAGGCCCTTGATGAGAATTCCCCAAGCTCAGCTGAGAAGGTTCTGTTATCTAGGAAGGAGGCCAGCAAATTGGTAGCAGAAGTATGAAGACCTGTATCATTTAGCCTGCTTATGAGGATATTGTGGTTAACAGTGTCGAAAGCCGCCAACAAATCTAACAAAATGAGGGCGGCCTTCCCTCCTGCGTCCAGGATACTCCTGAGTTCCTCTGCTGCCATCACCAAGGCAGTCTCGGTCCCATGTTCCTCCCGGAACCCATATTGGGAATCATCTAGGGCATGCGTGTTCCTGATAAATCCTGCCAATTGAGAGTTCATTAGTTTCTCCAGGATTTTAGCCTGAAAAGGAATTCTTGAGATTGGCCAGAAATTGGCTGGGATTGAGGGATTCAGGCTAGGTTTCTTAAGTAATGGAAGTACGGAGGCTGCCTTCCAAGCTTTAGGAAAACAGCTGTATTGAATGATGCTGCTGAAAAGTAGCTGGAGTTGGGAGCTGAGCAGATCTGGGAGCATGTGGAGGACCTTGGGTGGGCACGGGTCCATGGGACCTCCGGATTTGGTGGACAGGACCAGTTGACTGATTTCTTCGACCGAGGGAACTGAAAACTTGAATTTGGGTATGGGGTCGGAGGGCTGTTCTGCAAGGGGTGATCAGGTTGACTAGTTCTCCCTGCATGTGGAACGGTGTGCCTCTGAGGGAAAGAGTCATAAATCAGTCGCACCTTGTCTGCCAAGAACTGTCCTAATTTGTTGCATAATTCAGTGCTACCCTCGACCTGTTTGGTCGCAGGCTTTGTGAGTTTTTTAACCGTGTTGAACAGTTCTTTATTCGAGTTTTTGTCCTCGTTAATTTTTTTTACAAAGAATGCCGATTTTCCTTCCTTAATCTGTTTTTTGTATGTAGCTAGGGTTTTACAATAATCAACTTTCTCCTTTGTCCCGTAGTTGGCCCTCCATCTCCTTTCTGCCCTCCTGCAAGTCTGTTTCTGCAGTCTTAATTTCTTTGAGAACCAAGGTTCAGAGTGTTTACTCCTTTTCTGTTTTTTAGTTTTGATGGGGGCGACTGCAAGCACTGCGGCTTTAATCCAGTTCTCTACTTGGTGTGAGGCTATGTCGCAGTCCTTGTCTAATTCTAAAGAGGAAGCACACAGCCAAGCGTGTAGTTCCGCGCTGTCGATCTTTTCCCAGTCCAGGTATGGACGATCCCCCTCCAAATGTGCCCTAACCTTTTTTTTTAGGTCCAGGTTTAAGGAAAAATGAATTACTTTATGATCTGACCAGGGGACCGCCAGCACTTCCCCAATTCTTATGTTAGGATTCAAGGTAAATATTCCGTCCAGGGTGTGCCCAGCGGAATGAGTACCCTGGTTTACTAATTGGGACATGCCACAGCTGGTCATGGTCTCTAGTAAGGAATTCGTACAGCTATCGTCAACTTTTTCCAAGTGGATATTGAAATCCCCCAAGATCGTATAATCTGGCATGGATAAGCTTGACTCTAGAGTGGGCCCCAATAGTTGCGCCAAGGGGACATTTACCTTAGGAGACCTGTACAGTAAAAGGCCAGAAAATGTGTAATTATCAGTGATGCGAATTTTGAAACTAAGCGTTTCACACTCGGTGGACTTCAGACTCTCAAGGCCCTGCACATGGAGTGAATCCTTGCTAATGATGGCTACGCCTCCTCCCCGCTTCCCGGTTCTGTCGGTGCGCAGGAGTGAGTATCCCGACGGCACTGCAAATGCAAGGTCAATGTCCAACGATTTATCTGCCCAAGTTTCAGTTACAAACAGCAGCTCCAAGTTGTAGGATTCGATCATGTTTGACACTTCTATACTATGTTTCACCAGGGCTCTCGCATTCACTAGGGCGGCCTTAATTTATTTATTCACTGGCTGACCCAGTCGCTGGCATCAAGGTGCTTCCAGCCTACAACGCGCGTAGGAGAACTCAAGATGACAACTGGTACAGCATTTGATATTATCCTCCGGATTGAGAGGATCACAGGAGAGATTTGGCTGTAAGTCCTTCAATTGAGAGCTATTAAAGACCGTCCTAGCTCCATTAATTGGAATTTGAGCAGGACTTCCAGCCCTAGGCTTGTGCCAGGCGCGGATGGGCGCAGACGGGCTTGCCTTTGGCGCGCCTTTGGCGAACCACCGGCGCGCCCTCTGCGCGTACGAATCATTATCCGTTTAAATGGACCCAGGGTTTCGACGACTAGCCCGCTCACCCCCGTACTGCACTCTCAAGCCGGAAGTGCTGTTATGGCTACCTGCGCCTTCCCCCCCCTCCGTACAATCAGCACTTGCCGTGACGGACCGGGGAGCTTTGGCGGGTAGTTGCAGAGGCAGGTAAGGAGCAAGTAATTACAGTATTAAGTCACCGTTCATAAAATTACACAGTTTTAAAATCACTGTAGCAACACTTTACTAAGTTTCAAGTTTTTATTTAATTTGATTTGGTACTCCACTGAGGACCACAAATAGTTAATACAATATAGTCAATTTTGAACAATTTTGTTAAAAAGCTTTCATTCTAATACAAAGATAAAAATGGTTTTAAACATTTAAAAAGATTATAACATACAAATTCATTTGGCGGAGCTTTGCATAGATTATTCATTTCGTGTGTAGAGTTGATTTTACATTTAACATAAACTGGGACCAGAAACCTTTTCCGCGCATTAACAACTATTACATTTGGGCAGGTAAACAAGAGATGCTCTAAATCCTGCTCTCTACCGTTACACAGATTACAAATAGTGCTTCCTTTTGGGTGCCACCTGGAAGTTACGGTTTTTACAGGGAGTATTCCTAATCTAAGCAGGATAATCGATCTCCTAGCCCCGTGGTTAAGATTATATTTAATATACTGTTGTGGTTTCTTAAATTCAAAAGATTCTGCAACATTTTTATAGAGGGGCAGTTTAAGGCAAGGTCAAAGCTAAGTCTTGGCGAAAATTGCTTTAAAAAGAGTTTCAGATGGGCAGGTGTCCAAGATAATAACAAGTTAGTGTTAGTCTCTGAAAGTTTATAAGCCGTTAAAATGTTTCTTGAGAATACGTACTTTGATGATTCATGGTCGAATGTTTCCATTTTAAGCAAGGCTCGAAGTGTTCCTTCCTCTGCATGTAGGAGATTATATGCCCATCTGATTACATTGGCAATTCCTCGGGCATAAGCACTAGTTAGTGAGTACTCTAGGCGGAGAGCTTGTACTGGTACTGCCTGGGTTAATTTACGTAGAATCTTTCCTTCTCTTAGATCTAAGAAATTCCATTGCCTTATTGGTATGTATTCCAAAGCGTATGACAGAACTGGTGGTATTTTAACGCTGTATACTTTAAGCATAGAAAAGAAGTGTCTTTGTCTAGAAGCGGCGTACAGCCTAGACAGTGCTCCCACGTGCATATCCGACTTCCAGATCAAATTCAAGGTATGAGGCCTATTCTGTAAAGAGTTAGTAAAAAATCGACCTAGATAAGTATATTCGTTTGCGACTTCGACCCTTTTTTCTCCTAGGGACCAGTGATATTTAATACACCTTTTCCTTCCTGAAAACGGGACTATTTTTGTTTTCGCAATATTTGGAATTAGAAAGTTTTCCTCCGAGTATTTGTGGAGTGCCTGAAGGTTTCTTTGCAGGCCAAATGGGGTTAGATCTAATATAATTACATCGTCTGCATATAACATCGTGTGTATTTTGTGGGAGGCGATTTTTGGTGGAAAATTACTTATCTCCTGGAAACGCTGAGGTAGATCACTAAGGTACAGGGAAAACAGTAGGGGAGCAAGGAGACATCATTGCCTTAAGCCATTTGGAGTCGAGATAGCACTAGTGAGACCCTTTTCCCTTCCCATTTGAACCTGGCACCAAGTTTTTGTGTGTAGTGATATTAGTATATGCAGTAATTTGTCTGGGATGCCCATTTTGCCGAGTTTTCTCCAGAGGATTCCTCTATCTACTCTGTCGAATGCAGTAGAAAAGTCGATAAATGCAGCGTATACAACCTGAGATTTAGCAGTCACGTATTTGTCTAGGATGGTTTGTAACACTGCAATATTATCCGTGACTGAATGCTTTGTTCTAAAACCAGCCTGGTATAGAGGAATTTGTCCAGATGAGAAGGCCCAATCTTTAAGGTGATCTAAAACCGTTGCAGTAAATATTTTTCCTGATGCATCCAGGAGGGCTATTTGCCTATAGTTGCCGGGATGTAGTCTTGTGCCCTTTTTGTGTATAGGTATTACTATACTCCCCTTCCATGACTTGGGAATTTCTCCAGTGGTGTAAATGTAATTAAAAAGGGGAGACAACACCTTGCTCCATTCTTTAGGGTTGCACTGGAGGACCTTAATCGGAATTTGGTCTGGGCCTGAAACTCCTGTTGTGCGTGCCTTTCTAATGTGTATCTCAATTGAGAGAGGACTCGTTACTCCACTATTTAAAGGATTTGTTTCTTCGTTCATGGCAAGATTGTGGATCATTTCCGAATTGGTGTTTAATTTGTATAGATTGGCGAGATAGCAATCCCATTCCTTTGGGGGGACCGGGATAGCTTGTAAGATTTTTTTCGTACCCGTTTCTTTCGCGATTATATTCCAGTATCCTCGTTGGTTATTTTGCTTTGCTGCGATCTGCAGATCTATCCAATTTTGATCTTGTGCAATTCTCTTGTTTTTTTCCTTTTCTCTCCTGCGTTGATTTTTTAGTTTATTGATTTCAACCTGTTTAGATGGAGAATTTTCTACAAACTGTTGTCTGATCAGTTTATTCAAAAGTTTTGTGTTAGTAGCTAGCTTTGGCCTTTTATTTAGATTCTTTGTTGTTCTTGATTGGTTTAGTTTTACCTGCAATTTTTGTTTTAAATTTTTGATAATCAGTTCAAAGTTTTCTATCGGATTTGCAGAATGAGATACCTGTAGGAGTTGCATTGAGTCTATTATATTGATTATTTTATTGAATGTAGCTGAGTTCCAGTGAATACGTCTTTGGTTAGGGTTCACTAGTACTGAGCTGTGTTTATACATCATTCGGCTAGAGACTTTGGAAAGAGTTGTCCACTCTGTTTTTGCTAGTAGAATAGCATGATCGCTGCCATGAGCAAAGTTTATTTTAAGATGTAAGAATGAGCCATATAGATCGTAGCTACAGATCATGTAGTCCAGTAGAGATGCATTACTATTACCCTGCCTTGTGTTTGAGGCAGGAATGTCGCCTTCTACATTGCCATTCAATATTACTCCATGAAGTATAGGGAGTGATGCAACTAGAATTTTTCCTCTTTTATCCGCCTTATTTTCTTTCGGAAAAAGTGGTGTGGAGATTCCCAAGGCCTCCTCTTTGTGCCAGTCTGCCCATTTTTGAAGTAACTCATTGGAGATTTTCCCGTTTAGGTCACCCAATAATAAGAACGATGGATACCCTTGACTTTCAATTGTTTGTTCAATATCTTTTAGGATTTCAATAGCGAGTGTGTCCATATTTGCTCCAGGGGGAATATAGATATTATAAATTAGAAGATCTATGAAAGTTTCTAGAGGATTTGTCCTGCATTTGACCTTAATGCATTGATGGTTATTTGAATGAGTTGGTATTATTTCTTGGGCCCATTTGAAATCTTCACTTAGTAAAATCGCTACTCCTCCTTTTCGCATGTCCCCGTTCAACCTGGACTGCAGTGGTGTCATATACAAAGTAATTCAAAATTTTGTGTGGACCAAGTTTCTTGGAGGGCCACTACGGATGGGGAATTTTTTATTATTTCATCCATTTTTTGTTTGGTTTTACCCGCTATATTCCAAGAGGCGATCGACAAGCCTGTGCTAAACAGGGGATTTTTTGTCTTTGGAGAGATTATTACAGTTCAGGGTCTCTGAGATCCAGGTCCATGAATATTCCTCCTTTGTTGTTTCCTCACCTGGGGTATTTTTCCTCCAGACTTTTCTTTCCCCGTTCTTCATGGAGACGAGTATATTTTTTAAAGCTAAATCTGGGGGATTGGTACTGGCGTTGGAGATTTGCTTCGACCTCTGTGTTTTAGGAGATTCTTCTATTTTGGGTTTTTTGTGGTCGTTGTACTGTATTACTGGAGTCAAATCATATCCATATTTGTGGAGTGTTTCGCTCTCTTTCAATATAATTCCTGGTATTACTGGAGACCAAAATTCTACAATTGCTGTAGTTGTTTTGGAATTCTCCGGGAACGAAACTAATTTTATTTCGTTTCGCGCTAGCGATTGTAGAGGTTGAATTTTTTGTAACAGGCTAATAATTCAGCCGCGGTTGAGTGGTGCGTCGTCAACCGGAAATAATTCCGTAATTTCCAAAGAATTAGACCTGATTATCTCTGCCTGTATATACTTTTCCTGAATAGAGACCGATCGTATTGGGCTTTCTTTTAAAACAAGACTTGGAGATCCTTGTCCTCCTACAAAAAAAAGATGTTTGCCTTTGGGTTAAGTTTACTCCGGTGGTTAACATTATCAGTTTGCGTTATTTACGATGTGCTCTGCCCCTTTATTTTCATGGTCTGGAGGAGATCTGCTCTATCCTCGTTATCTGAAGATCCAGTTGGTAACAAGGGATCCTTCTGGATTATTATTTTACGTGCTTTCTTGTTCTCTATTCTTCTTAACGCCTTTCTCCTTTTCAACTTGGTCCTCTTTTGTTTTCTTTTGCCTTTGTTGCTTTCTTGGCCCTGTATATCGTTGGATAGTGGCTCGATCTCAGAAGTATGTTTGCGTTGAGTTATGTCAGGGCTATTCACCGTAGTTTTTGTTTTGGTTATTGTAAAAATTGGGTAGTACGCTTTGGGCTGATGATATAACGTAGGTGTAGTTTCTTCCTTAAAAAGGCTTCTAAGGGAATAGATCTGGTTGTTTTTCTGAGATTTCAAGAGAGGTTTTTTTCCGGTTTGAGTTGCGATTTCTTTTTTTACAGGATGAAGCGTTTCCGCTAGATTAGCTTTTAAAGTATCAGAGTTTTGCACTTTACATTTTTCGCAGACTCCTACTATTTTTGTTGAATGCGTTTGCTCTTTCTTCTTTTTTTTTCCACTAGAAATTTTAATATTCCTAGTTGAGTATCAAGGGTTTGATCGGAATTTTCCAGTATATTCCCTAGGTGAATAAGGACCGACTCCAGTATATTTTGCAGAGTAAACAGAGATTTAGAGACTGGGGTATAATTATTAGAGAAGCCTGTATTTTTGAAAAGAGACAGATCTGGGGATTTCTCCAGTTATCCCTCTATGTCAGAAGGTTTTTGCGGAGTGCTATTCTGTATTTTCTCAGTCTCCTTTTGGGGTCTCTTATGAAATATTAGGTCTTTGATATTAATATCAGGGCAAGTGATGTTAAACTCTAGAGATTGTTGCGTTTTGAATGTTTCTAGCGTTAGCCCTTGGGCGTCATGGTTAGTGATAGAATCCTCCAAAGTAAGTGGAGTACTTTTTTGAGGAGCCTCAGGTGTTCTTCGTATTTGAGTGTTGGTTAGATGTAGATCTTCCTCTTCTTCCTCTTTACATCCTTTCTTTTCCTTGATTGTCTGGTCTTTTATTAATTGCACCTGTTCATTTGTCTTTAGGTTTTCAAAGTACTTTTTGATCCCTGGAGTTACTATAAGCTTTCCTGCTCTTGTTATTTTATTGGAGCTCCTCCGAGTTGCCTCTTCCGTTCCCATCCTTTTCATAAAGATGGTTCTTGACCTTAGTTTTTTATATGCCATAACAGTTTAGGAGATCACTCAGGATTATTTTGGTTGTAATTTTTAATTGTCCTGTTTATAATGCAAGACATTTTTCTGGGGGTTCCAAACTACCCTACCAGAGGGGTAAAGCTCCAAAGCGCCAGATAACCGGTGCGCCGCTCATGCAACACCAAAACTGGCACTCAGTTCGCGTCCCCTATCCCTGTTTTTCCCGTGGCTGTAGTTTTTAAGCAGGTTTGAGATTAGTTTGTAGTTGGACTTCACTTTGTCACCACTACATGTAAATCCGAAATAGATTACGGACTATTTCCCAGTGGAGGTTTATTTAGTTGGTGGTTGATAATAGCTGTGGTCCACTAAAAATTGTTATATCATTAAAAGTGAAATGATCAGGTGGATGTTTATATGCTCCGTGCAGTTAATTAACAATGTTCTTTAATAGTTTCATAGAGAGCAGAAATTATTATCCAACTGGAACAGCTTTGGCGAATAGCCACGTACCTGGGTCAGTTAGTATGTTCTTCACGTCCCAGGTACCCTTTCAGACAACAGTCCCAGCTGGTCAATCCAGGCCAAACCTCTGCCTCCCGTGTGTCCCACTGTGTCCGGAGGGGGGAAGCCCCAGGACACCTCTCGCGTCAGCCTCTGCCCTCAGCACGCAGAGGACTCGCGTTGGTCCAGCCGGTCCCAAGTCACTGGTCACTTTTCTGCGAGCATTTGAGGAGATATTAGGCACAAATGCAGCTGAGACCTGGGGTTTTCACAGTTGCTGCTGCTACTGCCTAATCCGGGAAGCCTGTGCACCCCTCGCGGCTATTGTCACTTTTAGCTCACTCACACCTGGGTCAGTGGGGTGTCAGATCTGCTTGGGGGTGATGAGGGTGAACTTGGCTCGCGATGCAGGTAGTGTTGGCTCCCCGCCTTGACACTCGGGCTGCCTCTTAATGCCTTTGCTGTATTCGCTGCGCTTACTGCCCACTCCTGCCCAAAGCGCCACTCACTACCAGCAGGGACTCGCGGCTCCGGCCGCTCCCAGAGGCTACTCGCGGCTGATGCCGCGTCCGGCAGACTCTCGCTACTCTGGCCGCTGTCTGTGCGCACCCAATGCGCCGCTTGCGGCTACTGCCGCGGCCAACTCGCGGCTCCAGCCGCACCCAAGACGCTACTCGCGGCTGATGCAGCGTCCGGCAGACTCTTGCTACTCCGGACGCTGTCTGTGCGCCCCTCGCGGCTATGTATACTGCACAGGCTCCCACCGTGCCCGCGATAGTATTCGGCTGGGGGATTGCCTCGGGGGGTTGCCTCAGCGTTTCGATCCGGGCGCTCCGGTCGGCATCCTCCTCGTCTTCCTCGTGTTCCTCGTTTGCTCTACAGCGCCACCTCCAGAGTCAGCGACTCAATAATCTACCACTTTACTTTACTAGTTTAAAATCACCAATTAAAATGCGCCTGCAGAGTCTAAAATCACCGTGCAGTTGCTAAAAATAAACAAAGGGAGATTGTATTTTAGAGAGCGCGAGTTACCTGCGCCAGCACCACTAAGTACAGCGGCAGTCTCAGTCTTTATGGGCCTCGTGTCAGTCCTGACAAGCTATTTGAGGTCCCAGGGCTTCGACGACTAGCCCGCTCACCCCAGTACTGCACTCTCAAGCCGGAAGTGCTGTTCTGGCTACCTGCGCCTTCCGCCCCCTCCGTACAATCGGCACTTGCCGTGACGGACCGGGGAGCTTTGGCGGGTAGTTGCAGAGGCAGGTAAGGAGCAAGTAATTACAGTATTAAGTCCATAAAATTACACCGTTTTAAAATCACCGTAACAACACTTTAATAGTTAAAAATCACCAATTAAAATGCGCCTGCAGAGTCTAAAATCACCGTGCAGTTGCTAAAAATAAACGAAGGGAGATTGTATTTTAGAGAACGCGAGTTACCTGCGCCAGCACCACTAAGTACAGCGGCAGTCTCAGTCTTTATGGGCCTCGTGTCAGTCCTGACAAGCTATTTGAGGTCCCAGGGCTTCGACGACTAGCCCGCTCACCCCAGTACTGCACTCTCAAGCCGGAAGTGCTGTTCTGGCTACCTGCGCCTTCCGCCCCCTCCGTACAATCGGCACTTGCCGTGACGGACCGGGGAGCTTTGGCGGGTAGTTGCAGAGGCAGGTAAGGAGCAAGTAATTACAGTATTAAGTCTATAAAATTACACAGTTTTAAAATCACCGTAAGAACACTTTAATAGTTTAAAAGTACCAATTAAAATGCGCCTGCAGAGTCTAAAATCACCGTGCAGTTGCTAAAAATAAACGAAGGGAGATTGTATTTTAGAGAGTGCGAGTTACTTGCGCCAACACCACTAAGTACAGCAGCAGTCTCAGTCTTTATGGTCTGAAGCAGGCTTTCTCGGTGTGACGTTGATCCAGGTCCCAGAATGAAATTTGGCTTTTAGTGTACATTTTCACATCGGTATACATATTTTTTCATTTAGAAGATTGTTCGGCAATCTTCAGGAAAGGTCTCCAGTGAACCTGTCATCTTGGGAATTCCCCAATAACTTGCTCTAGTTATAGGCTTCAAGAACTACAACATCGCTGTAGTCTATAACAGCTCCCTTTACTGGTTACTGTTCCCAAAGAATG
This sequence comes from Lissotriton helveticus, assembly GCF_964261635.1. Classification (NCBI taxonomy): domain Eukaryota; kingdom Metazoa; phylum Chordata; class Amphibia; order Caudata; family Salamandridae; genus Lissotriton; species Lissotriton helveticus. The sequence continues at coordinate 2,054,553,228 of NC_136063.1, read as the reverse complement.
CTAGCCCCACTCCGACAGTTTCTAAATGCAGGAAACTGGCACAGAAAAAATCATAAATGGTGATTTGTAACTTCTATGTGTGCTGCAGGGTGAGAAATAAAAGGTTGTACTCACTACACTTAACCTTAGATGGAATTTATGTGGGGAAATTATGGTAAAGAACACACATCACACTTACAGGCAAACATATATAACACTGTGTGCATTTGTTCAAAATCAAATGGTCACACCACAGTTTAGGTTACTAGTCATCCACAACAATGATCCACAAAACACAAAAGGCTTTGTAAATAGCCTTACAGCCAGCAGCTGAGGGCTATACTGGTTGTTAAAGTCCCTGAATACGAGTTAAAGGACCAAACCACAGGCGTGGGCCTATAGCGAGGGAGAGGGACTTTAACAACCGGTATAGCCGAGGCTGAAGGACTAAGGGGCACATGCATCATTGGTTTTCGCATTCGCAAACGGTGCGAATAGCAAAATTCGGCCGTTTGCGAATGCAAATCCAATTTTTGAGATGCATCAAGTTTTTTTTTCCGCAATTTAAGAAATCGCAATTTTTTTGTGATTTCTTAAATTGCGATTGCATTTAAGAAATCGCAAATTTGCAATTTCTTAAATGCAATGCATCATTTAAAAAAAATTGCGAATTCCCAAATTAGAAGTGGTAAATTACCATGAAGTCAACCTTCATGGTAATTTGTGAAAAGTTTCAAAAATGCACAAAAGTGCATTTTTGAAACTTTCATTTTACACACACACATGCTCTTGGGGCATGTATGTGTGAAAAATGGACTTTATGTTACATTTCAGGGGTGCAGGGGGGGCCCTTTGGACCCCCCTGCACCCTTGAAATTGCATTCTCATTTTGCGTTTCCTTAATTGCGAATCGCAAAATGAGAATGCCTTCCCATTGATTCCTATAGGCCTCTAGGCCCATAGGAATTAATGTAAAGGGATTCCTTATTTGCGATTCGCAAAATTGAGAATCGCAAATAAGGAAAAATAAGAAAACGTAAAAAAATTGCGCATTTTTAATTGCGATTCCTTAATTTTCGCAATTTAGGAATTGCAAATACCAACAATGATGCATGTGGCCCAACAAGTCTATTAGAACATTCCGCCCACTGATAGTAGAATGTTCTAAATTAAAAAGGGAGAACCAGAATAACAAATATTGGAATATTGGAGTTCCGGGCTTATGCCAGACACTATAAGTCCGGAGCTACTCCATTTTCTTCAATGGGACTCTAAACATTACATTGTTATAATATAGCCTGAAAGCTGCTGTAGCGTGCTCTACCGGCTATTTAAGGCCTGCTCCAGCATTAAACACTCGAGCAGAAGGCCTTTAACAAGGAAGCAGGGCTGTATTGGCCTGTAGTGCCCACTGCAGAGGGCTCTAAGTCTGTTAAAACATTCTGCCCCTAGAGGGCAGAATGTTTCATGCAGCCAGAGAGGATTGAAATTCCCTCGGGCTCTGAGAGGCCTTTTGTTCGCAGCAAAAGCTGTGAATAAATATTAGAATGTTGGCTCTCCGGATTTCTACTGATCATTTGAAGCCCTAAGCACTCCATTGTTTTCAATGGAGCTCCCAACATTCCAATGTTCTAATTTTTGTGAGAGAATCATTTATTCTACCACCATATGGTAGATAAAAATCTGTGCATTATTTACTGGTGCCGAGTGGGGGTAAGAATGGCATATCTATGCTGTGAATTCTGTTTTGGGTGAAAAGTGGAGAGGACCTGCCCAAAGTCAGATAGATAAGGGAGAGGGGAGGAAGCTGGAGCTGAAAGTTGGCCGGGGTCAGGGGAGAGAAAATGCATGCACTGGTTTTTTTCAATTATTTTGGTTAGCAGTGGTCTTCAAACTTTTTAACGCTGCCCCCTGCATCCCTCAATGGAAAAAAATCATCAGGCCCCCCTCCACATTTTTCACAATTAATCTATTAAATTGCATCTATTAAAAGTAGCCACAGTGTGTGGCTGGGGATTTTGAAGAATATTTGGAACCCCTTCCCTTTCGACACATACTCTCAGCTAGGATATAAATGACAAAAGATGTTGGTGATGGCCCATAACAGAGCATAATGCTTCCTTTGGGCAGAGCCTGGAGCCCTTCCAGTTTGGGGACCTCTGTTCTATGGACATTCGAAAATAGTGATGTACACCTCACAAATGTGATCATGATTTTTCTTACAGGCCAGTCAATGTTTCAAAAAGATACAAAAAATCAATGGGAAGGATAGTTGTGTGATCTTTTAATAAATGTAAAAACTTGTGGTTGACTTTATCAAAGTTGTGCTCTGGATGTCTGCGCCATCTTATGATTTAAGGGGCCTATATACAACCCCCTTGCTCCACTGGTACGTTACTTTTTCCCATAATAAAAGTGACTCACCAACTGCGCAAGGGACTTGTAAATAAGCCCCTAAATATTTATATGGAGAGTCTACTTGGATAAAATAGTGGGTATGTAGAACCCAGTGCAACCACTCAAGGTGTTCAGATGCACGCATACAAATCCCAGTCTTCAATATTAGACTCAAAATAAAATCACAAAGGATACAGGTTATCATGTGTTTAGTACAATGAACGCACAAGGCTCTGTAGCTTTCTTGTGGTAGTGTATAGCGTGCTTCAGCAAAAGCAGCCAGTCGTGTACTTCTGATCTCTCAGACTTCTCATTTGTCTCACATTTTCACATTTATTCATTAATGTGGCATTATGGCCAGTGCCTTTGACTCTGAATTCGGGGAACCGGGTCTGAGGCTTGGCATCGGCTCAACATCCTGTGATTCTGGGCAAGACATTTAGGGGCATATTTCCAATCCCCTATCACCATAGGAACGTTGGGGCATATTATCAAGGGGGTTTATCTCCGCTTTTTCAGCTTTAAAAGCCAAGAAAGCGGAGATAAAATTATCTCCCTATTACCTAGCTGTCGCTAACACCAGTTAGCGACAGCTAGTAGGAGATAGCGAGTGATATTTATCACTAATGACATGCAAAGTGGGCGTGCCAAGATGTTAGCGACTGGAAACAGTCGCTAACATCGCTATCTCCTATTACCAACTTTTGGAGATATTCGCGCTAAGCGCGAATATCTCCAAAAGCTAACACCTGCCCTGAGCAGTTCTTAGCCATGTTATCCAATGGGAGGTGGATAACATGGCTAAGAGCATTAGCTCGGTAATGCATGAATATCGCTGACTTTTCAGCGATATTCATGCATTGCGGCCGTTTTTTATCGCATTTGCGATAAACCTTGGTAATACCAAGGTTTATCTGCGATAAAAATCGCCACAGCTCAGCGGTAAAATTTTGTCCCTAACCAACCAATAGCGATAATTATCGCTATTGCTTGGTAATATGCCCCGTTATTTTTTCCGACATTCCTGTGACGATGTGGGCTTTGCCTTATTGACAAAGCAGCGTTTAGCTACTTAACGTGGCTTATGCAAATAGGGCCCCATTTCACGCTATGCTTAGCTTGAAAGAGGAGGGCAATGGTTGTTGCGGTGGGCATTCCTTGCAACACCTATTGATTTTGACGCTGCCCCATATTTACAAGGGTGAGTAGATAAGGGGCAGCCTCAAAATTAAGACCAGGGAAAACCTGGTCTTAACAATGCGAAATGAGGAGAAATGCTTTATTTCTCCTCATTATTGCCGTTTCTATTCTGCAGCACACACAGTGGTGTAACAAAACTTGAGGAGGCCCCCTGCAAGGTACATGGAGCCCCCCCCCCCCCACTTTGAATGTAATCAGGAGCTCTTGGGCCAGAGTACTGTGCTGAGGGAGCCCCCTGCAGCTTGGGGCCCCACCGCACTGCAGGGGATGAGGGGGCTGCGGGGACCTATGTTACGCCATTGAGCACACATAGAAATAGCAAAAGACCATGAATGATTTTTTTATATGCAGGTAGGTATCCTAGAGGGCATATAAACAATTATTACAACAAAATGACAACTTCTGTGTGCTTCACTCTGCAGTACACATAAAAGCTACAAATTGCAATTACTGATTGTTTACATGCAGGAAAGGACGCATGCAATGCAGGCACCCTTGTGCAATGGTGCAAGACTGCCTGCGTTGGAGCTAGGCAGCTACATTTAGCGCTGGCGCTAAGTGAAAGGCAAGTTCTTGTGCATCCCTGCATTTTCAAACTGTCGGACCCTGGCGTTAGCCTTCCTGGCTTAATTCCGCGCTCCGACAGTTCCCCTAAATACTCCCCATAATGTGCCATGCCTAATTAAAAAATGAATACGACCGGGACGTAGAGCGCTACAATATATATGAGGTGATCTCGTACTGTACTAAAAAAAATGCGATTAATGTAAAGAATACACAGTTGTACCTGTTGCTTTGTGAATTATGCCACTTCTTCACCGAAGCCATGTTTAGCAATAATTGATCGCCAAAGTTGAATAAAAAATCCAGCACTGTCATATAGCAACGAAAACCAATTTGGCAATAGTGAGCATAAAATAGTTTACAATGACTCAGGACAGCTGATAAAAGTATTTTATTGTTGGGGCGGGAGAGCTGTACTTTTGAGAGAGCGCAAACTGACCTAAATGTATGAGTGCATCACACTTACCTGTAGTAAGCACAAATCATGAGGAGAAATGCCATGAGTGCTAATAGTATCTGCAATTATATTCTGAATGTATAGCTAATGTAGAGATTTAAGTAGAAGTGGAACTAATACAGAAATGTGTGACACTATATGATTTTATTAGATGTGATTATTCCTGAATCCATGTCGTGTAGCTGTTAAAATGTAAGATGGCATGTGGTTAAACGCAGAATGTGGTAGGCCTCAGGGCCAGAGCTAGAAGGGAAGGTGTTTCTTTTCACGATATAGATTGAACTAATGTTTTGGTCATTGCATTAATGGGCCATGATTTATAGATGTGTTTATTGAATAATAGAATAAGAGTATTAACATGCTTTAATTAATGAAGAAGTTGAATGCTATAATCATTATGAGAAATATTGTAGGCCTGAAATGTTTTAACATTGATTTACACGTACATGTCTGGGCCAAGAAATGTTGCGAACCTTTTTGGAAGTCTATGAGAGTTGGGTTCTTGGCTGCAGATGTCTGTCTGCAAGAGAAAAGGGAGGATCCGATTATAAATAATATGAATAGAGGTCTGTTCAGTAGACGGCCCAGACATGGAGGAGGGTTCCGGAATGTTTTAAGGGGTATCAGCGGGCCGGAGAAGAGTCTGAGAAGCAAGGTCAACTCCAACGTATGAGGCCCAATACAAAGCAGCATGGAAAAAGCCAGAAGCTACACCACGTGAGGGGCGTCTCACGAGGGGCGTCTCAAATGTTGTTGACTGTTTTGTATTAGGGACAGCACCCCTGGGTGGAGTTAGAGCAGATACCTGAGGACCCTTTAGAGAGCGGATGGGTAGGCAGAGAGGGGTCATGACTGGAGAACTATAGGTTTTCACCAAGAGACTAAGAGTGAGTGACTTCCCTTGGGGGTCATTCACTGCTGACACCTTTGTTAGGTTGGGATTTGGTTAAGTAGGGATACCATCTAGAGCAGGGTAGGGACAGCCTAACCTGTGTGTTTTCCTCCAACTTAAATGAAGGAGAGATATGCGTCAATGCTGATAGCTTTATTATTCTTAGAACTTGTGTTAGTAATTTCCGTTGCTCGTCTGAGGGCTTTCAGAGAGCACATGTATGTAGTTGGACCTGTGTATCTCGTGAATCTCATTCTGAGATGCCTGTATTTGCAGCTTATCCTATCCTTACAATAAACTTTTGAAAGCTAGAAGTTGTTTGTGATCTTTTGGAGCGGGGTCCTTTATTGGGTGAACTAGCTTGGTAACAGAGGCACTTTCTTCCTTCAATGACAGGCAACAAAGGTTCAGTCGACCAGATCGGGGTTTAGATCAATAGTGATAAGGTATCGATCAAAATCTCGCCCTTCCAGTTGGTAGCTATAGAGGATGGTTGCCTTCTTGAGGACGGTGACCTAGGCCAGGTTAGCTTACCCCAAGGCCCCTAGAAATCGATGATCGGAAGAACCGCCCGCTGAAGAAGATCCGGATGACGTGAGACAGAAAAAGCAGCAGTATCGGTCGAGAGTGAGTATAAAGGGTTATGCGTGTTAGATTGCGGTGTTTTTGTATTGTATCTATGTTGTAATGTCTGGCGGAGTTGAATGTCTGTAGAGTGACTGTGGAACAGGTTGTGAGCGCGCGCAACCGGTGGAAATCTTAAGTTCAAGGAGAGCTTAAGTGGTTCGGGTGTATCGGACACCCAGAGTAATTGTCAACTGGAGTGAAGGGGGTCATGAGGTACCATTGATCACCCGAAAGACCGAGATAGGGGGAACGTAAGAGTGAGTGCGTGAGTAACGGACGCTGGTCGGAGGTTACTGTGTGTGTAAGCAACCTATCAGAGAGACGATAGACATTTCGTCAGTTGTGTTGACAATTACATATAGACTGTGGACGTACAGTCGAGGGAAGTGACCGCTTGGTCGGAAGTAGTCATTTTTCGGTGTATGAATGGGACGCATGCATGACCGGGAGACGAGTTGAGAAAGGAGGGGTGCTGCTGCGAAGCGGAGAAAAGTGACGTCAGGAAGTGTCGCGCAGTGATTGGCTGACCGGAGAAAGACCGCGCTGTGATAGGCCAGCTAGCAAAGACGTCAGAAAGTGTCGCTCTGTGATTGGCCGACCGGAGAAAGACCGCGCTGCGATAGGCCAAGTTAGCAAAGCCGCGACAGGATTGGTGGATTGTCATCAGGAAGTAAACAGAGTAGCGAGGCTGGATATTGTGCGTATAATTATGAAGTGTTTTAAATGGCTGAGAGCGGTGTTTAAAAAAGAGAAGCGGGGATCGGAAGAAGGGGAAGAAGCCCCGCCGGAGGGTACGCCGGCTCGTTACATGGCAGTGAATGTTGGGTTGCATACGATCCTTTGGATATCAGAGTGGAGTAAGATTACGGAAGGAAATGAGGAACTGACGTTCCCGAAGTACGGGACGTTCAGATTAAAGGTGTTACATCGATTAAAATCAGTCATGACCTCAATGAGACCCTTGCCTAGACCGACCCAGTTTGAAGCTCTTGATGCATGGATTAGGGCAGCGCATGAAAAGAATATGAACAGACGACAAGAAAGGGTGAAACGATCGGTAAGGGCAGTGCAGGATGCCAGGTGGGATGCGGATGCTAAAAGATGGAGAGTGCATAACATGGAAGTAAATAAACTGTACCCGGTGTTAGAGGTGCCCGGAAATAAAAGCCCCCTAGAAGAAGATGATGAGAGCGAAACAGAGGACAGCCTGATAAACAGATTATTGACAGACAGGCCACCCCCGTATAATAGAGCAGGGGGGGAGGTCGAGCATAGTGAAAGAGAAAAGGGGGGCAATGCAGGAGAGCATGGACCGCTTCCCAGTTCAGAGTGGGATCCTGAGGCAAAGAAAGAGCTGTCCCAGCCTAGTCAGGTGCAACAGGTAGTCGGGAGGTTTGTGGTACAAAGAGCGCCGGAAACGGAGAGCGCCACATCCTACGCATTACCAGATGCACTACAGGTACCTGTTACCATAGGTCCTATAATATCGATATATGACCAAGAAAGAGCAAGAGGGGAAGAACGGGTACGGAAGGACAGAGAAAGAGCAGGGACGGCAAGGAGGAACGATACGATTAATTCCCCAAGTCAGATGCCGATACCAAGAGAGTGGAGCACCCCGATGCACACAGCAGGGGATCCAGGAGGGGACCCTGGGGGCCCTAGATGGCCAGTGGATCTGAGGGGATCTGGACGAAAATCCTTTCAAGAGCTAAATGAGTACATGAAGAAGTGGGATGAGGCAGTGGAGGCTCACAAGAGCATCATAGCTGCAGAAGCTGAAAGGGAAAGTCAGGACAGCAGAGCTCGGACTCACTGCGGGGCTGGGGAGAGCAACCCGGAGTGGGACGGGAGAGAGAGAGATAGTAGGGGAGTCACCCATTGGGCCCGGAGTGGGGATAGAACAGACCTGGAAAACGGGGGCCCCGGGAGTGGAGGGGTGGCGCGCCCAATACTCAGTGAAGGGGAGAGGAGAGCGCAAGAGTACAGAAACAGCTTTAAGTGTCCACACTGTGTGCCCGGCACCAGAGAACTGAATGGGAGTTGTGAGAGGTCGCCTCATAGTCCCTGTGATGACGGAAATGAGCGCAGCCCAGGGAATATGGGGAACCAGGAAGGATCGTATCGGATACTGAGCGATACTAGGCAAAGGGAGAGTAGCGACCAGAGGGAAAATAACAGAGAGGCGTACGGTGAAAGGAGAGAAGAAGAAGAGAGTGGGCAGAGCAAGAGTGGGGGTAACAGGCCCGTGTTCCATCACCTTCCAAGATCGGATGGCCGAGCATGGGACCTGGAGAGATGGGAGCAAGGGAGAGCACTCATTAACTCTCCCGAGCCCAAACGTAGAGCTCGGAGTTGGGATGGTAGGGAGACCAGTGAGCCCCCTTCGAAAGACATATTGCGAGCTGAGATAAAAGCTAAGAGACTCGATGTCGCCAGCTTAAGGTCAGACCTGGATGACATGATAGATGGTACCCTGCCTTTAGAAAGAATAGAAATGTATGAGCAGGATGAAATACTGTATATGGCAAAGGACATCACTCGAAAAGCGAGAGCAATCCATGAGAAGTTAGTCGAACTAGCAGGCAAATATATGGTGGACCTGTCAAGAACCAAAGCATTACAGGGTAACCACAGGCTACATTACACAGATCGAGACCTAGATGAGAGGAGAACGATTGGGCTGAAAACGCACATAAGGGAACTGATCACTGGAATAAGGACATGGAGGGCACTAGATAAGTGGGAAGAGAGGTGGTCCAAGAAAGGGACCGTCAGGAGAAGCACGCTTGGTATGACACCAGGAAGGCTGCAGGGAATAGAAGCATACCCTTTGCGTGAAGTCGCCAATGGGAACTATGTGCATGTCCCTTGGAGTAGGGGAGATTTAGCTGCTTTTACCACCTCCTTCCCCAAATTGCGGGAAAACCCAGTGGAGTGGTACAAGCAAGTCGAGAGATTTGTAAAAATCTCAAAGGTCCTATGGATAGATCTGAACACGCTGTTCGACATTGTAGTACCAGGAGATCTGTGGACAGCATGCAAGGTTAGCGCTGAGTGGCCCACAACGGAGCCGGAGAGAGATGCTAAGACTAATGGGCCGTCCGAGATTGTGATGGCAAAATTCGAGAGAGTGATGACTTGGCTGAAAGAGAAAGTGCCAATGCAAGACATAGATTGGGTCAGAATAGACCGAACCAGACAGGAACCCAAAGAGACCGTCCACGAATATTACGAGAGATTGCTGAAGGCGTTTAAACAGTATAGCGGCCTGGATGTAATGGATCCAAAAGACATAGGGCAATTCGTGTCCAAGTTCGTCCTAGGACTGAGACCGGATATTAGTTTAATGATTCAGCAACACTCGATTTGTTGGCAAAATAAACCCCTAGACGAAATACTGAGGTATGCCAGGTACTGCTGTGATGAGATAGACTCCAAGGCTAAGAAACTAAAAGAAAAGTTGATGGTGGTACAGATGCAGGCAGCAGGAAAGGGGGGACAGCAGCAACAGCAGCAAGGAATAGGTACAGGAGGAAAGAAGCAGTACAGTCAGAACAAGGGCAATGAGGAGAGTTCCACCTTTAGACCCAGATTAGACATAGCTGCCTTGAAGAAAACGACTAGGTGCCACCAGTGTAACGAGGTGGGGCATTGGAAACGCGAGTGTCCCTACAATGTAGAGATAGGAGAACAAGAGATAGAGGAGGAAGAGGTCCAGAGCGCGCCTACAAGAGGGGTGACGCCATACCAGGGAAAGGTGCTCAAAGGGGGGGGGGCTCCTCCCCGAGCCCAGTTCCCGCAACCTCCTCGAGTAGGGACTATGGGTAAGACCTATAGACAGATGCCCCTGTTTGTAGAAGGAGAAGAGTGCTATTATGTGGACCCATTAACCGGACAGAGAGTGGAAAGAGAAGACTGCACCCTCGGGGCAGTCTTGGAGGTGGACCAGAGGGGACCCTATGTCGAAGCAGAAGTAGCAGGGTGCCCCACGACATTTCTGGTGGACACAGGAGCCACTAGATCCACGATCAGATCAGCTGCAGTTCCAGACCTGCCCATGTCTGGAGAGACCATACAAGTGGTGGGGGTCGCAAACAGGAGAATAACCAGCCAATTGACAGAACCGGTACAGGTGAAAATAGGGAAGTACAGCGATGAGCACCAGTTTGTGGTTTGCGATTCAAGTCCTGTGTGTCTGCTAGGCAGAGACCTGTTGTGTAAATTGAATTGTACAATATACTGTACACCTCAGGGAGTGGAGGTATTGACCAATGATGATGACGCAGACTTCAAAGTTGCAAACTCAAGAATATGCGTGGAGCTGTACCCTACTTTGACAGTGGATGAGCTCCCCTGGGACTTGAGAGAGACAGTGGCACCAGAAGTATGGGATTTCACTGGGGAAGAGATAGGATTGGTCAAAGGGGTGGACCCAGTGAAAATTGTAGTGAAACCGCATGCTGAGTTCCCAAGAACACCCCAATATAAATTGACTCCAGAAACGATTGCAGGCATAAAGCCCGTGATCGAGTCCATGATTAAACAGGGAATACTGAAAGAAATCGTGGGTAGTCCATGCAACTCCCCGATTATGGGTCTGCAGAAACCAAATGGGAAATTTCGGATAGTGCAGGACCTCCGAAAGATTAATAACATAGTCGTTTCGTGTTGTCCAGTGGTGCCGAATCCATCAGTGATACTGTTTCAGATTCCATTCCAAGCTGAGTGGTTCACTGTGATCGATCTTTGTCAGGCTTTCTTTTCGATCCCTCTGGACGAAGAAAGCCATTTTCTTTTCGCATTTAAGCTGGAAGGTCGCGTCCTAACATGGTGTCGTATTCCTCAGGGGTATACAGAGAGCCCATCGATCTTTAACCAGCTTTTGAAGAAAAATCTTGAAAGTCTAGTGCTGCCCCAGAAGTCAGTTCTGGTCCAGTACATAGACGACCTCCTCGTGGCGTCAGAAACAGAAGAAGCTTGCAGGGAGGACTCCATTGCTTTGTTAAATCACCTAGCTGCCAATGGGCACAAGGTGTCCCCGGGAAAGTTGCAGTACTGCCTGACAGAAGTGCAGTACTTGGGACACAGAATAGAGAAAGGCAAACGAAAGGTGTCACCAGACAGGATAGAGGCGATCATGAAAATGAATGCGCCTAAGACACAGAGAGAGGTCAGGATGTTCCTAGGGATGGTGGGTTATTGCCGACAGTGGATCGCGAACTTTTCACTGAAAGCAAAGCCCTTGCAAAAACTGACGCACAAGGAGGTGAGCGATCCGGTACCATGGGACAAAGACTGTTTGATGGCATTCCTACAGCTGCGAGAGGACCTGTGTCGTGCTCCGGCATTGGGAATGCCTGATTACAATAAACCATTTTTGCTTTACTGTTGTGAGAGAGAAGGTTGCGCGTTGTCTGTGTTAGTCCAAATCCATGGGAATGCCCGCAGACCAGTTGCTTATTTCTCGGCTACTTTAGACCCAGTAGCCGCAGCGTTGCCCGGATGTCTCAAATCCGTTGCTGCAACGGGTGTCAGCATTGAAAGATGTGAAAATATCGTCATGGGGCACCCGTTAGAGGTGTGCGTGCCCCATTCTGTTGAACTGTTGATGACCAGGACCAAAACACAGCATCTGACCAACAGCAGGCTCACGCGCTATGAGCAAGTTATTCTTGCTGCAGAGAATGTGACCCTCAGGAGATGCTCTGTTTTGAACCCTGCCACCTTGATGCCACTCCCAAATGATATCGAGGATGATGATGAATGTACAGACCATGACTGCCTCGATGTGACTGAACTATGCACCAAACCCAGACCCGACATCGTAGATGAGCCACTGACCGACCCAGACGAAATTTTCTTTGTCGATGGCTCATGTGTAAGAGACGAAGTTGGGCAGTTGAGAGCAGCTTATGCTGTTTGTACAATTACTGGAGTTGTGGAAGCTGGGTGCCTGGAAGGAGTACACTCCGCTCAGGTAGCCGAGATTATTGCCTTGACACGTGCTTGCTTGGCAAGCAATCAAATTCGAGTCACCATATACACCGACAGCCAATATGGTTATGGGGTGGTTCATGATTACGGGCAGTTATGGTCTCAAAGAGGGTTCATGACCTCTTCAGGCTCTCCCATTCGCAATGGAGAGTTTGTGCGCCTGTTGTTAGAGGCGTTGCAATGCCCAGCAGGTATCGCAGTTGTAAAGTGCACCGCACATACCAGAAATGAGGACTTCGTTTCGAAAGGCAATAGATATGCTGATGAAGTTGCGCGGTATTGCGCGGAGCAAGGGTACTCTTTCACAGAGGTGGAAGTGGGTGGAATAAATGTAAGGACTGAATTAGCCATGATATTGGAAACTGTTGATACTTGGGATGAACTGTCAAACATGCAAGAAAATGCTCCTGATTTTGAAAAAGAAACATGGGAAAAGGCAGGATGTGTAATGGGTGAGTCCCATTTTTGGGTCTCAGCAGACGGCAGAGCAGTGTTGCCCAATGAGATGGTGAGTCCAATGGCCAGACTCATACATGGTCCCGTACACTTAAGGAGAGATGCTATGCTGAGAGTGTTTAGACAGACCTGGTACAATCCTAAGTTTAGAATAGCAGCAGAAGCAGTGTGCCAGCGTTGTGTGACCTGTCAGCAGCTGAACGTAGGAAAAAGAACACCAGTTGCACTGAGTCACATAGGAAGGTCTGGAGGTCCATTCAATCGAATGCAGATAGATTTCATTGAAATGCCGAGGTGCAACCGCCTCCGCTATGTCCTGGTGGTTGTTTGTGTATTCTCCAGATGGGTTGAGGCATACCCTACACGTAGGTGCGACACCCTCACAGTGGCCAAGTTACTGCTTAGGGAACTCATTCCGCGCTTCGGGGTGCCGGCCTTTTTGGAATCAGATAGGGGAACGCATTTCAACAGCGAGCTTGTGAAGATGATTTGTGCGGCTCTGAACATAGATCAGAAATTGCATTGCAGTTACCGACCAGAAGCCTCAGGAATTGTGGAGCAGATCAATGGCACGATCAAGGCCAGAATTGCAAAAGTGTGTTCCTCAACGACCCTGAGCTGGCCTGACGCCCTGCCATTGGTCCTCATGAGCCTTCGTAGTACCCCAGACAGAAGAACGGGGTTGTCACCACATGAGGTGTTAATGGGGAGAGCAATGAGGCTGCCATCTGTCCCAACTACTGCACTGTTAAATATCACAGATGATATGATCCTGGACTATTGTAAGGGGCTGTCTGACGCCATTCGTTCTGTGTCCCTTCAGGTGCAGGCTGCCGAGGTTCCATCGTGCCAGGGCCCGTGCCATGACCTGTACCCTGGGGACTGGGTCCTGGTGAAAAAACATGTGAGAAGAAGCTGCCTGGATGTTCGTTGGCGTGGGCCCTTCCAGATCATCCTGATCACGAACACGGCTGTGAAGGTGGGAGGCCTGCCCAATTGGATCCACGCGTCACATACGCGAAGGATTCCAGCACCTCTGGAAGAAACAGCTCCTCTCTCGGATAGACGTCCAACAGAGGACCGAGAAGCCATAGAGGGGGCTAGCCAAGCTGTAGAGGTGCCAGCGGAAGCAGGGAACGAGTCTGACCAAGCTGAGGACGGTCAGTACAACAGCGAAACAGACGACGCTACAGAAGGAGAAAGTAGCTGGGAGTACGAGTCAGACACTGACAGGTCTGACAGAGAGCGAGAACAGACAAGAAGGAGAAGGAGTAGAAGGGCACGTGGAGAAGCTAATTGGCCGCAAAGAAGGAGCTCTAGCTTGAGGTCAACTCCAGAGATAACCCTTCCTCCGATATCAGAAGACTCAGACCCGGAAGAAGGTGTTCAGGGCGCTGAAGCACCGGACCGAAGAAGGTCAAGAAGAGTGCGTGTGCCTAGCAGAAGATACTCCACCCCTGAGTGGACATATCTGGCGACAAATGTCTGTGAAACAGGAGACAGGGAGGATCCGAGCGGTGGTGGTGTCCAGTTCTGAGCCCATCGTCACCGTGGAAATACGACTGTTGGTACCCGGAGTCGAACAAGAAGGGTCACTAACATTCATGCTCCCCAGACCTCCCCGCCTCAGCAAGTTAAAACATATGTTTCTCTCAGAATTGCAATTCCCCGACTTTGGTACAACGATAACAGCCCATGAAGAGCACAATCTTCGTTTGGAAATACTGAACTTTGCTATCGAAGCTGCAGGCACAAACCTGATAGTAGATGCTTAAAGGACTTTGTAAATAAAGCGAGCAGAAAAAGAAGATTACCTAGCGCCCAGGAAGCAGAGAATATTAGGGAACTTCCCTTGAGTTGATGGAGAAGGGCTAGGGTTGTCTTTATTGAACTGTTAAAGGACTTTTGCGAAGAAGGTTGTCAGCTTCCAGTTGTGTGGATTCTAAAGACAAAAGGATTAAAAAGAGACTGTAAAGGAACGAGAAGAAAAGAACTTTTTGCTAAGATAAGAGAGAGCCATATTGTCTGACGAAATGGAAGCCGGCACCCAGAACCGCAGAGCTAAATGTATAATAGGTACACTAATAGTAGGAGTGATAATATTAATAGCTTTAGTGGTAACAATTTCTTATGTAAAGGGACATGAGGAAGAGGCGAAGGTAACTGATGTGAAATCTGTAGAAACGCTTACACCCACTGTTGCTGGTGAGAAAAGGGAAAATACTCAAGAGAAAGCGTTATTAGCTGCAGAAGCCCGCAGGTTACACGTAGATGAGTCCCAAGGAGACTTTAGGTCAAATGCTTATGCTAAACTCTTATATGAATACGTGGATGCCATGGAGGTTAAGGACTGTTACGTCTGCATGCAGTTGCCGGCGTCTGTAGATGAAGGCATTAGATATCATCACCTCCCGCTGACATATGGCATTACATGTAGCTTATTGCTTAGTATATTTTATGAGAGAGATAGTTTTGAATACTATTTCTCCAACTATGATTCAGTGTTGCCAGAAGTCCCAAATTATAAGCAGATGAACAAATGGGACTACTGGAAGAGTGAAGACAGATTGGCCAAGTTCTTCATTCCTTGGATTACCTTAGATACTTCACATGCCCGTAGAAATAACCTGACATGCAAAGTGTCAGAAGTCGAGAAGAAGTTCATAGGGCAGGTGGATGATCGTTACAGGAGACAAAAGATTTTGAAAAAATCAGGACAATGGAAAACAGATTGGACCGAGGAAGAGAAGGCACACAAGAGAAAGGGTAGTAGTGGTCCAATAGCTTTAGATAAGACGCAGAGAGGAAAGCTATGTCTTCACCGAGCCAAAACGTATTATGAAAATGTATACGTGGGAGAAGTCGACTGTGAACATGCTTTCAATATAGAGTACTATACTAAAGATTTCCTGAAGGGAATGCAAGTGATTCCAAATGTGTATTTTGTATGTGGAAGAAATGCCTACGTGAGACTACCTGACAACTGGTATGGATCATGTTACCTAGCAATTGTCTTCCCCAAAATATATCATGCACAAGACTTAGAGATCATCGAGGGCAAGACATCATCGAGGGGAAGGAGAGATGTAGGAGATGCAGAAATGGTTGGAGATGTCTTTGGAGCTATGTTCCCTCTTTTGGGACTAATCCTTAATGATGTTAAAATTAGACGACTGGCAACAGTCGTCGACAGGTTGTCTGCCAGCACTGCTCAGTCCTTAATGCTGGTAGAAGGAGAGATGCAATCGATAAGGGCTATGGTTCTTCAGAACCGTCTTGCGTTAGACGTCCTACTAGCAAAAGAGGGCGGAGTCTGTAAGGCTTTGAAGGTCCAGGAATGTTGTACTTACATTCCAGACAATTCAAAGCCCCTTGAGAAAGTTATTAGGAACATAACTGATATTCACAAGGAGATCGAAGACTTGAGTAGAGAAAATGTTTGGGAAAAGGTGGGCCACGGAATGAGTGAAGTTGGAGGGTGGATTTCCACCTTAGGCAAAAGCTTTGTGTGGTATATACTAAAACCTATCATCATAATATTGATCTGTGGGATCGTATTGTGGGGGTTGGTGAGGGTATTCAAATGGTACAGAGCAAAAAGGTCAGAACGGGCCCAAAGAGAGCAGCTGCAGAGATTGGCTGCCATACAAGATAATCAGTACAGGAGTCTGAGGGCTCTGGAAGCGCAGAGACAAGTTATGCTAGCAATAACTGCAGTTTAAATGTTAGTGATGACCCCGAGAGGTCATCAAAGGGGGGAACTGAGAGAGCGCAAACTGACCTAAATGTATGAGTGCATCACACTTACCTGTAGTAAGCACAAATCATGAGGAGAAATGCCATGAGTGCTAATAGTATCTGCAATTATATTCTGAATGTATAGCTAATGTAGAGATTTAAGTAGAAGTGGAACTAATACAGAAATGTGTGACACTATATGATTTTATTAGATGTGATTATTCCTGAATCCATGTCGTGTAGCTGTTAAAATGTAAGATGGCATGTGGTTAAACGCAGAATGTGGTAGGCCTCAGGGCCAGAGCTAGAAGGGAAGGTGTTTCTTTTCACGATATAGATTGAACTAATGTTTTGGTCATTGCATTAATGGGCCATGATTTATAGATGTGTTTATTGAATAATAGAATAAGAGTATTAACATGCTTTAATTAATGAAGAAGTTGAATGCTATAATCATTATGAGAAATATTGTAGGCCTGAAATGTTTTAACATTGATTTACACGTACATGTCTGGGCCAAGAAATGTTGCGAACCTTTTTGGAAGTCTATGAGAGTTGGGTTCTTGGCTGCAGATGTCTGTCTGCAAGAGAAAAGGGAGGATCCGATTATAAATAATATGAATAGAGGTCTGTTCAGTAGACGGCCCAGACATGGAGGAGGGTTCCGGAATGTTTTAAGGGGTATCAGCGGGCCGGAGAAGAGTCTGAGAAGCAAGGTCAACTCCAACGTATGAGGCCCAATACAAAGCAGCATGGAAAAAGCCAGAAGCTACACCACGTGAGGGGCGTCTCACGAGGGGCGTCTCAAATGTTGTTGACTGTTTTGTATTAGGGACAGCACCCCTGGGTGGAGTTAGAGCAGATACCTGAGGACCCTTTAGAGAGCGGATGGGTAGGCAGAGAGGGGTCATGACTGGAGAACTATAGGTTTTCACCAAGAGACTAAGAGTGAGTGACTTCCCTTGGGGGTCATTCACTGCTGACACCTTTGTTAGGTTGGGATTTGGTTAAGTAGGGATACCATCTAGAGCAGGGTAGGGACAGCCTAACCTGTGTGTTTTCCTCCAACTTAAATGAAGGAGAGATATGCGTCAATGCTGATAGCTTTATTATTCTTAGAACTTGTGTTAGTAATTTCCGTTGCTCGTCTGAGGGCTTTCAGAGAGCACATGTATGTAGTTGGACCTGTGTATCTCGTGAATCTCATTCTGAGATGCCTGTATTTGCAGCTTATCCTATCCTTACAATAAACTTTTGAAAGCTAGAAGTTGTTTGTGATCTTTTGGAGCGGGGTCCTTTATTGGGTGAACTAGCTTGGTAACAGAGGCACTTTCTTCCTTCAATGACAGGCAACAAAGGTTCAGTCGACCAGATCGGGGTTTAGATCAATAGTGATAAGGTATCGATCAAAATCTCGCCCTTCCACTTTCACTCTGCTATCGCCGCGTCTGAAATGTGCCTGCATCTCATCTATTATAACCTAACAGAAATATCAAAACATGAATGTTGTGTCTGCCAATCCTCCAGTGCACTATGCGCGCCATCAGCCTTGCAGTTTAAAGCAATTAATTTTCAGCAATTCATCATTTTCAAATATAAATGTGCTTAGAACGTTGTTTGTTCCACGTGATCGACAACCAGATGTTAAAAACGAGTGTTTAACACGTTTTAGGGCCTCTAGGTACACTGAACTAATTAATGAGCGTTGCACGGTCTTCGAAGATGCCCTGGAATGGCGAAAAACTCGGCTAGTACCGTGGATTTAGTAAATATAATGCAAAAGTAAGAAAATATATTCGTTAATTTAATGATACAAAGTGTGAACCAGCCTCTTTTAGGCACCAGAGCACTGGTCCCGGTTGGGTGACCACTTGAGGGAAATATATGAATTGGTAAACATTGCAGAAAGAACATCATAAAACTGCACGTGATAATCCACAGCCAAATTCATAAACATATATGCACTTATAAATGGCACTTCAGTGACACAAAAAGCATTACGATTGTAATTTCCACATTTTGATTCACAGAATTATGGTTTATGGGATTTTAACATATTAAAGTTCACTCATGATAGCCAAAAATCTACCAGTAAATGTTCATTCATCTACATTTAGGAATAAAGGTGAGTCGGGCTGTTTGAGAGTGTGTCTGCTTCTGAAGCAGGTGCACACTTGCAACTTGGAAAGTTGCGAGAATTAGCATACATTTTGTATTTAGTATTCATTCGTGAGTGAAAGTGCACACATAGGTATTTATGTGAAAAGCGTGAATAATTCCCTTAACAGGGTAGGAAATAGTTCTAAAACCCGACATACTTACTAGTGGTCTAGGAGAAGAGTATTCTCTAAAAAGAAAACTATTTACATATGAGAAAAACAAAAAGTTTATTGTGCAAAGGTGTGTTTTCACCTTTTGGAAAATGTGGATTAGTATAGTTTGTGATTTTAGGTACAGAAGTTGCAAAAGTCCTTCTGGTGTATAATTTCCATTGAAGTCAATGTACTCCCATCATAGGATTGCCCCTACTGGGTCAGATTTCAGAATTTTGATGCTTGCAATTGTGTGCCAGGTGTCTCGAATATAACTGTAAACCTTTTTTGATAATGTCAATTTTCAGACAATATATAGAAGGTGGATGGTATAGAGTCACCCAAGGATAATCCATTTCAGTAATATAGCTGGACTGCAGGTTATAGCCAATCCTTGGTAAAACATGTAAGTGATATGCAGGTCACAAGTTCAAATCTTGGCAAGATCCCATCTTTTCGGGCGAATCCTAACATTGCAAGTGATGATAGGTACTCTTCACATGTACTCTGGTTTCGACACGGCCATGTTTATCACAGTTACTTCAAGTACAATAGTACAACCAAACTGCAAATATCTACTTATTAAAACATGCATAATGTGATTTAATTAAACACTACATAAGATGTATTGCAACCGTAAGTTCATTCAGCCTTTCATGATTCTTAAGTCAATAAAATAAATAGCAATTTCATTTGGATAGCAAAGATTATATGTAAAATTACCCAACGGGAAGTGCTATGGAGAACTCGATATATATATATATATATTCACTGAAAGAACCATAGGTTATAGACCATATATAGTTAGGAATTAGCATTTAAAAAACCTTATTTTACTCACACAAAACCATTGAAATTCCATATATAGTTAGTTGCACAAACTATATATCGCGCACCCGCAATCCACTGCTGATGATGTCACATATTACATCATTCATGACATGGTCAGTGACATCACTGATGACATCACTGATGACATCTCAAATGACATCACTGATGACATCACTGATGACATCTCAAATGACATCACTGATGACATCACTGATGACAACATCCAGTGACTGTATGTTTCTGTAAAGTTAAAATGTGTCTTACATATTGAAGAATGAGTGGAAGTATAAGTGTCTGGACAAAGGATTTAGTAGGTGCATGACTGAATGTATGAGTGAGTGATTAAATGTGTCTCACTGAGTGCATGGGTTAGTGACTAAAGTGTCTTAATTTGTGCATCATTATGTCTGTTGTTCTGTAAACTGCTGCATGTGTTGATCAGTAGCTATATGATTAACTATATGGGTTACTGATTGATTGTCCAAGTATTTGTATGGGAGACTGAGTGTGTGTGTGGCTGGCTGGGAGGTGTGTGACTCTGTGCAGATCAATGTGTACTTATATCAATGATTGTATAACAAGGTAAGTATGTGTTAGTATATGTTTGAAAATGTAAGGTGCTCTATGTTTAACTGTATAGACAAGAAAATGGAAGTGTGATTGATTCTTTACAGGACTGACTAGGTGTGTGAGTAACTCCATGGATGAGTGGCAGAGTGTGAGTGTCTGTATAGGTGTATGAGTGCATATGATAGTGTTGTAAAGATGAGTGATTGTATGTATGAATGATTGTATGGGTGAATGAGTGAATGTGTGTGTAGACGTAGGAATCAGTGAGTACATATGTAGTAACTAGTATTGGTGTGTCAATGGTTTCAAAAATTATACTCTGTATTTAACACTGGGTGAAACAGAGGTTATATTAAAATGTGAGGAGATGCATTGTATTGTCACATGAATGATATCATCAGTGATGTGGTCATTGATGTCAAATGAGATGTCATCAGTGATGTTATCAGTGATGTCATTTGAGATGTCATCAGTGATGTCATCAGTGATGTCACTGACCATGTCATGAATGATGTAATATGTGACATCATCAGCAGTGGATTGCGGGTGCGCGATATATAGTTAGTGCAACTAACTATATATGGAATTTCAATGGTTTTGTGTGAGTAAAATAAGGTTTTTTAAATGCTAATTCCTAACTATATATGGTCTATAACCTATGGTTTTTTCAGTGAATTTTCAAGGTTTTGTAAATGCTAATTCCTAACTATATATGGTCTATAACCTATGGTTTTTTCAGTGAATTTCAATGGTTTTTTAATAGCAAATATCATAAGCTGTCGAATGTCAAGTACGTGGTAAGTGAAAACATTTTCGTGTTTATGCACACTGATCTGCTTTGAATGGTGCCCCCCCCTCATTTCTATTAGGAGTACTCTCTCTTTGCACATAGTGAAGGGTAGTTAAAGCAGGCCTTTGCCCCCGTTGTAATACGTCGTGCCTGCTTCTCTCTCCATTTGATTGATTGTTATCCAAGTATTTACTGTTTTAGAATTGGTTCTCTTTGGTTCATTCTCTATTTACAAACAAACACAGAGTCACAATACTCTGTTTAGTCTTTGCAGATAACGAAAAATCGTGTAAAAAAAAAAGAAAAGGAATCGAGCAAAATCAGTAGGCCACTAATGGGATCTCTTTTTGACCTCGCTAAAATAGAAACATTAGGAACAACCCCTCATGACAAATACAAAACTAGTGAAATGAACTGAACTCCACACAATGATGGCTGCAAAACAGCTCGGCTCCGCCACCCACCCCGCCCAAAATAATGATAAAGAGCGGCTGCCATGATTGGTTGCGGAATGGCCACGACGGAGCTACGAAATGGTGCTGCTCTCATGCTAACCCCAGCTTCAGTCTGAAACATCCAGAAACACTGTAGACCAGTGGTTCCCAAACTTTTGACTCCTGAGGACCCCCATTGAGTCACCACTGGAAGCCGGGGACCCCCAAGCAATTTGTATGAGTTAAATTTCAAATATTAAAACAGTAATTCGAAAAAAACACGTGTGCACACAAACCAAATACTAAAAGTACTAAGGATTTTGGGGCCAGATGTACGACCATTTCATTTAGCGCCTCGCAATTGGCAACACATTGCGAGTTGCTTAATGAAATGTACAACAGTGTGTTTAACAGTATTTGGGATTCCCAATGGGGTCGCAAATGGCAAGGCTCATTAATATTAATGAGCCTGTCGCAATTTGCCAGCCCATTGGTAATGCCAGTACTCCCAGGGATAGTGGCCTGCTAGGCTCAGCAGACCACCATGTCTGGGACTGCTTTTAAATAAAGCAGTTTTCTTTTTAAAAATGGTGCCCGTTTGCCATGCATTTAAAAAAAATAGAAAATGAAACGTTTTCGTTTCATTTTTTAAGGGAAGGCAGTGATCCCTGGGACCACTGCCTGCTCTTAAAAAATAATTTTGCATGCATTTGCAAAGGGGAAGGGGGTCTCCTGGGAACCCCTTCCCATTTGCGAATGCATTACCATCTACTTTAAGTAGGTGGTAATTGAGATTGTAGTCGCAAAAAGGTTTTTACATGGTTTTGAGACTCGCTATTTAGAAGGGAATGCCCCTTTCAAATAGCAAGTTGCAAAACCTATTTAGCGAGTCGCAAAAAAATTGCAAATCGCGAAATAGGCTATGTACATGGCCCAATAGGTTTTTGCATGCTCAAACGGATTCGCGAACCCGTTTGCTTATATAAAAACGGGTCGTACATCGGGCCCTTAGCATTTTGTTTTGAAGGAATAGCCCCTCTGTCACGTGTATTTCATTTGTTTTATAGCATCTCTCATACCATTGTAGGATGTCAGAGCACTTTACAGCACACATATATAGAGACAATGAATCATACATATAAATCAGTGTACAGAAAATGTTACATAAGGTAAAGGGGACTACAAGGTGTAGTATTCACATGTCATTCATACTGGTAGGCATTTTTAAATAGTCCTTGGTCTGGAAAAGCACAAACTCAGGATTCAGAACATAACACAGTGGCTAGCACTGACTTTAGCATTAAAAATGTATTTCTACCCAAATACATCTTTTTAGCAGCATCAGGATAATGAATGACTGGGAAAAAACACAAGTTATTAACTGGTACCATGCAGTTTGCAAGCAGCTCTTTGGTGACAGTTTACAGGTCCCTCTACTAGATTATGATTGTCACTTATGAAGTGCACAGTAACAAAAGAATCTCTGTGACAAAAGCAGCAACCACGGACCTATGCACATAAAATACTGCTTTTTAAAATGCATGTTACATGTTCTTTGCAGTAGGCACATTAACCCTCTAAACTACATTAGTTAAGTCAAAGCTGCCACTGAACAAAACTCTCATCCTTCTCCAGCAGGTACATTAATCACTGGCATTATCTTGACACTTTTATTGTTGCTTGAAAGCTGCTAATTATACAAGAAACGTTTCTTTGCTTTTAAATCTGGTTCCTACGGACCCCCTGGGAATGTGTCACGGACCCCTGGGGGTCCACGGACCCCAGTTTGGGAAACACTGCTGTAGACTACCAATTCGATCAGTTCCGGTAGCGCCCCAATGTAACCCGGTAGAGAAGAACTAGCCCTCCCCTCTTTGACTAATGGTTCTTGTTGCCTGTCCCTTCTGTTGTCATTTAACAGAACTATTTAGCCTGCTGAAAGGGGTTGTGTTCCGACCGCTGGTTGGTGGAGACATTTTGACTATATTCTGGACCTGCGTTGTCGCGTAATGCGTCATATGACGCGCCGCGTTAGCGCATCCGGAAGTCATCCGGGGCGCGCAGCGCGTAACGTAAGCATAACAAGTCATGTGACTTGTTAATAAAACTTTTCATTGGTTCATTTTACTTTTCTTATTCTAATGATGAAAGGCTTGGTCATATGACCTAAAAATTACGCTTTTTATTACTTCCGAACATTATTTTTTCTTAAATATATGTTATAATGTTCCAGGCTAATGTACTTTCCCGGAAAATTTACAACTGTCCTGCAAGTAAAATATATTCTTTTTTCGAGAAAAAGAGCGTTTCTTCGTCCCATGACGGAGCCGTTGAGCAAAAGAGGGTCGACCTGCTGTCTTAGTCGCCGATACGCCTGAATATGAGATTCTTATCGATCACTTTATGTTGCAGGAATAGAAAACACAACAGCCCTTGACCATTTATCTTTACTGCGTTCCTTCGTATTATACCTTTTACCCTTCATGTAATTGGTCTGCTTTATTTCACTTGCCTTTTAATGATTCTAAAACAGTGACTATTATTAAAAACTTTACCAATGTATATACTACTACCATGTTTTCTTTTAAAAACCTTTATTGTGAAAATTTCATTATACAAATACGAGCCTATAACCACGTGGGCCGGCCACGGAGCAAACTGTAATCGTATATGATGAGTAGACATTTACACTGTAGAGGAACGTAACGGGCGGGCCATTAGGTTGCAAGAACTAAGGTGTCTAACAGTTACGGAATCGGTGGACGTACATTTTATAATTAAAATACGACAGGGCCAGTTACAATAAAATTATCTAGATATACATTTGCGGGCAAGTACCATGGGTGACGTTAATTCGAACTTTCAATAGTACAGTAATCAATAACACATCAGAACTTAATATCAATAGGGATGTCGAAATATTCAATCAATTCTCGTCCCCGCCCGCCATGTGCTTCAAAACTGCATACGTATCTCGTGATTTCAAGGTTCTGCAACCAGTACACAACAAGGAGTTACGAGTCCCATTTATTCCGGCGCCATTTTGGGCGAGGACGGGCAGGTCCAGGATATAGTCAAAATGTCTCTACCAACCATCGACTATGATGATGTTCATATGCTGTATTTATTAGAGTAACACTCATCTGTCCACATGAAATTAATTTGCCACAATCTAAACATGTCATTTTAATCTTTCCAAAGTTCTTCTAAATATTTGGGACCGTTTCCCTTGCCTCTGATGCTGTCAGTGCCACTTCTTTGATGAATGTACTAGCAGGTCAGGGGTTCTCCTCCAAATCTCTCTTTTATGCAGCACTATAATTAATTGGTGCCACCTCTCCATATGACGATGCATGGTATAGTTACCATAACTATATATTTTTTCGGTTCCTCTGGAGAGTTCATCGTGGCAGATGAAGCGTGTAACGTACCGGGCATTTACCTTTTTTTGCATGTACAGGAAAGGAAAAAAAAATCGAGCGTCCGAGTTCTAAGGTGTCCCAGGGCCATTTTAGTGGACCAGGCCCAAATCCAAAGAACAGGCCGCCATTTTGAGAGTCCTGTTGCAGCCGCCTGTCGCTGTAGCATCAAGAGCAGCCGAAACTCAGCTGAATGGCAACTGAAACGGTAAAGGGGCGCCCCACTACAGCAGACGAGCCTCCACCTAGGAAGGCCCGTTCACGCCGCCTCCCCCCCCCCCTTCGGGCACCCCACGCCGTTATTCGGAGCAGTATTGTAGGATGGCCACACCAGTGCGGCAACTTGCTAGACATCACCTCGGTGGTAACCGAATCTCAACGCCTTGTGGTGTCTTCTATTCAGAAAACATTGTCATGCTGCCTTTGACCTATTCGCCGCAAGTGCGCACGCAACTCAGCTGCATAGCTTGCTAGACACCACCTCGGTGCTAACTGAATCTCAGCGCCTTGTGGTCTCTTCTATTCCAAAAAAATTGTTGCGCTGCCTTTGGCCCCATTCGCACATCGGTCCGCTACTGACGCCATCTCACAGGCTAATGGGGCGCCCCACGCCGAGTTTCAGCATTGTAGGATGACCACACCAGTACAGCAACTTGCTAGACATCACCTCGGTGCCATCCGGATCTCTGCGCCCCACTGCAGATGAAGTGCCTCTCAACTATGAAACCACCACGGTAACATCCGGATCTTGGCGCGTTGTGCTGCCTTCGGCCTATTCGCACATCGGTCCGCTACTGACGCCATCTCACAGGCTAATGGGGCGCCCCACGCCGAGTTTCAGCATTGTAGGATGACCACACCAGTACAGCAACTTGCTAGACATCACCTCGGTGCCATCCGGATCTCGGCGCCCCACTGCAGATGAAGTGCCTCTCAACTATGAAACCACCACGGTGACATCCGGATCTTGGCGCCTTGTGCTGGTTCCGGCCTATTCACACATCGGTCCGCTACTGACGCCATCTCACAGGCTAATGGGGCGCCCCACGCCGAGTTTCAGCATTGTAGGATGACCACACCAGTACAGCAACTTGCTAGACATCTCCTCGGTGCCATCCGGATCTTGGCATCTCAACGCCTAGTGGTATCTTCCATACAGAAAATATTGTTGCGCTGCCTTTGGCCCCATTCGCACATCGGTCCGCAACTGACACCATCTCACAGGCCAACAGGGCGCCCCACGCCGACTTTTACCATTGTAGGATGGCCACACCAGTACAGCAACTTCCTAGACATCACCTCGGTGCCATCCGGATCTTGGCATCTCAGCGCCTTGGGGTGTCAGTCAGAAAATATTGTTGCGCTGCCTTTGGCCCCATTCGCACATCAGTCCGCTACTGACACCATCTCACAGGCCAACAGGGCGCCCCACGCCGACTTTTACCATTGTAGGATGGCCACACCAGTGCCACAACTTGCTAGACACCACCTCGGTGCCATCCGGATCTTGGCATCCCAGCGCCTTGTGGTGTCTTCTATTCCGAAAATATTGTTGCGCTGCCTTTGGCCCCATTCGCACATCGGTCCGCTACTGACGCCATCTCACAGACCAACGGGGCGCCCCACGCCGACTTTCAACATTGTAGGATGGCCACACCAGTGCGGCAACTTACTAGACACCACCTCGGTGCCATCCGGATCTTGGCGCGTTGTGCTGCCTTCGGCCTATTCGCACATCGGTCCGCTACTGACGCAAACTCACAGGCCAACGGGGCGCCCCATGCCGACTTTCAGCATTGTAGGATGGCCACACCAGTGCTGCAACTTGCTGGACACCACCTCGGTGCCATCCGGATCTTGGTGCGTTGTGTTGCCTTCGGCCTATTCGCACATCGGTCCGCTACTGACGCCGCCTCACGTGCCAACGTATTTTCTCCGCATTTTATACCCTATGCCGCATAACAGGTCATGTGACTTGTTTATAAAACTTTTCATTGGTTCATTTTACTTTTGGTTTCCTAATGATGGAAGGCTTGATCATATGACCTAAAAACAACACTTTTCATTGGATGAAAACTTTTTTTTTCCCAAACGATGAAAGCCCCACCTTGTTTCTGGATGTTTCAGACTGAAGCTGGCGTCAGCATGAGAGCACCACCATCTCGTAGCTCCGTCGTGGTCATTCCACGAGCAATCATGGCAGCCGCTCCCCACCAGAAGCCTACAGGAGTCGGGGGCCCCCAAAACTTTTGATGAATCCTCAAGGCGGAGGGGACGCTTTCGAGAATGGGGTCCAAGACCTAGCAGACAAGCGTCCGATTTCCAAGGTGTCCCAGGGCCATTTCAGTGGACCAGGCCCAAAAAGGAAACAGCCTGCCGCCATTTTGAGAGTCCTGTGACAGCCGCCTATCGCTGCACCGCAAGAATGGGCGCAACTCAGCTGAATTGCGGCTTTTGACACAGTGGACCAAAAACGGACGGAATGGCAACTGAAACGGTAAAGGGGCGCCCCACTACAACAGATGAGACTCCACCTGGAGAGGCCCGTTCACGCAGCCTCCCCCGGGGCGCCCCACGCCGTTATTCGGAGCAGCATTGTAGGATACCAAAACCAGTGCGGCAACTTACTGGACATCACCTTGGTGCCATCGTTCTGCTGCCTTGGAACTATTCGCACAACAGTTTGCTACTGATGACCCACCCCCCGCGACGCCCCACGCCAGAAATCTGGACGTTGTGCTGCGTTGGGACTATTCGCACAGCCGACCGCTACTTCGTTGTTTTTCCCTAAAAATGTTTATATGTTATTACTGTTTTTGTTTTCTTGTATATATTTATAAGTTATTAAAGTTTTATAATCTTACTACTTTGTCGGAGTGCTATATATTTTTAATGTGACACATAATTGTAAAAACTTTGATGTACAAAGAGTCATCCCTGGAATCTTCCGCTTCAGGCTCGGTCCCCTCCCCAATCACAATACAGGATGGTTTTCAGATAATAGGAACGCGTCTGCTGTGACGGATCTCATCGAGTGTGGGCCTTGATCTACTATAACTCCTTTGAAGAGGGGTGATTCTTTACAGCTGGGGCCATAAACTACATCTGCAGGGCTAGCTGATACCCTAGGACCGGCCTGGACAATCGGACACAGAGGAAAAGGAGTGTCAGAGGGTGCGGTAGTGAATAGGGCGAAAGGGAGGTGTCGGGCGGGCACAGGGTGTGATTCTCAGGGAAGAGCAGCGCAGATGGGGGGAGGTTTATTACCCATGCATAAGACAGAGAGCGGGGGTGACCACTGCCTGGGGGAGATGCTTGCGAGGGTGGGGAGCCATGCTAAGGATCGACAGCGTGCACAGAGTGGGTCTGGTCAAGGCATCTAAAATGACTGCCGTGCACGACAAAAGTGTGGCATTTGAAAAAAGACAAGATGGCGCAGACAATGTTTTTCAACACTTCCTGATTTCCTTCGAATCGAACGTTAACAGACGTTGGGGCATATTACCAAAGTTAAGCGATATTTATCCCTAACGATGCTTAGCAACGATTTTTTTACCGCTAAGCATCATCAGAAATTATCGCAGATAAGCCTTGCTATTATCAAGGTTTATCGCAAATACGATAAAAAACGACCGCAATGCATTAATATCGCTGAAAACTCAGCGATATTCATGCATTACCGAGCTAATACTCTTAGCCATGTTATCCACCTCCCATTGGATAACATGGCTAAGAACTGCTCAGGGCAGGTGCTAGCTTTTGGAGATATTCGCGCTTATCGCGAATATTTCCAAAAGTTGATAATAGGAGATAGCGATGTTAGCGACTGTTTCCAGTCGCTAACATCTTGGCATGCCCACTTTGCATGTCATTAGTGATAAATATCACTCACATGCAAAGTGGGGCCCAAGATGGTCGCTATCTCCTACTAGCCGTCGCTAACTGGTGTTAGCAACAGCTAGGTAATACAGATATAATTTTATCTCCGCGAAGCGGAGCGCTGTTACAGATATATATCTTGTTTTTGAACGTTAATTTCTCAAAATCCACTGAAGCACATATATTGAGACCTAGCAAAGGCACATCGAGATACCAGTCCCTACAATTTTGCCAAGTTTCGTGCAAATCCATTCAGCCGTTCGATTATTATTATTATTATTTTTTTTGCCCCGCGGGGCCCTTTTAAAACCTCCACATCAAACCTAAGAGGTCAAGGAGGATCTACTATGCCCCCTTATGGTCATTTGCCCCTTCCCTTTGGCCTCCTCTTGTCTCTCGATCCTACCGAGAGACAAGATGGCGGCCGCTACGGACTGTTTGCAATGTTTACAGACGCCGGAGAACCAATCAGCTTCGCAAACCTCCGTTACGCGAAGCGGAGCGCTGTTACAGATATATATCTTTTTTTGAACGTTAATTTCTCAAAATCCACTGGAGCACATATATTGAGACCTAGCAAAGGCACATCGGGCTACCAGTCCCTAATATTTTACCAAGTTTCGTGCAAATCCATTCAGCCGTTCGATTATTAATATTATTTTTTTTTTTTGCCCCGCGGGACCCTTTTAAAACCTCCACATCAAACCTAGGGGGTCAGCGAGGATCTACTATGCCCCCTTATGGTAATTTGCCCCTTCGCTTTGGCCTCCTCTTGTCTCTCGATCCTACCGAGAGACAAGATGGCGGCCGCTACGGACTGTTTGGAATGTTCACAGATGCCGGAGAACCAATCAGCTTCGCTTCACAAAGCTCCGTACCGCGAAAAGTCCGCGAACCGGAGCGCTGCCCGGTCCGCTGTTACAGATATATATCTTTTTTTGAACGTTAATTTCTCAAAATCCACTGGAGCATATATATTGAGACCTAGCAAAGGCACATCGGGCTACCAGTCCCTACAATTTTGCCAAGTTTCGTGCAAATCCATTCAGCCGTTCGGGCTAAAAGTGAGGCCAACCGCCCTATGGAAAACTCAATGTTAAAAACACGTTTTGGGACCCCCCTTTTTTCTCGGCCCCCCCTTGACGAACCCCCCCCAAATTTTCAAGGGCTGCTCAGAAACAAAATGTGCCATTTTCCTGAAAATTTAAGCCAATTCCGTCCACAAACGCCAAAGTTATTAGACATAGAATTTTCAAAAATCCCATAGAGAAAAAATCCTAACTATATATACCTACTGGCGACCGCCAGTAGGTAATATATATATATATATATATATATATATATATATATATATATATTCACTGAAAAAACCATAGGTTATAGACCATATATAGTTAGGAATTAGCATTTACAAAACCTTATTTTACTCACACAAAACCATTGAAATCCATATATAGTTAGTTGCACTAACTATATATCGCGCACCCGCAATCCACTGCTGATCATGTCACATATTACATCATTCATGACATGGTCAGTGACATCACTGATGACATCACTGATGACATCTCAAATGACATCACTGATGACATCACTGATGACAACATCCAGTGACTGTGTATTTCTTTAAAGTTAAAATATGTCTTACATATTGAAGAATTAGTGGATGTATAAGTGTCTAGATGAAGGATTTAGTATGTGCATGACTGACTGTATGAGTGAGTGATTAAATGTGTCTCACTGAGTGCATGGGTAAGTGACTAAACTGTCTTAATTTGTGCATCATTATGTCTGTTGTTCTGTAAACTGCTGCATGTGTTGATCAGTAGCTATATGAGTAACTATATGGGTTATTGATTGGTAGCCCAAGTATTTGTATGGGAGACTGAGTGCGTGTGTGGGTGGCTGGGAGGTGTATGGCTCTGTGCATAGATGTGTGAGCAGTTGATTCACTAGATGTATGGGTTCAAAAGTGCATGTGGAAACAGCTGTATGGGCGGTTGACTGTGTGCATGAGTGTATTGGTGAGTGAATGGATATCTCAGTGCTACATGTCAAAGTAAGTACATATGTAAAACACAGTACAAGTGAGAGTTGACATATATAAATAACTGTGCATAAGAGCCAGTGAATGTGTGAGTGTATGGATCATTGTGAACTTGTATCAGGGATTGTATAAGAGAGTAAATATGTGTTAGTATATGTTTGAATAAGTAAGGTGTGTATAACTGTATAGTTGAGAAAGTGGAGGTGTGATTGATTCTTTGCATGACTGAGTAGGTGTGTGAGTAACTCCATGGATGAGTGACAGTCTGTGAGTGTCTGTTTACACTGAGTTTATCTAAGGTTATATTAGAGTCTGAAGAGGTTCATCGTATTATCACATGAATGATGTCATCAGTGATGTGATCAGTAATGTCAATTGACATGTCATCAGTGATGTCATCAGTGATGTCATTTGAGATGTCATCAGTGATGTCATCAGTGATGTCATTTGAGATGTCATCAGTGATGTAATCAGTGATGTCACTGACCATGTCATGAATGATGTAATATGTGACATGATCAGCAGTGGATTGCGGCGCGCGATATATAGTTAGTGCAACTAACTATATATGGAATTTCAATGGTTTTGTGTGAGTAAAATAAGGTTTTGTAAATGCTAATTCCTAACTATATATGGTCTATAACCTATGGTTTTTTCAGTGAATTTCAATGGTTTTGTAAATGCTAATTCCTAACTATATATGGTCTATAACCTATGGTTTTTTCAGTGAATTTCAATGGTTTTGTAAATGCTAATTCCTAACTATATATGGTCTATAACCTATGGTTTTTTCAGTGAATTTTCAAGGTTTTGTAAATGCTAATTCCTAACTATATATGGTCTATAACCTATGGTTTTTTCAGTGAATTTCATAGGTTTTTTAATAGCAAATATCTATATGTATGAAAGTAATAATTTTTATTAGAAATTTAAAAATGTGTAAATATATTTTTTTTTATTATGTGCCCCGGTACGCGCCCCGGAGCGCTCCCGGGGCACGTACCGGTGAACGTACCGGGGAGCGTTCCGTGAGCGCTGCTCCCGCGAACGAAAACAACATGATGACGTTTCGCGTAGTCGCGTGATGCGCCGCGTAAACGTGACGC
Source organism: Lissotriton helveticus (assembly GCF_964261635.1). Classification (NCBI taxonomy): domain Eukaryota; kingdom Metazoa; phylum Chordata; class Amphibia; order Caudata; family Salamandridae; genus Lissotriton; species Lissotriton helveticus. The sequence goes on along the minus strand of NC_136063.1, from coordinate 2,054,521,533 downwards.
ATCGCGTAACAGCGTGATGCGTTTCTTCAGCGCGCTCCGTAAACGTACCCGGAAGCGCTCCGTGGCGCGACCCGGAGCGCGAAACGTAAGCGCGCCGGGGCGCGTAGCGTAAGCGCGTCGGGACATGTGACCTGAAAATAACACTTTTCATTGGTTCTCAACTTTTTTTTTCTACAAATGATGAAAGCCCCCTCCTCTTTTCCTCATTCTTACTTTTTTCTTTGAGAAAGCAAGAGCTATCTGTGAGACATGGCTTCAGTAGTAGCTGCAGCTAGTGCACCCCCACCACCACCACCACCACCCAGAAAGGAAGGTCCACCACCACAGATCCTTCCAGGAGTTGAAGAAGAGGAGGAAGAAGATGATGAGGACCAACAAACCATAACATACTTGCCTGAAGAACCAAGACAAAGCCATGTCAAAGTTCATTATATATGGCAGTATTTTTCCATTCCTGCTGGGCAAAAAAAAGTGAATGCCCCGAAGGTGACATGCTTAATTTGCAAAGAGGTCATGTCCAGGGGCAACCCAAATAAAAAATATTCATTTGGGAACTACACAATGATCCGCCACATGCAGCGGTGGCACCCTAACAATCTGGCACAAGCTGAGGTACGGGATCTGGCTCAGAAAAAAAGAGACCATCAGGCCAGCACCTCATCAGGTGAATCTTCATTTGCAGCACCAGAAGGGCGCGAAACAGTTCCAAATATACAAGAAAAATTTGGTGTAATAAAAATGGTCTGCACTAAGCATTCACCGTATTAATGCTTCCATCGACAACCACAACTGCAGCAAGAAAAGAAAGCAGTAGTTTTTTTTTGTTTTTTTTCTCCTCTCTAGCCACTGTTAATTCCCAGTTTTTTGTTGAGCCCTTTATAATGGCTGTTTTTCGTTGTTTCCCCCCCAAAAAATAAAAAAAACATAAAATTGTTCAAAAAATACAAAAAAAACAAAAAATGTTCAGAAAAATAAAAAAAAATATAAAACAACAAAAACTAAAAAAAACGGTCTTTTCAGAACTACCTCCCATTTTTAAAAAATTACTAAAATTTTAAGCACTCTTGACTTCATTTTTCTCATTGGTGCGCTTCCCGGTGCGCGCACCGGAGAGCGCCCCGTTAGCGCATTAAAAAAAAAAAAAAAAAAAAAACAAGAGAAGGAGAGCAAAATAAGAAGAAAAATAGTAAAGGATGTGGAATGAGAGGTAGGGGTAGAACCGGACTAAAAGAACAATCCTGAGGGAAAGTGTTAAGAAAACAGTGAGCAAAAGTAAATAGGAATAAAACAAGATGTATGATAGTGTCTAAGGTTAAAACATGTGGAATAACAGAGAGAAAAAACAGAAAGCAGAAAAGAAGAAGTGACAGAAAAGGAATGATTGAAACAGCAAAGAAATGTAAATAACATAAGGGCATATTATCAACATAGGCGATAAAAGTTTCGCTGCTTTTATCGGCAGAAATCTGCCGCTAAAGCCGCTTTTGCGGCAGAAAACTGCCGCTAAAGCCACTTTTGCGGCAGTTTTCTGCCGATAAAAGCAGCGATAATTTTATTGCCTGTGTTGATAATATGCCCCTTAGTGTGCTTGAACTACAGAGAGAAAGCATAATGAACAAGTAGTGTCAAGTCAAAAGTAACTTTATTTCGATTGAATTTACAATCATAAAAAATACATTTAAAACCAAATATTTACAACAGTTTATAAAAATTTTCATTTACGCAGTAAATACTAAGGGAAGCATAACACTATAGATCAGGGCGTTGAAAGATCATTCAGATTCAACTAAGCACTGACACTCTGTACAGAAATATAATAGCCTAGTAGTTGATTGAACAAATATGGAGTCTTAAGGTGCGGTAGCCAATATTTGGGAATGAATTTTCAAACAGGCTTTGAGGTAGCAGGCTACAGATTTGGCAATGAACGGAGTATCTAAGTGCTGAAGTGCCAAAAGCGCCGGTCTACATCTACTCAAACCTAACTGTCGAAGAAGTGTAACCAGCCAGCGCTTACGCGGGGTCTCATAAAGACTGCAGAAAAAAGTTACATGCAGAGTAGACTGGCGAGAATGTCCATCACACGGACAGCTAGGTAATTCACGTGACCAATCAGAGGGCACAGGCAGTGAGACAAGACGATAAAATAAATCAAACCGAAATCTGGTTAAAACATATCTCTCGTGGTTAGACAGAAAAAAAGACAAATAAGGTTGAATACCAAAGGAGGATTGAATCATCGTTAAATGAACATTTGACTTTTTACCAAGTTCTGAGCACAAGCGTAATTCGCATAAATGGGCGACACATAGTTTTTTCAAAGTTTTTCTTGGTATGGCCAATAGTGATGCAGGGTCTGTGAAGAATGCAGGGCAGTTCAGATCATTCAAGAATTTAAAAACATATAACAGCCAGGGAATCTTTTTCCAATAGGTCAGTGTAAGACAATCAGATATTAGTGACCTAGTGAGATGGCATTGCTCCTGGGTCCATATGCGATGCCAAAGAAGGATCGGCTGGTATTTAATGATGTCTGATAGATACTCCCAGCCGAGCTCTATATGGGTGCCATAAGTATAAGCGCTTCGGGGGAGGGCTAGTATGTACTTCAGAAAATCATTTTCAGTAGTTTGGAGCTCACTAGCGGGTATATAGCCCCATACACCAGCTCCATAAGTGGCCACGCTCATACATTTGGCTTGGTAAATCTTCAAGATTACGGCAGGAGCGGGCTTGCCTAGTTTCCTTGAAAATGAAGTCAGCGCCGATGTTGTGCGTTGAAACTGCAGTTTCTTGCTAGAAGTGGCAGGTTTCCAGGACAAATCTTTATCAATAAGAATCCCTAGATATGGATAGGTGTTAGCAGTTTCTAACCTTGTCTTCCCAATCAAAAGAGATTTACATTTTTGGGCTTTCTTACCAATGTTCATAACAAAAGTCTTGGACTTATTTACTTTAAGTCCAAGAGAGAGCATGAATTGGCAGTATTTGTTTAGTTGGATCTGGAGTTGATTGGGTGTCCTTGCTAAAATGACAGAATCGTCTGCATATAATAATGCAGGGATTGGGCGGGTGTTTATGCAGGGGAGATCTTTGCTGTCAACTAGCATCGCTTGCTCCAGCCCATTTGTGTAGATGTTGAATAGGAATGGAGCAAGGACGCACCCCTGCCTAACGCCTTTAGCAATGTCAAATGATTCTGAAAGCTCCCCTTTGATGCCATATCTCACGCAAGCTTTTGCGTCCGAGTATAGCTCTCGGAGAAAATTCAGGAGTGCAGGATCTATGCCCAGATTACTCAAGATCTCCCAGAGCTTGGAATGAATTACGCAGTCGAATGCGGAACTCAAGTCCACATAGACTAGGTAAAGATTACCGCCTTTGGCCCAGGCATATTTACCCATCAGCAGAGTCAGATTTAAGGCCTGTTCAATGGTGCCCAGTCCCTCCTGGAATCCAAACTGTAAGTCGGTTAAGATCTTATTCTCCGAGGCCCAGTCCCGGAGACGCTCCAAAATTAGTCTACCGGCGACCTTGCCCAGAGAATCCAAGAGGGAAATGGGCCTGTAGCAGGCTGGGTTGTCACGATCTCCTTTTTTAAATATGGGTAGAAGCACAGAAGTGGACCAGGATTCTAAAAGGCCAATCTGAGTCACTGCGGATATGACCTGCGTAACAATTGGGGACCAGAGGTCTATATTGCTCACAAAGATGTCTAATGGGACCCCGTCAGGGCCGGGCGCTTTACCGATCTTTGAGGAGGTCAGCGCAGCAGTCACCTCCTCTAGGTCAAAGTGGAGGTCGATAGGGTAGATATTGTTGCTTGTGGGAGCTGCCCCCTCTAATCTTGAGGCCTCGGTTGTTAAGGTGGGGTCCCCAAAGATCTGTGAGTAGTGCGCTACCCATTTATCAGCGGGTACTGCCACATCTAGATGCCGTACAGCAGTCGCATCAGCTAAAAAGGGGGCCTTAACTGTTCTCCAGAACAGGGTACAGTCCTTACTTAATGTGCTCTGATGTAGTTGGGCCCAAAGGTTGTTTTTTATTTCCCGTTTACAGGATTTTTGTGCCGTCTTATAGTTTTTTCTTAGGGAGGCAATTAGGGGCATGTCCCTGACTTGTTTGTGTAGAGCACTTTTTAGTGCACGCAGGGCTTTACGGCAGTGAGAGTCAAACCACCCTCTGGAGTCCCTATCAAGAGTCTTATGTTGGCGTGTAAGCTCTTGTCGTATAGCTTCTAGGATTTTGACAAAGCTTGAGAGGATCAACTGGGGAGGTGAAGACTTCTCCAAGCAATGATAGATTAAGGGAAGGGTTTTATGGATAATCTTGCTAGTGACCTCTGAGGGATTGATCTTTGACCATTTAACAATATAGCCATTGATTTTACTCATCTCCAGAGATTGCTGCGTTAAAAGGCTTGTTTTGGAACAGACTGGGGATGGGGTATTTAATACTATAGTAATGCTGTTGGAGTAGTGGTCACTTGAGGGATCAGTACCAGTTATAAAATGTTTTAGTCGATTATTTAAGGATTGAGAACATAAGATAAAATCAATAATAGTAGAAAACCCTCTACCGTGAAAAGTCGGCTTAAACTCAACAGCAGGACTCACTAGTTCGTTCGCATATTCAAGTTCTAAAGCAAAAACACAATTGTTTAAGGCGTCTCCAATACTACTATGGGCAAAGTGGGCCAGGGGGACGTCGTGCTCGTCTTGGAGCCCACAAGTACCTTTTTTATAGGTATTGCACAAATAAACATTAAAATCACCGCCCCACACAACATGACATTGTAGCTTCTGGTTCCTTGTTTTCTGATCTTGCAAATATGAAGTGATTTCCGACAAGGATTTTACACAGTCACCAGATGTAGCATTATTATACATATTAATGAAATAATAACAGGAACTGTTGTCAGGGACTAATTTGAGGATTTGGAGGATTGGAGATACTAACGGGACTTCCGTGGTTGTGAATGGAATTAAATTGGAAGTGTAGATAGCTAAGCCACCCTTGGATCTTCCATGAGCAGACGGTGAGGCCGGAAGATGAAATGTTTTGAAGCCCTGGATGTGAATAGGGACAGTTGCCCAGGTTTCCTGAAGGCAGATTAATTTATAATTATTGGTCACATCTAGCCAAGACTGCAGATGAATTTTGGATCTAAGGCCAGCTACATTCCAATATAGGACTGGAAGATCCTGGGTTGATGGCGAAATAAGGTTTGAGATCTGTGGATCAACAGAGGAATGTTGAGGTCGGGGCAGGGACTGGATAGTTGGGACGGGGGGGAAGGAGGTACGTTTTGGATCAAAAAGTTGAGGAGTAGTGAGTTGTTGACTCAAAAGTGAATCAACTAAGGTAGTTGACTGGGTAAAACACGAATCCTGATAGATAGATAATGACGACTGTGAAGTCAAGGTTTGCTGGAGGATACAGGACTCGGGATAGATATCAGACAGGGATGGCAGAATGAAACCAACCGCCCGAGTGCTCTTGTAGATAAATTTGGGGTTGAGCGGAGCATTGTTAGGGCCGTTGACTAAGGTAGATGGAGTTGGTGGTCAGTCTACCAAATCCAAACAGTCATATCTATTGGATAATGGTGGTCCTCTCCAGTTGTTAAGGTGGCCGGGTGGTGGGTTGCTAAAACCAGAGCCTGACCACTGGTCTCGGTCTCGGTCTCTGTTTCCACCCCAGTTCCCTACCCTCGTACAAGTAGTGAAAGAGTGATCAGTCAGAGACAGTGAGAGTAATAGAGACGGAGTGAGTGAACAAGAGTGAGGAACTATGAGAAGAGAGGGACTGAGAAAAAGAGTGGAAGGAGTAGAGTAAGTAAGTAATAGAGAAAGGAATGAGGGAAGTAGCAAAGGCAGGAAAGTGAGGGTTACAGAAATGAAGCAGTGGAACTAATAGAAGTTAAATGTGATAGAAATGTAACGAAAAGAGTACAAAACATATACCTTATAATTGTCGTTAACTTAGTCACTTGTTATTTGTATACTTTCAATCTGTGAAAGAGAGAACAAACATTTGAAAAATATTAAAACATGTATTTAAAAATTAGAAAAGACAAGGGAAAAGATTGAAGGACAAACAGTTTTTCCACAACTTTGACACTTACAGAAGCCTCTGCTTATCCATGCCCCCTACACAGTCCTAAAAATATACATTTTAAACTAACAGTATCTTGATGCAGATGAAGTGAGGCCTATCTTGCAACATGGTGCATCTTTTGCACTGCTGCTGTCTCACAAAAGTGACGCAACGGCAGCGCAAAAGAGGTGCACAGCCATCATAAAACTGTCCCTAACATTTTAAATGATTGTTTCAGGATGCCAATAAGGTGTGTCCTATCCAGAGGTTTGTTTGAGGTGAGGCCTACTCAGGGTTGCAGATGAAATTTAGAGTTGTTGAAGAGTACAGAGGAGATAATACATGTCCATGCCTACCAATGAAGTGAGTCATGTCCACTTCACTCTTGAACAAAGGCCAGACCTCCTCTGTTTCCCTGGACAGGCCTAAACTTGATCTGCACAATGTGATTCGTAATATTAGGAAACACAGGTGATGTAATTGAAAAACGTGCAATTTCTTTTGCTCATTTCACAATCACATCACTTGTGTTTCCTTTGCTTAGGTATCTCATTGTGCAGATGTAGTCCAGCATATGAAAGAGTACGCAGAAGTGCAGCACTGAATGCAACAACTTTGACCCTTACTGAAGCCTCAGCTTCTGCATGCCCCCTACACAGGCCTAATTATATACATTTTAAACTGACGGTATCTTGCTGGAGATGAACTGAGGCCTATCTTGCAACATGGTGCATCTTTTACACTGCTGCTGCGTCACAAAAGTGACGGAACAGCGGCGCAAAAGAGGTGCACGGCCATCATAAATCTGCCCTTAACATTTTAAATGATTGTTTATAGATGCTGATAAGGTGTGGCCTATCCACAGATTTGTTTCAGGTGAGTCCTACTCAGGGTTGCAGATGAAATTTAGGCTTGTTGAAGAGTACAGAGGAGATAATACATGTGCAGGCCTACCAACGAAGTGAGTCATGTCCACTGCACTCTTGAACAAATGTCAGACCTCCTCTGTCTCCTGGAACAGGCCTAAACCTCATCTACACAATGTGATGTGTAATGTTAGGAAACACAGGTAATGTAATTGAAAAACGTGCAATTTCTTTTGCTCATTCCACAATCAACTCACCTGTGTTTCCTTTGCTTAGGTATCTCATTGTGCAGTCTATCATATGAAAGACTACGTAGAATGTGAGCACTGTATGCAACAACTTTGACACTTACAGAAGCCTCAGCTTCTCCATGCCAACTACACAGTTCTAAATGTATATCATAAATACAAAAAGTACAGAATTAATTATACATGTTAAATGGTTTATTTTTGCTGTTCTCAGAATTTATCAAATTTCACTAAAAACAGTGACTTGAAGGTATTCATCATATAACAGCGGGGAAAAAAAACCACAATCAAAATGATTGTGTTTAAAAAACCCATATAACATAACCAATCAAAAATCAGAACTCGTAAAAATTAACTTACTTTCCATGACGTCGAAGGATATCCTATGAACAGCTTACACTCTGTTGTGCTGTTATTATTTTCAGCCCGCCACTTTCTGAAAGAAAAGCTCCATCGTTTTGACAAATATGTTACATACAATAAATGACTTCTCGCTCTCTACCACACTTTTCCACAAGGCCAAATCGTGTAAGAGCCATTTATAACTCTTGGAATTCTTCTAAGCAAATCCCGTCATTTTGTATTTCCGCAACTTTCAGAAAAAAAACGTTCAAGATCACTTTCACAATCCTGTACTAGTAATATCTTACCCTTCTTGCTCACTCATGTTCCACATTTCCTATGACACTGATACTGCTTACTATGAAGCAGACTTACACTACCTCTATGACTACTACAATTATTTAATTCTCTACATCACTTTTAATCACAAAGCAATTTAATACAGTACATAAAATGATATCAACCCCTAGAATCATTATAGGCCAGTTACCTACCCTAAATTCTTTCTTCTGAAAACAGAAAGTAAGAATATTTTTAATAAGATGTGTAATAAGTGGATGTTGTCAAAGGACCATCATGTCATATAATAGCTACAGTTAGAAATGGTCTTCCTAAAATCAACGACTGTGTAGCCATAACATTTGTAATTAAAGTTGAAAACTTATTTTCATCAGGTTTATATAGTTGGAATTTTTAAATGACATTATAACTAAAAGTTTGTTCAAAATATGTCGACAGCATTGCAGACTTACATTACCTCTACTCCATGTTTTGATTGGTTGCTTGAATTAGCTTATTAAAAGAAACAGTTTTTCTGAACTCATTCAAAGTGCAGTTATTTTTCCATGACGTCAAGTGTTATGGTAAGAACACCGTTTGCTTTGGGAAATACTCTGTTGTCCTTTAACTAATCCGTGCCCACCACTTTCTGTAAAAAAACCTTATTTTTTTCAGGAAATAGTTAAAACTGAAAAATAACTTTTGACTCTGTACTAAACTTATCCTCAAGGCCAAATAGTGTAGGAGCAATTAGAACCTCTTGAAATTCCTCAGAGCAAATCCCGAGATTCTTTCCCTAATATTTTGGTTGTAAAAACACCAGGTAAGAATTTTTAAAGTCAAAAGGCACATTTTTTTTGAAAGTTAAAACAGAATCATTGCAGAATGACCAGCCGTTTCTAGACTTCAAATAAGCTGTGTAATGTCCTGATGTTGTTGAAGGACCGTCATGATATATAATTGCTGCAGTTACAAAAGTCCTTCCTGATATTGACAACTGCGAAGCCACAAAATTTTTAATTAAAGTTGTCAATTTTGTTCCATCAGGCCTACATCGTTGGAACATTAAAATGACATACTGGCCATATGTTCGTATAAATAATGTGGACAACATTTCAGACTTACATTGGCTACACTCCATGTTATGATCAGCTGCTTTTACTAGCTTATTAAAGGACACTGATTTACTGTCTGGCAAAGTTAAATATATACATTTTTCTGAGTCTACACTAGTAGTACTTGATACCCTACAGTTCTCGCAGTCATGCTGCCATTGATAAGAACGTTTGTCTAACAGATTTCGAATTTCAGATACACTTTCTATTTTTGTTCTATCAGTGCTACATTTCTCTAACACAGAATTCAACAAACTGCAAAATCTTTGATCCAAATTGACCACAATCTCTTCTTTTAAATTTTCTAGAGAAAACAAAACATTAACCACTACATTAGCATAGCAGTTGACACCAGAACTGTTTTCAAATTGAAAACCAACAACATCTTCAACAAAATCCTTTTTCTTTCTGCTTATAATTTCTGGTTCATCGACTTTTCGTCTTTTTGCTACAACCTCTCTACTATTGGTCACATTTCTTCGTTTCCGGCCTATCACATATTTCTCAAACAAAGGATATTGAGGCAAATGTGACGCATACTCTCTTCTTAACCTATTGTATTCCTTAACACAATCTAGATCCGCACAAATGTTTGTGACATCACACTCAATCAAGTACAATCCCGATAAAGTTCTGACTCGTGACAATGCCACATATGCCATACCCTCCTTGAACACAGAACTGCCAATATTCACCAATGCACTGTCTACACTTAAACCTTGCGATTTATGGATTGTCACCGCATATGCCAAGCAAACAGGAAACTGCTTACGGCGAACATATAAGTCTTTTACAAGCAAAAACCTAGCAGAGCAACGACCAATTAGCTGTACTTCCTCAATGCCATCAAATTTAATTTTTAAAAATTCAATTCCATCTCTATTTCTGTATTTCTCAAAATCAACAACATTACCCATTGATCCATTTACCAGACCTCTTTCAACATGTAAATTCCTTCTTAAAATTATACGGCAATTTAAGCACACATTCAGAGTCTTTTCAAAACCAGCAGTTTTAGATATAGTCTTCTCTAATGAACCAATTTTGATATCAAATTCTCAGACAAAATAATTGTTGCTCCCATATGCTCTACTCTGTCAATAGCTTCCAGCTTCACAATGTCTTGGTTTTCTAAATGCAACATTTTGTTGTTGAAGATGGCACATTCTGCAAGAGTTGGCATCAAACATATTCCAGATTTCTTCTCAGTAATTTTCTGAAAAATATTCTCAGGCACAACGTCTTCTTCTGGATACAAATTTGACAGTAATCGTGCATGTAAAGCTTCTTTCCCATGCTCGGTCACTTTTCCGATTCTAACATCTTGTAGAATATTTTTATAATCTTCATTCTTAGCTTGACGCATATTTTCACGCAGTTCAGCATAATTGAAGTTTAACCATATATTGACGTTGCCAATACTCCCTAGGCACTTCCTGGTATCTTCATGCGTGAGCATTTTGAACACAGGTTGTCCTTTCACTGGTGTCAGCTGCAGAAGATCACCGAAAACAATGATGTGTTTGCCACCAAATAACACATCATACTCTGTTTTAAGAACTTCTTGCATTCTCAAATGCACAAAGGCAAGCATGACATTGGAAACCATGCTTACTTTGTCAATGATAAGAAGTTTCATTTTCCTCAAGACTCTTGAAACTTCACAACAAGCATCTCCAGATAACTTGTGGTATTGTAATTTGTTATCATGCTCCACTGGCAGCGTCAGTAGACGATGCAAAGTAATACCTTTAATGTTATGTGCTGCCAGTCCAGTTGGAGCGGTGACAACACAAGACAGCGATGACTCAGTCCTTTTCTGCAAATAACATGAAATTGCTTTAATGAGGAAACTTTTTCCAGGTCCCGCTTCTCCACTCACGTACAGTCGGACAGGCTTCAACGACGTACATGAGCACTCTTTCTTCTCATGACTTAATCCATGATCAATTTGGTTGGTAACTTCGTCATATATTTTCCTCTGCTCAATGTTGAGTTGTCTTTCCAAGTCTTCTAAGTTAACCGCATCCTCCTGAGCATGTGCCATGGCTCTTTCCACTTCAATCATGGCAGTAGCAGTTTCATTTTCGATAACTGGTCCTCCTAGTGGATCCTGACTCAATGAAACAGAACTCTGACTGTCCTGAGAACTGTCTCTAGCAATCTCGGCTGCAATCGTTGCTTCCTGCTCGATTTCCGCATTCAACATTTCTAGATATTTGGGAAAAACAGGACATTCTATGGTCTCCTTGGCGGCATTGAAAGAGTCTTCGTAACAGAGGAAATCTCCAAGCAGTTCCTCTTCTGCACGCCAAGGCTTGAAAAGTTGCAAAAGTGCTAAATAGAAAAACTCTTTTTTTTCAGGAGATTCGCCACTCAATTTTCGATGGTTTACCAAGTGGCATTTTCTTTGCTTCACCAGACATCCCTCACTTCCAATTACAGCATACACTCCTTTATCAATATCTTCTTTGATGTTCCTCTTGAATATGTAATTTTGTAGAACCTCATACAGACAAACATTCTCGAGGTGACTCCTTCTATTTGGATAATATGAATCCAACATGTTGGTCTTCAAAATATCGGTACTGTTTGGCTCCTTTTCCGCCAAATACTCAATTTCCCGCACAGGTTTCAGAACTCGATTACGCGTTGCAGCAAGACCAAGACTCGCCCAAACGATACTCCTGGATTTGGCATAGAGACTTGCTGAAGACAACCGGTCAGAACATTCGTAAGCTCCGATTTCTCGATGTGACAACATCTTCAGACTGAAACTGTACAACTTCTTACTGAGGCTCTTTTCATGGGAAATGTCCTCCCACATATCCTTCAATTCTGTCTTTTCTTTTTTGGTGATGTAAGATGTCACATACCGAGCCACAGCCATACAGTTATCAGCCACAAACTGTATATCCATGTTAGCATTCCACATGGACAAAATCACCGGGTTGTAGTCGTTGATGTACTTGGACTCTTCGTTCCTTTTCAAATTGTATGTGTTTTTAGGTGATTTCTTCATCACATTATGTCGCAGCGAAGACATCAAACTGTTCACTCTTCCTTTAGAAATCACCGGTCGTGGAAAGGCGAAACGACATTTGGTGTAGAACTTGTCCTTGTTTCTGAATTTACGACGACAGTCCTTTCCACAACGATGGCTTTGGAAGCGTAAAACTTGTTCTCTTAGGCTTTTGTCTTCCTTTGCGTTTGGAACAGCACATGTAGAATACTGTTCTATGAAACTCATCACTAAGTCTTCTGGATCTGTTCCAAATTTAGGTGCATCCTTGATCCACAGCAGCATATGTATATGAGGAGCACCTCTTGCTTGGTACTCCTTTCTCCAGAAGAAATCCAACACCTCTCCAAGAGGTGGATTTTTCTTGTTCATGATGAAAGACATCATAGCTTCAAATCTATGATTGAAGTACCTGCATACATTCACTGGATCCAAAGAGCACAGTTCTCCGGGTGTCTTGAATTCGATATTTTCAATGTTTCCATTTGCCTCTCGTAGAAATTCAAGTAAGTCTTCCCAGCCATACTCGGCACAGCTGAGAGTGAGGAACCATGTGGGAGTTCCTAAGTTCCTCAGCATACATTTTAAATCACCATGACGACGGTACCAGTACTCATTAGTACCACGCTGACACGCCATGAGATTAATCAGGTGAGAATCCAAAATACTGTCTTGCACATTGACTTTATCCATAAAGTCACTTGCCGAGATGTTTTGCATCTGTACACCACTTTTCAAGATGTGGTTCACTGCATATGACAGTCCAGACAGATCGCTTTCAAACAGGAGATGAAACAAATAGGGAATGCTTTGACGAAACCTAGGATCTTCTGCATACAATCGTAAAGTCCGGTATTCAGAAGAAGGAATTTGATGAGGTCGCTCATCATATCTTCCTCCTTGACCTGTTGGAAATAGCTGTGGGAAACACCGAGCTTCCAAACTTTCCTCCCAAACACTAATGGGACTCCCTTTGGCTTGTTTCATTTGAAACAACTCAATAGCATTCCCCATGACTTCCTTGGAATGCAAAGGATGAACACTATAATGTTCATATATTTCTTCATTTTTAGAGGGTTCTACTTTCTCAATTTGATCAGCTCACAAATCGCTATCCTCTTCTTCACTTACTTCCTCTTCTGCAACATATACATTCTTGTAGTACTTATTGTTTTTCTTCAAATACAATGTTGCCTATTTGACTTTCCTAACATCCACTAAATCTTGCCATATTTTCTTACTCTTTGTCGGAACCCCATTAACTAAGATTACCAGAGGTTCCTCTTCCACTTTTTCTACTACAATTGTATTAATGTTTTTCTTCAAATCTAGAGGCAAATAAACAACGCTTCCCTTTAATCCTCTCTGTAAATCTGATGGAGGCAATTTCCCTGTCTTTGGCTCCATTCTTACAATAGCCTGAAAGGGATGGATACTTTGAATCAAAATAGATTCATAAGTATTTAAATCCTTCAATTCAGAAGGAATCTCAACCAATTCCAGATTATTATGAACCGCTCTAGCAGGCATCCGGTTTTGATTTAATTTGTTACAACAATAAGTACACACACGTTGATCCAATCCCAAATCAAAACAATTTTCTACCATCAAGTATGTTGCAAAATCCTTCCATTCACTATTATTTTCACTTTCACTTTTCGCATATAAATCCACTAACTTAGTCTGATTCTTATAATAAGTGCGTCGACAACACACACAAGTAAAATTAGGCCTCTCACTTGATTTCACCTGAAACGTGGCAATTTCTTTATGAAAATTATCTGTACTGGAAACCTGTACACTATCTTCCACATTATCTTCTTCTTCTGGGTCAATTTCAACTTTCTCCTCTTTACTTGCAAAGTAACAAAACTCAATTTCTTCACAAATATTCTTCACATCTACTTCAGAACCATGCAAAAGAGCAGTGCATAATTGTTTAAGCATAATTGCTGGACTCTTAGCATAATACAACATTCTAACTAATTTCATCACTTTATTATGATGCACTGCTAGCATCCTGAAATGATGAAAAACACTCTGGCATACTCTCCTGGAAAGACAGGCCAGTGAATGACCATGCAAACCTGTCACTTCTCTCACTCTGCAAGGATCTAATTCTTGCAACAACTTCATTTTCTGTTTTAAAGTTTTCTTATTAAATGTCCGTACAAAATCACAAAGCAAATTGATGGAATCCTGTTGCACACTGCAAATACTACTACACTTCCAGATATACACTGGTCCCTTAGGACGTCTTCCTAAAACCTCATTACCTAACACCTCTTCTGCCTCTGTTGCCACAAGTTTTTCTTTTTCAACTGGACAACCATCTTTCACCTCATAAGCTCGACCACTGGTGTCAACTGCATGCACCAAATCATTATCCTGGAAATAACTCTCCTCATTAAAAAATGCCTCACAACTTGAACTATGCATCCATTCTCCTGAAAAAACTTCACAAAAATTACTACGATTAACTGTTCTCTTCCATCTACTATTTCTTTTGAAATCATAAATTGCCTTGTTTAGCTTCCTAATTCTATTGATTACCAAAATAAATAACTTTCGCTTAATTTCAAATGCCTGATCAATAATTTTCTCAACTTTTTTTTTTCTCTTATAAAAAAACACTTTCTGTTGACCTTTCTTAATATTTTTTAACAAATTGCCAATTATCCTGTTGCGGAACATTCGTCTACGAATGTCCCTAAACTGATTTTTCCTTCTACTACCATGCACAGAGTTATCTCCTGCTCTAGCAGTAACATTTTTGATTGGCCTTTCCTTTCCGTTTAAATTGGTTCTCTTTTTCTGGACTAAAACATTTTCTGTAGTACTACTTTTTTTTCTACAAATGTTTCTTAGGAATGATTTCGTTGTCTTACCCGGAGCTTTCTTGGTGACTTGACGAGTTTTTATTGTAGAGGACTGCTGCAAGCATTTAGTAAGCTGCTGTCTTTGACGTTTTGTAGCCTTTCGGTATCGTTGTTTAGATGGCATTATGTCCTTTTGAAATGATCTGCAGTTGAATCTGTGGTAAAATATAATTAAAAATGTTATTAACCACTATTACCAAACAGTAAATCAATAACAGTCGTCAAAAATTTAACACACTACTTGTCATTTTTACATAAAATAATTTTTAGTGCATTGGCAAATTTAGTAGTCACAAATAGTAGCAAAGAAATGGAATGCTTCTACATTTGACCTGTGCTGTTTTATATGTGAATCTGAACTAATTTTATGAGCATATTTGACTATTTTATTAAAGACACTACACACAAGCTGTTTTTGAAGTTGTGTTTAATTTTAAATGAAACAGTTTACATGTTTACTTTTCATTTCCAGTAACTTTTAAAAATAAATGTTTATAGTTCCATAGGCTCAAGCAGGTCAGCTTCCCACCCTATGTCATACAATTCTGACAAATCGGCATCCTCATCATGTTCTTCATCATCCTCAGGATTTAAATCATCCAAGGGATCTACTTCCACTGATGTTTCAATCACAATTTCAATGATAATATCGAGATCAACAGATTGCTCATTATCACTCATGCTTGATGTTGTCGTTATCTTTAAAGAAAGAGAACAACAATGAGATGTTGCAGAGTAAGAGACAAATCTCAGAGACTATAATAGTAAAATTGTTTACCAAGAGTAACATTTTGCAGATATTATTTAACCATGTCCAGCGATGCTGAGGAGGTGAGGCCTATGTCCAATTTTTCAGTGAACAGGACTCATCTCTTCTTAACCTTGGATAAGCCTCACCAACACTGTGTCCCCTGCTAATACTTAAATTTAAAGGAGCAGATTTATGTTAACTGGCGCATCCCCAGGGATGCACCAGTTAACGTGCGCCACTGCTCTGCCACCCATGATGTGCTGCATTTACAATGCAGAGCACCATTGAGCAAAAACAGCACAGATGCGTCACGCATCTGTTCCACAAAAACGGCGCATTGCACGAATCACGTCGTAAGCGCGACATGTCTACTGCAATGCACAGGGGCAAGCCACACATTGCATGGTGCATCACTCCTTATGCCTGTTTCAAACAGGCGTAAGGATTTGATTCAGCAATGCCATAAATGTGACTCTGTGAAATCTTCTTAATTTTACTGTGTTAGTTTTACAGGGCTTTCATGCAAATGACTGGCCACCCTACAACAAAACGCTCACATGAAATCTGACGCAGGTTTCATGTGGCACAGGACTTTACAGCATGACACATCTGCATAGATGCATCACGTTGTAAATATGTCGCAACATAGCAAATCTTTTGCACCGCCGCTGCGTCACAAAAGTGACGCACAGCGGCGCAAAAGAGGCACACGGCTATCATAAATCTGTCCCTAACATTTTAAATGATTGATTCAGGATGACGATAAGGTGTGGCCTATCCAGAGGTTTGTTTGAGGTGAGGCCTACTCAGGGTTGCAGATGAAATTTAGGCTTGTTGAAGAGTACAGAGGAGATAATACATGTGCAGGCCTACCAATGAAGTGAGTCATGTCCACTTCACTCTTGAACAAAGGCCAGACCTCTCCTGTGTCCGTGGACAGGCATAAACCTCATCTGCATAATGTGATTCGTAATGTTAGGAAACACAGGTGATGTAATTGAAAAATGTGGAATTTCTTTTCCTCATTTCACAATCACATCACCTGTGTTTTCTTTGCTTAGGTATCTCATAGTGCAGATGGAGTCTAGCATATCAAAGAGTACACAGAAGTTGAGCACTGTATACAACAATTTTGACATTTACAGAAGATTCAGCTTCTCCATGCCCCCTACACAGTCCTAAATGTTTACATTTTAACTTACGGTATCTTGTTGGAGATGAAGTGAGGCCTGTCTTGCAACATGGTGCATCTTTTGCATCACTGTTGCATTGGTTTCATGTGGCACAGGACTTTACAGCATGACACATCTGCCTAGATGCATCAAGTTGTAAATATGTCGCAACATAGCAAATCTTTTGCACCACCGCTGCGTCACAAAAGTGACGCACAGCGGCGCAAAAGAGGCACACGGCTATCATAAATCTGTCCCTAACATTTTAAATGATCGATTCAGGATGACGATAAGGTGTGGCCTATCCAGAGGTTTGTTTGAGGTGAGGCCTACTCAGGGTTGCAGATGAAATTTAGGCTTGTGAAGAGTACAGAGGAGATAATACATGTTCAGGCCTACCAATGAAGTGAGTCATGTCCACTTCACTCTTGAACAAAGGCTAGACCTCTTCTGTGTCCGTGGACAGGCCTAAACCTCATCTGCCCAATGTGATTCGTAATGTTAGGAAACACAGGTGATGTAATTGAAAAATGTGGAATTTCTTTTCCTCATTTCACAATCACATCACCTGTGTTTCCTTTGCTTAGGTACCTCATAGTGCAGATGGAGTCTAGCATATCAAAGAGTACACAGAAGTTGAGCACTGTATACAACAATTTTGACATTTACAGAAGATTCAGCTTCTCCATGCCCCCTACACAGTCCTAAATGTTTACAGTTTAAACTGACGGTATCTTGTTGGAGATGAAGTGAGGCCTATCTTGCAACAAGGTGCATCTTTTGCATCACTGCTGCATCACAAAAGTGACGCAACAGTGGCGCAAAAGAGGCGCACGGCCATCATAAATCTGCCCCTAACATTTTAAATGTTTGATTCAGGATGACGATAAGCTGAAGCCTATCCAGAGATTTGTTTGAGGTGAGGCCTACTCAGGGTTGCAGATGAAATTTAGGCTTATTGAAGAGTACAGAGGAGATAATACATGTGCAGGCCTACCAATGAAGTGAGTCATGTCCACTGCACTCTTGAACAAAGGCCAGACCTCTTCTGTGTCCGTGGACAGGCCTAAACCTCATCTGCACAATGTGATTCGTAATGTTAGGAAACACAGGTGATGTAATTGAAAAATGTGGAATTTCTTTTGCTCATTTCACAATCAAATCACCTGTGTTCCCTTTGCTTAGATATCTCATTGTGCAGATGGAGTCTAGCATATCAAAGACTACGCAGAAGGTGAGCACTGTATGGAACATGGCTATGTAACTCAAAGAATCAAAATCTAAATTTGCCAAGCACACATGGGGGCGTATTTACAAGGACCTTGCACCACGGGGAAATGTCTTAAATTAAAATGGGAAAAATAACATCAAAGGGACTCAAAGGCCTTGTAAATATGCCCCAAGCAACCTATGAAACTCTAGCAGTACATATCAAGAAACCTAATTGATTTCAAAAAACGTTTTTAAACAAATCATGTAAAGCAATGATATACCTACATTCATGGGGAAGTGACTTAAAATGCTCTAAGACACATGAAAGCGTTTTTTAAGGCCCTTGCACCATTTTTGCGTCACTTTTAACATGGCTATGTAACTCAAAGAATCAAAATCTAAATTTGCCAAGCACACATGGGGGCGTATTTACAAGGACCTTCCACCACGGGGAAATGTCTTAAATTAAAATGGGAAAAATAACATCAAAGGGACTCAAATGCCTTTTAAATCTACCCCAAGCAACCTACGAAACTCTAGCAGTACATATCAAGAAACCTAATTGATTTCAAAAAACGTTTTTAAACACATCATGTAAATCAATTATATACCTACATTCAAGGGGAAGTGATTAAAATGCCCTAAGACACATGAAAGCGTTTTTTTTAAGGCCCTTGCACCATTTTTGTGTCACTTTTAACATGGCTATGTAACTCAAAGAATCAAAATCTAAATTTGCCAAGCACAGATGGGGGCGTATTTACAAGGACCTTGCACCACGGGGAAATGTTTTAAATTAAAATGGGAAAAATAACATCAGAGACACTCAAAGGCCTTGTAAATATACCCCAAGCAACCTATGAAACTCTAGCAGTACATATCAAGAAACCTAATTGATTTCAAAAAACGTTTTTAAACACATCATGTAAATCAATTATATACCTACATTCAAGGGGAAGTGACTTAAAATGCCCTAAGACACATGAAAGCGTTTTTTTAAGGCCCTTGCACCATTTTTGCGTCACTTTTAACACGGCTATGTAACTCAAAGAATCAAAATCTAAATTTGCCAAGCACACATGGGGGCGTATTTACAAGGACCTTGCACCACAAGGAAATGTCATAAATTAAAATGGGAAAAATAACATCAAAGGAACTCAAAGGCCTTGTAAATATGCCCCAAGCAACCTATGAAACTCTAGCAGTACATATCAAGAAACCTAATTGATTTCAAAAAACGTTTTTAAACACATCATGTAAAGTAATTATATACCTACATTCATGGGGAAGTGACTTAAAATGCCCTAAGACACATGAAAGCATTTTTTTAAGGCCCTTGCACCATTTTTGCGTCACTTTTAACATGCCTATGTAACATGGCTATGTAACTCAAAGAAACAAAATCTATTTGTAAAACACTTGACACAAAGCAACATTTTAAATACACAACTTTCTTCATAATTTTCTCCTTAAAGCATACTATTCTCTATTTAAATTAAATGAATCTTTTCTCACCTTAGCAAATACTTTTTGAGTTTCAAAACAGTCTCAGACACACACCAATTTGTCTTCAGCAGAGCAAAAGGTATGCACTCCAGAGGCTGCAACCATCAATGGCACAGAAATGCTGTAATTCATCACACATATCTCTCATGTCACCCAATCAAAACTCTTCCCTCACTTTTTTCAAATCAACACCCTTCCCCCCTCTGCCCTTTCTGCCTTTTTTCCATAGCAACAACCTCCTGAAAGACCTCTCATGTTTGCAAGTTCACACAACAATGTTTCAATTGAACTCTGAACTCTCAGTACACCTGCATATCCAGTGCAATCTTTCATAAAATGATTTTTTCTTGACCATTCAAATTACATCTTTCAAAGAACTCATCCTTGCACCCTAACTTTCTGTTTTCAGCAATCAAAATCCACCAATCACTGCTACTGAATCATTAGCACAGAAACTCCACAGTTTTTTTCATTACATACTCCTACTATTTCAACTGCCATTTCATTCTCATACTTCATCTGACTGCAGCAGAACCTCCTCTCACCATGTTTTCTGTCTGGATTGTTGGACATAGTTACATCCACTGGGCTCAAAGGTATGCTGATAACAGAAATTTACACAATCTCAATTTACAAAATGTGGAAATCAACTGGATTGGTCACAGAGGATTAAGATGTCACCAATTGATACCATTGGTGAAAACCTTTTTGCATTTGCCAAAACCTGACCTGTTAATTGTCCACTGTGGAGGAAATGACTTGGGCACTTTGACTGGGGTAGGTCTGGAAATGCTTTTAAAGGACACCTTTGAGCAATTGATGGCACTATTTCCTCAAACTGCCTTGGTATATTCAAATATATGCCAAAGACAGAAATGGAAGTGGTCCAACCAATTTTGTCCACAAATTGAGAAATCGAGGAAGCATGTACATAAGTCTGTTTCAGCTTACATGAGAGACCATGGAATGGGCTCCATCTACAACAATTTTATTTTATTTATTTATTTATTTAAACTTCTAAAGCGCGCAGCTACCCGCAGTGGGTTTCCCGGCGCTCAGGGATAGACTAAAGAAGAAAGACTTGCGAGCTGATATTTACAAGGCTATACATTATTTACTGCTGGAAAAACCACAGGTTTTAAGTCCTTTGCGGAAATGAAAAAGATTAGTTTCTGTCTTTAAAGAGACAGGAAGAGTGTTCCAGAATTTTGGGCCTAAATGAGAAAAGGAACGACCTCCCATTTTAGCCAGTCTAAATCTGGGAATGGAAAAGTCACCATGAAGTGCTGATCTTAAAGTTCGACTGGGCTTATAGGCCTGGATAAAATTCTGGAGGTATTTAGGGGCTGAGCCGTGTTTGATTTTAAAAACGTGACACAAAGCTTTGAATTTAATTCTGTTAGGAATTTTTAACCAATGCAGGTCACGAAGCGCTGTAGAAGCAGAAGATCTTCTAGGGACATTGTAGAGAAGACGGGCAGCAGCGTTTTGTACAACCTGAAGTTTTTTTATGGTTGTTTGATCGGATCCCAAATATAGGACATTGCCATAGTCCAGGCGGGAAACAACCAAGGCCTGGACTACCGTTCTTCGTGTGGTAAGGGGCAACATCCACAGGATCTTCTGTAGCCATCTTAAGGTGGCGAAACAGATGGATGCCACCTTTGCCGCCTGCTGTCTCATTGTGAGTTTCTCATCAATGAGAAACCCGAGGTTGCGGACTACGGTTACCGGTTGCGGGGTGGGTCCCATGTCGCAGGGCCAATGGTGGGGGCCCCAGAGGTCTTTATTTCTGCCCAGTATCACAACCTCGGTTTTGTCACCGTTGAGCTTCAAAAAATTACTCTTCATCCATTTCGAGACAATAACTTGCGTTACTACATGCAAGATATCTACAGAGCAGATGGAGTTCACTTCTCAGATGAGGGGAACAGAATTTTCATCCTCAATTTAAGACTGTGCATTGGTACCTACTTGTAGGTACCTACATCAGCCACAGGACCCAAAAGCTCTTTTCAGAGCTACCCTACATCTGATGACTCACAATTATTATTTTACTCTAACTTTTTTCACTAATTTTCACCAAAGTACGCTCCCCGGAGCGCTATCCAGTACACGCACCGGATGCTAACCGCGCGAAAATTTGAAAAAAAAATGTTTTTTTTTCGCACATATGGTCCTCCTCAGCTACCCTCAGAAAACCTAGGGGGTCAGGATACGTCTACCGTGCCCCCTTCTACCCATTCTGAACATTATTTGCCCTCCATCTTGTATCTCAATTCTACCGAAACACAAAATGGAGGACTCCCGTAACGCTGCCGGTTCGCGTACCGGGGTGCGCACCGGGAAGCGCTCGCTCAAAAAAGGTGGGAAAGTAATTCACAGAAAAACCACTGGAGACACTTTCACCAAATATAGATTAGCTCATACTACATACCAATCCCTACCATTTTCACAAATTTGATTGGAATTCCATTTAGCCATTTAGCCTGTAGACCTCTCTAAATGCCCTGAGGTAAATTACTTCACAAAACACATCTGAAGTGTTGGAATTGACAACCAATTAAAATGTTACTTTCATTTTCTACTTTTTTTTACCTGACATTTGATTGGTTATGTACCTGAATATATATAAAGAAAGAGAGAGAAACACAGCCATTTTGACTACTACTTCCTGAACCACATTGCAAAATCATTTTCACTGACAACTTAAACTTGTTTTTAAAAGGTAAGATGTTATTTTATAAATTTTAAAACATTTTCAGATAGTTATATACTATCCCTCTGTAACAGTTAGACATTGAGAAAGGCTTGTTTATTATAATTATGGATTGATTTAGGTTTCTGTGGTATAATTATGAATTTACTTAGGCTTTTTCACAGGCACTTTTTAATAGTACTACTTCACCCCTGAAAAGTACCTGTCTAAACTTAAACCCAACAGTGCCCTATCTCTACTGATATATTTATTTTTATGCAAATTTCAGCACAAAAATGGAAGGAGAACAGAACGTTTCCTTTGAAATTGTCCTAGATATTAACAATGAGGAAATCATTGAACCCATTGACTTGGAATTCATGGATGAATCACGGGACCATGAACTTCTACAATGTGTAGAATCTGTGGATTTCTTACTTCATTATCAGGACGGTCAAATGTGGGAAGTTATGTTCAGTCAAAAAGAAGACATATCAGACAATAAATGTATATTTAATAATCAAAAATTGTTTGAGTCTTTAATCATTTTTATATGTAATTCATAAACTAGTACCAAATTGATTATAATGTAAAGTCAGACTTATAGTATACTGTGCACAATCACAAAAATAAATTTATATTTAATAATCATAAATACTGCTACTTAAATAAAAAAACAAAAAAAACAACAAAAAGAACAATCAATAAACATACAATATTTCAAAATATCATAGTCTATCATTCTTTTTTCCTTATAGTACGCTCCCCAGACCGCTTCCCGGTGTGCGTACCGGGCGCTCCCCAGGCAAAAAAAAAAAATTTTTTTTTTTATTTTTTTTTGCCCCGCGGGGCCTTTTTAAAGCCTCCACATCAAACCTAGGGGGTCAGGGAGGATCTACTATGCCCCCTTATGGTCATTTCCCCCTTTGTTTTGGCCTCCTCTTTTCTCTCGATCCTACCGAGAGACAAGATGGCAGCCGCTCTGGACTGTTTAGAATGTTGACAGACACCGGAGAGCCAATCAGCTTCGCTTCGCGAAGTTCCGTTACGCGTTAGGTACGCGAACCGGGGCGCTGCCCGGAGCACGCTTACAGATATATATATTTTTTTGAACGTTAATTTCTAAAAATCCACTGGAACACATATATTGAGACCTAGCAAAGGCACATCGGGCTACCAGTCCCTACAATTTTGCCAAGTTTCGTGAAAATCCATTTAGCCGTTCGAGCTAAAAGTGAGGCCAACCGCCCTATGGAAAATTGCATGGGGAAAACACGTTTTGGGACCCCCCTTTTTTCTCGGCCCCCCCTTGACAAAACCCCCCCAAATTTTCAGGGGCTGCTCCGAAACAAAATGTGCCATTTTCCTGAAAATTTCAGCCAATTCCGTCATCAAAGTTAGGGTGCATGGATGAGTTCTTTGAAAGATGTAATTTGAATGGTCAAGAAAAAATCATTTTATGAAAGATTGCACTGGATACGCAAGTGTACTGAGAGTTCTGAGTTCAATTGAAACATTGTTGTGTGAACTTGCAAACATGAGAGGTCTTTCAGGAGGTGGTTGCTATGGAAAAAAGGCAGAAAGGGCAGAGGGGGGAGGGTGTTGATTTGAAAAAAGTGAGGGAAGAGTTTTGATTGGGTGACATGAGAGATATGTGTGATGAATTACAGCATTTCTGTGCCATTGTTGGTTGCAGCTTCTGGAGTGCATACCTTTTGCTCTGCTAAAGAAAAATTGGTGTGTGTCTGAGACTGTTTTGAAACTCAAAATTTATTTGCTAAGGTGAGAAAAGATTCATTTAATTTAAATAGAGAATAGTATGCTTTAAGGAGAAAATTATGAAGAAAGTTGTGTATTTAAAATGTTGCTTTGTGTCAAGTGTTTTACAAATAGATTTTGTTTCTTTGAGTTACATAGCCATGTTACATAGGCATGTTAAAAGTGACGCAAAAATGGTGCAAGGGCCTTAAAAAAATGCTTTCATGTGTCTTAGGGCATTTTAAGTGACTTCCCCATGAATGTAGGTATATAATTACTTTACATGATGTGTTTAAAAACGTTTTTTGAAATCAATTAGGTTTCTTGATATGTACTGCTAGAGTTTCATAGGTTGCTTGGGGCATATTTACAAGGCCTTTGAGTTCCTTTGATGTTATTTTTCCCATTTTAATTTAAGACATTTCCTTGTGCTGCAAGGTCCTTGTAAATACGCCCCCATGTGTGCTTGGCAAATTTAGATTTTGATTATTTGAGTTACATAGCCATGTTAAAAGTGACGCAAAAATGGTGCAAGGGCCTTAAAAAAACGCTTTCATGTGTCTTAGGGCATTTTAAGTCACTTTCCCATGAATGTCGGTATATAATTGCTTTACATGATGTGTTTAAAAGCGTTTTTTTAAATCAATTAGGTTTCTTGATATGTACTGCTAGAGTTTCATAGGTTGTTTGGGGCATATTTACAAGGCCTTTGAGTCTCTCTGATGTTATTTTTCCCATTTTAATTTAAGACATTTCCCCGTGGTGCAAGGTCCTTGTAAATACGCCCCCATGTGTGCTTGGCAAATTTAGATTTTGATTCTTTGAGTTACATAGCCATGTTCCATACAGTGCTCACCTTCTGCGTAGTCTTTGATATGCTAGACTCCATCTGCACAATGAGATATCTAAGCAAAGGAAACACAGGTGATGTGATTGTGAAATGTGCAAAAGAAATTCCACATTTTTCAATTACATCACC
The DNA here is from genome assembly GCF_964261635.1 of Lissotriton helveticus. Classification (NCBI taxonomy): domain Eukaryota; kingdom Metazoa; phylum Chordata; class Amphibia; order Caudata; family Salamandridae; genus Lissotriton; species Lissotriton helveticus. The sequence continues at coordinate 2,054,496,607 of NC_136063.1, read as the reverse complement.
TGTGTTTTCTAACATTACGAATCACATTGTGCAGATGAGGTTTAGGCCTGTCCAGGGACACAGAAGAGGTCTGGCCTTTGTTCAAGAGTGCAGTGGACATGACTCACTTCATTGGTAGGCCTGCACATGTATTATCTCCTCTGTACTCTTCAATAAGCCTAAATTTCATCTGCAACCCTGAGTAGGCCTCACCTCAAACAAATCTCTGGATAGGCCTCACCTTATCGTCATCCTGAATCAATCATTTAAAATGTTAGGGGCAGATTTATGATGGCCATGCGCCTCTTTTGCGCCGCTGTTGCGTCACTTTTGTGATGCAGCAGTGATGCAAAAGATGCACCATGTTGCAAGATAGGCCTTACTTCATCTCCAACAAGATACCGTCAGTTTAAACTGTAAACATTTAGGACTGTGTAGGGGGCATGGAGAAGCTGAATCTTCTGTAAATGTCAAAATGTTTGTATACAGTGCTCAGCTTCTGTGTACATGCTAGACTCCATCTGCACTATGAGATACCTAAGCAAAGGAAACACAGGAGATGTGATTGTGAAATGAGGAAAAGAAATTCCACATTTTTCAATTACATCACCTGTGTTTCCTAACTTTACGAATCACATTGTGCAGATGAGGTTTAGGCCTGTCCACGGACACAGAAGAGGTCTGGCCTTTGTTCAAGAGTGAAGTGGACATGACTCACTTCATTGGTAGGCCTGAACATGTATTATCTCCTCTGTACTCTTCAACAAGCCTAAATTTCATCTGCAACCCTGAGTAGGCCTCACCTCAAACAAACCTCTGGATAGGCCACACCTTATCGTCATCCTGAATCAATCATTTAAAATGTTAGGGACAGATTTATGACAGCCGTGTGCCTCTTTTGCGCCACTGTGCGTCACTTTTGTGACGCACCGGCGGTGCAAAAGATTTGCTATGTTGCGACATATTTACAACTTGATGCATCTAGGCAGATGTGTCATGCTGTAAAGTCCTGTGCCACATGAAACCGATGCAGCAGTGATGCAAAAGATGCACCATGTTGCAAGACAGGCCTCACTTCATCTCCAACAAGATACCGTCAGTTTAAACTGTAAACATTTAGGACTGTGTAGGGGGCATGGAGAAGATGAATCTTCTGTAAATGTCAAAATTGTTGTATACAGTGCTCAACTTCTGTGTACTCTTTGATATGCTAGACTCCATCTGCACAATGAGATACCTAAGCAAAGGAAACACAGGTGATGTGATTGTGAAATGAGGAAAAGAAATTCCACATTTTTCAATTACATCACCTGTGTTTCCTAACTTTACAAATCACATTGTGCAGATGAGGTTTAGGCCTGTCCACGGACACAGAAGAGGTCTGGCCTTTGTTCAAGAGTGAAGTGGACATGACTCACTTCATTGGTAGGCCAGCACATGTATTATCTCCTCTGTACTCTTCAACAAGCCTAAATTTCCTCTGCAACCCTGAGTAGGCCTCACCTCAAACAAACCTCTGGATAGGCCACACCTTATCGTCATCCTGAATCAATCATTTAAAATGTTAGGGACAGATTTATGATAGCCGTGTGCCTCTTTTGCGCCACTGTGCATCACTTTTGTGACGCAGCGGCGGTGCAAAAGATTTGCTATGTTGCAACATATTTACAACTTTATGCATCTAGGCAGATGTGTCATGCTGTAAAGTCCTGTGCCACATGAAACCGATGCAGCAGTGATGCAAAAGATGCACCATGTTGCAAGACAGGCCTCACTTCATCTCCAACAAGATACCGTCAGTTTAAACTGTAAACATTTAGGACTGTGTAGGGGGCATGGAGAAGCTGAATCTTCTGTAAATGTCAAAATTGTTGTATACAGTGCTCAACTTCTGTGTACTCTTTGATATGCTAGACTCCATCTGCACAATGAGATACCTAAGCAAAGGAAACACAGGTGATGTGATTGTGAAATGAGGAAAAGAAATTCCACATTTTTCAATTACATCACCTGTGTTTCCTAACTTTACGAATGACATTGTGCAGATGAGGTTTAGGCCTGTCCACGGACACAGAAGAGGTCTGGCCTTTGTTCAAGAGTGAAGTGGACATGACTCACTTCATTGGTAGGCCTGCACACGTATTATCTCCTCTGTACTCTTCAATAAGCCTAAATTTCATCTGCAACCCTGAGTAGGCCTCACCTCAAACAAACCTCTGGATAGGCCACACCTTATCGTCATCCTGAATCAATCATTTAAAATGTTAGGGACAGATTTATGATGGCCGTGTGCCTCTTTTGCGCCGCTGTACGTCACTTTTGTGACGCAGCGGCGGTGCAAAAGATTTGCTATGTTGCTACATATTTACAACTTGATGCATCTAGGCAGATGTGTCATCCTGTAAAGTCCTGTGCCACATGAAACCTGCTTCAGATTTCATGTGAGCGTTTTGTTGTAGGGTGGCCAGTCATTTGCATGAAAGCCCTGTAACACTAACACAGTAAAATTAAGAAGATTTCACTGAGTCACATTTATGGCATTGCTGAATCAAATCCTTACGCCTGTTTGAAACAGCATCGCTGAACATGGTTAAATAATATCTGCAAAATGTTACTCTTGTTAACAATTTTTTACAATTATAGTCTCTGAGATTTGTCTCTTACTCTGCAACATCTCATTGTTGTTCTCTTTCTTTAAAGATAACGACAACATCAAGCATGAGTGATAATGAGCAATCTGTTGATCTCGATATTATCATTGAAATTGTGATTGAAACATCAGTGGAAGTAGATCCCTTGGATGATTTAAATCCTGAGGATGATGAAGAACATGATGAGGATGCCGATTTGTCAGAATTGTATGACATAGGGTGGGAAGCTGACCTGCTTGAGCCTATGGAACTATAAACATTTATTTTTAAAAGTTACTGGAAATGAAAAGTAAACATGTAAACCGTTTCATTTAAAATTAAACACAACTTCAAAAACAGGTTGTGTGTAGAGTCTTTAATAAAATAGGCAAATATGCTCATAAAATTAGTTCAGATTCACATATAAAACAGCACAGGTCAAATGTAGAAGCATTCCATTTCTTTGCTACTATTTGTGACTACTAAATTTGCCAATGCACTAAAAATTATTGTATGTAAAAATGACAAGTAGTGTGTTAAATTTTTGACGACTGTTATTGATTTACTGTTTGGTAATAGTGGTTAATAACATTTTTAATTATATTTTACCACAGATTCAACTGCAGATCATTTCAAAAGTACATAATGCCATCTAAAGAACGAAACCGAAAGGCTACAAAACGTCAAAGACAGCAGCTTACTAAATGCTTGCAGCAGTCCTCTACAATAAAAACTCGTCAAGTCACCAAGAAAGCTCCGGGTAAGACAACGAAATCATTCCTAAGAAACATTTGTAGAAAAAAAAGTAGTACTACAGAAAATGTTTTAGTCCAGAAAAAGAGAACCAATTTAAACTGAAAGGAAAGGCCAATCAAAAAAAATGTTACTGCTAGAGCAGGAGATAACTCTGTGCATGGTAGTAGAAGGAAAAATCAGTTTAGGGACATTCGTAGACGAATGTTCCGCAACAGGATAATTGGCAATTTGTTAAAAAATATTAAGAAAGGTCAACAGAAAGTGGTTTTTTATAAGACAAAAAAAAAAGTTGAGAAAATTATTGATCAGGCATTTGAAATTAAGCGAAAGTTATTTATTTTGATAATCAATAGAATTAGGAAGCTAAACAAGGCAATTTATGATTTCAAAAGAAATAGTAGATGGAAGAGAACAGTTAATCGTAGTAATTTTTGTGAAGTTTTTTCAGGAGAATGGATGCAAAGTTCAAGTTGTGAGGCATTTTTTAATGAGGAGAGTTATTTCCAGGATAATGATTTGGTGCATGCAGTTGACACCAGTGGTCGAGCTTATGAGGTGAAAGATGGTTGTCCAGTTGAAAAAGAAAAACTTGTGACAACAGAGGCAGAAGAGGTGTTAGGTAATGAGGTTTTAGGAAGACGTCCTAAGGGACCAGTGTATATCTGGAAGTGTAGTAGTATTTGCAGTGTGCGACAGGATTCCATCAATTTGCTTTGTGATTTTGTACGGACATTTAATCAGAAAACTTTAAAACAGAAAATGAAGTTGTTGCAAGAATTAGATCCTTGCAGAGTGAGAGAAGTGACAGGTTTGCATGGTCATTCACTGGCTTGTCTTTCCAGGAGAGTATGCCAGAGTGTTTTTCATCATTTCAGGATGCTAGCAATGCATCATAATAAAGTGAGGAAATTAGTTAGAATGTTGTATTATGCTAAGAGTCCAGCAATTATGCTTAAACAATTATGCACTGCTCTTTTTTCATGGTTCTGAAGTAGATGTGAAGAATATTTGTGAAGAAATTGAGTTTTGTTACTTTGCAAGTAAAGAGGAGAATGTGAAATTGACCCAGAAGAAGAAGGTAATGTGGAAGATAGTGTACAGGTTTTCGATACAGATAATTTTCAGAAAGAAATTGCCACGTTTCAGGTGAAATCAAGTGAGAGGCCTAATTTTACTTGTGTGTGTTGTCGACGCACTTATTATAAGAATCAGACTAAGTTAGTGGATTTATATGCGAAAAGTGAAAGTGAAAATAATAGTGAATGGAAGGATTTTGCAACATACTTGATGGTAGAAAATTGTTTTGATTTGGGATTGGATCAACGTGTGTGTACTTATTGTTGTAACAAATTAAATCAAAACCGGATGCCTGCTAGAGCGGTTCATAATAATCTGGAATTGGTTGAGATTCCTTCTGAATTGAAGGATTTAAATACTTATGAATCTATTTTGATTCAAAGTATCCATCCCTTTCAGGCTATTGTACGAATGGAGCCAAAGACAGGGAAATTGCCTCCATCAGATTTACAGAGAGGATTGAAGGGAAGAGTTGTTTATTTGCCTCAAGATTTGAAGAAAAACATTACTACAATTGGAGTAGAGAAAGTGGAAGAGGAACCTCTGGTTATCTTAGTTAATGGGGTTCCGACAAAGAGTAAGAAAATCTGGCAAGATTTAGTGGATGTTAGGAAAGTCAAAAAGGCAACATTGTATTTGAAGAAAAACAATAAGTACTACAAGAATGTATATGTTGCAGAAGAGGAAGTAAGTGAAGAAAAGGATAGCGATTTGTGTGCTGGTCAAATTAAGAAAGTAGAAGCCTCTAAAAATGAAGAAATATATGAACATTATAGTGTTCATCCTTTGCATTCCAAGGAAGTCATGGGGAATGCTATTGAGTTGTTTCAAATGAAACAAGCCAAAGGAAGTCCCATTAGTGTTTGGGAGGAAAGTTTGGAAGCTCGGTGTTTCCCACAGCTATTTCCAACAGGTCAAGGAGGAAGATATGAGGAGCGACCTGATGAAAATTCCTGCTTCTGAATACCGGACTTTACGATTGTATGCAGAAGATCCTAGGTTTTGTCAATGCATTCTCTATTTGTTTCATCTACTGTTTGAAAGCGATCTGTCTGGACTGTCATATGCAGTGAACCACATCTTGAAAAGTGGTGTACAGATGCAAAATATCTCGGCAAGTGACTTTATGGATAAAGTCAATGTGCAAGACAGTATTTTGGATTCTCACCTGATTAATCTCATGGCGTGTCAGCGTGGTACTAATGAGTACTGGTACCGTCGTCATGGTGATTTAAAATGTATGCTGAGGAACTTTGGAACTCCCACATGGTTCCTCACTCTCAGTTGTGCCGAGTATGGCTGGGAAGATTTACTTGAATTTCTACGAGAGGCAAATGGAAACATTGAAAATATCGAATTCAAGACACCCGGAGAACTGTGCTCCTTGGATCCAGTGAATGTATGCAGGTACTTCAATCTTAGATTTGAAGCTATGATGTCTTTCATCATGAACAAGAAAAATCCACCTCTTGGAGAGGTGTTGGATTTCTTCTGGAGAAAGGAGTACCAAGCAAGAGGTGCTCCTCATATACATATGCTGCTGTGGATCAAAGAAGCACCCAATTTTGGAACAGATCCGGATGACTTAGTGATGAGTTTCATAGAACAGTATTCTACATGTGCTGTTCTAAAGGCAAAGGAAGACAAAAGCCTAAGAGAACAAGTTTTACGCTTCCAAAGCCATCGTTGTGGAAAGGACTGTCGTCGTAAATTCAGAAACAAGGACAAGTTCTACACAAAATGTCATTTCGCCTTTCCACGACCGGTGATTTCTAAAGGAAGAGTGAACAGTTTGATGTCTTCACTGCGACATAATGTGATGAAGAAATCACCCAAAAATACGTACAATTTGAAAAGGAACAAAGAGTCCAAGTACATCAACGACTACAACCCAGTGATTTTGTCCATGTGGAATGCTAACATGGATATACAGTTTGTGGCTGATAACTGTATGGCTGTGGCTCGGTATGTGACATCTTACATCACCAAAAAAGAAAAGACAGAATTGAAGGATATGTGGGAGGACATTTCCCATGAAAAGAGCCTCAGTAAGAAGTTGTACAGTTTCAGTCTGAAGATGTTGTCGCATCGAGAAATCGGAGCTTACGAATGTTCTGACCGGTTGTCTTCAGCAAGTCTCTATGCCAAATCCAGGAGTATCATTTGGGCGAGTCTTGGTCTTGCTGCAACGCGTAATCGAGTTCTGAAACATGTACGGGAAATTGAGTATTTGGCGGAAAAGGAGCCAAACAGTACAGATATTTTGAAGACCAACATGTTGGATACATATTATCCAAATAGAAGCAGTCACCTCGAGAATGTTTGTCTGTATGAGGTTTTATAACAATTACATATTCAAGAGGAACATCAAAGAAGATATTGATAAAGGAGTGTATGCTGTAATTGGAAGTGACGGATGTCTGGTCAAGCAAAGAAAATGCCACTTGGTAAACCATCGAAAATTGAGTGGCGAATCTCCTGAAAGAAAAGAGTTTTTCTATTTAGCACTTTTGCAACTTTTCAAGCCTTGGCGTGCAGAAGAGGAACTGCTTGGAGATTTCCTCTGTTACGAAGACTCTTTCAATGCCGCCAAGGAGACCATAGAATGTCCTGTTTTTCCCAAATATATAGAAATGTTGAATGCGGAAATCGAGCAGGAAGCAACGATTGCAGCCGAGATTGCTAGAGACAGTTCTCAGGACAGTCAGAGTTCTGTTTCATTGAGTCAGGATCCACTAGGAGGACCAGTTATCGAAAATTAAGCTGCCACTGCCATGATTGAAGTGGAAAGAGCCATGGCACATGCTCAGGAGGATGCGGTTAACTTAGAAGACTTGGAAAGACAACTCAACGTTGAGCAGAGGAAAATATATGACGAAGTTACCAACCAAATAGATCATGGATTAAGTCATGAGAAGAAAGAGTGCTCATGTACGTCGTTGAAGCCTGTCCGACTGTACGTGAGTGGAGAAGCGGGAACTGGAAAAAGTTTCCTCATTAAAGCAATTTCATGTTATTTGCAGAAAAGGACTGAGTTATTGCTGTCTTGTGTTGTCACCGCTCCAACTGGACTGGCAGCACATAACATTAAAGGTATTACTTTGCATCGTCTACTGATGCTGCCAGTGGAGCATGATAACAAATTACAATACCACAAGTTATCTGGAGATGCTTGTTGTGAAGTTTCAAGAGTCTTGAGGAAAATGAAACTTCTTATCATTGACGAAGTAAGCATGGTTTCCAATGTCATGCTTGCCTTTGTGCATTTGAGAATGCAAGAAGTTCTCAAAATAGTATGATGTGTTATTTGGTGGCAAACACATCATTGTTTTCGGTGATCTTCTGCAGCTGACACCAGTGAAAGGACAACCTGTGTTCAAAATGCTCACGCATGAAGATACCAGGAAGTGCCTAGGGAGTATTGGCAACGTCAATATATGGTTAAACTTCAATTATGCTGAACTGCGTGAAAATATGCGTCAAGCTAAGGATAAAGATTATAAGAATATTCTACAAGATGTTAGAATCGGAAAAGTGACCGAGCATGGGAAAGAAGCTTTACATGCACGATTACTGTCAAATTTGTATCCAGAAGAAGACGTTGTGCCTGAGAATATTTTTCAGAAAATTACTGAGAAGAAATCTGGAATATGTTTGATGCCAACTCTTGCAGAATGTGCCATCTTCAACAACAAAATGTTGCATTTAGAAAACCAAGAGATTGTGAAACTGGAAGCTATTGACAGAGTAGAGCATATGGGAGCAACAATTATTTTGTCTGAGAATTTGAAATCAAAATTGGATTCATTAGAGAAGACTATATCTAAAACTGCTGGTTTTGAAAAGACTCTGAATGTGTGCTTAAATTGCCATATAATTTTAAGAAGGAATTTACATGTTGAAAGAGGTCTGGTAAATGGATCAATGGGTAATGTTGTTGATTTTGAGAAATACAGAAATAGAGATGGAATTGAATTTTTTAAAATTTAATTTGATGGCATTGAGGAAGTACAGCTAATTGGTTGTTGCTCTGCTAGGTTTTTGCTTGTAAAAGACTTATATGTTCGCCGTAAGCAGTTTCCTGTTTGCTTGGCATATGCGGTGACAATCCATAAATCGCAAGGTTTAAGTGTAGACAGTGCATTGGTGAATATTGGCAGTTCTGTGTTCAAGGAGGGTATGGCATATGTGGCATTGTCACGAGTCAGAACTTTTTCGGGATTGTACTTGATTGAGTGTGATGTCACAAACATTTGTGCGGATCTAGATTGTGTTAAGGAATACAATAGGTTAAGAAGAGAGTATGCGCCACATTTGCCTCAATATCCTTTGTTTGAGAAACGTGTGGTAGGCCGGAAACGAAGAAATGTGACCAATAGTAGAGAGGTTGTAGCAAAAAGACGAAAAGTCGATGAACCAGAAATTATAAGCAGAAAGAAAAAGGATTTTGTTGAAGATGTTGTTGGTTTTCAATTTGAAAACAGTTCTGGTGTCAACTGCTATGCTAATGTAGTGGTTAATGTTTTGTTTTCTCTAGAAAATTTAAAAGAAGAGATTGTGGTCAATTCGGATCAAAGATTTTGCAGTTTGTTGAATTCTGTGTTAGAGAAATGTAGCACTGATAGAACAAAAATAGAAAGTGTGTCTGAAATTCGAACTCTGTTAGACAAATGTTAAGGTCAAACGCAATTCTCTCAAAATATTCAGCAAGATTGTCAGGAGTTTTTAATGTATATGCTTGATGTATTGCAAGATGAAGGTGTAGATGTAGATCACCTGTTTGGCCTTTCTTATCAATGGCAACATGACTGCGAGAACTGTAGGGTATCAAGTACTACTAGTGTAGACTCAGAAATTTTTTATATATTTAACTTTGCCAGACAGTAAATCAGTGTCCTTTAATAAGCTAGTAAAAGCAGCTGATCACAACATGGAGTGTAGCCAATGTAAGTCTGAAATGTTGTCCACATTATTTATACGAACATATGGCCAGTATGTCATTTTAATGTTCCAACGATGTAGGCCTGATGGAACAAAATTGACAACTTTAATTAAAAATGTTGTGGCTTCGCAGTTGTCAATATCAGGAAGGACTTTTGTAACTGCAGCAATTATATATCATGACGGTCCTTCAACAACATCAGGACATTACACAGCTTATTTGAAGTCTAGAAACGGCTGGTCATTCTGCAATGATTCTGTTTTAACTTTAAAAAAAAAATTGCCTTTTGACCTTAAAAATTCTTACCTGGTGTTTTTACAACCAAAATTTTAGGGAAAGAATCTCGGGATTTGCTCTGAGGAATTTCAAGAGGTTCTAATGGCTCCTACACTATTTGGCCTTGAGGATAAGTGTAGTACAGAGTCAAAAGTTATTTTTCAGTTTTAACTATTTCCTGAAAAAAAAGAAGGTTTTTTTACAGAAAGTGGTGGGCACGGATTAGTTAAAGGACAACAGAGTATTTCCCAAAGCAAACGGTGTTCTTACCATAACACTTGACGTCATGGAAAAATAACTGCACTTTGAATGAGTTCAGAAAAACTGTTTTTTTAATAAGCTAATTCAAGCAGCCAATCAAAACATGGAGTAGAGGTAATGTAAGTCTGCAATGCTGTCAACATATTTTGAACAAACTTTTGGTTATAATGTCATTTAAAAATTTCAACTATATAAACCTGATGAAAATAAGTTTTCAACTTTAATTTCAAATGTTGTGGCTACACACTCGTTGATTTTAGAAAAAAAATTCTAACTGCAGCTATTATATGACATGATGGTCCTTTGACAACATCCACTTATTACACATCTTATTAAAAATATTCTTACTTTCTGTTTTCAGAGAAAGAATTTAGGGTAGGTAACTGGCCTATAATGATTCTAGGGGTTGATATAATTTTATGTACTGTTTTAAATTGCTTTGTGATTAAAAGTGATGTAGAGAATTAAATAATTGTAGTAGTCATAGAGGTAGTGTAAGTCTGCTTCATAGTAAGCAGTATCAGTGTCATAGGAAATGTGGAACATGAGTGAGCAAGAAGGGTAAGATATTACTAGTACAGGATTGTGAAAGTGATCTTGAACGTTTTCTTTCTGAAAGTTGCGGAAAAAGAAAATGACGGGATTTGCTTAGAAGAATTCCAAGAGTTATAAATGGCTCTTACACGATTTGGCCTTGTGGAAAAGTGTGGTAGAGAGCGAGAAGTCATTTATTGTATGTAACGTATTTGTCAAAACGATGGAGCTTTTCTTTCAGAAAGTGGCGGGCTGAAAATAATAACAGCACAACAGAGTGTAAGCTGTTCATAGGATATCCTTCGACGTCATGGAAAGTAAGTTAATTTTAAGGAGTTCTGATTTGTGATTGGTTATGTTATATGGGTTTTTTAAACACAATCATTTTGATTGTGTTTTTTTCCCCCGCTGTTATATGATGAATATCTTCAAGTCACTGTTTTTAGTGAAATTTGATAAATTCTGAGAACAGCAAAAATAAACCATTTAACATGTATAATTAATTCTGTACTTTTTGTATTTATGATATACATTTAGAACTGTGTAGGAGGCATGGAGAAGCTGAGGCTTCTGTAAGTGTCAAAGTTGTTGCATACAGTGCTCACATTCTGCGTAGTCTTTCATATGATAGACTACATCTGCACAATGAGATACCTAAGCAAAGGAAACACAGGTGATGTGATTGTGGAATGAGCAAAAAAATTGCACGTTTTTCAATTACATTACCTGTGTTTCCTAACATTACGCATCACATTGTGTAGATGAGGTTTAGGCCTGTTCCAGGAGACAGAGGAGGTCTGACATTTGTTCAAGAGTGCAGTGGACATGACTCACTTCGTTGGTAGGCCTGCACATGTATTATCTCCTCTGTACTCTTCAACAAGCCTAAATTTCATCTGCAACCCTGAGTAGGACTCACCTGAAACAAATCTGTCGATAGGCCACACCTTATCAGCATCTAGAAACAATCATTTAAAATGTTAAGGGCAGATTTATGATGGCCGTGCGCCTCTTTTGCGCCGCTGTTCCGTCACTTTTGTGACGCAGCAGCAGTGTAAAAGATGCACCATGTTGCAAGATAGGCCTCACTTCATCTCCAACAAGATACCGTCAGTTTAAAATGTATATAATTAGGACTGTGTAGGGGGCATGCAGAAGCTGAGGCTTCAGTAAGTGTCAAAGTTGTTGCATGCAGTGCTGCACTTCTGCGTACTCTTTCATATGCTGGACTACATCTGCACAATGAGATACCTAAGCAAAGGAAACACAAGTGATGTGATTGTGAAATGAGCAAAAGAAATTGCACTTTTTTCAATTACATCACCTGTGTTTCCTAACATTACGAATCACATTGTGCAGATCAGGTTTAGGCCTGTCCAGGGAGACAGAGGAGGTCTGGCCTTTGTTCAAGAGTGCAGTGGACATGACTCACTTCATTGGTAGGCATGGACATGTATTATCTCCTCTGTACTCTTCAACAAGTCTAAATTTCATCTGTAACCCTGAGTAGGCCTCACCTCAAACAAACCCCTGGATAGGCCACACCTTATCGGCATCCTGAATCAATCATTTAAAATGTTAGGGGCAGATTTATGATGGCCATGCGCCTCTTTTGTGCCGCTGTTGCATCACTTATGTGATGCAGCAGTGATGCAAAAGATGCACCATGTTGCAAGATAGGCCTCACTTCATCTGCAACAAGATACTGTTAGTTTAAAATGTATATATTTAGGAATGTGTAGGGGGCATGGAGAAGCAGAGGCTTCTGTAAGTGTCAAAGTTGTTGAAAAACTGTTTGTCCTTCAATCTTTTCCCTTGTCTTTTCTAATTTTTAAATACATGTTTTAATATTTTTCAAATTTTTGTTCTTTCTTTCACAGATTGAAAGTATAAAAATAACAAGTGACTAAGTTAACAACAATTATAAGGTAAATGTTTTGTACTCTTTTCATTACATTTCTATCACATTTAACTTCTATTAGTTCCACTGCTTCATTTCTTTTACCCTCAGTTTCCTGCCTTTGCTACTTCTCTCATTCCTTTCTCTATTACTTACTTACTCTACTCCTTCCACTCCTTTTCTCAGTCTCTCTGTTCTCATAGTTCCTCACTCCTATTCACTCACTCCGTCTCTATTACTCTCACTGTCTCTGACTGATCACTCTTTCACTAATAGTTCATTATGCTTTCTCCCTGTAGTTCAAGCACACTAAGGGGCATATTATCAACACAGGCAATAAAATTATCGCTGCTTTTATTGGCAGAAAACTGCCGCAAAAGCGGCTTTAGCGGCAGTTTTCTGCCGCAAAAGAGGATTTAGCGGCAGATTTCTGCCGATAAAAGCAGTCATTATCGGCAGAAAACTGCCGCAAAAGCGGCTTTAGCGGCAGTTTTCTGCCGCAAAAGCGGCTTTAGCGGCAGATTTCTGCCGATAAAAGCAGCGATAATTTTATCACCTATGTTGATAATATGCCCCTATGTTATTTACATTTCTTTGCTGTTTCAATCATTCCTTTTCTGTTACTTCTTCTTTTCTGCTTTCTGTTTTTTCTCTCTGTTATTCCACATGTTTTAATCTTATTTTGAACATTCACTCACATTCTTTCACTTCCTTATCTATTTTGTTTTTCACTATTATACCCTCTTCCATCTTTTCTTCGGTAAATAGATCTATTAAACAGTATCTCTGTGTTACTCCCTATAGCTGTCTTTCTTTTAACATTACTCTCTGTTTCCTTCCCTTATACTTACTCTTCTGTTTTAAAAAAAAAAAAAAATTGTTTCGCTTCCGGTACGCGTACCGGCGAGCGAACCGGGAAGCGAACCAAAAGAAATAGAGGTTGCCAGAGTGCTAAACATTTCAGCAATTTTTTTATAAAGGGGAGGTAGTTCTGAAAAGAACTTTTTTTTAAATTATTTTGTTGTTTTATATTTTTTTATTATTTTTCTGATCATTTTTTTACTTTTTTTGTATTTTTTGAACGGTTTTATATTTTTTTTGTTTTTTTTGGGGGGGGAAATGAAAACGATTCATTGTAAAGGGCTCAACAGGAGCAACAAAAAAAAAAGAATTTATTCTCTGGGGCGTTTCGGACAATCATGATTATCAATTGCTAAGTTGATTAAATTGATGCTACTTTCTCTGTAGCAAATCAGCTGACCGCAACGCACGCACACTTGTTTGATTGTCCCGAACCTCATCTGTATATTTGGGACCATGTCCCTCGCCTCTGGTCCCGTCACTTCCTCCAGATTTGATCTTCGGGCCACAGGAGGGGGGTTGTCCTGCATGTCACGTAGCTGCGCAGCACTGTAGTTGATAGGGTGCGACCTCTCCATATGGCGATGCATCATATAATTGCCATAACTGTATTTTTTATTTGTCCCTCTGGACAGATCTTTCTTGCATATAAGGCAAGTTACATACCGGGCATTCACTTCTTTTTTGGCCCTGGGGATATTTAAAAAATTGCGAAATGAAACTCTCTTTGACACGGGACGTCCTAGGCTCTTCTTCCAAAAACTGCCTCCTCTCTTGCTCCTCTTCCTCTTCTTCCTCCTCTTGATTGAGGATTACCTGAGGAGGTGGTCCTCTCTTCCTAGGAGGTGGTGGTGGTGGTGGGGGTGCACTAGCTGAAGCTACAACACTTGCCATTGCTAAGTGATGAAAAAAGGTCTTCCTCTCACAAAGATGAAAGTCAGAGTGAGGAAACAAGGAGGGGTTTTCATCATTTGGGAAAAAAAATAGTTCTGAACCAATGAAAAGTGTTATTTTTAGGTCACATGACCTAGCCTTAGATCATTAGGAAACCAAAAGTGAAATGAACCAATGAAAAGTGTTATTAACAAGTCACATGACCTGTTATGCTTACGTTACGTGCTCTGCGCCGCGTCCCGGATCGCTTCCGGGAAGCTGCGCTTCGCGTACCGGAGCACTTCCGGGTGCGCTAACGCGACGCGTCATATGACGCATTACGCGACAACGCGATACTTCGCGATTACGCGACGCGTCACGATGTTGTTTTCTAACGCGGCAGTTGCCCAAACGGAACATTTACCGGTTCGCGGACCGGGTCGCGGCAAGAAATTGAGCTAACGGGAAGCTACCCGGTTCGCGGACCGGGAGCGAAACAAAAACAAATATTAAAAAAAATACATAAAAAAATGGTATTAAAAACATATAAAATATATTTTTCGATTTAAAGAAGAATACATTTTAAAGCTTTTGATATTTGCTATTAAAAAACCATTGAAATTCACTGAAAAAACCATAGGTTATAGACCATATATAGTTAGGAATTAGCATTTACAAAACCTTGAAAATTCACTGAAAAAACCATAGGTTATAGACCATATATCGTTAGGAATTAGCATTTACAAAACCTTATTTTACTCACACAAAACCATTGAAATTCCATATATAGTTAGTTGCACTAACTATATATCGCGCACCCGCAATCCACTGCTGATGATGTCACATATTACATCATTCATGACATGGTCAGTGACATCACTGATGACATCACTGATGACATCTCAAATGACATCACTGATGACATCACTGATGACATCTCAAATGACATCACTGATGACATCACTGATGACATCTCATTTGACATTACTGATCACATCACTGATGACATCATTCATGTGATAATACGATGAACTTCTTCAGACTCTAATATAACCTTAGATACACTCAGTGTAAACAGACACTCACAGACTGTCACTCATCCATGAAGTTACACACACACCTAGTCAGTCATGCAAAGAATCAATTACACCTCCATTTTCTCAACTATACAGTTATACACACCTTACTTATTCAAACACATACTAACACATATTTACTCTCTTATACAATCCCAGATACAAGTTCACAATGATCCATACAGCCACTCACACATTCACTGGCTCTTATGCACAGTTATTTATATATGTCAACTCTCACATGTACTGTGTTTTACATATGTACTTACTTTGACATGTAGCACTGAGATATCCATTCACTCACCAATACACTCATGCACACAGTCAACCGCCCATACAGCTGTTTCCACATGCACTTTTGAACCCATACATCTAGTGAATCAACTGCTCACACATCTATGCACAGAGTCATACACCTCCCAGACACCCACACACACACTCAGTCTCCCATACAAATACATGGGCAACCAAGCAATAACCCATATAGTTACTCATATAGCTACTGATCAACACATGCAGCAGTTTACAGAACAAAAGATATAATGATGCAGAAATTAAGACAGTTTAGTCACTAACCCATGCACTCAGTGAGACACATTTGATCACTCACTCATACAGTCAGTCATGCACCTACTAAATCCTTCATCCAGACACTTATAAATCCACTCATTGTTCAATATGTAAGATATATTTTAACTTTACAGAAACATACAGTCACTGGATGTTGTCATCAGTGATGTCATCAGTGATGTCATTTGAGATGTCATCAGTGATGTCATCCGTGATGTCACTGACCATGTCATGAATGAATATGTGACATCATCAGCAGTGGATTGCGGGTGCGCGATATAGAGTTAGTGCAACTAACTATATATGGAATTTCAATGGTTTTGTGTGAGTAAAATAAGGTTTTGTAAATGCTAATTCCTAACTATATATGGTCTATAACCTATGGTTTTTTCAGTGAATATATATATATATATATATATATATATATATATATATATATAATATATATAGGTTGTGTGTACTACGATGGAGGAGTAGTGTCAGGGAAGTGGGCCAGTGGTGGGGATGGAAAAATTAGAGAATATTTGGTGGAAAAGGAAAAATTATTAGTCACCTCTTAGTAAGAAGCAATTGTTATTAGATACATGAATGCCATAAGGGATATTAAAAAGATTTTGGTAAATGAAAATGGATTGATAGCTCTTAGGAAATGTAACATGTTCATGGCAATGTTAGAAGAATCTGAAGAAGAATGTATTCAATTACAAGAGACATATTCAGCAAATGAAGAGCAAAATGCCTTTACAAACTACTCATAAACTCATGAATTCAGGATACACTTATGATAATGACTTAATGATTTTGATACTTAAGGAGCATTGACTAGAGGATATTATGAAGTTGGTAAAATTCCCTTAAAAAGTTTGGTATACAATGTTTTTTTTAAAGGAAAAATCTATTTTTTTAACTTTCTCCAGTTCCTATATAAATGCTGGCAATTGTCCTAAGGATATTAATATGAAGTACGGCCACTCATTACTCACGAATAAAATAAAACAAATTGAATTCCAAGCCAATGGTTTTTGAAAATATTAGATATTCTCATGAATGGATCATGGAAACCCTGTGTGAATATTGAAGCCTCAATGAAGACATTTAAATCATGGCTGAAGCGGTCCTATAATGTTATATGTCCTTCTGGTGTTAAACATCAACATGAGCACTCTCTCTGTCAATATGGATTTGATTTCAGAGC
Organism: Lissotriton helveticus; assembly: GCF_964261635.1. Lineage (NCBI taxonomy): Eukaryota > Metazoa > Chordata > Amphibia > Caudata > Salamandridae > Lissotriton > Lissotriton helveticus. The sequence continues at coordinate 2,054,479,677 of NC_136063.1, read as the reverse complement.
TAATTGTGTGAGATCAGTCGGCTCTTTGAAAAATGACTAAGTCAATCCAAAAGAGACAGCAACTTTCATGATAATTTCTGATAGATGGCAGAATGAGGAAAATATCATATTAACGTTGGATATATGGAATATAGTAAATAAAATCATTTTTGGGGTTTTAAAAGTGGGGCAATTTTATGTAAAGTAGCAAATGTACTGCCCTTCCATGTTTCTGAACAAGATGAACCCAGAACTTACCACTACTTGTTTGAGTTGTGATCTAGGCTAAACAGGAAATTGGTCTCACATTATATTTGAATGTTCTAGTTTAGATTCTTATGTGAAAGCAGTCTTGAAACATTGCTTAGATAAATGTAACATCCAATTGCCATATGACCCTACATTGATTTTAATTGGTTATTTGACCCTATTTGAACTTTCAGAAAAGGACAGTCATATACTATTCATCTGCATGCTCAGAGCTTGATCATTACTTCTCCTGAAATGGAAAACTAAATCATCTAAAGGGGGATTGGCAAAAATGCAGAGACTTAAATAGTGAGAAAAGATAAGATGAAATCTAAATATTAGATTGTATGCAGAAGCGATGATCGTGAGAAATTATGCATTCATGAACTGCCATTTTAACTAATGTATTGGTACCGAATGTATTAATTAATGTTTAATTGCTATATCTCTCTTAATAAAAAATAAATAACTAAACATTTTAATTTAGGAGATACGTCGCTCTAATACTTCTGTGGCAGCTCAAGATAGTGCAAAGGAACACTATTTTCATAAGGAAAAATCAATCCTATGTAATAGAAGAGAAAAACAGAATTGATTTAGAAGATGTATTATTTTGTCATTAAGAAGAGGAGGAAAATCCTTTATAATAGTTCATTATTATGATCCTGTCATTGATGATCCTCATAGTCTTGTCATAAAACAATTGCATCCAGGAGGGGTCCCCGGGACCCAATGGGTTACCAACAAAAATATATCAAGCTTCAACTCACAAGTGGCCAGCGCTCTTGGCCCTCCTATTTAAGGCATGTAGTATGGGCAGGCCCATTCCTGACTCTTGATGAGGCTCTCTCCTCATCCCAATCTATAAAAAAGATCAGCGGTCTAATCCCGATAAGTACCGGATGATTGCACTCCTTGACGTTGATGGGAAGGCCTATGCAAGCGTCTTATTAGAAGAACTGATCAGTTGGGCGGAAGACCATAAATTAATACCTTTTACGCAAACTGGCATCCAAAAAGGCTGCCACATTGAGGACAATTTGATCTGCTTAGCCCTCATGATTGAGGTTACTTTTGCAACAAAGGGAAAACCACTGTTCTTGGGATTTATTGATTTCCAAAAGGCATTTGACAACGTCGTCCGTCCCAGGCTTTGGGAGAAATTGTTCCAATGTGGCATTTCGCAGACCCTATTGAATGCCCTCATCGCTCTGTATTCCGATTCCTGGGTCAAAATAAAAGTCTCCGCTGGCTGGTCTACAACCAATAAAATCATGACCAACAGAGGCCTAAAGCAGGGATGCATTTTGGCCCCTCTATTCTTTAATTTGTACCTGGCAGATTTACCGGAGTGGCTGGCCCGCTCTCGTGCTTTTCCACCAAGAATCGCATCTGTCAAAATCCAGTCAATGCAATACGCAGATGATACGATTCTCCTTGACACTCAGGTGGGCCTTCAATGACTTTTTGATTCCTTGGCAACATATTGTGAAACAAATGCTCTGAAGATTAATATCTCTAAATCCAAGGTGATGAAAGTCTTGAGATGTCGAGCGAGACAGCGTCCCTGGTACATCGGTGGGAAACCTAGAGAGGCAGACTAGAGGGAGCCTTCTTAAGAACCAAGAAAGCTCTCCATTCTCCAGACTCACCCCGTTAATCAGAGTGATAGATGCCAAATTACTATCTACTATAGCCTTTGGCGCCACTACTGGTTGGATAGAATGCAATCAGCCTGTTTTCGCAGAGTGTTTCACCTACCCAACTCAAGCTCTCATGCCCAAATCTGTATGGAGTTCCGCTTGTTCTCCCAACATTGGATCATGAAAGCAAGATTAATTTCCTACTGTGCAAAAACCAAAATGGCTCATGACTCCACACTAAAGAGTTGCATCTGGTCACTGTTAAACAACCCCAGCACTTCCTGGAATACATTTTTAACATTCTGCTTGGACGCACTAGAAGCTCATGATCTATGAGCGAGCCCGCAGCCCATAGAGGTGGCTGCCAAAGCTCTGACCAAACAAGCTAGGATCCTTTCAGTGGAACACAATGCATTAGCCATGAATAATCTATCCCATGGAAGCTGGGCGTTCAAACTTTATGATTTTAAAACCTTACCATATTATCTGTCATCCTTCATGAAGCTATCAGTGTAACACCAGGTAATAAAGCAACGCTTTGGACTAATCCCCCTGATCGCATACAAGTATGGACGGAGGCAATAGGCAGATATGCTCTCTCAGTGTCATTTTTGCAACAACGTAACAACGTAGCAAATGTAATGCACGTTTTGTGCATCTGTAGAATCTTACTCCCCTTACGAACTTTTTGGTTGCGCCCCATCTGGAGAATTCTCAGCGTGCGGACATGCCAAGAAGCCTTAGAGGACTGTGTGAAGGGAGACTCAGCTCAGATGGCCGCCCGATTTGTAAAATTTATGATCAAGATTAACTCATTTTTACCGGCAGATACCACCCTTGAACTTCTGCTGCTTCAGCTATGAACTTCCTCCCCTTTAAAAAAAAACATTTTAAATTGAGAGCGGAAAGTGCTTTTTATGTTCTTTTTGTATGAATTGTAATGATTTTAATTAATTGTGCAAATAAATATATCTATCTATCTCATGCTCTTGAGGAGCTATTTTTGAAATTAGGAGATTTCCCCAGTCCTTTAATAATGCAAGTTAATTTCAATTTGGCTCTACACAAAATTGATTGAAAATCTATGGAGAAAGCAGGGTTCATTGCAGAGATGCTAAAATGAGAAATAACATTGTCCTGCTAAAAAAAAACTCTTACTTAATGCATGTCAATACACAGACTTACATTAGAGGTAAACACATTAGTCAAGCAAGAATGTATTATTTCTTAGAAACCTCCACTCTCAACAGTAAAGACACAGGAATCATCCCTTCAGTTGTATCCAACTGTTCTCCAGAGTTCATCAACCTGTATATTTATGCGAAAAAATAGGCTCCCAACATAGACCAGTGTAGCAAGGAGATATGATGGTACTAAAAGAAGAGGAAGTGAGAAGGGAACGAAAAACCTGTCTTCAGGAGTTATAAACTGGAATGAAGGAAGAAAAGTCATGGTATAGGAATCCTTCAACGCATATCCATGGGGTATCTTGATTTAAATAGGTAGGCACACCAGGAAATAACTTCTGAATAAAAGAGATATAGAGTTGGGGAGAATTGATAAGGAGATAGTCAGCTCTGGAAATGATTCTGTCTTTAGATAACACATGACAAGAGATAATGGAATTTAGAATTATGAAGGGAATTTAAAAGTCTGTGAAAGATCTTCAAAGGGATTTTGAGGAGAACAGTAAGAACTCCTGGTCTGGAAAATAACAACCAGATCCATTTTAAATCAAATAAAAAGGTACATCTCTTCGATAGACAACTGAAAGATTTTTGGGGAAAGCTGGTTGGGCAAATTAACAGAGGAGAACCAAGAAGCACTTGTCAAATAATCTACAGTTGAAGAATTCTCTATCCAGTTAAGGCGCTAACAAATGCAGGGTCTCCGAAGAAAGTAAGAGATGCCAAGTGGACTATATAATATTTTCACTGAAGACCTAGACATTATTTGAAGATTTTATATGACAGTATTACAAGGTAGGGAAGAGTCACCCTCATCTTTTAGGACAGGGAAGTTAGTGACATTCCTTAAACCAGGTAAGAATTTTGCATTATGTAGATCCTAATTTTCCTCTCAGTCTACTCCTGAATGTTAGTACCAAGTTAATGATGACAATGATTGCCAATAGATTAGCATGTATGATACTCACATTAATACAACTAATCAGAAAGGGTTAAGTCTAGGAATGATAATGGCATCCATCATTCACTGCCTCTGGAACGTGATAGACTTTGCAGATAACAAAAATGAATCTCTAGCTGTCTGTTTTTTAGAAACAGAAAAACGTTCACTTCGTCCATTGGGCATATCTGTAGAAGATTTTAAAGGCCAATACATGTACTACACAGTTCTTCAGGTTATCATTAACACTTTATGAGGTTCAACAGGCTGTTTGTGCAGCAAATCATCAAGTTTCATGCATATGCAAGGAAGAAGCCATTAATTGTCTCTTTGTTTTTTGCAGCTTTCATTGAACATTTAACCAGATCTAACACAAGATGCAATGGTATTGTCAAGGCCTACAATGACAGATACTGTTAAAACATTGCTGTATGCAGTTAATGCAATTCTATTTTTGGCAAAAAATACGCCTATTTTTTAAAAAAAAATTAAAATGTATTTGGTTTTTTAACCCCATTTTCTCCCAGGCACATTGGGAAACATACAAACTATTTCACATGGTTATGGTACAATTCAAAACATATAGTAAGAGCAATAAACACAGTGGAATATAACAGAATAAATCATGTCTTTGATATCACTAATCACCACTTCTTACATACCCTAAATCACACCCTTAAAGTTCGGTTATTTTAGTCATCCCCATTCGAACCCCCTGACTGTCCCGACATCCAATCCAGAATGGGAGCGCAGATTTTAGCACCCAATCTCCTCTTCCTTCTCCCTTTAGTTCTGTAGATTGACGATTCAAACTTATACATAGTCAACAATCTAGATCTCCAGTTCAAGAAGGTTGGAGGAGCACAACAAATCCACTCATTAGTGATACATGCTCAAGCCACTGCCATCATAATAAACAACTGTGCAGTTGACGAATCGCTCCTTATATTGGCACCCGAATCCGAGCCCACCCCAATAACTACTAGATCTTCCGTAATCACTATGTGGGTGCGGAAGATAATACTTAAAAATCCCTCCAAATCTTGATAGAACCCCCCAAGTCTTGGACAGGAAAAAAACATATGAACTTAGTCAGCCGCAAACAGCCCACAGCGATTACACTTATCCCCTGCTGTTACTTCCCACCGAGAAAATTTCCTAGGGTAGTAATATAGATCAAATAGAGCCATACAATGCTGACTCCATGATCTACCTGTCATTAAAACATTATTAATGAGTTCCACCGACTAACTTATATTAAGTCCAACCACACCAAGTTAATGCTCCCATTTCATTTGACAATCCTCCAAATCATTTTGAAGGGCTGCGACCAATTGTTGATAATACTGCCCTATCGGAGTCTTCTTCTTCATTTTCTCAATTAGGACATTTTTCCCAAATTGCTTATCCATATTTGCACCAAATTTACCCATAAAGCTCCGAATTTGCAAATATTTAAAAAACATCTAAGGGCACATTTCTCTCTAAGATCTGAAAATGCCAGCAAATCGCCTTGGTCAAGTAGGTCCCATAGACAGGAAATGCCTTTAAGACCTCATTTAAATGCAACATGGTCCTGAATAATTGCAGGTAGCAACCCAGAGGCCTTAAAGGGGATATAGAAATGTAATTTTGGAATATGGTATAATCGTTTAACTTGTACCCAAACTCTATAAGCTGCCTTCAAGATCTTAAATCTTGTGTTTTTGTAATAGCTTGGCTCTACAATAGTCACAACACAGCCATTGGCTTCGTCACCCATCCCAAATTCATAGATCGATGGACAATGACTTAAAGAGGTGGGGGCTTTACTCCCCACAACCAACGTCCCCATTATCTACATCATGGCAGCCCAATAATACATAATAAAGTGTGGGATACCCCAGCCACCTCGGTATCTTGGAAGAATAATTTTTTTGTGGCCCTTCTAAGGGGATTGTTCTAAATATATACAAAAGTTTAGGGAGAACCAACATTTTTAAAACATTACATCTACCGTGGAGGGAGAGGTGAAGATAATCCAAGCGTTCCAGAGCAGTATTTACCTTCTCAATGACTGGAAGAATAATCAAAACTGGGATCTTAGCCACAATAGGAGTAGTTATAATTCCCAAATATGTTGCCTCCGATGTTATTACCACATCTGCCGGGGGATCTTGGCCCTTGGCCAGAGTAAAGAATCTGAGATTTTTCTATATTAATCTTATACCCCGAAAAATTACCAAACTGTGTCGCTAATACTTTTATTGCTGGGAGAGCAGTTATAAGATCACTAGATACTATAATTATATCATCGGTATAAGCGAGTGCTCTATATTCAACACCGCTAAAGCTGATTGGTTTGATACCCGTATGACAGTTTAGTTTACACAAAAATCAATCAATATATAAAGCAAATAAAAGGGGAGAGCACGGGAAACCTTGTCTTGTACCCCTACTGATGTTGAAACCATCAGATTCCAGCCCTGATATCTGTATAGTAGCCACCGGACTTATATATAAAGTGTTTATGGCTTGAATACATTTTGAACAGAAGCCTTTCCACCGCAGGACCTCCCACAAATATTGTTGAACGCCTTTTTGGTGACCAACAGGATCACCCCCAGCGCCGAGTCGGTTGCCTGAGCCCAGTCCAATAAAGCAATACCCTTCTTGCATGATCAGCCGTATCCCCCCCGGGATAAAGCCATGTTGTACCCTGATTCCGGAATACCGTCGGGCCTACTGCTTTACCCGTAGCTAATGATAACATTGCTGCCTCTACCTCTTCCCAAGTTACATCTGCTGCTATAACCACATGTTGATCTTGTGTAACTTTATTGACTTCCATTTTGCCATAAAATTCTTCAATTTGCCCTCCTACATTAATTATTTTATCCTCAGTATAAAGGCTGGTATAAAATCCACGGAAAACATTCAATACTTCGGCTGGTGACTCCTGTATCATACCTTGATGATCCTGTATCCTACATATTCGATTCAAATTCTCCCTTTGGTGCAATTTTTTAGTTAAGATTCTGCCGACATCTTCCCCTACTTCATAAACCTGAGCCCTATATATAGCCAGCTTTGTTGCGATCTTTGTCACAAACTGTTGGTGAATTTTAATTTTCAGAATGGCAATGGCCTTTAAGATATCATCAGTATTTTGCTGATGTGACAGCTCACCCATAAACTGAATTTCCAAAAGCCTAAGGTGCTTCATGCCCTCATTGGTTTCCTTGAGTAGTTTATGTTGTTTAGCTATCGAATAACTCAATGTAACTCCAGTCACTCCAGCTTTAAATGTATCCCAAACAATAGGGTCTGAAGCTGTTCCCCGATTAATTTAAAACAATTCTGAGATCCCCCGGATTATGATCCGAGATTATCCTTGGTACTATCTCTTTTTTTGCATTTGCCACCACCTCAGTAGAAATAAAAAAATAATCTAGGCAAACATGCTTCTTATGGGGAGCGAAATAAAAAGGATAACTGGGAGCACTGTTCTTCTGAGCAACCCATGCATCAACCTGACCAAACTCTTTAGCTAGACCTTTGATGGCTTTAAAAACTTTGGTCTTTTTCCCACGTAGAGACTGTTGCTCATAATGTCAAAGTCCCCCTCCATATGAAGATTAAAATCCCCACAAAAAATTAGGGGGGCTGGCCAAGCCACCAGTTCGATGCTTAAATAATGTAACACCCCAGGATCATCCAAATTTGGTCCGTAAATTGAACAAACTGTCAATGGGACACCATTGACAGCCAGTTCCACAATTACCCAGCGCCCCAAGGCATCCTCTTTTACTCGCCTTCTTACCCCTAACCTGTGTCTCATAAAGTTTGCTACACCCCTAATATTAGAACCTTGTTTGCTACATCCTAAAACTTCCATACCAAGATCATTAAGCCACTTTCGATTGTTCCAGGCTACATGTGTTTCTTAAACACATAACAGATCATATTGCTGCATCCACAGCATTTCAACCATCACCCCCCTTTTTCTTTTATCAATTAGACCACATATATTCCATGAACAAATAGAAAATCTACCCATATTCCTTATTTGATCAAACAGTCTTCTCTGCCCTTCCCTCCCCAAACTAAACTGAAACAAAGCATTTCCTGCCTCTAACTCATTATTACCATAACCATTCTACACATGATCAACCACCACCAACCCTCTGTGCCTACCCTACCCCCTCACCTCCCACCTTCCCCTCCCACTGCAACTGCCCCCGCAACCCCCTCCCACCCGAATGAGGCGTAAGGACTATGGGCCAGATGTAGGTATCCAATACCAGTCGGTAACGGCCGAAAATACCGATTTTCGGCCATTAACGACCGGTATTTGGATACTGAGATGTAGGGCATGAAAAAATACAGATTCAGTAATTTTACCGAATCGGTAATTTTACCGAATCGGTAAATTTACCGATTCGGTAAATTACCGAATCTGTATTTTGAAATGTAGGTAGCACTGTAAACAGTGCTACAGGGCTTTAAGGATTCGTTATTTACCACCAACTATTAGTTGGTGGTAAATAACGAATTCCTATGTAAATGCAAATATGTGCATTTACACCTGTGCCCTAAGGGCATGTATGTGTGCCACATGGCACACAAGCACTAATCAGGGGTGCAACAGGGTGTCAAAGTGACACCCTGCCACCCTTGACTATTTCACAATTTTACCGAATCGGTATTTACCGATTCGGTATTTGACCTGGAGGCCCATAGGAATGAATGTCAATTACCGAACCGGTAAATATCGATTCGGTAATTACCGAATCCTAACGATTCGGTAAAAAATACCGAATAATTACCTACATAGGTTTTACCGATTCTAAAATACCGAATCGGTGAAATTCGGTATTTTAGAATCGGTAAAACCTTTTTACCTGCATTTAGCTTGAAGTCCTCAATGATGGATAGTGGATTGAAAACAGTGCCCACACCAACCCCCCAGTGACCCTCCACACCCCCAAAGCAAGCTTTATGGACCAGCTCACCATGCACTTGGAGAGCCTAAAGCTAACTTAAATGCATGTTATCATCCCATTGCCTTCAAGAATTCCTCTGCTAGTATATCTGACACAAAGTACTAAGTCTTTTCCTTATAAATTACTTTTAGGTTCGCAGGATTCAAGAGAAAAGCCTCCCCCCCTTTAGACTGAAAAGACAAAATCAATTGGCAAAGCTTCCATCCCTGTTGAACAGTAGCCTGACAGAAGTCTGGACGGACAAAGAAGTCACACCCCTTACCGGTCCTCCGCCTATCTGGCCTAGCCAAATCATACAATGCCTCTCGTAACAGATAATTATTCAGACAAATAAGTATCGCCCGAGATTTTTCATTAGATCCCCCTGCCTTCCCTCTTTGAACAAAAGGAAATCTATGTGATCTGATGATCTCTGTCTCCCAATTCCACTGCTTAAGATCTGGAAATGCTTCAGAAAATACCTCGATAACAAATTGCCTAACATCCTTCCCCTCCTGTCCCTCTGGAATGCCCAACACCCGTAAATTGTTCCTTCCGGACCGATTTTCGAAATCCTTTAGTTTCCAGTTAGTGTCATCTCTTAAGTTTTGCAGTGATGCTATTGTCACCTTCTGCTGCACTATCTTGTCCTCCATTGCAGATATCCTCTCCTCGGCTTCCCCAATCCTAGTCGATATTTCGGTACATGTCTTTGCAACTCATCGCACCGTATTCTGAAGCTTACGAACCACCCCCTGGGTCCACAGCCCTTCAGCTTTGGTTTCTTCTCTGTGCACCATTATCACCCATCTTTTGCTGTTTTGAGCGTCGCCACGGAGCTATCCACAACTTCACCATCCATCTCCACCTGAGGGGAGGGTGAACATTCCCACACCAGGGGTCCAGCGGGGGTCGGGTTTCCATTCACAGAAGGGCTACCAGGATCCTGAGTTTTCCGGACTGTCCCCTGATTCATAAATAGTTCAAAGCTTAATTCATCCTCATCTCATTGAGAGCTATTTTCATCAGCCCAGTCCCCTGCGGTGCTTTCATTCTCAGAGGAGTTAGAGGCATCGGACATTGAGTAAAACTTCCCCCCAGAATCGCCTGATTCCATATCATTTAGTGTCTCCTCAACTTAATTTTCCGGATTTTGTGAATTTCCGTCATCTCCGACCCTTTAGCCCCTGGGTTGGCCCCTAATTCCCCACCTCGCTTCCACGATTTCTGGCTGAGTTGCTGGTCGACTCTACAATTGGCAACATTGTTTCACTCTCAGCTATCTGATCTACCACAGCACCAGATACTTTGTTTCCACCAGACACCCTTTTCTGCTGACCAGCCAGTTTACTATCCAATTATCCCCCGGTTTGCCTCTCCCTGCAGGTTTCTTTTTATTAAAAATAGCCTGAACCTTTCGCGTTTTCTGAGGAATACCTCGTTGCTGTACATCACTGCTCTGTGGTGGGGAAAAGACAAACTCCCCCGCACCATCAAGCCTCCATCTGCTCTCCACTCCAGTGTCCTCGGATAAACTGCCGATATGATATCTCTCACTTTCCGCGGGGGCAGAGGTGCCGATACTGCTGCCAAAATGGCAGACACTGGCCCTGCTTCCATCGCGACTGCTGCACCTCGAGTCTTAGCGCCCCTGTCACTCCCTTTAGGAGCCATTCCACTCAATACCCGTCGCCCTGCACCCTTCGGAGCCCTTTCGCTGCTGGTGCCGCTGGAAACGCCTCGGATCAGCGACTGAACCACAGCCGAGTACCGCTGCAGGGAAGCTAAGCGCCACAGACTGCTTCTCACGCTCGTACAGGTTCCTGCACTTTCCAACAATCTAAGGAGGTGCCGCCACAGCATCATCCGCTCGGAGCACACATCTCAGTGGGTAAACGATAGCCACAGGTGAGGAGGAGTCCACTTGGAGGTTTTTTCAGTGGAGCACGTCTCACAAGCCACGCACTCAGCCGCAACCACTGCCGCCATCTTGTCTCTGAGAGAGTTCTCCTACCAAGATCATTTAACCAAATCTAACACAAGATGCAATGGTAATATCAAGGCCTAGAATGACAGATGCTGTTAAAACATTGCTGCATGCAGTTAATGCAATTCTATTTTTGGCACAAAATATGCCTAGTTTTTTCATGATAATCTTGATAATAGATATAAAAATTATAAAATTAATACATTGAAAACAGAAGGCAATTCAAGGCATCAATGGAAAAGTTAGATCCTGCATTCCAGAATAAGGTAACAACAAGTCTGGAAAGGCATCATGGGATTTAAGCGCAGTAAGAAACCACTGCTGTGTATAGATGCGTAAGGAAATGCCTCTTATTGCATGATTACCCCCAAAGTTTTAGACTGAGGCTGCATTTTTTTACCCACTCAAGTCTGCTAAACAGATGTCAGTGCCAGTCCTTTGGTGCTTAAAAGTTATATGTCTGATTGACTCACCCACATTTGGCATAAGTTAACTTACTTATAAACCCCTAGAATATGGCACCAGGGGTACCCAGGGCGTATTAATTAAAGTGTCCCTCATGGACTGCAGCACATATTGTGCCACCATGTGTGTGACAAAGCAAAGCAAGACTTCCAACCTGCCATTGCTGGCTGGCAAGGCATTTCTTGAACTGCTAACTCGACTTTGTCATTAAAAGTTATGACACAGTCTAAACCTTCCTTTATCCATAGGAAAGCCGCAACATTCTATTTGGAATAACTTTGGCGTCGATTGATGAATCTTCTTGAAATTTTCCAAACTTTTGGCCATGATTGCTATTCTACTTCTTACCAACAACAACGTAATAAAATGGATTTGAGCACACGTGCCCATACCCACTTCAACTATCTATCGGTGTCTGTGTATTTATTGTGTTTGTAAAATACTGCTCCTCCGCCCTACCTGCAACATTCTATTTGGAATAACTTTTGCGTCGATTGATGAATCTTTGACCAGCTCAGTTCCGCTCCTTCCATGAAAGTTTGGGGGTGATTAGTGAAGAGGGGGCCGAGAAAAAAAGGGGGTCCCAAAACATGTTTTCCCCATGCAATTTCCCAAAGGGTCTTTAGCCACGGCTACAGCCCGAGCTGATGAACGGAATTACACCAAATTTGGCAGAGAGGTAGTCCTCAGTTGTGACTTGTGCCTTTCGCTTATCTGGTGTCAATTTGTTCATTAGTTTCTATGAAAATTACGGTTAAAGTCATTTATATATCTATGGGGCGGAGGATCCGCGGATTGTGTGAGGATTGGCATCGTAGGATAAGCACATCGTCCCAATAGTGCGCTCATTTCTAAGTGGCTGCCAAGCGTTTGTAAACATTAGAACCCTGGAATATTATTGCTCTGTGTCATCAGTGATCTCATTTGAGATGTCATCAGTGATGTCATCAGTGATGTTGCGTTCACTTCACCTACAACAAGCCGAAACCCATCATCCTCCTCCAACCTACTCTACAAAGAAACTGGAACAAAATCACCACGGAGCAGATCTCCACATCACTCCTTCAAACCTCCCCAGCCCTCTCTTCTAACACCAACGAAGCCGCCTCCAACCTCACCCTTTGGTTATCCAACACCGCCGACACCTTAGCACCACTGAAAAAACGTCAACACAAACTTGGCATCAAGAAGGCCTCATGGTTCAACGATGACCTCAAGAAGTCCAAGAAACTGTGCCGATCCCTTGAAAAGGCCTGGAAAAAAGACCCATCCACCAGCACCAAGGACGCCTTCAAAAGCGCCATCCGTACTCACCACCAACTGATCCGAAAAGCCAAGAAAACAGCATTCAAGGATCGACTTGACAACAACGCCCACAATAGCAAGGAACTTTTCAACATCGTCAAGGAATTTTCCAACCCCTCGGCCAACTCCAACGACATCACCCCCTCTCAAACCCTCTGCGATTCCCTAGCCTCTTTTTTCCACAACAAGATTGCTGACATCCACAACAGCTTTGACAACCAACCCGGAAGCCAACCCACCCTACCATCAGCTGACCATCTTCCCCCCGTTAACACCCTTAACGCCTGGAACCCAATCTCCACTGAGGACACCATCCGCCTGATGAATTCCATCCACTCTGGATCCCCCACAGACCCATGCCCTCACCACATCTTCAACAAAGCAGACTCCGTCATAGCTCCGCACCTCCGAGACGTCATCAACTGCTCCTTCAACTCCGCTACCTTCCCAGAAGACTGGAAACACGCTGAACTCACCGCCCTTCTGAAAAAACCGACAGCAGACCCCACCGAACTCAAAAACTACCGCCCCATCTCGCTTCTTCCATTCCCGGCCAAAGTCATCGAGAAAGCTGTCAACAACCAGCTCGCCGCCTTCCTCGAAGCCAACAAATCACTCGACCCCTCACAATCTGGCTTCCGAACCAAACACAGCACTGAGACCGCCCTCATCGCAGCAACAGACGACATTCGAACTCTACTGGACAATGGAGACACAGTCGCCCTCATCCTCCTCGACCTCTCTGCAGCCTTCGACACAGTCTGCCACAGCACCCTGTTACAACGCCTCAGAAACATCGGAATCCAAGGAAAGGCACTGGAATGGATCACCTCGTTCCTCACCGGAAGAACCCAGAGAGTACGCCTCCCACCATTCAAGTCCGAGGCCTCTGAAATCATCTGCGGCGTACCACAAGGATCCTCACTCAGTCCCACCCTCTTCAACGTTTACATGAGCCCCCTCGCGGCTATCGCCCGCCAACACAACCTCAACATCATCTCTTACGCGGATGACACTCAACTGATACTATCTCTCACCAAGGACCCCAACACCGCCAAAAATAACCTACACGAAGGAATGAAAGAAGTCGCCGAATGGATGAAACAAAGCCGTCTGAAACTGAACTCAGACAAAACAGAAGTCCTCATCTTAGGTACATCCCCCTCTGCATGGGACGACTCCTGGTGGCCGGAAGCCCTCGGAAATGCACCCATCCCGACAGACCATGCACGGAACCTTGGCGTCATCCTGGATTCGTCACTCTCAATGAACAGACAAGTCAGCGCCGTATCCTCTTCCTGCTTTAACATTCTTCGCATGCTCAGAAAAACATTTCGCTGGATCCCCACCGAAACAAGGAAAACAGTCACCCACGCTCTAGTCACGAGCCGACTGGACTATGGAAACACCCTCTACGCAGGTACTACCGCAAAACTCCAGAAGAAACTCCAACGAATCCAAAACGCCTCAGCCAGGCTCATACTAGACATCCCACGCAACGAACACATCTCTGGTCACCTTAAAGACCTCCACTGGCTACCCGTCAATAAAAGGATTACTTTCCGACTGCTTACCCACGCACACAAATCACTCTACGACATCGGACCAGATTGCCTCAACTCTCGACTGTCCTTCTACACCCCCTCCCGCCAACTTCGCTCTTCCAACCAAGCCTTCGCCACTGTACCTCGCATCAACAAGACCACCATGGGAGGCAGATCCTTCTCATACCTGGCTGCCAAAACATGGAACTCACTCCCCGCTTACCTTCGCCTCACCCAGAATCACCCAGCGTTCAGAAAGCAGCTTAAAACGTGGATATTTGACAAATAATCCTCCTCCCCTTCCTAAGCGCCTTGAAACCCTCTGGGTATGTAGTGCGCTATATAAATTTTATGACTTTTTTATGACTTGACATGTCACTGAACATGTCATGAATGATGTAAATGTGACATCATCACCAGTGGATTGTGGGCGCAAGAGTTACAGTTAGTACAATTAACTATAACAGAGGAATTTCAATGGTTTTGTATGAGGGAAATGTCCAGTTAACTATAACATTCCTAAAACCTATGTTTTTTCAGCGATTTTCTAAGATTTTTGAAATGCTAATTCTTAACTATAACCTGCCTGAAACCTATGGTTTTTTCAGTGAATAAAAACTTTCCACCTACCCAGAATGCTGGGACACTTCAGCAGTGGTGCACTTCAGGGTCCGAGGTTGCCCTGTCCTTTATAAACATGCACAACAATGCGCGAGTGCCCTCCTTCCAAGATAACACCAGCTCACGGGGAGCAAGGCGGTTCTCGACGAAACGCGTAGGGGATTTTTTCTTGGCTCTAATGCGAGATTGAATAAATCCTTTTTCAACTCTAATTCGGATTTGGTGTTATCTTGGAATGAGTGCACTCGCGCATTGTTGTGCTTGGTGAGCAAGTTTATATATAAATAAGAAAGGCTAGGTGCCAAAACGTGAAGCGTCTATCTGTTGTTGCAATAAACAACCTTTTGAAACCAGCCCTTTGAGTGCGGATACTTCTTTTCCGAGTTGAGAAGAATTGGAGCTTAATATATATATATATATATATATATAGTTCAGTTCAGTTCAGTTCAGTTATATATATATATATATATATATATCACAAAAGACCTCTCTACCAGAGACAGGAATGAGCCGCACACATCACGGTGAGAAAGGAGATTTTATTGCTGGGGTCCAGAACCAAGGTAAAATCCCTGGCGGCTACCACTGCCCGTTATTGTTTTCAGAAGACTTCAAGCATGGTCTGCTTTTGGGCAGTAATGGCTCTCTTTTTGTTGGAGGTGCGTCACTCGCGGCAGGACCAAGCCGTGGAAACATCACAAGAGACCTCTCTCCCAGAGACAGGAATGAGCCGCCCACATCATGGTGAGAAAGGAAATTTTATTGCCTTTTCAATAAATGCTGGCATCCATTAGTCCTGATGCGTTTCGGTTACCTTGACCTTTTTCGAAGGGGGGAGCCAGTAGCATCTTCAAGGCTGAGAAAACAAAGCAACCTAATCTCTCGTTTTTAAATCTTTGCCCCCTGGTGGGTGCCACGATAGGCTGAGTCAATGGAGCATGCAGGTTTTTGTAGTTTGTTCTCAGACCCACAATTCTTTCCCTTCTGTGGGAGATGCTTACAATATTTACATTTTCATTTGTAAGACAACTTGATCCCTGTGCATACTGACTTTCAAGTTGCTGGGGTCCAGAACCAAGGTAAAATCCCTGGCGGCTACCACGGCCACTATATATATATAAAATTGAGAAAGGCATTATGTTGTACCTGAGTCTACTGGACCCAGGTGAGTCATCGGAGTGCTGTTTAGTCACCCAAGATGGACACTAGCCTCAGTTGAAGGGAACTGCTGGTTTCTCTGTAACCGGAGACCAGTGGCAACTGATTTTTGGCTGGACTTCAAACTGACTTCGAGGGCCATCAACTCCTGTGGCCACAATTTCCCCACTGTATTTTTAGACCAAGGGGTTGCCCGAGGAAGACCCTTTCACTCAAACAACATCCACAGCATCCTTCAGCATTTTCGGCATACTATATCCCTTGTTTCAGGAGCGGTCCATTGACGTATTGATTCGACCATGGAGCTTGTCACTGGACTAGAGACTGGTTTGACTGCAAGATATCAGGCCTGCCAAGCCTTATTGGCCCCTGTGACTTGCTCTCTGTCAGAGTTGGTTGCCCAAAGTGGACCAAAGTAACCAAACCCAACTTTACAAAAGTTTTCAAAAGTTTTGCAAGTAACTACTAATAACAGCTGTAGTTAACAATCCTTGTTGCGATTTGAGAAAAAGCAGTGATTTACTATTTGGCTAATAATTTATATTTCCAAAACCCTCCAGAGGATTTTATTGTTTTGGTGTCTATACATTCATAAAAATAAGATTGAGCTAAGGTTTTGCAAACGAGCTTCTTTGGACCCATGATGGATTTGTGAGTTTATTACACAGTGAGGTTGTACAACCACACCATGTAATAAACCTCTTTCTTCACAGAATGCAATTACAACAGATTACTAGTGGAAATTGAAAAAGGCATTATGTTGTATCACCATATCTCTTTCTCTTCAGTCAGCCTTATAATTCTGAATGAAATTACTGTACTACTTTAGTTTTATTGTATAGCCTGACTTATATTCTTGAAGAAGAGCTATTTGTTAGAGTGACTGGTTTCATCAAATACTTTATGTGGGCTGGCAAAGCTCTTATATGGGCAAGAAGGAAACTCTGTGTCCCTCTGACTAATGGAGGTTGGATTATCCCTGAATTCTAATCTTACTATCTAGTTGCATTTACAGTGTTTTTTTAAACATGTGTTGATTGTCTGAACCAACTCCAACTTTTTTAGCAGTCTTGGAGAAGATAACAGCTGAATATAGAGTATTTGACTTTGATGCTAAATGTTATGATTAAACGTCCTCAAAGTAGTAAAATTTTTAACATTAAGTGCACTATGTCGGGAATACACACTGTGGAAGGCTAAATTAAAGAATATATAAGAAACAGGCTATATGCCTGAATATGGGATAGCTCTGTCATTCCACCTGATCCTACCTTAATTATAAAAGAATTACGAGATAAAGGGATCTGGGAGACTGATCAACTAGAAGACAGTCAGGGCTTAATTTCTTACAAAGAAATGCAAGCAAAATGTAATTTAGGGACTAGAGCTGTTCCTTTAGATAGGTTCAATTAAGGCATTTCTTTGGAGGTTGTTAAAAAGTGCCATTTGAGAATTGTGGGCTGTGTAAGTGGGGTTTCAGGTTTGCCACCATATAGGGGTATGAGCCTAGGGTTTATATCCTTTTTTATGTACTTAGATGACCCTAATTACTCTAAATTCCAATAGCAAAATATTTGCAAGTTCTACTAAGTGATGCAAGATTAACAAAGAAATTCATCATCTCCTTTTAAATTCTGATTTTGTTCTATTAAGCAATTTTTTTGTATAAGTTCTATAATTATACACCTGATTATGTACATAAAATCTCTTGTAGAATATAGTACTCAATTTATAAGATGTAATCAAACTGTTAGAACTTAGATGAATATTAATTGGGATGATTGATTAGTCACAGCTTTAGTTAAAAATATATCAGCACGCAGAGGGACTGGTAGATTTGTTGTTAGGGGATGATCTCTGTGTAGCCCTAACTGGTAAGACTAGAGAGCCAGTGGTTAAAATAATGTTATCATTTGGGTCAGTTATTGCTCACTCCCTAATTGCTCATAATTGGAGACCCGCCAACACAAGAAGACAGAGGGTCAAATATGAACAAGACAAAAATTATTAAAAACGTTTATGCACGTCAATGTTGAGACAATTTTAGGATCCTTCTAAGAGAGCATTAATACTTTATAAATACATCTTCACATCTATCTTTGTGTTGTAAAAGTATGTGTGATCATGTCATACATCCATAATAATGAGCATGTTCAAATGGGACATATGTTTCTGAGAGCAAAGTTCAAGGGTTAATACTGAGTGCTGTTTAGATTCCTATCTCATTAACATTATATTGCATTAACGCATATTACAGGGGCACATTTTATAAATACTTGCTTGCTTGCATGCTTGACTGTAGTATTTTACTTTCAGTAAATATGATAAACTTAAATCTGATAGACTAAAGTGTGTGCCTATAGTATCTATCACCATGGTCCGATAAAATTTGCCTGAACACCTTTAATGCAAAATGCCTCACAAGTGAAAAGCATTTAATGTGACTGGTCCTGCTGTTTCCGGATCGGCTCTTTTATATGGGATGCGGTTTCTGCAATAACAATTTTGAAGGTGCGCAGTTCCTCCCTATTGGTGATTATTTTTACAAATACTCAAATAGTGCATGTCCAATGTCACTGATTGTCTCCTATACTTTAATTTATAAAAGGATTATGTGAATCCTTATCGAGTTACCGTATGTGCTCCAATAATGTAAAAGTTTGAATTTATTGCATGAAGTCACACTAGTTTAGGGAAAGTGCAAAAACCTTTTTTATGAAAATGGAGTCTTCTCGAAATGAGAACACTACTGAAAGAGTCTGTTCCTCATCCTAGAGCAACTGATAGTGATAACGTTTACTGAGAATTTTTTTTATTCAGACATGAAGTTCTGAACAGGGAGCCGAAATATGAGAGAGAATTCTGAATGAACACATATTACTGAAACTAAGATATGATGAGGAGGTGAATGGGGATAAAAGTCATAGGGACAGTATTAGAAAGCATACTGTACATGTTCAGGGTTTTGAAGGGATTTGCTCAGAATCGCACGATGTTTGCCAATTATTGGGACTAAATCCTGCTCTTTGCCTAGAGATGTTGGCCCACCCTACCTTGCCCTGCTTACCCCGCTAAACGTGTTCCCAGGGCAACTGACACTTTTCAAATCCAGTAGATTTAAAAAAGGGTTCTGCAGCAGCCTGTGGGGCACAACAGTGAACCCCAACTACAGTTGAGATTGACTACAGCCACCCTATTCCAGGCTTTGAGGTGTCTGGCAACTTTGAAATCTGATTACAGTCTTGATCACCAGAGTTTTTACCTGCACTGCAGGTGGGGAGGCTAAATATTGGCCTTGTAAAGAATGACCAATCCCAGATATCTGGGTCCTGCCTGCCATGTAATGTGAAGTATGTGTGTGATTGTAATTGTTTCATGATGGAATGGGGTTCAATACCAATCCCTCTCATATATAACAGATGTTCCGCCTCCCTCCCTGCTATGGACCTTGCCATCTCTGTAGGGTCACTCCCAAACTTTTTCCTGTACCCTTCACTTATTGGTTAAATTCATTTTGTTGGCTCTAGGACTCTGTGCAATCTGCTAACCAGTGCTAAAGCGCTTAAACATGGTGAAATTGGCTTACACCTGTTTGACATAATTAATTTACTAATAAGCCCCTTGGAGAGATGTATACCATATACCCAGGGCCAGTAAATTAAATGCTACCAGTGTGCCTGCAGCACCTATTGTGCCACCCATATATGTAGCCCCTTAAAACATGTCCCAGGCCTGTAATTGCAGACTGAATGTAGTATTAAACTGTCAATTCAACATGGCAATATAACCCCCTTGCCAAGCCATAACACTACTTTTTTATTGCCTATATTTCACCTCTAAGGTGGACTCTAGGTAGCCTATAGGACATGCCACATGGCTGGACATGTATTTTAAGTTTTACCTGTCCTGATAGTGAAAAACTCTTAAATTCGTTTTCCACTACTGTGAGGCCTACCTCTACCTTAGGATAACATTGGGTTGCCTTATTACATTTAATAAGTGCTAACGTTTGATTGGGGACAAATAGGCACTTCATGTGTGATGTCTGTAAAATTGTAATACAAATCTTCTTTAATGGTAAAGTCAGATTTTCAGTTACAACTCTGAAACTGGTTCAATGCTCCGACATGTGGTATTAGGTATAGGTGTATGGCGCCACTGGGCAGAATCACACAACTACTTTTGGATCTGTCTATTTGTTCAGACAGTGCTGCAGGGTATGGAGAACCACCAAACTCCACAAATCAAAGCCTCAGGTTCACACGAAATATAAATCACTCCCTGGCACACGTCAAATTTCAATAAAGTCTCCCTGTTGTAACAAAATCAAACACACAATAATTTTATCACACAGTGTAAATTGTAAAAGTTTCGTCTTTTCTTTTTCAAGTTTTATTCATGTAGGCTTTCCACATCAGCTCTCCACAGCCAACACGTGTTTCATTGCATATGGGGTGTTGTCCTGCGACTTCATCAAGGCTGTATAGGTATAAACATACAAAGTACCTATGTATTGATTGCATAATGTAAGCATTATGTAAGAACAATGTGCATGTCAATCATGACAATTTCAAAAGATTAGCACAAGGTGAACTACCAATTAATGAATTTATTAAAGTGTGCAAAACATTTCGCGCCCAGCGTACAACATAATTACCTCTCAAAAAGTGGTGGACTATAACCCTAATTTGATATAGAGAGAAAAAGGCGAAAGGTCGCATGCCCGAAAGTGCGGTGGAAATAGTGAAACCTCATAGTGCTTACCATAGTCAAACTTTACCGACGAAATTGGTGCTCAATATGTCTTATATACAATGTGTAAACTGGTCAAACTGAAACTGTGAAAATCGTGAGACACTATAAATACGAGAAAGAGAATGTAAACATTTCTCAAATACCTAGATGTTCCGAATAGTCACTCTCTGTAATATAGAAAAGAAGGGTAGGGCAAGGCTAAGTCAGTCAACATTTAAAACTCCTCTTCACAGATACACTCAGTTTATCAAACTATTGTTACAAGCTGTTATCACCTACTTGAATTATGGTGATAATTCTGGACCACAATGGGTTTCTGGTGTGAGCGGCGTGTCAAAAGTGTAACCAAGTTTATTTCTCCGTATCCCTTGAAATACAGTATTCAGGTTTCTGTAACAATTATGTAAATGCCATTATCTCTCTATCATCCAGAAGACAGAGAAATCTCACACTTAATATATATATAAACACCAACTATCCTCACTGTCTGCCATTCAGAGTTATCGGCAACATAAAGTAAAGAGACCCACAGTTGAAGTCATAAGACCATAAAAGTTCTGCTCCCACTCATCCGTTATTGTGGATTTTACTTTAGCAACAGGTAATCTAAGCCTTGAAATGGAAATGCAAACATCACGTGGCAGCATTTTAAAATGCAGACACATTTAGAGAGAACTAGTATGTACAAATTGCTTCCAATTCGAGACACCTCTCTACTCTAAGGCTTTCACCCATCTATCAATGGTCAAAGTTACCGCAGTGAAATTTAACAAACTGCAAATTTTGCCACATGCACCACGCGTTTATCAGAATGATGTAAACTGGACTGACAGACCTGGAAACCTACTTACGTCTTCCAGACGAGCAAAATCATAACGTATGCCCCCACTACTATCACTTATGCAGAAAAACAACTTCTCTAAACCTCGCGCTTGCACTCAGAAATTTCACACCTCTAACAACATTGGATTTCTCCAGAGTCAGTGCTCCTTCCTCCGTTTCACGTTTTAACGTGTCACGCCGCTCACATCGCCCACCGAGTACAGCAACAAGCTTTCTCTGTCCGAACCGGCTGCCTAAATGTCAAAAAGCCAGAACTCAATCCTGAAAGTGCGCGCAACCGTCCTCTTTCAAACGGAGTGCATAGAAAGAAGACTGATAATAACCCTCCCGTGAGTCGCCGCCATATTGTGTTGTGTACACGCTATCAATAAAGGGGCAAAAATTGCATATCTCCTTTTCAAATATGTCTAATTGTATATTCACGCAAATTTGTAGTCTTAATGTTTCTCTTTCCTCATTCGTGCCATTGCCGCATCTATGTACCGAAGTGCCCCACCAGTGACACTATATGTGCTCGTACTCTCTTTAAAACTATGTGGAACAAAAGGGGTTCCAAATGACAAAATGTTCTAAAATTTTTACATCTCTTCATCTTTTAAGGTTAGAATGTCATTGAAATTAATATCAAAACAGCGTTATCTTGTATAACGCACAAACTTATACATTGTCAGTAAAAAAGAAAAAAGGAAAAAAGGAGAAAAATGGTTGCTACGTCGCACATTCTAAATGCATTTGCTCCAGATACATTTCATGTATGTACGCCTATAACAAATATTATCCATAGTTTTGGAACATTAACTCATGAGGATCCACTAGTGAGTAATCAACAGACACATTTGTTATGGGCCGATAAATCCCTTAAGGACCATATCGCTGACAAACCGAATATTACATATAGAGGGGGACTGTCATTGAGGAATATTCTGAGTCCAAGTTACCCCACACGACCTACCAATGACAACTGGATGAATAAATACACTAAGGGTTTCTATGGCTGTGGCCACTGCGTAGCTTGCATATGGGCCTATGCCAAGAAAACTGATTTTCAGGGTCCTAATGGCAAGACATATGAGATCAGGACAAATATCAATTGCTTGACAAAATTTGTTGTCTATGCTATTGAGTGTAGATGTAAGAAGAAATACATAAACAGTACAATCAGAACACTACGAGAGAGGATTGGGGAACACATACGGGCAGTCAAACAGTGTGATATGTGATACCCTTTGGCTGCACATATGTCGATTTGCCCTGCTCAACTAACCAATAAGCGCTTTGAGTTTTATGGAATAGATCATACACCTAGACACCCTAGAGGAGGTAACAGGGAATTAGCGTTACGCAGCAAAGAAGCATTTTGGATACTGAGATCACGGAGCACGGAGTGTGGTCTCAATGTCGACCAAGAACTACATCATTTCTTGGGCAGACAGGATGTAGATTTAATACAGGAATTGTGGCTGTTGCCTGAACAGGGCTCACCCCCCCATTCAACCAACAACCTAATTCCTTGCAATAGTTATCAAGGCATTGTTTGTGCAGCCGCTATTGTGCAGCATGGCAACTTCTCTAGTTGTAATTATAATTTTCTGGTTCTGTGCTGAGTCTAATACCACTCAAGTATTACCTATACCCAAACTACAATTCTACAGCGTCTTTCTAAATGTACTGAGTTGATGGAAAACTTACTCCTATCTATCCTCCCTGTGCAAGCAAATGTCTGTACAGAATTCACAAACATCAGCACAGGCTGCATTTGTAGGCATCCCACAACAAATAGTGTCTCATACACTGTTTCTTTACAGGTTCACAACTCAGTGATGAAAATAACTGAAGATAAGCAAAACATTGAACTGTATAAACATCAATATTATCATAGCAAAACTGGATATACATTAATGTCTTATCTTACCTCTGCATGTACCGGCTCTCTCAGAAGGCATTGTTCTAGCTTCTCCTCTTCTTTTAAACTCTGGCTCCTTGTGCGCCGACCCCTCATTTTCACAGTGACTCTACTTAGATTACAATCCTTCTTTCTTTCTGAAGCAACAACCTTTTCCCCAGTAATTCTGTGGGATGTCTGCGGCTCCTCCAAATCTTCCATCACCTGCAATAAACTACGGACACATTCATACTGAAATGTCGTGTCAATGTCTGGAGGCTTACAGTATATCTGGCAAGCAGAGCAGTTGATTCAGTCACCTCCCAAAGACTTCCATCATATGGCCTCTACACTGCTTTTCTCCTTTAGTACAGTTCACAGTGACGTACAGTTTGGCAGATGGCATAAGTAAAAAAAGTCTACAGGAGGAACTTTGTGCAGTTTATAGTAAAACTAGAAGTGAAACAGAGGTACGGAAATCTTCAGTCGGCAGATACATGGCGATCGAGAACACCACCCATTTACCCTGTAGTTATCTTTTAAGACCGATTGGCCGATGGGAGAGGGGTCTGCTCTTTCGACTAAGGGTTGACACTATGAAATTCCTGCTCTGTTTCCCATTGGGATTTAAGTCCAAACTTGATCAATTTCAATGTCCCTGTAATGCTCAATATAAACAAACAATGTTGCACTTTTTATTTTCTTGTAGCTTTTATTTAAAATATACACAAAACAGTTTTTGATCCCATTTTTGAAAACTGTACCTTCGATTGATCACAAGGCAGCCTATAGGTATATTGTTACTCTGGAAAATGAGGAATTAACGTTCCGAGTAGGTTCCTTTCTGAAAGTAGCAGTATGTGCTCGTAACTCAATTGTACCCCCTGAAATCTATTTTTGCTAAATGTTATTTTTATATCGCAGATACATCTTGTTGGGATCTCTTTTTATACTGTACTTTTAACTATAATGAATTGTATGATGTATTTGTTGACACTTGATCAAAATTAATTTTGCCACGATTTGGCCCACTTTTAATTGTCTCCCCTTTTATCTGACCTATGTATATTAATTATATGTTGTGATTTTTGGATTTGTGTTTTTATGGATATTCATGTATCCGAATAAAGACTTTGAAATTAAATGAAAAGATGTACAATTTGAGTTAAAATATCACTTATGTTACTAAAACCCTAATTAATTGGCTGAGATACTGCCTGGTAGCATTCCTTGTTTCTGTGCTAAACTCGCCAGCTTATCCCATGTAATGTTAATAAATATTACCATTGTGCACCTATCATAGATGCTTCTATCACCAGAAATTGGGATACAGTAGTCATAGCCCCTTCTCCATCAGGAACAGTAGGTTCTCGTCACCTTGCTGCTGTATGATGTCGCCCCATTTCATAGCCCTCAAAATGCCTGTGCCAGTGGGAGTCGAGGTGAGTCTGCAAAAGGTAGTGTGACACTTTTTCTACATCCAACTATACTTGACCTTGTGTTGGTATTCTGTGGTGCAAGGACTGTGCCAGGTGATTGTTCAATAGGCTCTCTAACCTACTGTTCCTGCTCCTACTCTTGCACCCCATCTTTTTCTACATCATGGTGTGTATGGATTTCTAAGAGAAAAAGTCTATGGCCTAAAATCACTAAGCTTCGAATATTAACAGTACATCTTACATATTTTTTCCTGTTTTTTAGAAAATGTAATAGATTAGTATTTATGTAATGATTGGTGTGTTAGTGAAAAGAGAACACTTTATAATTACCTATTAAAACACAGGTCAGATAATAGACTATGGTACATATGCATCAAGATGAGGAATTGCGATTCCTTAATAGTGATTTTTAAGGAATCGCTATTTAGGAACCGTAATTCCTTATGCGTATAAGAATCGCAAAAAAGAATTAGATTCCTACACATTGCTTAACAGCGAATCGCAAATGCAATTCTCTATTAGGGAAAACATTCCCATACATTCCTACGGGCTTAGACGCCCATAGGAATGAATGGGAGAGCATTCGCAATTTGTGATTAACAAATAGGTATTCGCAAATTGGGAATGCAATTTCAAGGGTGCTATGGGGCCAAAGGCCCCCCAATGCACCCCCAAAACAGGTAAATGTGCAGATGTGGCACACACAAATGCCCTAAGGCCATGTGTGTGCGCCACATGGCACTTTGGAAATTGCAATTTTGGGTATTTTTCTAAGGATTTGCAAGTTACCATCAACTTGAAGTTGATGGTGATTTGCGAATCTTTAATGCAAAGTCGCATTTTCCAAATACTGCATGCATTGCATTTCCCTAATCGCAAAAATTGTGATTATCTATATTGCGAAAGCATTTTGGTTTGATGCATTGGAAATAGCTCTTGGTGTGGGTAGTGAGTGAAGTGATCGAATGTGCTTACTAATGATACAACCCAATTCAATCTTTATTTCGAACCACAATTAGTTCCTCTGTGGCAGCTGCTGTCAGTGGCTGGCAGCTTGGTACAAGGGCATCCACCAGGTCCTGCAGCCTCACTAAGTCAGCTTGCTCCCTTTTTCTTATTTCTAGAGTGAAGATAACACAACTTTTAGCCAAAATTTCAAGTCCTGTTTCATAAAAGTTATGCCTACATTTCTGCCACCTTTTCTCTCTGTGTGTTCTAGTGCACCATGATTCTGTGATTCTATGTTTCCTCTTATCCTTTCGTGTTCTTTCTGCTGGGATCCTCTGAGCATGTGGTGATCTTCCCCCTGGTTGTATTGTCGTTAGTGACTGCCTGGATGGCATTCATAATTTGAGACTCTAGCTGAATCGCAATTAGCAATTCAGTAGTTTATGCCATGCAACTCCTTCAGAATCAGCATTTCAATCAAGCACTCAATAGTACATCTAAATGTGTGGTGTGCAATTAGTGAGTTCTGGCATGCCTGACCATACTCTATGATTGGAAGCACCAAGGACATAGCAGAACAAAGAAGCAAGATGCACATGGGTTGTCTGAGCCAAGCAAATGGTAGATCTTCTAGACTTTGAGGACAATCTTCACACCATCATAGAGAAGTTGTTTGCCAGTAGCATGACCATGACTGATGACTGTCCTCCTTAAATGCTAAGAATGATCCATTGACCCTGAAGAAAATTAACTGTTGGGACCAGACATAACATGTACACTTTTACAGGTATTCTCTTCTCCCAAACCCGGCTCATTCCTTATTTCTCTCTCTCAACATCGTTTAATTTAATCATCCAGTTTATATAGGTTCACACGTCGCTGCGTTTCCACATGTCTCACTTCATTCACATCCATGTGACGTTTCAAATCCCTCTTTTCTCCACCCATCAGTTCCATATTTTGATATAGACTATTTTTTCGGCTGCTCCTCACCAGTTCAGTTCTTTCTTCCAGTCTATGACCCTAGGCGGCTGTGATGCCCCCCATCCTTTAGCCATGTTCCTTTTGGCGACCACTGCTGCTAACATTTTTCATCACCTGGTGTATTTTGGCCGCTTGTTCCACCCGTATGCACAGTACATGCCATCTAGCATCTAGTGGGACCACCAGTCTGGTGACTTCTAACATTAGCCATGTGATCTCGCACCAATATCTATGCAATCCTGTGCAGCCCCAGAGCATATAATGGAATGTACCCTCCTGATTACATCCCATCATACATTTGTTCGAGTAGCAATTGCCCATTTTGTATTACCTTGTTTTGGTTGTATATGATCTATGCAGGATTGCAAGTTGTATGAGGCAGAATCACGCTTTTATGGCTACTTCACTAGTGCTTTGTATAGTTTCCTCTCAATCTTCATCTTCTAGAGTCTTTATATCCCTCTCCCATGTCATTCTCAAGGCCTCCAGTGGTTCCGGTGTGTTGTTCATAATTTTTTTGTAGATGAGGGAGGTGGCTTTTGTAGTCATTGGGTCTAGGAGTAGTCTATCTTCCAGTGGCGCATACTCAGGTATTTCTTCTCCCACCGATATGTGTGTTTTAATGGCATGTTGCAATAGTAGGTACCAAAACTGTTCTGAGTCTAGCATTTGATAGCCTGCTTGCAGGGTTCGGAAATCTATCAGTTTTTGACTTTTCCAGACATCCCCCAGGTATTCAATGCCTAGTAGTGCCCATGTGCATAAGCCCTGGAGCCCGTGCCCTTCTCTTAGCAGGTCACTATTCCACAGGGGTGTGCACTCTGTTATTCTACTTTCCCAACCCAGGAATCTAGTCGCCTCCCTCCACAACTGTATGGTGGTTTGGGTATGCTTTTGTAGCTTGTTCTTCAGTCTCTTATTATATAGCACGTCTACATATCCTTTCTGGATCATTGCGTAATGATCCATTTGGACACGCTGGCTCCTCTCTGTCTGCAAAGACGAAATTTGGGGCGACAAGTTGCGTGGCCCAATTGTACTTACGGACATCTGGGATTGCCAATCCCCCTTCGTAGACCCCTCTCTATGGCTTGTGTAGCTCGATTCTGGGATTCCCTCCATTCCATAGCAATAGTCTCAGTTGTGAGTCGAGCTTATGGAAAAAGTCAGCAGGGATTATGTATGAGGTATTCTGGAGGACATAGAGAAGGCGCGACAACTCCATCATCTTAAAAAGAGCTGCTTTACCCATTAGTGAGAGTGGCAGCGTTCTAGGTTGACATCCTTTCTTAGTGTATATAACTGGGGCATAATGTTGTCCTCAAGAAATTCTGCTTCTGTGTGTGATATCACTCTTCCCAGGTATATAAATTAATCCCTGACCTCAATTACACTCCCACATGGAGGCATTATCAGTACTTCACCTGCCAATGCAGAGGCAAGAGATGTGTCCCAGTTTATCTGGTAGCTGGAATAGCTCCCAAATAGTTGGAATATATGTAGAGTATGGTGAATAGTAGACATGGGCTTGGTGGGGTATAGGATTATATCGTCAGCGTATAGAGAATGTCTTTCTTCCCACTCATTCCCCATTTGATTACCTCTCACCAATGGATCCCTTCCAACCCATAATGCTAAGGGCTCCAGTGCTAGCGCGAAGGACATGGGTGTGAGCGGGCAACCTTGCCTCATACACTTCTAAGAGGCAATTGGAGGGTTTTAGGAAATCTTTTGAAAGACTTTCAAATGGGGCTGCAAAACTTCTCATAGAGCCATGGGCTCCAGGAACTAGGTGTAGGCAGAAAGGAATTTGGAGAATTTGGTTATGTTGATGCGTGGAAAGGAATGTGGATCCCGTGAAGGCACATGTAGTTGAAGTAGTGAATTTCTTAGTGGTGCAATTTGAGAAAGGTCTAAGCTATCAAACTTTATCAAACTTTAAATTGTTATAGTGTAGTGTGTTTATCTAGGTACCTATATTGATACTCCTATTTCTGACCCTTGTCCGGTTATCACTAATGTCCATACAACGGCACAGAAACCCGTTTTCAGATTAGGTCATAGCGCATGCTGTCACATTAAGCAAGCACTATTCCTCCGGCCCTCTAGAAAGCACACCGAGTTCTCAAAACAAACCAAACCTCCAGCAGACCTGGGAAATCCCCCGCAGCTATTGTTTTGATTTCGCTCGAGAACTCCTGAAAAGAATGTAAGAACGACCAGTCCTTATGACATTCTTCCTGACGTCTTATGTCCATCCTGACATCAAACTCGGCACCTTTCAGGTATAAATATACCGACGCTGCCCTAAGCAAAGACACAGTGGTGATGAGCTTGGAGCAGCGCTACTTGCCGGAGAGCCCAGCTGATGCAGGAAGCCCACGGACGCTGCCCCTCCCTTTTTTGACGCGCTGAGAGAGACGCTGCCTTTTCTCTTGCCGAGAAATCCAGCCTCCGACGTTTCCGGCTTACCTTCGCGGGTAACTGGGATATCGAGTCCTGAGAGAGAGATACCAGACCACCTGCCTTCTAAATCCCAGGTACTGAACTGACTAACCCCTTACAGAGTATTCTTGAGTCAGATTCTTGGCAAAACAAACTTAACTTAAACTGCTACTTACTTACTCCATCCCACGTATTAGGCTTAGGTCAGGCACACCGGGGTAGGCGTAGTTAGAAGCACCAGTTGAGTATGATTAGTCAATGTATATATGTATGTATACCTTTTATCCATTTTAAGTATCATATGGCTAAGAAACCATATCAATGCTTTTACAGTATTATTTTATAATCCTGCTTTTACTGTATGCACTTTACTTAACCATGAGTATTGCAATAATAGCGATTCATTTCTCTTGTAGGAGAAAAAGAGACTGATCAATAAATAACATCTTTTTATTGAAACACGCCCATCTCTTATTTTCTCTACAAACTGGTGGAATTAAGAATGCACGTACTGACTGAGTAAAATAGTTGTCTTTTGTTTTCACACGACTCTAGAGATATACTCTTGATTAGGGGGAGCAAAGTTGTCATGTTCTATGGTTGTCAGAAACTAAATCCCTTCTTGTCTATCCAGGGAGGGTAAACTCCTCCTCGCCTATTCGAGAAAGTTTCTAGTGAACTCTGAGCTAGCTGGCACACACAAAACTTTAAGTCTAATATCGTCAGTAGAAGACCTAGTTAACCTCTGTCCTACGTCTATACTATTGAAGATATTATTCCTATGCGCAGAGCCTATTGGGAATATAGGAACTACACTACAATAGATCTGCAGTTTCTGCAGGTCACGCACATGTAGGAGGAAGGTCAATAGGAAGTAATGTTCTGGTGTGCATTGTTATGCAAAGCATGAGACTTAGGAGACCTCCAAGAGCTAACAATGATACTTAATGGAATATGTTATATTATGTTATTTAAATTTGTAAGGCGCACAGCTACCCTGAGGAGTTTCCCAGCACCGGCCAGGTAGGGAGGAGAAAAAATATGAATTACCGATTAAGTAGCCATGTCTTCACTCTTCTACGGAAACTACCAAGGACGGTTTCCTCTCATATAGGGATAGGAAGAGAATTCCATAGGGAGGTTTCCAGAATGGAAAAGTATCTGGCGCCCGTCCTAGTAAGTTTGATTCTGGGGATAACAAATTTGGACTGTTCAGCAGAATGCAGAAGACGAGGAGGCGTATACAGTTGGATTAATGATTGCAAGCATGGTGGGGCTGTACCAAATTTAATTTTAAACATAAAGCTCAAGGATTTAAATTTAACATGATTCTCCACTTTAAGCCAGGCAAGACTGCAAAGAGAGTTGGTAGCTGACACTGTCCTTGGGACCCAACACAGGAGCTTGGCAGCGGCATTTAGCACCACCTGCAGCCTTTGTATTATGTTTTTTTTTAGCCTAAGTATAGAACATTGCCGTAGTCACGCCTGGAAGTATTCAGGGCATGGACTACAGTTCGTTGAACAGAGAGGGGTATCATCCACAGAATTTTATTTAACCATTTTAGAATGGTAAAGCAGGTTGAGGCCACATTAGTGATTTGTTGTTTCATTGACAGGTGGTCATCAGTGATGATACCCAGGTTGCGAACTTGATGTACCAGCTGAGGTAGGGTGCCCATTTTGGTGGGCCAGTGTTGAGATGCCCAAAGTTCTTGCTCCTTTCAAAGGATCATAAATACATGTACACAGTTTTGTCTCCATTTAGTTTGAGTAAGTTGTTCTACATCCAGGATACGATTTTTCTCAGACCAACCTGAAGAGCAGATAAATCAGATCCCGTGGATGAAGTGAGGGAAAAGATTCTCTGTGTGTCATCAATGTAGGAAAATAGGGACTGCCTCGCCTCTTCTGCAATATCTGCCAGCAGGCAAACAAAAACACTGAACAGTAAAGGACTCAGCACCGAGCCTTGGGGAACTCCATAGGATGACCAATGGAGGTTAGAGCTTCCTGAGGTATAAAAAACCTGAGAGGTTTGGTCAGCTAATAAAGAGGGGAGCCACTGTAAGGCTGAGCCTCCAAGGCCCAAGGAATGCAAGGCTTTCATCAAAACAATGTGAGACACCATGTCAAAAGCGCCGCTGAGATCGAGTAAAATGAAAGCCACTGTATCGCTGTGGTCCAGCGCTGTCTCTATATTTCGGTAACTCCTAGTAAAGTAGGTTCCATGGAGAATCCTGATCTGAAACCCGACTGAGAGGGGTGAAGAAAATTCTGAGACTCGATGAAAGAAGTCAGCTGGAAATTAACTATTATTTCGAAGATTGGAGAAGGTCGGATGCAGCAAAATAGGACAAAAATAGGTGTCCTACCAGAATTTAATCTTGAAGTTGTTTCAAGATTTGTTGAGTTCAACTGCTTAACCGCAACAGCAATTTTGCCGTTGTGCGGCGGTTTAGCGGAGTGGGCGGGACCGTATTGGCCAACGGACGTGCGCAGCACTACGGAGGTAGTGCTTGCGACGGCCGTTTGCTGACGAACGCATGGAAGGGGTTAAAGAATCTTACTCAGAAATTGGCAACGTTATTATGTTTGGTTTCTTGTAGCAGGGTTTTGAATGTAAAGAGCTTGGAGGTAAGTAATGGATTATACAGTTCTGATGGGATGTATTATGAGATTTGGAAAAGAACAAAAACTATGTCTTCTTCAGTTTTTTATCAAAATATGATGAATTCAGAATATGGTGTGTAGTGGATTGCTTGAAATAATATGAATGCAGAGTACAAGAGAATATGCGTAATGGTGAATTTCAGCTGTTGATTTCGTATGTGAAACCATTCAAGGCAGTAAGCCCTAATACGATTGAAAGGTGGATTAATGAGGTGATGGGTATCGCTGGTGAGAAAGTGGAAAAATGTAAAGCTCATTCTTTGAGAGGAGCCATGGCAAGTAGAGCTCGCTGGTCAGGTGATACATTGGAGAGTATTATGAAGGCAGCTGACTGGTCTAATTTGAGCACCTTAGCACATAATTACTTTTGGCTGATTAAGCATGAGTCAGAAGTGGTGTTGAAGGACTTTCAAAATGCATAATAGTAGCATATGGTCTTGTAATGAAATGACGATTCTCAGGTTACCATAAAAAGAGAATCAGGACTTCATTAAAGACATGGAGGCTAACATTATCCCACCTTCCTCTCCCACATAAAAATGAAGGGAAGATGTTAAAAGTAAGAGGTTTATATGTAGAGTAAGTGTCATAAAAAAATAATATATATATATGTAAAAAAATAAGACAAATAATAAAAAAGTTCTTTTAAAGGAGGAAGAATTTTGAAGAAAGACAAGATTATATTATATATTTGTTTGTCTGTTTTAGATTCACAGTCTTAAAGAAGGAAGAGGATGGGTGGCTATAGTGTGCTCAAGAGAAGAGAAATGGATTAATAGCCTCACAGTCTTGCTTTTAAGAGGAGGAACAATCTATTGCAGGTTTATTTATGGATTGTTTGAATTCCAGTTTGTGATTGTTTTTTATTGCTGTGGGAAGTACTTTAAAGGTGCTGCAGGAGTAGCAATGAAAAGGTTTATGCATAATGTTAGCCTCCGTGTCTTTAATGAAATCCTGATTCGCTTTTTATGGTAAACTGAGAATGGTCATTCTCAGGTAAAAGAAGGGGCTGATCAAGACTGTGGGCTGTGAAGGTGTACCTGGGTCTCTTGGGAGCCCACATCAATGATTTCGAAAGTGACTGGTCTATTTTAAGATACAGGGCTCCTAACATTTTTGTACCACTTGGAGATGTTGCTGTGAGTACCTAGCCCTCGCTAGAAAACCCTACACTTTAGGGGATACCAATACATTTACCAAGGAGGGGGTGGTGTCCTTTATAGTCACACTTACACCAAAAGGTTCACCACCGCAGTAAACGTAGGCGTTCCCGCTCCATGCTACTAGAGCATTGACCGATGTATTGGTATCCCCTAAAGTTTAGGGTTTTCCACAGGAACAATTTGAAAAGATACCAGGTTGGATTCACCAGATGTGTTATGGCATGTGGTAAGATCCCCTTATTACCATAATTGATTGAGTAAGCCTAGTGGTTCGAAAGATAGGATCCTGTAGCCCTGACGAATGCCCCAGACCAGATAGGCTTTTTTCTTGTGCGCAGAAACATGTTGGCGACTAGCAGTCGGGTTCGAGCCATTGTGGTAGTCATGTCCATCGAGTGAAGTGTTTTTAACTATACCCAAAGACCTCATGAATAAAGGTGACAACTGAGGAACTTTAAGGTATTTTAGGTTACCTGGATCCCTCTGCATCCAGGTAGTTTTATGCAAGAAGTCCCTCCTACCTCTGAGTCTTCATGGAAGTTTGAGTCCTCCCTGGTAGTACTAGCTTACCAGGGTGGGCAGAGGATATCTATGATGAAACATGACACTAATATGTGTGTGAGACATCCTCTTCCATTAAGGATGGCTTTCCCTCTTGTAATTTGACCCTTTCCAAATATAACATTGACGTATGAGACGCCCCCTGGAAGTGCAGCACATAGTCTTCCTTAAACATTTGTGCATCTCTTTCATAGGCACCCTGCTTTTTGTGATATTTGTCTCATTCTACGGGGCCTACAATTTTAAGGCAAGGCAAGGAGGCAGCTTTTATGTGCATGGACACTTTTAATTACTGCTCAATGCAGCAAACAAATGTATAATACCATAATGCATGATAGAACATTTGTCTGCAGAACAGCAGTGATCTTATCGCTGGTCTCAGCTTGGAGACGACAAATACATTTTGTTGTGCTGAGCCTTTCCCTTCATACATTTTCACATGCTTTTTCCATTCTTTTTAATATCTCTTCAAGCACTCTCACTATCTGTGCTACTTCTCGCTATATTTACACCACTTTCTTTATATTTACCTCTCTTGTTCTTCCATATGATAATCTCAGTCTATTTTTGTTTTCAGTTGGATGACAATCTCTTAGCTGCAGACTAACCAATGGTGCTAGCATCAGGAATATCAAATGAAATCTGGCTGACAATTATGACTATAGGACTTTTATTACATCAGGAATTTCTCCTGTAGGCTGGAGCCCTTAGAGGTTCAGTTCGAAAGACCAGGGCCACCCCAGAGACGTTTAACAACATGGGCAAGGAGGGCTTTAGCCCCAGGCCCCAGTCTTTTAGGGGGCCCCCCTGATAGATCTGGCCAGCTCTGATCTCCACACAGTCGAGCCCTGATGACCTTGAATTATTATTAAAGATTGATTGGTTTAAATTCCACTTTCTTTTTAATACGGGTGATGTGTAGGAGTCTTTCACAGACATTATGCAAGAAATGTTGTGTTTGTTTTTCAACACCATCAAACACCATATAAAAATGTTCCTTTTAGAGCGAAACAGTTAGTATTTGGACAAGTGCTGTGTCAGTGACATATCCAAAAACACCATGAAAAATCTGAAATCGGAATTTCCTATTGATTCCTATGGGCCGTGAAGCCCATAGGAATCAATGGGAAATACTGAATCGGTATTTCTTATTGATTCCTATGGGCTGTGAAGCCCATAGGAATCAATGGGAAATACCGATTCGGTATTTACCGAATCGGTAAATACCGAATGTTGCAAGGGTGCAGGGGGTGTCACTTTGACACCCTCTAGCACCCGAAGTAAAGGCATGTGTGACATGTGGCACACATACATGCCCTTAGGGCATGTTTGTGTGTCACCTTGCACAGTGTGCATGCACAGATGTGCATGCACACCTGGATTCGGTATTTTACCACACAATAGGATTGTGTGGTAAAATACCGACTCTTAAGGGCCTGTGACACTCTCAGGAGTGTCACCTACATTTGGATTTACCGAATCGGTAAAATTACCGATTCGGTATTTTACAGAATCGGTAAATTTACCGAAATAAAGGCCCCTACATGCCAATTCCTAAATACCGGTCGGTAACCGCCGAAATCGGCCGTTACCGACCGGTATTTTGTCTGCTACATCTGGCCCCTAGTCTTTAGGCTGATGATGACATCAGCACTTCAAACAAGAACCCTGCTGATTGAGCTCCTGGGGATTAGTGAGCGCTTCAGATCCATTGGATATATATTGATAAACCAGCAACAGTACATCACCCTTGCCATAATTGGAATCGTGTCTAAAGGTTTGCAACTGGGTTGATTAATCCCAGCTACCATAATAAAGTTTCCAGATATTCGAAACAACAAGGATCGACATGTCAATATTCAATATATTTAAATATTTTCCCTGTTATCACAGTGATTTTAGTAATCTCCAAACAACATACTTCAAGACAAACATACCATAGTAGCATGACACACTTGCTCCGTTTCATGTTTTACTGAGCACTTGAGCACTATGCTGACAGAATTGATGTGCAAGTTTAAAAGTATATTTTTATAATGCGGCTATTGGCATGGGCAGGTTCCCTCATTCCACTATGGAGGCAGTCATCACAGTTCTGTTGAAACCGAATAGGGACCCTGTCTCCTGCTCTTTGTATAGACCTTTGTTCCTTTTGAATACAAACAATAAGATTCTTGCAAAGATCTTGGCACAGTGTATTAGGCCCCCAATGCAGTTTCTGGTCTTCGACAATCAATCTGGCTCTATATCTCAGTGGTCAAAGGCTTACAATTTGCATACTTTGATTGCCTTTCTGTATCGGACGGACGCCCTGCTCAATTCTGTTGTGGTTCTGCTCAAAGCGGAGAAAACCATTGATACATTAAAATGACCATGCATGATGAAGATCCTTTGCCAACTTGGGGTGAGTTCCTACTTCTTATCATTGGTAGGTTTGTTTACACTTCTCTTTTGGCACAATTCCGGAAGCAGGGGCTATTTTCAGAGGTGTTTGAAATTACTTGTGGCACTTGGCAGGGTTGCCCTCTGTCTCCTGCACTTTTTGCCTTGGTCATGGAACCACTTGCATGCTATATAAGGGAATTCCATGTCCTGTTTGGACTGAAGCTTGGGGCTGGCTCACATCTCATCTCAATATGTGGACGATGTGATCCTTTACATTCCGAAGCCCTAAGAGAATCTATCACCTGTCATGCATGAAATAGTAAAATTTGGAGGCCCCTCCAGGCTGCATATTAGTTGTGCTATTTCTGAATTCTCCCCACTTATGGAATTCTTCCCAACTCAAATCATAGAATACCCGTTACAGTGGAGTCCACAGGGGTCACATTTTTGGGCCATGCGCGATAGCGTTGAGCTCCTAAGGGTAAATTATTTTGTGACATTAGATAAATTACTAGCACAGGTGGATAGATGGCTTCGATTACCCCTCTCTATATTGGGCCGCACCTCATTGGTGAAAATTGTGATATTGCCAGAGTGTCTTTGCTAATTTGCTAACATCCCTATGAAACTCTCACAGGCTTTCTTCGAACAGCTCCAGTCACCACTCCTACGTTTAATATCGGGTGCGTAACAGCTTAGAATTCATTGGGAGGTACTGGTGCATCCCCTACAACAGGGAGGGCTTTAGGTCCCGGACCTTTTTACAATATGTAATATGTAGTTGCAGAGGTCCATTATGTGCAATACTGGATGCAGCCCCGCTCTGAGGCCCACATCAGGGTGGGAAGGACAATAGGCAGGGTGTGGGATATATTACCAAACTGTCTGATAAGCCATGTGTTATTCAGAAAGATGTAGACATCATTGCCAATACATGTCAGTCATGGTGGTGCCTGGTGACACAAGGTGGTCTTGATACTCTGTACTTGCCGCTTATTCCCATGCCGAACAATACGCTACTTCCCCCAGCGAGGGAGCACTATATAAACTTACTGAATAAATCTAATATGAGTGTGTTGGGCAATCTCTTCGATAATGGTATGTTTTTGACTGTAACTAGCTTTCTGATTAGATGTGGCCAGTCTCCCCTTAGCCTTCTAGTGAATCATAGATTTCACTAGGCGGCCAAGTCTGGCTACCCGGCCTTTTCTGCAGAGCCTGTTGAGATTGTGCTCCTCACCACTTTCCTGCAAAGGGTGAATGAGGTGCTCCTTGTTTTTTTCTGTACTCCGATGTTCTCTCAAACTCGAACTAACTCTTACAGAGGCCCAGCAGAGATGGGAAACTGCATTTGAATGACATCTTGCTCTTAAAGCATAGGAGTACTGCGTCAACAGGTGAAAGACACTCCTGTTACCTATAGACATAAGTTGATACAATGTATTAGTATACATCTGTGTGGATTGCCAGTTTTGGAGAGACAGCCCCCGTGACGTAAAAAAGACGTGGTTTGGAGCGGTCAGATTTCCTGCATTTATCTTGGAGTTGTCTAAAGATTTTACAATACTGGCATGAGGTCTTCTGTGTGTTGTGTGTCATGAATGAGTCTGTGATTGAAACTTCTCTCCAGGTAGCACTGCTAAGGGACACATCTGGAGTCCCTCCTGCCTATTTTTTTGTTGTTGAAAGAATGTTATAGTTTTCTCCATCCAACATGCTGCCACATCAATATCATATTGTAGACCATTTCGCAGATGGTCCCAAAACCAATTTATAAAACAGGATAATTCAATTTTCATCATTCTTCCCCTAACTACCCTATCTGCCTCCCTCTCTACCCCCACCCCCCTGGTCAGTGTGCCCTCTCCTACTCCCCCTCATCGCAACACATCAACATGGATACAATATATCTAATACAGGTTAATGGAGAATAACATCATCCATGGTCGTAGTAGACAAGAGGGTCCTTTTAGTTACTCATGTGCGCTCTGAGCCCTGTCCTGGCTCCAGGAGTCCCTCCTGCCTATAGGTGCTTAGCTTCAGTGTTGCTGGCAATGGCTGAGTGATGAGTGGCCATGGTTTGGATGCATACTGTTTGACCCACTGTTGACCAATGGTGCCGGGATGTTGCAAACGGTGGGGATATGGTGGAGCGATGTGCTGAGGAGTTGCCCATGGCGTCTCACCCTAGAGATATTTGGGAGCATTTCAGAACATACCTTTCTCGCTCCAGTTCTTAGTCATCTCCAGACAGGTCATCTTCCCAAGATACGGAGCAAACCACTGGCATTTCACCCCCTCCCCCCTTTATACAGTTGTCTTCGTCAATGCGCTCTCTGTCTGTTGCTTGCCTGCTGGACTCCAGGGGAAACTGCCATTTATATTGCTTCACTCTGTGTATGCTGTAAGTCTTCAGAAATATTTAATTATTTTTAGTAACGATTAAAACTAATAAATAACAAATATAAAAAAGATACATTTTGGTTCAACCTACATAAAATCATTCACACTATATATACAAATACAAACCCCTTATGAAATTAAATGAATCACTATACCTCTATTTAAATAAATATTAGAGGCAGTCTCTCCTTTTTTTGTACTACATTTTGTAACTTTACGCATATTACTCATACTGTGGTTCATAAATGTCTTGCATGCATCAGAAGCTAGAGGTCCATCTCCTCCTAGCCTCTATTTTGCTCACTTGATTTAGGAATGATCCCTTAGGTTGATCTTCATATATTTCCCAGGTTCCATTGCCCTATGTGATTGTCTAATTTGCCAAAACCACAACAAAAAAATGACCATAAAAATGTGGGTGACATCTCTATGTCATCTTGAGATTCCAAACATGCTTGGATTTGTTTTCTTAATATCAAGTATGCTGGTTCCTGTACCATCTTCTTCTTCACTGATAGTAAGCATGGAAAATGGCGAACTACCAGTGACTGCCACTCCCCTCACCTCTGTTCTTGATGGGTAGTCCATAGCAACATATTATTATTTTTCAGGTGAGTCAATTGCTTCACTCCCCACACTGGTCCTATAATGAGCAGACAAATTCCCATGACACACAGGTTCCTTGCAGAGTATTCAGATTGCAATGTGATACTGCAACAGCCAGTGACAAGAAAATCTTACAACACATTTAGACTATAGGGAAGCCAAGTATGTTGTTTGTGGATTAAACCGTATGCTATAGGCGTGTTGGGTTACTGTCTTCTTATTGATTTAGGAGGACTTATATTGTTTGGCAACACCTAATTTTTATCTTTCTTTAAATTATCAAAAGCCTGAATAGAAAGTATTTTAATCTACAGTACCTGTTATTCTGATTATTGCCATGCACAATCTATGTGCTTCTTTCTTTTATGGTACTGTAACACCGAAATAAATACTTTTTTTGGATTTTGTTTGGCAACTGTCTGTGCCAATACCGACTCAGTATCTCTCGATGATCTGCAACCTGATACATTTTCCTTTGACAGAAAAATGTACTTCTGCTGGTGCTGTCTACTTTGACATGTCTATGCTTCCTTAGTTCCAATCAGAATGACATAATTAGAATGTATCGTTCTTGGCTATGAATTTAGAATTCTTCTTTAAAAAGTTGTGATGAAATATTCTGTGTACTCCTAAAATTAAAAATGGTTCCCCTGTTGAACTATGGCTTAAAGCCCCTGGGCTCTTTTCCTCTTCGCAGGAAACTTATGTCTGAAATGTAAAAATCGACCATGATAGAGCTCAAGCGTAGAAAATATATCACTTATAACTCACAATTTAAAACTAATTTAGAAAGTCCTTATGCTTTTATTCTTTGGAAAGGAATATAAGAATTTTCAAGATGATTCAAAGATAACAAAGATAAATATGGAGTGTGTCAAATGTAGTAATTGTTGTTTTAATTATCAAGTGGTAATGAAGAAAAATAATAAAAAAGTTATGTATTCAATATTCTAGCCTGTAATTCATGTAATTGGTACTGTAAATATCGAGCAGTGTGCTTCGGATTGCAGTTATTATAGAGCGTTATTGATGCATCAGTGTTTTATGTAAATGGAGACCTAAGTCTAAGCAGTGCAAGTTGAGCCCAAATCCAACATTTTAAATTGCTTCACCATTTATGTGGATTTCAATAGCCGAGGATCCAAAATGGTTCAGATAATAGGTCTTTCCTGAAATATTTGTAAATGAGGACTACACTCAATCCTGTGCTCAATTATTTACAGTTGTTGCAACTCCTGGATTGACCAGTGCTATGTAGAGGGCCCTATTGGTGACATTGCGGGGTAATAGCTTCTCTAAGCATTCTTGTCCATTGGCCATGTTGTCCTTTTGTTGGTGCAGGCAATGGCACAGTTGATTGCTGCATCCACCAGAAGCCCCTGTAGCACTTCCAAGTCTTAATTTATTCGTTTGCTCATCCATAGGTTCAGGCACAGTCTGGCAACCTGGTTTTGAAGCCTTTGCATGTTATTGATTGGCTTCTTAAAGAGCCCAGTTTTAACAATGTTGCAATAGTTTAAAGAACAAGTTATCTTCCTTCGATAATGCTCCTTCTAATAGATACGTGTACCTTTAGAATGTGCCCTAGGGGCCAAATTGTACATAGAAATCTTCACAGCAGTGCTCCCATGCACCGCTAGGTTTCACTGTGCAGCTCCACAATGGCCTCTTTCTGACCCAGTGACAGAGCATTGCTGTTTTTAAAAGACACCATTGCACCTTGACAGGGATATTGATTGACTTGTTCCATGCTTTTCGATGCAGAGCACAAAACACATATCAATACCAGTGTGCAGATCTCTAATTTGTGATCTTTCAAGATGTTAAAAAGAGGCAATGCAACAGAATAGGGAGGATGGAGGGTAGCAAGGAATCTGTATTAAGATAGTTTATGCACCAGAAAGAGCCTTACCAAAGGTAAGTGACTTGTTCTTCTGATGGACACTTCTAACCGCAGATTTCTCACCTTTAAATAAAATAGACACTAAAGCTGTACCTGCAAAAGAAGGAGGGTCTTGTGGAGAGGACTCAGAGGAAAAAGTCTTGTGGGCCTGGATGGAAAAAATGCCCTTCTAATCACACCTAGCTGTGAATACACTGATGCCATTGTCAAAGCCTGACAGATGTCAAGGACAGGCACTGCGTGTGCCAGCACAGTAGTAGGGACCTTGGCCCTGGTGAAATGACCGATTGCTCTTTCTAGGACCTATTTATTGGCCAATACATAACACATCTTTATGCAAAGGACTATCAACCTTCACAAAGGACTTTTCTGCACCGTTCTAGCTTTTTTTGCCCCAGAGATCCCCATAAAAAGCTGATGTTAAATTGATGATCCTTGGTACCATCAATGAAAAAGCTTGGGGTGGTTTTAAGGTCCAATTGATGTAGTCTCTCCTCTTTTTTCAAGGGGTGATGTGGAACAAAGTATCTTAGAATAGTGTTGGAATGATCAATGTGGAAAGGAGCCATGACTTTGGTAAAAATGCCACCTTAGTCTGCAACACCAAGGGGTCGATTCTGATCCAGTAAAAAAACGTCCGTCCGAATCGTATCCGTAGCCCCCTCCAAACGGCTATTCGGAGCGGTTTTTCCCGAATCGGAATCGACCCCTAAATGTGCCTGGTGAAAAAGTGATATAGTGTGGTTGCACTGAAAGAGTTTGGACCTCACTCATATGGCATGCTGACAGGATCCCAGTGAGAATGTCAATTTTGAGAGTCAGAAGATTTAATAAGCAGCTGTGCGTTGGCTTGAAGAATGTGCATAACTGCACTTAAGGAACGTTCAGATCAAATTAATGTCCCACTCTGGCGGTTTGGAAGGGAACATGTATGTCACATTTTTAATAACAACAGGTAATTTTAACGAGGATGGTTTGTCCAACAGATGCTAAAAAGACAAAAAGGGTTGATAGGTAACTTTATAGGGCCTACTACAAGACCTTGCTGTGCTAAAAAATATATATATATTTCAAACAGTTTACCTTGCAAAGGGTCTGTATTGATGACTCCACATAAGACACAAAATTGTCCCAGCATGTGGCATATATAATGGACTTTCTAGAGGGACATCTGGCCGCAGGGATGATGTCCAACTGCAGCTGCTTAATCTCTATCCATAGAGGTGTAGATTTCACTGGTTCACATGCAGAACCCAGCTCTGCTACGGAGACAGAAAATCCTCATGCAGCAGATGCCTAATGCAATAACAAATGTTTATGGGCAGAAGTTCCGAGTACCTCACCATTATGATGAATTGGGTCTGGTCATTTCTAATCTTCTTTAGAACACAGAGCAGAAAGGAGTATAGGATTTCGATGGTCCACTCTAGCCTACATGCTTCTATAGAGAAAGTGCCCTTGGGAACTCCAATGTGCAGACGTCTGACACTACACATTCTTCATGGTGGTGGGAAGATCCATTCAGGATTGTTCCCACTCTAAGAAGAGGCTTTGTGCTACCTCAACATCTATTCACCACTGTGATCCACCAGG
Organism: Lissotriton helveticus; assembly: GCF_964261635.1. Lineage (NCBI taxonomy): Eukaryota > Metazoa > Chordata > Amphibia > Caudata > Salamandridae > Lissotriton > Lissotriton helveticus. The sequence continues at coordinate 2,054,437,053 of NC_136063.1, read as the reverse complement.
TGTGGCCGCCTGAGGTTGTCCACCCGGGTGTTTAAAAATCCCATCAGGTGGTTTGTTAGCAGGGGATCACTGACATAATATCGAGGGACATAATATCGAGTTGAAAAAATATCGTTGACAAAATATAGACAGACAAAATATCGAGTTTATATCTACAAACAGGTAAGTACAAAAATATTGAGTACAAAATATCGTTTACAAAAATATAGTTAAGTAAAATATCGACTTTATTAAAAACAGTGTTAAATTAAATTAATATTAAAAATTAATTACTAAAATATAGTTAAAATACTTAAATTACCTTATAATATTTGAATAATTAATGAAAGTTATAAAAAAAAATTACAATCATATTTATTAAAACATATATATAGTAACATAATATAATTAAATAATAATCAATATTATTACCGTAGGATAGCGTAAGTGTACAAATTACTATTCCCACTCCAGAGAGTGCAACAGTAGGGAAGCGTTGGATAGCGTAGGGGTAAAAATTACTATTCCCACTCCAAAGAGTGCAACAGTAGGGAAAGCGTTGGATAGCGTAGGGGTAAATATTACTATTCCAACTCCAGTGAGTGCAACAGTAGGGAAAGCGTTGGATAGCGTAGGGGTAAAAATTACTATTCCCACTCCAGTGAGTGCAACAGTAGGGAAAGCGTTGGATAGTGAAGGGGTAAAAATTACTATTCCCACTCCAAAGAGTGCAACAGTAGGGAAAGCGTTGGATAGCGTAGGGGTAAATATTACTATTCCAACTCCAGTGAGTGCAACAGTAGGGAAAGCGTTGGATAGCGTAGGGGTAAAAATTACTATTCCCACTCCAGTGGGTGCAACAGTAGGGAAAGCGTTGGATAGCGTAGGGGTAAATATTACTATTCCAACTCCAGTGAGTGCAACAGTAGGGAAAGCGTTGGATAGCGTAGAGGTAAAAATTACTATTCCCACTCCAGTGGGTGCGATAGTAGGGAAAGCGTTGGATAGCGTACAGGTAAAAATTACTATTCCCACTCCAGTGGGTGCAACAGTAGGGAAAGCATTGGATAGCGTAGGGGTAAAAATTACTATTCCCACTCCAATGGGTGCAACAGTAGGGAAAGCGTTGGATAGCGTAGAGGTAAAAATTACTATTCCCACTCCAGTGGGTGCGACAGTGTTAAATTAAATTATTATTAAAAATTAATTACTAAAATATACTTAAAAATACTTAAATTACCTTATAATATTAAAATAATTAATGAAAGTTATAAAAAAAATTACAATCATATTTATAAAAACATGTATATATAGAAACATAATATAATTAAATAATAATCAATATTATTACCGTAGGATAGCGTAAGTGTACAAATTACTATTCCCACTCCAGAGAGTGCAACAGTAGGGAAAGCGTTGGATAGCATAGGGGTAAAAATTACTATTCCCATTCCAATGAGTGCAACAGTAGGGAAAGCGTTGGATAGCGTAGGGGTAAAAATTACTATTCCCACTCCAAAGAGTGCAACAGTAGGGAAAGCGTTGGATAGCGTAGGGGTAAAAATTACTATTCCAACTGCAGTGAGTGCAACAGTAGGGAAAACGTTGGATAGCGTAGAGGTAAAAATTACTATTCCCACTCCAGTGAGTGCAACAGTAGGGAAAGTGTAGGATAGCGTACAGGTAAAAATTACTATTCCCACTCCAGTGGGTGCAACAGTAGGGAAAGCGATGGATAGCGTAGGGTTAAAATTACTATTCCCACTCCAATGGGTGCAACAGTAGGGAAAGCGTTGGATAGCATAGAGGTAAAAATTACTATTCCCACTCCAGTGGGTGCGACAATAGGGAAAGCGTTGGATAGCGTAGAGGTAAAAATTACTATTCCCACTCCAGTGGGTGCAACAGTAGGGAAAGCGTTGGATATCGTAGGGGTAAAAATTACTATTCCCACTCCAGTGAGTGCAACAGTAGGGAAAGCGTTGGATAGCGTAGGGGTAAAAATTACTATTCCCACTCCAACGAGTGCAACAGTAGGGAAAGCGTTGGATAGCGTAGGGGTTAAAATTACTATTCCCACTCCAGTGAGTGTGACAGTGTTAAATTAAATTAAATTAATATTAAAAATTAATTACTAAAATATACTTAAAAATACCTAAATTACCTTATAATATTTAAATAATTAATGAAAGTTATAAAAAAAATGTTTACAATCATATTTATTAAAACATATATATATAGTAACATAATATAATTAAATAATAATAAATATTATTACCGTAGGATAGCATAAGTGTACAAATTACTATTCCCCCTCCAGAGAGTGCAACAGTAGGGAAAGCGTTGGATAGCGTAGGGGTAAAAATTACTATTCCCACTCCAGTGAGTGCAACAGTAGGGAAAGCGTTGGATAGCGTAGGGGTAAAAATTACTATTCCCACTCCAAAGAGTGCAACAGTAGGGAAAGCGTTGGATAGCGTAGGGGTAAAAATTACTATTCCAACTCCAGTGAGTGCAACAGTAGGGAAAGCGTTGGATAGCGTAGGGGTAAAAATTACTATTCCTACTCCAGTGGGTGCGACAGTAGGGAAAACGTTGGATAGCGTAGAGGTAAAAATTACTATTCCCACTCCAGTGGGTGCAACAGTAGGGAAAGCGTTGGATAGCGTAGAGGTAAAAATTACTATTCCCACTCCAGTGGGTGTGACAGTAGGGAAAGCGTTGGATAGCGTACAGGTAAAAAATACTATTCCCACTCCGGTGGGTGCAACAGTAGGGAAAGCGTTGGATAGCGTAGGGGTACAAATTAATATTCCCACTCCAATGGGTGCAACAGTAGGGAAAGCGTTGGATAGCGTACAGGTAAAAATTACTATTCACACTCCAGTGGGTGCGACAGTAGGGAAAGCGTTGGATAGCGTAGAGGTAAAAATTACTATTCCCACTCCAATGGGTGCAACAGTAGGGAAAGCGTTGGATAGCGTTGGGGTAAAAATTACTATTTCCACTCCAGTGAGTGCAACAGTAGGGAAAGCGTTGGATAGCCTAGGGGTAAAAATGACTATTCCCACTCCAACGAGTGCAACAGTAGGGAAAGCGTTGGATAGCGTAGGGGTTAAAATTACTATTCCCACTCCAGTGAGTGGAACAGCAGGGAAAGCGTTGGATAGCATAGGGGTAAAAATTACTATTCCCACTCCAAAGAGTGCAACAGTAGGGAAAGCGTTGGATAGCATAGGGGTAAAAATTACTATTCCCACTCCAAAGAGTGCAACAGTAGGGAAAGCGTTGGATAGCGTAGGGGTTAAAATTACTATTCCCACGCCAAAGAGTGCAACAGTAGGGAAAACATTGGATAGCGTAAGTGTAAAAATTACTATTCCCACTCCAAAGAGTGCAACAGTAGGGAAAGCGTTGGATAGCGCAGGGGTAAAAATTACTATTCCCACTCCAGTGAGTGCAACAGTAGGGAAAGCGTTGGATAGCGTAGGGGTAAACATTACTATTCCCACTCCAAAGAGTGCAACAGTAGGGAAAGCGTTGGATAGCGTAGGGGTAAAAATTACTATTCCAATTCCAGTGAGTGCAACAGTAGGGAAAGCGTTGGATAGCGTAGGGGTAAAAATTACTATTCCCACTCCAGTGGGTGCCACAGTACGGAAAGCGTTGGATAGCTTAGAGGTAAAAATTACTATTCCCACTCCAGTGGGTGCAACAGTAGGGAAAACAGGATAGCGTAGAGGTAACATTTACTATTCCCACTCCAAAGAGTGCAACAGTAGGGAAAGCGTTGAAAACGTAGGGGTAAAATTTACTATTCCCACTCCAGAGTGTGCAACAGTAGGGAAAGTAAATACTTCATATATTATTTAAAAAAATATAAATTAATATCTATAACAAATTATTTTAAAGTAATTACCAATTTATTTTAATATAACAATTAATCAATTAAAATTACAAATTAAAATTAATTATTACTATTTGTTACCTATTAATCCAAATTAATTACAAATTAAAAATTATTTAATTAACAATTAAAAATTATTTATCTATTATTTCAAATTAAATACAATTACATAAATTGAATTATTTAATTAATTATAAATAAATTACTTCCCACCCTATTATACATTTAATTGCCAATTAAAATTTAATTAATTACCCATACATTTTTAATTAACAATTAATTATAAAAAAATACAAATACATTTTTTAACATATGTAATTATTTTTATTTAAATTACTTCCCACACAAATTCCCCTATAAACCCACAACCCGCTATGGAAAATAAATTAGTAAAATTAACATAATTAGCAATTATTCAATTAATTAAAATTAATTCCAATTAAATTTTAATTAATTACCAAATTTAAATGAATTAACAATTAATTAAAATATGATACCAATAAATAAATTTACATATTTAATTAATTATAATTAAATTACTTCCCACCCTATTCCCCTATAAACCCACAACCCGCTACAGAATTTTATTACACAAAACAAACAAAAATTCATTATTTAAAATTATTTATAATAAAAATACACAATTTTCACACATATAATTACATAAAAAACATTATAAAAAATAGATACTATTTAAAATTTGACATTTTTAATTAACTATATTATATACTTCGATATTTTAACTGTCTTTATTTTGAACATTCAATATTACATTACTTACCTTAAAAACGATTTTTTTGCTGTCTATATTCTGTCCAGTCGATATTTTGTCCAGTCTATATTTTGAACTCGATATTATGTCCTGTCGATATTTTGGAATCGATATTATGTCTGTTTACCGTTAGCAGGTACTCTCTTGTCACTCCAGCCAACTCAAGAGGTGCAGAACCTCTTATCACAGGACCCCACACTGTCCTGCTTGTTGCAATGCAACATAACTGTGCTGTTGTCGAAGCCTGCACCAGACTTTACTGGATGGATTTCAGGAAAGCTTTTAATGTCTGGTGGACGGCTCGCAGCGCCAACAGATTTATGTGGACACAAGAGCCCCCTGATCTCCACCTCCTCAACCCAGCAGGTGGGAACCTCTCAACACTGTCTGCTCTGGGTGGAGAAGGGAGAGGGATCAGCCACTGGTCCAGTTGCAGTCGAGCAGCCACCACTGCAGATCTTGTACAGTTACCTCAAAACCCTTGATGACATCCAACAGGTTTCCTTGGTGCTGGACCCATTGAGACATTGGATCCCACTCAATCAATCAATCAAACAGGATTTGAAGGTCGAGGATTAGTCTAGATGCTGAGTTCTGTATAGCCTGCAGTCTTTTCAGGAGGTGTGTGATGATTCCTACAAAGAGTGTGTTGCCGCAGTCCAAGTGGCTAGTGACGAGGCATTGAGTGACAGTGCATCTGGCAGGGACTGGGAGCCACTTGAAGATCTTTTAGAGCATGTGCAGAGTGAGAAAACAGGCAGAGGAGACTGCGTTGATCTGGTTGTTCATGATGAGTTTGCTATTCTCAAAGATCGGTACTTCTATTTTGTTGGTGTTGAGTTTGAGGCAGTTGCTTTGCATTCATTTGGCAACACTGGTCATGCACAGGTGGAAGTTGTTATTTGTGGTGGAAGGGTCTTCAGATAGAAAGGAGATGAGCTAGGTATTGTCTGTGTAGGAGACAATGTTCAGTCCGTGGGTTCTGACTATTTTGCCCATGGGGGTCATGTAGGTGCTAAAAGGAGCAGGACTAAGGGATGACCCTTGAGGGACACTGCAGATGATGTTTTGCGTATCAATTTGAAGGGTGGTAGACAAATTCTTTGGGTTCATCCACTGAGGAAGGATGCAATCCACTTGAGAATGTCCTCTTGGATTCTGACCTGATAAAGTCTCTTGATCAGGGTGTGGTGGGACACAGTGTTGAAGGCTGCTGAGAGGCCAAGGAGGATCAGGGCAGCTGTTTCTCCTCAGTCCAGGAGGGTTCTGATATCATCGGTGGCTGTGATCAGGGCAGTTGCGGTGTTGAGGTTTATTCAGAATTTGGTTCAGGATGAGTCTGGAAGATCATTGTTCTCCAGATATTCTGTGAGTTGTCAGTTGAGTTGCCAGTCGACGATGGCCTTTTCAAGGACTTTGGTGGGAAGTGCGAGCAGGGAGATGGGCCAGTAGTTTTTGAGCCTGTCGGGGTTGGCAGAAGGTTTCTTAAGGAGGAGCTTGACCTGGGCATGTTTCCATTTGTCTGGGAAGGTAGCAGAGGTGATGGGTTTGTTGTAGATGGCAGTGAGATTTTTGCTGATAGTACTGTTTCCGAGGTTGAACAGGTGGTAGGTACATGAGTCCATGAGTGCTCCTTAGTGGGCAGAGTGCATGATGGCTATGGTGTTCCATGTAGTGAACTTTTAAGTAAGTAAGTACATCTTTATTGCTTAGTTGATTAAAACCTTAACAATCTTTCACCTAAAAAGAATCAATACAATCTCTACCAATTTTTAAAGCATTATACATTTGCACTGTCAGTTTGTTGTACATACATATTCTCAATGTGTTGCAGAGAGTGATAAACTTATTACTTCAATAAAATTCATGATCTAAGCAGTTGACGTCTAGCCAAGAGATTTTCATGATCCTATAATGCCGTTAAAATTTTGATTTGGGGGCCTGGTCTACATATCCTGTACAATAGATTTCTAAGGATTAATAATTCTCGTATTCTAGCTCAAGTTTGTAGTGCAATTTTCAGTGCCTATTCATAAAAGTTAAGAAATGTAAATTAATTTGCAATTCACCTGAGGGTCTGAGGGGTCTACCCCTGTTGCTATAGCAGTTCTGCAGAGCCTTATGCCTCTGAGGTTTAGAGCTTTTCTAAGTAAAGTGATTTGTGCTATGTGTAGTTTGGGGCATATGCAAATTATATGACTGAAATCCTCTTTATTACTATCGCAGAGTCAGCATGATATAGGCCCTTTATGTACCCAGGTTAGCTGGTCCGCAATCAACTGGAGTTTCCCAAACCATATGGCAATCTATTGTCTCTTTAGGTGTATCGAGAATGTAATACTCAAATAGGGTGCCAGTGCGAGAGACTTGTAGTTGTTATTCACCATCCAGGTGTGTGACCCTGAGCTACAGATGTTTTTGTCTAGTAGCATGGAATGGAATTTTGCTGTTTTATTTATTACTTGCTTGAAGGTCAGATACTGCACGTTTTTGTTCCACAGCTCAACCATGCAAGTAGTTAGTAGAAACTTGTAGATGTATTGTTTGAGTGATGATTTTTTATATTTATCCAGTTCAATCCAAATGGCCTTATTTAGTGGGGAGTTTGCTATGTTCTGTTTTAGTCTATACCAAAGTTTTATTGTAGTAAACATTCTCCCTATTGTTTCATTTAAAAGGCCAAATTCAAGTTGTACCTGGGCTGGTGAAGCAGACTGATGTATCTGGAAGACCTTTATGTAGGTTGAGAATAATAGTTTTTTTAAAGTTCAGAGTCTTTGCCATGTAAAGCAATTCTAGCATGCATTATAGTTGGAAGCATTTTAGCCAACATGACTGTGAGTAAAGGTTTGTATGACGACCCCTTCAGTTTTTATGCCAGAGTCCTAAAGGCGTATGTTAATGCTCTTGTTCTCCATGATATACAGGTTTTTTGCTCTAGATGGTTTTGTCTATTGTTCATATAGAGCCCCAGATATTTATAACTAGTTACCTCCTCTATCTGGTTGCCGTCAAGCAAAATGTTCTGCTTGGTTGTTGAACAATTACTGAAAGCATTGTTTTGGTTTTTAATGTGTTAATTTCTAGTTTATTGGATGAAATGTATCCCATCATTTCCTTGAGAGATCTTCGTAGATCGGCCTTAGTTAGGCTCATTATCACCACGTTATCCGCATAGGAGAGATGTGATAATGATAACTTCCCTAGTTGCGATGAATGACAATTGATCTGATTGAGCCTTTGTGCTAGGTCTGACACAAATAGGTTAAAAAAGGGGCTGCACCAATACGCAACATTGTTTTAGGCCTTTGTTTGTGTTCAGCTTCCTTGATAGTCTACAGCCATCACCCATTATCCATGTTTGGGAATAGTATTGCAATATTCCTCTTAGAATTCTCTCTGGTATTTTCCAGGCTCTCAGTTTTTCACATAGCAGGTGACGGTCCACACTATCAAATGCTGCCTTTAGATCTATAAAGCAAAGGTGCAGTTGGTATTTCCTCCACTTGCATTTCTTTGCTATTAATAAGAGATCTAGAATATTTGTAATTGTTCCAATACCTTTCTTGAAACCCCTTTGGTTAGCAAGAATCAGGTTAAACTTGTTTGACCATTCTCTCGGATCTTCCAAGATAACTGAGCATAGTATTTTGCTTCTACGTCTAATAGGGCGATTAGCCTGTAATTCAACAGACCTGTTTTATCTCCTCTCTTATAGATCGGTGTCATTATTGATCCTTGCCAATTTGGTGGAATATAATTTAGTAGCTCTGTTTCCTTGAAAAGTACAGATAGAGGCTCACTTCAGAAGGAAGGATCATTCTTAAAGATAGCTTGAGGGACACCATTAGGTCCTGAGGGCACCATCTCCTCTGCCTTTCTGTATTATACATGTTACTTCATCTGCTGAGTAAAAGGAAAGGTCTGCTTTTACTTTGAGGAAGCTGATGCCATGTTTACCTTGTTGCCTGATGGTTTCTTCAGTTGAGCAAGCAAATAAATCTGTCTTTACTATTAAATTGCAAATGCCGTCTTCTCCTTGAGCGGTATTTTCATCTCCACCGTTTGCCGCCGCTAGATCTTAATGATATTGACCCTCCTGGTGCTTCCGAGATGGGTGTTCGGGAGATGTGATTTCCGAAAACCTGTGTGGTAGAAAATTAGCATACTCATGTTCTTGTATATTTGAGATTAGAGTGTGCACCGGCCTGTTCAGATTATTCATCATTTCACAGAATGTGTTAGAGTTGGATTTCCTAGCACTATAAAGTAATTTAGACGAGAATTTGTCATTGTTATTTCTCTTATCTTCCCATAGCTTTTTTATAAATACTTTCATAGGCTGAAGTGCATTGTCCCAAGTTGTTTGATCAAGGTGTATTGTTTTTAGTCTCTGATGGATTTCTTTAGTTCACGTTTCAGGAGGCCGACCTCTTCCATTTTATTTTTATTTTTCATAGCCTGTTGTTGTTTTCTGGACATCAGCGTTTTTAATTTTGTTGTTAGATGTTCCCAAACTTGTATCTTGTTTAGGCCCACGTTTCCCCTTGCTGTTATTAGCCCCTTTAATTTATTTTGGAGTTCTTCTATAGTTTTGTTTGACCATTTTAGTCGTTTTAAATTGATTGTATGAATACTTCCCTCTATAGTGGGGTTGATCTTGATAAGTTTAAATTAAAACAAATATACTGATAAGAGTGATCACTCCTAGTTGTATATTTGGTCGAGCAAGGAGAGAGAAAAGGCATATGTGATAGTGAAATTACTGAATAATCCAATCTGGATCGCATCTTTCCTCCATGAAATGTATTTTTGGGCGGGGTGTCCTCCAGCGTTCTGGCAATTTAGTAGTCTCAATCCCAGACACTCTAAAGCTTTTACCAGGTATTTACATGCATTATCCGGGCGTGTCGTCTTTAGTTGATATTGAGTAGGAACGTTCCAATGTAAATTATCACCTGCTAATTTCTCGTCTTTAAATGGGGTGTAGATTAGGTTAGAGTTAAAGTCTGTGAGGTGAATTGGTCCCAAACGGTGATCTGGTGCTCTGAGTATTCATCCATGGGGGAGGGGGCTGAGGTGGTTTGGGGTTCGAAGCGTTTGTAGATGGTTGAGATCTTGTTGTGGAAGCACTCTGTCAGGATGTCACAGCATTCTTACAATTTTCAATTTTAAAGTATTTATATAGCGCAGCGTACACCATGCGGTTTCTTGGCGCTCATAAGTACAGGCTTAGTTGGAGGAGAAACGGACCGCTAAACTGAAATGGGAAGAGAGTTACAAATGAAAAGCTTGGGAGAAAAGGAAAGTTTTGAGTAGCTTACGTAAGGAAAGATACTGGGTAGAGGATCTAAGGTGAGTGGGAAGGGAATTCCAGAACACCGGGGCCAAGTAGGAGAATTTAGCTCCACCCCATTTCTTACGTTTGAAATGAGGCACCGTGAGTAGGCAGAGAGAGGATGATCGCAATTCTCTACCGGGCACGTAAGGCCGCACTGCCGAGGAGATGAAGGCGGGAGCAAGACCCAAGCGGGCCAAGAAGGTCATGCATCCCAACTTAAAAAGTGCACGCTCACGAACCGGGAGCCAATGGAGTTCCTTTAGGAGGGGAGTGGTATGGTGAAATCTAGGGAGAGAGTAGACTAAGCGGGCCGCCTGGTTTTGTACCAATTGCAGTCTCCGTAGACTATAGGCCGGAATGCCATTATATAAGGCATTCCCGTAGTCTAAACGGGAGATAACCAAAGCGGACAGGATAAGTTTGCATGCAGAAAAGGAAAAGAAACGGGAGACAGTGCGAATAGTACGAAGAGTAAGAAAGGAGGCGGAAACGACAGACCCGACCTGAGAGTGAAGAGTAAGCTGGTCATTAAGTTTAATGCCCAGAGTTTTAACTGAGGAAGAAGGAGAAGGAGGGGAACCTAGAGAAGGGGCCAGAACAAGGAATTCCAGGGACTGGATGATCCCCCCGTCAAGACTAACTCGGTCTTGTCCGGGTTCAATTTAAGATGATTATGATTCATCCAGTCCCTGATAAAATACATCACCGAGTGAAAGTTGGAGACAGATTGAGAGGAAGAAGAAAGATTAAAGATGAGCTGGAGGTCGTCGGCATAATTATAGACGGCGACCTCCAGCTTCTGAAGAGCAAAAATCAAAGGGGCAATATATAAATTAAACAAAAGAGGTGAAAGGGAGGACCCCTGGGGAACCCCACATGAAATCGGGAGAAGTGTGGAAGAAAATTCTCCCAACTGAACCGCCTGGGTGCGGTCCCTCAAAAAAGAGGAAAGCCAGACAAGGGCTGTACCCCCGATACCCGCCGCCCTGACACGGGAAAGAAGGATGGAATGATCCACCGTGTCAAAGGCGGCGGACAAATCGAGGAGGATCAGTGCCTGGGGTTGGTCAGAGTCTAAGCCCTGTCCCAGATTATCTAAGACCGACACCACCACAGCCTCAGTGGAGTGTCTAGCCCGAAAGCCAGCTTGGCGAGGGGCTAACCCCCCGTTCTCCTCCACGAATGTGCTGAACACTGCGGTGACATGGCGTTCCAGCACCTTGCCCAGAAAAGGGAGCAGAGAAATCGGGCGATAGTTGGTTAGGGAGGAGGGGTCAGCCCCGGGCTTCTTCAAGATGGGAACAATGGTAGCTGCTTTCAAAAGAGGGGGGACAATTCCCTGCGCGAGGGAACAGTTCAGGAAAGAGAGAGGGGGTAAGGTACATGTAGAGTAGATTTGACGGAGAATACGGGCAGGGCAGATGTCGGCAGGGGAGCCTGACTTGACTTTAGGGAGGATGTCGAGAAAAACATCCTCAGTAAGGGGTGGAATGGAAAGCAGGTGGACATCAGAAGGGGGGGACATGGGTCTACAAAGGACTGGGAAGGGAGGGGGATATTGGTTTTAATGGTCTCAATTTTCTCCATAAAATAGTTGTTCAAGGAATCACACAAGTGTTGGGTCGGAGTGGATTTCAGGGAGGTTCTATCAGAGAATGCCAGGTCGTGGACAATGGAAAAAATTTCCTTAGGCTGGTTCTCTGCAGTCAATATTTTGTGTGAAAAGTAGGACGTTTTGGTGGAGAGAATGGCTCTTTTGTATTCCCCCAAAACGGATAGGAAGTGAAGTTTCAGCTTAGGGCAGTAAGCCCTCCTCCACAAACGCTCTGCCTGGCGAACCCCCAACTTGAGTGACTTTAATTCCTCAGTGAACCAACAGTTTGCTTCCTTAAGTCTTCTAATTGTGATCCGTCGAAGCGGAGCCACCGGGTCACAACCACTCGCAAGCCAGGCATTAATAGTCTCAGCTTGTAGAGAGGAAGGGAGATCCTGCAGGTTAGGCGAGGAGGCCAAGAGAGTAGCTGATAAAAGTGACATATTGACACGGTTCCAATTTCGGGCCCATGAGTTCTTATCCAGCTGGGGTTTTTTTACTGGCCGCAAACAAAGAGAGAAGGAAATCATAAAATGATCGGACCAGGAACAGGGAGCAATGGACATAGACAGAACAGGACAATTGAGGGACCAAACCTGGTCAAGGATGTGTTCTTGGGAGGGGTTGATGGTGTTCTCAGTTGCTGAAGGGTTGGAGAACTCCCTGACAAAGTTGAAGAGTTCGTTGCTGTGGTTGGAGCTTGCTTTGATGTGGTCAGCTAGGGGGTTATTTTTTGTGTCTTTCAGGAGCTGGTGGTGGGGGTTGAGCAATGTCTTGAATGAGGCGTGGTTTGTGGACTTCTTGCTGGTACCCCATTTCCTTTCTAGTTGTTTGCACTTGCATTTCCTGGTTTTCTCACTTTACAATTGTATGGACTGTTCCCTGCCTTCACACAAAGGGCTGATTTACCCCCACTGATGTCTGGAGCAAGGGCTGGGTTGAAAGGGAGTTTTGGGCACTTCTAAGGTTCCCTTTAAAGTTCCAACTTGAATAAAGACATATTTTAGTGTAAGTACAGGGGGTCTGATCCCATTATTTTAGACAATAGGTGGAGTCCCGACCAGATACTACTGGCTCTACTGACAGCACATTACCAGAGGACTGCTGTGCTACCAGGAGGTACCGCTATTTGGACTACTTGCTTTGTTGTGCTGGTCTTTTGCATACTGATTGCTGGGTGCACAAGCTTCTGCCACTTTGCAAATTGTATTATGAGCTGGCCTGTTGCCAACTGCCTGCCTGTGCCCCCAAGTGATCTCCAAGGAGTGTTGTTTTATGATCTTTGTCTCTACAGGCTCAGCACATGTTGAGTGCTTTATTTTCAGTGCTTACTTAGGAACAGAACAGGTGGGGCACTTTATTTTCATCCCAAAGCTGAGACAGTGCTTGAACCAGCACATGGGGTTGTGCTGCTACTTGTTCCTGACTCTCTCAGGCTCAGCAGGTGGCGAGCGCTTCTTGAGGCTATTTGTGCTCTGCGTCGGCTTGTGTTGAGTTTTTTGGTTGAGGTTGAGCCTTCCGCTCCAATCTGGTATTTCCAAGACGTTTTGTCTCACTACAGTGCAGCCCTCCAGCCAGGGAAACCGCAATAGTCAAGCCATCTGCAGGGAGAGAGGAGTGCTGTGCTGAAGCACTATCTCCCTGCCCTTCAACTCATTGCTGGCTGATGAGAACCCCCCTGGCAGGGTCCCTCCTTGCCACGAGAGGTGAGGAAGGCAGTGAGAACCCCTTTTGTGGCTACATTTTTACTCGAGCAACCTGGAGAGCCTTGTACCCTACCAAAGCTTGAGAGCAGCTCCCTCCTGCCACAATCCCACCTGGATCCAAAAGAGAAGGAAGGCTCTTCTTGGTGTCCGATACATTTGCGGACAGCCGATGCCCCAGCAGGAGCACAGCAAAGACCTGGTTAGGGGTAGACTCCATCCGGAGTGTCCACTATTCCCCAGGAGCGAAGGTACTGTGAGGGTGGGACCCGCCTAGCCATCTGTGCTCCTTTGCTGGCGGCATTAACCTTGTGAGGAAGGGCCCGGAGTCCTTACATGTCCCTTCATGGAACACAGACTAGTTGTATTGACAAGGGGCTTCTCCTGTTACTTGCCCTATCAACAGGTTTCCCAGCTCTCACATACAATGTATATCCCCCTCGCTGGGGCTCACTGGGGAGCAATTTCCTAGAGTGGGCATAATGGGGTAAGTCCTCGAGGAAGCCCCCTGATCAAGAACTTGTGGTGTTTGGATTACCATATTACCAACGACAAGCACAATGGTGGTTCTGGTACCTGCGTCAGGATGCCCAATGACCGCATACAGTTCAGTAGGATTATATGTGTTCCTGGATCCACACATCCATACTACTAATAATGAGCTTACGGTAATGTTTTGGTACTGATATACTTGTGGTACTAATTTGGCGTTTCAAGTGTTGGCTTGCTTTAACCAACCTGCTGCATTTTATGCCCTGATTTATAATGCATTCTGTTTTGATTCTTGTATTGTTAGGGTAATGAGTATTACTTCAGGATTTTCATAATATACACATAATCTATGAGTCGTGTCGTTTTGGTCTATGATTTATGTTCAATTTATACTATGTTTTTAAATAATCCTGTTTGGAGTCTCTTTTGTGCTGTCTTCATTGTGTGTCTGTGTAAGTGTGTTGCGCAACCACTTTACACATTGCCTCTGATGATAAGCCTGACTGCTCTGCACCAAGCTACCAGAGGATGAGCACAAGTTATCTTGGGTGTGTAATTTACTTACTCTGACTAGAGTGGTGGGTTCTGCCTGGCTTTGGGGCATACCCTAGCCAACCAGAAGCCCCATTTCTAACAAAACCCATGTACAAACTGTTGTCATTGTGGTGTGGTTAATCATCCTGATCCTCATCATCATCGTTATCAGATGGACTCTGGTCAGAATCTGAGCCAAAAAGATGATGGACCCTCTGAGAACAGCTCAATGGTCAAGGGAGGGTTTTGTTTGAACCAGATCATGTAGGAAGCAGGTGTACTGGAGTAGAGTCAAGGTGGACCTCGATTGGGGTAGCAATGGATTTGGCTCAAGGTCAGATGCCTGAGTCTACAAGAGTCAACCTCCAGCAACATCGAGATCATCATCATCAATGAAGAAGAGACCCACACAGCTATAGGAGCCTGAACAGAAGACAGCACAGGTGCAGAACTAGTGATGGTATCCAGAGGCTCAGATGAAGCCAAGAATGGATCTGCTGGTGGTAAAGCAATTAGAGGCCCCTGCAGATTCTTTGGGCCCGGAGCCAAAAGGGTGCCAAAAATACACAGCATGGTCTCCTTATAGGCCTCAATCTGCTCCAGCACTGTCAATGCCCCTGAGAACTTGGGGTGCATCTAGATCAGCTGTGGGTTTTGTTCCTCAATTGGAGTTTCAGAGCAAGATCGACTGGGACCTTGATGCCCTCATGACCTCTCTTTGGGCAGAGATTGGCGGGATGGGGACGAGCCCACCCTTCTACTTCTTATGTCAGTCAAAATTCAACTTTATTTGGTTAATCATAACCATAAAGCATGAAGTACAGGAAAATATATATGTATAAATAGCACCACATAAAAACGTTATATTTTAGTAAAACTTCTAAAAACATTATCAAATCTAAAAATCCACAAGCGGGAGCCCACGTATATTTACTCCATATCTGCTTTTGATAACAGGGTGTCCACTTTAATCATAAATTTTACACCATGAAAATTAAAATATTGGACGTGCCCCTCATCCAGCTTATTACCGCCTGCCTGCAAGTGCGTATTTGTAAGGCCTTGAAGTGTGCCAGTAACAGCTTCCTTCGTTCCATATTTAAATGAACACAAACACACATTAAATGGCATAATGATTCCTTACAATATCCACACAGCCTGCATTTTTTTGATAGTTCTTTTCTCTTCCAGGTAGGGACTAAGGGCCAGATGTAGGTCGGCAATTACCGGTCAGTAACGGCTGATTTCGGCCGTTACCAACCGGTATTTGCAAATGGAGATGTAGGGGCCTTCAAATTCACTGATTCGGTAAATTTACCGATTCGGTAAAATACCGAATCGGTAAATTTACCGAATCGGTAAAGCCAGATGTAGGTGGCACTTCAAACAGTGCCACAGGCCATTACTGATACGTTATTTACCATGTAATACAATTGCATGGTAAATAACGAATTCCTGTGTACATGCACATCTGTGCATGTACACCTGTGCCCTAAGGGCATGTATGTGTGTCACATGGCACCCAAGCCAAAATCAGGGGTGCAACAGGGTGTCAAAGTGACACCCTGTGCCCCTTGCAAAATCTGTAATTTTACCGAATCGGTATTTACCGATTCGGTAATAGACATTGATTCCTATGAGCCTGTAGGCCCATAGGAATCAATGGCAATTACCAAATCGGTAAATACCGATTCGGTAATTACTGAATCATACAGATTCGGTAAACATTACCAAATGTTTACCTACATCTGATTTACCGAATCTAGAATATCGAATCGGTAAAATTCGGTATTCTAGAGTCGGTAAATCAGATTTACCTACATCTGGGCCTAAGTCCTTTGTATTGTGGTCACCCAATCTGTATTCCGTAAACTTCTTTTTTTAAAATAGTCGAAAGTGCGCCATTAAATAGGGTTGTGGTTTTAATGAGGTGTACGAATTTATTACTGCCCATGCATGGCGTCGTTTGGACAATCTTTTTTTATCTTCCAGAAAAAACAGTTTTTTGCCATGGCATTACATGCTTTATTAAATGTAGCTCTCTCCATCTTTTGTTTCCAGACTTCTTCCATGTCTCATCCCGCCAGAGCAGTTCGCAGAGAATCGCCCCATGTGTTTTTTATTCTTTATATATATGGGCTTTGTATTTCCATCCAACATAAATAGTTCAGCGACCCTGGTTCAGAAGCTCTAAATTTCCAGCACAGTTTTACAAATGTTGCCTTTCTTTGATATTCCTGGTTCTGGAGGCCGAATTCTAGGCGCACTTGTGCTGGAGATGCTCCCTTTGGGAGATTAAAAACAGCTTTAAATGTTTTTGTCTGCAGCTCATTTAATATAATAATTTCTTGGCCGTGCCAGATTTCCAGGCCGTAGGACAATGTCGGAAGCAATTGTGCTGCCATTATTTTCAAAAGGTGTCCATGTGAAGGGCATTGCAATTTCTTGCAGAGTTGTTTATAGGCAAAAATCAATGACTGGGCTTTCGCTTTAATGTCCATTTTTTGTTCCATAAAAGACATTCTTTGGCCCAATTTGATGCCTAGATATTTTTATGTTATTTTTTCCTCAATGTGCGTCTCCTTGGCATACCATTTATATTTTGACCCTGCTTTTGGTCCTGCTAGGCGAACCACGTTTGTTTTTTTCTTATTTATCTCCAAGCCTGCCAGATCCAAATATTCAATCAATTTATTCATTATGCTTTTTTTTCAATAAGTATAGCCATTGTTGTCAGATTAGTGATGGTGCCCATACCCTTCCTGAAACCGGCTTGAAATTTTGGGATTATACTTTTTTCCTCCATCCATTCCTGTACATGTAGTAAGATGCAGGATGAGAACAATTTTGCCTCGACGTCTATTAAGGCAATGAGCCTATAGTTCCCGGGTTCCATTTTACTTCTATTTTTGTAGATTGGGTGAAGCAAACTTTCTCTCCAGGAGTCTGGTAGCATGTTCGCGGAGTGCAAGTGGTTAAAAAGGGGAGTAAGATAATTAGCCCAAAACTCCGGGTCTTTCTTGAAGAGGTCATTCGGAAGACCATTTGGCCCTGCTGCACCAGAGTGCTTTAGCTTTTTTATCAACGCCATTACGTTTTTTATTGTTGTTAACGTTATTTGATCTTGTATAACTGTGGGCCCTTCTTTCAGAAGCGAATTACCAGTGGTAGTTGGTTTCTGATTTGCCTCCACCGCTTTGTCAGACAGTGATAATGTACATCTGCACATACTTGTTTGACTGTTGCTATACAAATTACCTATATGTTTAGTCCAGACTGACTCTCTTATCCCGGTGTTTTGTAAGGTCTCGGTTTCTTTAGACAATTTATTTATTAAACCCCAAAACTCACCGCTACTTAGTAGTTTGCTTGCCCATTATAATTTCCCCCATAGATTTTCAATATGAACCTTCTTTGCCTCTCTACACACACTTTTCTTTATAAACCTGTCTCATTGTTTTGATCTTATTAGAGTCTATTTCTATTCCCAATCTGCCTCTAAGGCAATTGCTCTTGCTTTCTTTGTAATTAATCTCTTTTGGTCTCTGAGATTTCCGTTAAACCATAGTGCCTTTCTTAATCCGTACAGGGATTTTCCTGCTCGGCCTGCTGTAAATTTGTCTAACAGGTATGTACTTAGGCTCTCCCAATCCTGTAGTAGTGAATGCATAACTGATGTCTCCTTATTCCCCACATACAGTTTCACTGTGTTCATTATATCTTCTATGTTTGTTCCACTCCAATTCAGTTTCCTTTGATTGTACACATTAGGCATTACATCTAAAGATACTGTGCTTTTTTTTGCGTCAAATTCACAGACAATGATATTTCTTGGGGAAAATGATCACTCTCCGGTCGAGGTGTTATGGAAAAAGATTCCACCACATTTGATTCATCCTTACTAATTATGGTATAATCAATAATCGATTTGTTCTTTCCACTTAGATAGGTGCTTCTCGCCGGTTGGTCTCCCTTTGTACTCCCATTTAAAACGACCAGCCCTAGGGCTTCCAGTTCTTGCTTCCAATTGAGACCATAGGGTATACCTTGTCTACCTTGTCGACCATTCTTGGTTAATGGGACCCCTATTAGATTACTATTAAAGTCGCCAGATATTACCATACCATAGTCTTGATATGTTACTTGTAAGATTTTTATTAGATTTATCAGGTTTGTCAGTCTTTCCAATTTATTTGCCTTATCCAGATGGATGTAAATATTTAAAATCAGTGTTTTCCACGAAGCAGTGTAGCAGGGCCTTTTACATTCCAATTTAAATGCTTGTATCCAGTTTGCTCCAGAATCTATTTCCTCTACCTCCCAATTATATTTTGCTGTTAGATACGTTGATGTCCATATTTTGAATTTTTTTCTGCCATTACATGGTATTCTTCGTATCCTGCTATGTGCCTTGGAATTAAATTCCAGGTTTCTTGCAAAAGGATTATTGCGAAGTGTCCCGAATAGGAAATGGTGTCTTGATCCTGTTCCATTTCTCTGAACCCATGAGTATTCCAGGAGCAGATTCTTATTAATTCTCCACTTTTTGTAGATACCTGATTTACTCCAGATTGCTCCCTTCTATCCCTTTGATTTTCATCAGGGTCGACGTTGGTTTAGGGTGTATGGAACCCACGACCAATCCTGTTGGTTCCCGGTCCCCAAAAACTCTCTTCTGATGTTGGGGCTGTTTAAATGCTTATTCTGATTCACTTGATCTATTGGGTTCGTACTTCTTGACCCCTTCAACACCGAAATTGTTGCTGTTTGATGTACTTTCTGAGTCCAAGTTTTCTCCTTATTTAACAGCAGATATAGATACTTTATGCGCTTTGGATATGTTAAAAAAATGCCCCACGCTTCAAAGACTGTTTTTGCAGAGTATATCCGCTCTATTATTTCCTTTGACGCCCATGTTGTGCAGGTTGCTTCTTGTTTTGTCCCATTTTCTGCTTCCCTAAATACTATCGCCAAAAGGTCTGCTGTCGTTATTTGATTTAGTTTTGGGATTTCATTGAACAACCTCAATAAGTTTCCCCTATTTAAAATATCCAATCTACCTTTAGATGAATATTCTGGCAAGAAGATCAATTTATACCCCTGCTCTTCTGCCTTACTATATTGATTTTGATCCGGGTCTCGTTCCCTGTCTTCCCTGCTTAGTGCTTGGTACTTGTGTGATTGCTCCCTTGTAAACTCGACCCTGCCTCTTTCTTGTATGGCTGGAGTTGGACTTAGTGGTGTTAGGTCTGCTCTATTGGTTATTTATTTCTCTATCTTTGAAATTTTTTGCCCTATTTCTGGACAAGAATTATCCACTATATTTTCCTTTTCAATAGGAAACTTGCATGTCCTTCCTACGTTATTAAGTGTGATTTTCATTTTCTTTCCAGACATATCAGCATTCTCTGTTTCTTTTTTTGTATGTTCCCAATTTAAGAATGTTCTATTTGACTGATCTAGAGCCTCCATCTCTACTTGCTCAGTACCTCCATTTACTTGAACTTTGTTTTTTATTACTCTTTTTGGAAAAGCCTTTTGATCCTCCCACTTCATATCTAGATCTTGACTTTTTGTTGATAATTTTGGCTCCAACCCTTGGTCATCTTTTTCCTCGTTATCCT
Organism: Lissotriton helveticus; assembly: GCF_964261635.1. Classification (NCBI taxonomy): domain Eukaryota; kingdom Metazoa; phylum Chordata; class Amphibia; order Caudata; family Salamandridae; genus Lissotriton; species Lissotriton helveticus. The sequence continues at coordinate 2,054,417,107 of NC_136063.1, read as the reverse complement.
TTATGTTGTTTGCCTTTCGTTCTCCCTCCTCCGAATCAATAGATGTTTTCCCTTGAACCATTGTATTTGTCTCGTGATTACTTTGCATTGACATGCTAAGACTCCTAGGCCTATAAGGTGAGTTTATTCCTGAACTATGTAGTTCCCTTTTTTTAAGATTTCCATCTGGCCGTTACTTTTTTTACTTGCCTTTTGAGTGAATATTGCATAAGTTTGACTTCTTTCCTGAACAGCCTTTTGTCCGGCATGTTTCCTGGCTTTCTGTAGTCTTTTCCGTTGTCTTTTTGTAATTGGAATGGCTAATAAACTCTGTGTGTCTGTTGTTTTGTTTCCGTCTTGACCAATGTCTTCTTCATTTATTATCTTAGCTTCTCCTAATTGTGGACTATCTTCGTGCGGAGCTTCGGGCCACATCTTTCCAGGTCCTCCCGTGTTAATCTTACCATTATTTTGCAATATTAGGGATTTTTCTCCTAACTTTCCTGAAGTTTGTCCTACATACAGGATTTCTGTCAATATCTCCGGTAGAGACTCCAGTTTGTCTATTATTCGGCCGCATCCGCAACTGTGATCCAACAATTTACGTTTAGTTAGTGTGGCCATATTGTTGCCATTTGTAATTTGTGCTGTGATTTTGTCCAATTTTGTATTTATTCCTGCTATGTGCACCGCAATTAGGTTCATTAGATCTACTTGGACCTCTAGTTTATCCGATTGAAGATTTAAAACGTTGATTGCTTGCTGCAGGGTTTTTAACAAAGATTCGCTCCATGCATTTGTTATATTATTATTGGCTAGCGTCGAAATCCCTGTAATTGACTCAATACCACTAACTGAAGAAATGGTAATTGGGGACTGTATTTTCTCTCTTTCTATCAGGCATCCATTGTTCTTGTTGTTTTGTTTATCCCATTGATCCTTATTTAATGGGGGTTTAATAGGTGTGGAAGCTACGCCCCCTTCTTCTCCCGTTGTCCTTTTTTGAAACGTATCCGGTTCTTTCATATCCATCTCCCTGTTTACCTATTGTCCCACTTCAGATTGTGCATTGCGTTCTATGGCTTCTATAAGTTCTTTTTCCTTGGACATTGAAAACGATTTTGACCATCCTGACGATTGTGCCAATTCTTGTTTTTCTGTTTGACCAACATATTCTTTATTCCTTTGTCTTTTTATACTTTCCTTTTTTACTACCTCCTCCCTTTTTTCCTGTATATCCAATGAATGATGCGCCTGCGCTGTTGTTTTTATCAGCCAATTTTTTATTGAATTTATTTCTTTGATAGCCACTCCTGTATTCTTTTCCTGTCCACTCTTGTCGATTTTTTGTTGTTGCTGGTTTGTTTGTAGTTTAAGATGGTAGGGGCTAATTACTCCCGATTTTTTAGGAGTGATCAAATTTATCGGTTTTATTGGGCTTTGAACGCCAGACATTTCTCCACAGGGTGTGTAAACGGCCGCCATTGAGTCTTTTAGGAAGTGAAACTTCTGCGTCTCATTTTTTCCCCCAAACTTAAAAGGTTCTGGAGTTGAAAGCGAGACCAGTCTCCTTTTTTTGTATAAAATCCTCTTTTATTTTGCTTTTGTTTGCAATGAATGAATGAAATGGCATTTATCATGCGCAGCTATGCCCAATGGGCGTCAAGGCGCCTAAATCAAATAATTAGCTGTCAGTAGTCAGAGACAGAGCTTACTGGTATGCTCCAATAAAAAGCCAGGTTTTCAATGACTTCCTAAAAAGATCAAGCGAAGGCAGTGACTTGATCTCAAGGGGGAGTGAATTCCACATCTGGGGTGCCAGAATGGAAAAAGCTTTGCTCCCCCATCTAGCCTTCTTGGCTCGAGGAATCACCAGTTGATTGAGCTCACTAGAGCGCAAGCATCTCTTCAGGACATATCTGGTAAGCAGGGATCCGAGGGCATCAGCCGGACCTGCAGTTAACGCCTTGTATTTTAGACAGAGAAGTTTGAACGTAATCCTTGAGGGAATAGGGAGCCAGTGGAGATTCTTCCTCGCCAAGGTCATAGATGAAAGCCAAGGCAGGGCCAGGGCAAAACGTGCTGCCGCATTTTGTATAACCTGCAGGCGCTGCAGAAGGCCCTTGTTGGCCCCGGCATAAAGTGAATTACAATAATCCGGCCTTGAGCCAACAAGGGCGATCACCACCTGTTTCCGTGCCTGTAAGGAAAGATAATGAACAATCCTTTTCAGGGTCCTAATGACACCCCAACAGGTAGCCACCGTTCGATTGACCTGAAGCTCCATAGAGAGCTGGGTGTCAAAGATGACACCGAGGTTCCTGGCAGATTGTGTGGGTGTGGGGCAGATGCCTAACAGAGGAGGCCACCACTCACCTGACCACATGCCCTGGTCTTTGCCAAAGACCAGGACCTCTGTCTTGTCCCCGTTCAACTTTAGGCAATCCGTGTTTGGTCTTCTGAAAGCACCTTTCTCCTGCTTTTACGTGTAGGTGCTTGCCGAATCTTTCCTGACCTCATTCCCACTGTATAAACTCTAATATGACGTGATGCCTAAAATATTTATTTATTTATTTATTTATTTTCCCCATAGCGCAGACTTTACAAGTTTACTAGGCTGTGCAGTTTAAAGATGAAGGAATTAATCAACCCTGAAACCTGTATACTTACCAAGCTCCGTTGGAGAAAGGGACGCCTCCGCCTCTCAGAACACCAACAGCGCACTCTGTCCAGGTGCCACCGGGAGGATGCAGGCCAGAATCACTCCTCACAGCCAGTCTGTGAGGGCCACTACTGGGGAGTTATTGCGTCACTGCCTGGCGGCTCCCTTGGTTCCATCCGCCCTGGGATGCCTTGCAAGGCTCCTGCCGCCACCGGACACCTCACACGGCTCCTGCCACCACCAGGAGCCTCCGGCAGCCACTGAGCGCCTCACGCATTTCCTGCCACCTGGGGGCGCCTCTCGCGGCTTCTGCCGTCATGGGTTGCCTTCCCCAATTCTTCTGCGGCTCCCGCGGATATTACTGCGTCCAGACCGCACTGTTTTCTCTTACCCGGCCCCCCAGTACTCCTCAACAGTCACTGGCAGTCCTGCACCCCACACTGCTGGGGGGGAAGCGCGAGCACAATACACAATGCGGAAAACAGTTGGAGGATTTTCCCAAAACCTTCTTGGCCTCTCCTTCACTCTGCTTTGCTCCGCTCCAAGCACTGAGCACAGAGCACAGAGAACCAAGCGTAGAGCGTTGGCGCCTGCGCTTTCCTCTCGCTTTCCCCATGGTCCCCACGGCCAGGGCCAAGGGTTGGGTTCCAATGCACCAGCAAGGCGAGGCGAGGCTGCTACAGGCGGTTTCAGGGCTTCAGGGTGGTTTGAGGGCGGTTTCCGATCTTAGTCGCGAACCCGGTCTCGCTTCCGCTGCCGCCGCCGCTCTCACTCGCTCTCCGTGAGCTCTGCGCGCCTATCGTGAGCAAAGCGCAAAACCCGTACTGGAGTCCGGATCTACTTCTTATGTTTTTTCTTCAACTTGGAAATCAACTTACTGGACAACTTTAAGCACAAAAACACCTTTCAGGGGAACAATCTCAAAAGCAGAGGCAGGTCCATGGCCTTGACTTAGAGCTGGAGCAGAACTTACACTAGGTCTATACTTTTTTCAGCGACATACAAATTTGCTTCACAGTCCCAAATCTCCTTCGGGTGTCTCTCACAGTCCATTCTTTGCACAACTTGGAGTCTTGCCTTGAGCCCATACTCCAGAGGTACACTATGTGAAAGTCCATCATCGACATCTGTATTCCACAGTCACAACATGGTTTGAACTCTGTAGCCTTCGGTGGAGACATCGTTCCCTGGCACATAGGAAATAATTTGTCATCCAATGAAAAAGGGAGCAGGGCTCCAGATCAGTATTTTAAAGATCAGAAGGAAAGGATCTGACACCATCGCATAGGGGTGGTGCTTCTGGGGCTCAATGGGGTCAACACAGAGCCACATGACACCACCTAATGGCATGCAAGAGCACTGTCGTGAACACTTCTGGGTCCAGACTGGCACCTGGGAAATATTCCATACATGAGGAATCTGCGTTCAAAGTCATCCTTTAGAAATAACATAATCAAAGGCTCCTGTCAACTTAATCCATTGGTCTTTGTGAAGAAATGGAAGGAGTACTCATCACATGGGAAAGGACAGTTGCATTGACTTGGTAAAGAAAGTTGAATATGTCACTGAAGTTTCTTACTTGAGTATGGTGGATGGCAGCTCCTGCAGCAGAGCTAGTTTGAAGGCTGGTATGTCAGCTGGTGCTGTTCACCAGAAGCAGGAAACTGCAGAGGATGAATCCAAATGAAATGAGATACAGTGTGATGTACAGAAGCAGCAAGTATTTGGATGTCGCACAATCAGTGATTTGGTTCCAGCGACGGCTACTCCATTTTGCAGTCAGTGCAGCAAAAATGAAAAATAAAACGGTAATAAAATAATTACCATTTTATTTTTCATTGCTCCCAGCCTGAGCAGCATTTGGGGGGGAATGGCTGCTGACTGGCAGCAGGGGAGTGGTGCTCAATCCACCAGTTTACACTGTGCAAGTCACTTTGGCCAGCAGTCTTGCAACGGCCAGCCGGACGGGCAGTGTAAACCTCTCCACCTAGCTGTCTCAGATAGCTGGGTGGAGAGCAGACACAGGACCACTGTGCCTGCTGGAGCGTCGAGGAGGCCCACTCCCGCCAATCTTGCCTTGCAGTCATGCTGCTCATCTGCAGCGTGAGAGCAGTGTCAGGATTTGCAGAAGGGGGTTGCATGCGGCTCCATGAGGTACCTTCGAGCTGACTGCAGAAAGAAGAAGGAAGAAAACACGGAGCAGAACGTGGGTAATTATATATGTTTAAAATTATCTATTTGCCCCCCGCTCGGTTTGTCTGTGCCTCCCTCCAAGACCTCTACAGTGTTGAGGGTCATGGCCGCCACTGTTTGGGTCTCAGATGATAAACAGAGGCAGGCACAACAGCTAAAAATGAGGGCATCACAGGGAAAACTTTAGACTGGAGTATTCTCCTCTTATGCTCAGTCACTTAATGCCATCTCTCCAGCTTCTCCCTTCCTTTGCCCCTTCCCAGCTTTTTGCTATCCTCTGTCCTTTAGCAGAAGTCCCTGGAACTTATGTTGTAGTTTACAAGTGACAATGTTTAACCTGCTTCCAAAAGAGACTGTTTATGTTCTGCTGAAACTGTTCACTGCGCCTAAAAACTAGCTTCTGCCATTTTGAATAAATAAATACATTTATTATAAACATTATAAAGCAACTTCAAAATGCTACAAAAAATGTATACATCTTTGATGAGTCACGCGTGGAACAAAACGTCCAGCTCCTGAAAGGAAGTCCAAACAAAGTGAATTCTTAGGTATTTGAGCAAATGAGAGGTGCATAAATCAGCAGGTTCGGCATCCCAGAGGCTGAAAAGAATGTATTGCTTGTCTAAGGCATCCTTCAGTCTGACCTGCTAAGCAAGCACATTTAAGCCAACACCCTGCTCCTTCTTGAGGCTGCCTGGCTGCAGGCCAGAGCTGGCTGCTTCATTTGCATTTCCCACACATTTACAGACAACTGCCTCAACACCATCAAGGTTATTCAATATCAAGGCCATCAAATTAAGTTTTCTCTAAAATGAGGCCTCATTATCGAGTCTAATCTGTTCGAGCATTTGGGGGACACATACCTGCTATTCTTGTGCAGCTGGGCAACGAGGCATCACCCGGTCTCCCTCCCGCTGCTGCAGACTGAACACCAGCGGCCGCCGAGAGGAGGGAGACTACATCTCCCAGCCTTCCTTGCTGCCTCGCTTCGCGGCGGTAGCCGCTACCTCCACTTCCGCGCCCGGAGGCGCCTTAAACCAACGACAGCCCCCGCATCGCGGGATCGCGCACGGGTCGCGCCGGGCGAAGCCCGGGCCAAGGGCGGGCCCGTTTGAGCCCGTTCGAGTCCTGAGAGGCTGGGCTGGGCCACCCCCCTAACAATTGGGCAGAGCAAGACACGAAGTAAGTCCACATGTTAACATCTCGCATTGGTACTTGTTAATTAGTGTGTAATTATCTAACACAATGGCAGAACGTACCACTAGGTCAAACGCACGTGGAGGCACCGTGTCTGGACCACTTGACAATTTTTTCACCAGAGCTGTGACAGTGTTAGCCCACGAAATCGAGGTCACTGAACGCCGGTTGTCAACAGACCCTTCATTTAATAAACTGTCCTCACTGGGTAAAATTGCCTCACTAGATAGTCCTGAAAGGCAAGTAGTAATAAATACAACTAATGATTCCGTTGCAATGGACCTGATTATTGATATAGCGGACAAACTGACCAGTATTAGCACCAACAAAGCTACTAGTATACAAACACCAAATGCCCAACGTGCAGTTATAATCCTTCCTGAAGGAGTGTCCGCAAGAGCACAACTAACAGCCGAAAAAGGAGGTCTGATCATCCCTGAGAACACTAGACTCTGAGCGATACCAAAGCAGAAAAAGCATGGGACAACAAAAAAGGGCAGACAAGACAAAAATGTACCTGCAGATAACATCGTCCCAACACCGGGCATCAAACCTACTGCCGACATACATGTAGGCGGACCTGACTTAAACCCCGCAACTACAACAGTGTGTCCTCTTGCGACCCTAGAGGATAGTTTTTGGGTAAAATTGAGCGAAATTCTGACATTGTCCATAAGACCAATTAATGATAGACTGAAGCATATGGAGGAGCGCCTAAAAAAACTTGAGCAGATGTCACTTAGCAACTTGGAATTAACTAAAAAAAACCTTGCAAGAAGCAACCCGGTGGCGAAGGATACATCTGCCGTTCCTAAAGTCTTAGGAAAAACAAAACCTAATTTAACAATAACTAACCCTCCATGTTGTGACTTGACAGCAATCTCACCTCAACCAAGGACGGAACCTGCCCAAAGCATATTGACTGTTGTAAATACACCTGTGATAGATAACCAAAAGCAGAAGACGGGAGGGGGCAATTCAAAAGCCACATTTAAGCAGGGAACCTGTATTAACACAGCTAATGTAGAACACTGCCCACTACCGATTATAGATCTGCCTCCAGAATCTATGCCTTATGTTGTTGTCTTGACTGGAGTTCCGGAAATGGGGCGGGGTAATACTGAGTCCTTTATTGAGCTAAAAAATAAGACAATATACTGGCTCAACAGCAACAGGCCCTTACCCTCACACAACAGAAGTAAGATCTTGTTTGTGCTGAGAGTTAACTAGGTGGGGAGTAGCAGGAAAAACATCCCGGGGGACTGCATCATTATAAATTTTGGAGACAGGCAAGCACCTAGATATATATGCGACAAGTGGCATTATGTACCAGACTCTAGGATCCAGCCACATGATCTAACATTTTTTTATAGCCGAGTTTCAGGCACTCCAAATTTTAATGCTCATGACAACTACTGGGCGGGAAACTGAGGCATTAGATATCCCCCAAATGAAAATATTTGTGAAGACCGAGCCCAGGTTATGGGCTTCCCAATTAGTAATAGATTCAGCACACTGGAAATGGTGGATTGGCTGCCCACAACCACCGCTATCCCCATTAAGACAGGCATAACAGGCATAGAGATTATTGACAAGAATCCTGTGGATTATACCCCTGATAATAGTATCCAAACTACTAGCATTAGAGATGGGCAGGAAATGTTACTTACAGATCTAATGCCACCTGAGATAGGAAATGAAGGAACCCTTGTTGATATCACTACACGGAGCATAGTTAGACCATCAAACAAAAACGTAGGAATGACAAAGAGTTTAGGCCTTATGTCATGGAATATAGCGGGGCTATCGGGTAAGGCAGATAATATGGACTGTACAAACCTTTTCCTTAAACGCTCTATCATATGTTTGCAGGAAACCTGGGCACTGGCCCCAATTCACATCAATGGTTGTCGGACATTTCATACACCTGCAATCCATTCGAGAAGGGGTAGAAACAAGGGAGGTTAGTGCACCTATATATCAAACCTCCTGGATGGCTTAACCGTAAATTTTGAACCAACATCGGATTATTTTCAAATATTGTTATTGACAGATGGTAAAGAACAAACAATTGTCCTGGTAAACTTTTATAAGAACATCTCCAAGCCAGAGACTCCGAGGATCCTACAGAACCTATCCCAAAACCTTATCAGTCTTGTCGAAGCAGATCAGACAGGTGACATATGTGTCATATTGGTTGGGGATTTTAATTCCCCCCTATGTCCACATAGCCACTTGAATATCTGCGGCCTGGGTGCTAATAGAGAGGACGGCAGCTCACACTTTCCTCACACTATATTGGGTAATTATTTTAATAATTTAATCTCTGAACTAGATTTGGGGTTCATAAACGAAGTGTGTCCCATACCAGTCCCTTTTAAGCCAACCTTTATTGGGAGGGGTTGTCAAATCTTTATAGAATATACCCCTATTTCCAAGCGGCATTCGGGTTGTATTCTTAATTACAGTCTAAGTGAGGTAGCCATGAGTGACCACCATCCATGTTCTTTATTTTTACTCCTCGTAGAGGCTGGGGGTAAATCAAATACACTGATTGAAAACCTGTATAACTATAAATTGACCTTGGCACAGAAAAATGGCTATTCCCTGAAATGGAATAAAATAGAACCAGTAGCCTTTTTCGCAAGCCTAATTAATAATATGCATGGCTAGTTTGAGACTTGTCTCTCTGAGGACAAGGAAGACTCTCAATTATGTGAGGCCTTTCTTAAAATAACAGAAGAAATTCAAAATCTCCTTAGAAGGCCACAAAGATTGGAAAAAAGCGTGGTAAAAAGATGGTTTAATAGCGAGTGCAGTAAATCGCACGCGCACCTAATGTCATCCTTAAAAACTTTTCCATGCAACCAAATAGGTATAAGATCCACTAGAACAGCCTACTATCAGGCAATAAGAAATCGTAAGCGAGAGTTAAAGGAAGAAGCCTGGCAGGCGTTATATAAAGCCAGCCTGATAAAAGACAATATAGGATTTTGGACGGCTGTGAAAGCACCGTTCTTCACAGATAAAGTTTCAAACACTGTAGAATTAGCTATTACAGAGAATACATGGGTAACATATTTCACTGAGCTGTATAAGAAAGACACCCCAAATGGGGTGCCGCTCGCCAGCCGTAAAGACAAGAGGAGAAACCCACCGCCTGTCTCCCTCAGCCACGGGACGCCAGTGGAGCATTTTGGAAGCAGTTTTGGTGTTGCAGGTCGGGCGTGGGACTGAGAGGTCCAGCACCCTTAGCGGTTTGCCACTCGCCGCAGCTGGAGCCTCTTCCCACCCCGCCTCCCACCAGTACATCACGGCTCGTGGTCCCCGCTCCGCGGGAGCCGCTTGCCAGCCGTAAAGACTAGAGGAGAAACTCACCGTTTGTCTCCCTCAGCCACGGGATGCCAGTGGAGCATTTTGGAAGCAGTTTTGGTGTTGCAGGACGGGCGTGGGACTGCGAGGTCCAGCACCCTTAGAGACTTGCCACTCGCCGCAGCTGGAGCCTTTTCCCGCCCCCGCCTCCTCCTACTTAGCTCCACCCACACCCACGCATCACGGGACGCGCATGAGCACGGGCCAGACCGGACCGGGCCACCCCTCTTGGGTTTTCTGTTTGTATTTGTAACCAGCAATCAAACCTTGTTTAAAGGACTATGGCCGCTAGAGAAATGAGGAGCAAAACTATGTTGGTCGGAGGACACCCAACAGGTACTTTGGACAACTATTTTGTTAAAGCAGGCTCCCTTTTAATTGACGAAATCACCACATTGGAGAGGCGTATTTCGCAGGAAATTGCATGGGTAAAAAGGTCTTCCATGGGCACTATGTAGCGCACGCCAGAACTCCTGAGAATGGACTGGACCTCACGGAGTTTGAAACACGGGACTATGGGGTAGTGGGTTTGCCTAATGTGTCCAACGCAACCCGACAACATAGGGATAACGAATCCTCAGGCATTGAAGAAGCACGACAATCGCTTTCACTCCCCGTCCCAACACAACCTAGCTCCCCAACTCCAACAGTTACCACCTTAAACAATGAGACCCCTAGTGACAGAGATAGCCGTCAAAAGCGGGGAAACAGGGAAGGAGCAGTACCTAAAAGGAAAAGAGGGGCTCAAAACCCCAGGGGGCGCAAGGCAAAAATTGCCAAGCATAACATCCCAGTTGAGGTTAATATCCCGGAAAACTGTAAAACTGTACCCACACCTACTGATGATTCTGTTTTAATATCTCTAATCACTTCACCTGCACGAGCCACAGAGCAGGCGAACTCCAGTCCCATACCAACAGAAGGAGGTGCCATGACTATTGCCAACATTGGGGCCCTCCTGAGGTCACTGCTCAGCCCCATAGAAGCCCGTCTAGCCACGATTGAAGCTAGACTGTAAAATATAGAAAAAAACATCGGCGCTAATGGCTGATGGTCTTAAAGCAGATAACAAGGACAAGAGGGGCGGGGTTTTACCTAAGAGTAAGAGGGGTGCAACAGCATCGACCACTAATGAAGCCAGAATAGTCTTAAACACTCCATCACTGCAGTCGTCTATTACCCACCCTGTAATCTCCCAATCCAATCAAGGTGCAATCTCAACTGATCATTCCGAGTCTAATGCCAATTGTAACCAGGGGGTGGGCGCCAAAACAAAAAAGATGCTGTCCATGGATCTACCCCCTGAGGCAAGCCCCTATGTAGTCATCCTGTGGTAAATAAATAAATAATACCTCTATTTTTGGATGAATAAATGAATAACAGATAGCTCAATAAATAAGAGTCAAGATTCGAGGTAGTAGGAGTTTTGCAGGTTTATTACAGCATAAAGGACAGGAACAGGACAACCTGCATAGGAATAGGATGGCAGGGCCCAGCAGCTGCTGGGGCTGGATCTGGGATGAGCGCGCTAACATTTAATAACAATACACGATCATATATACTAAAACAGTTGCATTACAATACATACGATAGGCGTAGCAGTGGGTGGAGCAATAGGCGTGACGCGTAGCAGTCGCGAAAGATAAGGGTGAAAGTAGGTGTAACAGAGGCGTATACATAGACATGTGATGCAAACGTAACAGAATATGTCATGAATGGGGCGGAAACATGGAGGGGGCTACCTAAGGAGCCGGGACCTCTGACCTGATGGTGCGCGCAAGCTGGCAATGACGTGTTACTAGGAGAAGCTGGGGGCTTCGAACTCTGTGCTAGGAGCAGAGACTGAAGTCTGGAGAGTCAGGGCGACATGTACCTAAGCAGTATCTAGTATCTGATGTTTAGAGAACATGTTGATGGAATCCAAAAGTTATCGGGGTAGAGGCAAACAGACTCTAAGACTGGAGCATGCATTATTCTACATGTAGTGCGTGATGAAGAATATTAAATGATCATTAAATGCAGTATTTCTCTAACGTGGAGACGTGAAGGCTAGACAATGACGGAAACTATTGATGCGATTCAGTAGCTTTAGGAATGCAGAGAAGGAGGGCTGGACTGATAGCTAGAATCATAACATACTCTTGGCAGACTCAGAGGCAGAGCCAGGCTGAACCGGGCACTGCGAGGCAGGAAGTAAGTGAAGGGTCGAGGATACAGGCGGGGGCTGTATCGCTCCTCAGCGAGGCTTCAGGGGACAGGAGCTGAATCTGGTGTCCAGGCCCTTTTGAGGCCTAGAAACGGAGACTTTACAATGGAATAACGTGCACACTGAGAAACGTGGCAACGTAGCTTTACATAGGCCTGATATTCGTAGTATTCACGAGAACTGGAAACGGACATACTAAAGGTGGACACAACTATAATTGCGTCTTTAATCGAACATGGGGAATAACATATGCATATTAATCATGCACAGATAACATATGATGGATGACACGTAGGGACACAGAACATAGCAAAATTTACTTTTCCACATTCCCTCCTTGTCACTACGTTTCCATCAGGAAACATCAATATTCATGATACCATCTATCATTTCATACAGTATCATTTGTTCGTCTCGAATTTTCTTGGAACGGGATTTAGAACGGGGCTTGGGACTAGGAATACATGATGTAGCACAAATGCCGCAAATCGCAGGGCCACATTGTATACAGAGGCGGCAGCTGAATATGATCGCTACTGCAATACCTAGAAAAGACAAGACTTTCCATCCCCAAGCGGAAATTATATTCCAGAACCAACCGGACCATGTCCAGGTGCTTGGATTTTGGTGTAACAGATGGGCAATTTTATGAAGTCTGGTTATAGCTGAATAAACAGACGGCGCGTTATTTGGAATGAAAATGCAGCAACTAGATCCGATGACTCTACAGGCCCCGCCCCTATCGGCCAATATGACGTCAAAGACGAGACGATTCTGTAAAACGACAAATCTCATAGCAGATTGCTCTTCGGTTAAGTTACCTAGAGCAGAGGCAGTCTCATTGACTACTACTTCAAGGGTTCTTGTTAACCTACGGATTAGCTTACTATTCTGGATAGGTCCTATAAAGAAGAAGAAACCTCTATTGAAATCTGTATACTGTTCTAGAGCAGTTTCAGTATAATCGACAATTGGGGACTCGATCTCCCTTCTATGTCTAATGTGTACTAGATGTGTGTTTCTATGATAATCAGGTGGGGCTAGGAAAACTGGTGGCAGTAGGAAGGCAATGTAACAGGTTCCCTCCCAATCGAGGGGCAGACGAACATATGCGGTCTGACCACAAATAAAATAAGAATGACGTGAAGCTTTGAAAATAGATTTCCCACTGTCACTGTATTTGACTATAGTAGTACAATCGCTATGTCCTACATGTACGGAACCATTATTTCGGACACATAATTCGCCTTTGACTGGTAGTACTGAAATAGCAGGTAAGTCTGGAGTAGTATCAGACTGAACATTCAGGACCATGAAATTCGAAGAATAATTACCTAAATTATACACTTCATTTTCTAGATCTAACTCGGTTCTGTGGGGGAGACCTTGCTTGTCTGGAAAACACGTACTGTTAAGAAAAGACATATCTGTTGAGGATGACGTTAACGTGGACCATGCTCCACACGAACCATTATGTGAAAAAGGATAAGGAAAGAGTGGCAGAACTCCCTTCGGTGTCTGAAAAGGGGGGAGTCGACCACACACCCAACAATTAGTGGCATTGCTGGTCTGGTGTGAATAATGTAACATGCGGATGAAAGAATTATTTCGCATAGCGAGGCGGTAAGAGAGTTCATGAGGAGGCAGATCACTAAACGTGTGCTCTACCGTAACATTAGAAGACGTATTTACATGAGAAACTGGAAAATACAGGTAAAATGCATAACTGGTGCAGGAAATCATAATGCTGAGAAATAATATGAAACTTAGAAAAACGATACATCGGATTGAGTTTTGACTAACTCTCTCACTATGGGGGTCTATTTTATACATGTCAGAAACAGTCTAACCGTTTCACCTAGGGGAGGACTTAGACAATCAAACTGGCTGACTTATTTTACTAGACCGGAGTTTCAACTTATACTCCTGCTGCGGAGTTTTCTCTAACGGGGAGGGTGCAGTATCATTGTTCTTTGCGGGACAGTCCTTGAGAATAGTACTTTGGTAATCCTTCAAATCCTGGGAAATGTCCTTTGAGACCGGTTTCAGTCCATAAAACTTCTTTATATGTGAAAGATGCACCCAGCCTTTGCGTCCCTCCAACTTCACGGCTGTACGGGTGGCCAGGAGGACCTGTCGGGGCTCCTTCCAGCGAGGCTCCAGCGGACTTGAGCGATCGAAATTTCGCACCAGGACCATGGATCCTGGAACGATTTCATGCGGTGCCACCTCGGTGTTGTCTGGAAATGCGGCGGCAACCTGTGAACGACAAGAGTTGAGGGCAGATATCAAGGAAGCTAGGTAATCTGTCAGCATATTACTTGAAACATCGGTAATACTTCGAGGTCTGGGTGTACCCCACATGTTAGGGGGGCGGCCGAAAACGACCTCATACGGGGACAGACCTGATCTGGAATGTGCGACCATGCGCATATAGAACAAAGCGACTGGCAGAGCTACTAGCCAGTCCACACCTTTCTCTTTACATACTTTGGCGATGCGAATTTTCAGGGTCTGGTTATGTCTCTCTACGAGACCTGCTGCTTCAGGATGGCGTACACAATGGAACTTCCACTGGTACCCTAACAAAAGGGAAACATGCTTCATGAGTTCAGATGAGAATGGCTGGCCGTTATCAGAATATACGACCCTAGGGAGTCCATAACGGGGGAAGAACTCACGAACCAACTGCTTGGCAGTGGTCGCGGCTGTGTAATCTGGGACTGGATATGCTTCTGTCCACCTGGACAAAGCGCATACAACTACAAGGACATACTTGAAACCTCGACATCGCTCCATCTGAATATAATCCATCTGGAGGACTTCAAAAGGGTGGTCAGGAGGTTGGAATCCACCTTGTTCCACCGGGACACTTTTACCTGGATTAAACTGACAACATATCATACAGGTACGGACTTTCTGCTTGGCTGCAGCTCGTAGATGCTTGTTGAACCAAATGTTCTGGATACTGTCTAACATAGCTTTTTCTCCTAAATGTGCTGGACTATGTGCGGTATTGATAATGACTTGAACCATAGAGTCGGGGAGAAACCAAGTGGCTTTTCCTTTCGTTAACCATCCTTGATCTGTCTGGACCCCTCCTTGTTGGGACCATTTCTTGATTTCCTCGGGAGTAGCATGTAACTGGATATCTATGACATCTTGAGTAGGGTCATTAACTGTCATGCATGTAGTCGGCTCTGGAGTGTGTGTCATGTTAACTGGAATGTCTGGAGTCTGTGCTGTAAGCTTGGCTGTGCGATCTGCTAGATCGTTACCCTGGGAAATAATGTCAGTAACTTTCGTGTGTGCTTTGCATTTCATGATAGCAATGGATGTCGGTAAATGTATGGCATCTAACAGAGCTTGAAAAAGGAGACTATGCTGAATCTTGGTTCCATGAGAAGTCATGAAACCTCTCTCTTGCCAGAGCACTCCAAAGTCGTGTACGACTCCAAATGCGTAACGTGAATCTGTGTAAACATTAACTTTCCGGTTCTTAGCGTGTATGCAGGCTTGTGTCAGAGCAACTAGCTCTGCTGCTTGAGCGGACAGGGTGTCAATACGGTGTGTCTTAATAACTTCGGTGTCGGTAGTCACTGCATACGCGGCGACTAGTTCTCCTGTACTTGTTCTCATACATGAACCATCCACATAAAGTGTCAGGTCGGGATCTGGTAATGGAATATCTGTCAGATCTTGTCTTGGCTTTGTCATGATGTTAACTACTTCCACACAGTCGTGTGTGTCCGGACTTAAAGTAACTGATGGTAACAGTGTAGCAGGGTTCAGGATGTTGCAGCGTCTGATTTCTATGTGTGGCTGGAACAGTGTCAATTCATAACCTGTTAAACGTGCAATTGTCAAGTGCTGAGTTTGTGTTCGGTTTAAAAGAACTTCCACGGAGTGTGGAACTTGTACTGTCAGGGAGTGTCCTAATACTATGGAATCACTTTGTCTGATAGCTAGGGCTGTGGCTGCAACTGACTTGAGGCACGCAGGCAGAGCCTGGGCTACAGGATCTAATGTGCTCGAAAAATAAGCACAGGGCTTGTATTGTCCTGCTTGGTCTTGTGTGAGGACAGATAATGCTGTACCTTCGCGTTCAGTGACAAAAAGTGTAAAAGGCTTACTGTAGTTCGGTGTAGCTAGAACTGGAGCTTGACATAGGGCTTTCTTTAACTCATTAAAACTAAGTGTATGTTCAGATGACCAAGGGAGGACAGTCGATACGGCTGCCTCCTGTGTCGTTAACTGTATCAGTGGCTTGACAGTCGATACGGCTGCCTCCTGTGTCGTTAACTGTATCAGTGGCTTGGCCAGAAATGCATACTGAGGAATCCATTGTCGGCAGTAAGAAGTGAGGCCGATAAAAGCACGTACCTCCTTCTGGGTCTTGGGCTGAGGAAGACTCGCTATTAACTGGATACGGTCAGGTGTCAACTGCCTACCCCTCTTGGACAGTAAGTGTCCTAAGTAGACCACTTGCTGGACACAGAATTGAAGCTTCGAAGGGGACACCTTGTGTCCCATCTCGGCAAGGAAATACAATACTGTAAGTGATGCTCGCTCGCAAGCACGTTCAGAACGGGCTGTGACCAGTAGATCATCGACATACTGGAGCAGGGCAGTGTCAGTTGGCATGTGAATGTTGTCCAGTTGTCTCTTAAGTGCTTGACTGTAAATACTAGGACTTTCTGTGAAACCTTGAGGAGCTCGTGTGAACATATAGCTCCTTCCATTTAAACAAAATCCGAAAAGGAACTGGCTGTCTGGATGAGAAGGGACATTGAAGAATGCGTTCTTGAGGTCTATGACAGTGAAAAATGAAGCTTCGGAATCAATGGCTGTCAATAGGGAAGAGATATCTGGGACAACTGGATACTGGGGAATAATACATTTATTAAGCTCTCGGAGATCAATCACTAATCGATATACTGGGGGTGCATTTGGATCAGTACGTTTCATAACAGGAATGATCGGAGAATTGCATACATTGGAGTCAGTTTCTACAACCACTCCTTGAGCCATGAGCTCGTCAATAATTTTGGATAAGGCTGCTACAGCCTCAGGTGGCAATCTGTACTGTCTGATTCGTGGTAACACTACACCTGGCTTGAGAGTCACACGATGGGGTGTGATTTGCATATAACCAACATCAGTTGGACCTTGCGCCCATAGATGCTGCAGAACATTGGACAATCTGGGATCAAAATCTCGTAATACATAGTGACCCTTAAAGTCACGCAGGAACAATCGTATTCCCTCTGGGGAACAGCATATAACTGCACCTAACTCTTTCAGTGTTTTAATACCTAATAGATTCTCTGGACATGACTTAGTAAGTAACAGATCAGTAGTGCGGGACAATGGACCTACTTCTAGAGTAACTGGCTTTGATATTTCATTTACAATGGGTTTTCCTGAAAATCCAAGGGAAACATTTCTTGAGCCTGAGAGCGGAGCCCCTGGAACTTCGGCGTGGCTAATTGTGGTCCTACTTGCCCCTGTATCAATCAAAAACTTTCTGTCTTTCCCTAATACTTGACTGTGAACATAGGGACCTTCTTGATCTACAGGTATCTCGATGAGAGGCAAGCCTACCTCCCTCTCTAGGCTGTTTCATGAATATGGCTGATACTCTGGATACTCAGACTGTGCATACTGGTACATCTGCTGTGTAACATGCTGTGTTGCAGCGATGGGCTGCGGTGCTGTAACTGTCTGTGGTGCATTCTGTGGCTGAGGAGTCTGTGAAACTTGCTCTTGTCTCGGCGGACGTGGTCTTTCTTTAGTCTTACCGGTAGCTATGTTGTGTTTCAGAACTGCACACTCGTTTATAAAATGACCTGGCTGTTTACAATAATTGCAGTTTCCTTTAACGGGAGCTGCAGGATGACTGGCTTGATTCGGACCCCTCTTCTGACTGTTTTGAGGAACAGATTGTGCAACTAGTACTTTCATTTTCGTGTCTTTCATACGTTTCCTTTCATGTTCTTGCTCTTCTCTGATTCTATTCTGGTGGTATTGGAGCATCTGTAACATCTGGGACGGGGTATTAGCTTGCCAGGTACTTTCGACTTTCAAAACTCGATTCTTAATTTGTTGACTTGAATTCTCGACTAATTTAGTAACAAAAAGGTGAGGGTATGACTCACTACTTGTCTTGAGGCCACTGTTGATGCTAAAACATTTCTCAAATCTAGAATAAAAATCAGTAATGTCTTCGTCTTGTTTCTGTTTACAGGCTGAGATTGCATCCCAGTCTTCCTTTTTAGTTGCTAACAATCTGGGTAAAACTTGAATCAATAATTCAGGTAATTCTTTACATTTCGCTCCAAGACCGGTACCTGGTACTCGTGCCTTATCTTCAGCTTCTAGGACTGCCCAATCGATCTTTTTCTCTCCCACCTCCCATTCTTTTTCTTTGAGCTTTTCATACACCCCTGCGGGCAACAGGACCTTTAACATTTTAATGATATCTGGATACGTGTATTCTCCCATACGGAGCATGTCTTTTAATTCTCGATGGAACCCTGCTGGATCTTTATCATGACAGGGGAATAATTTTTTCATCTCTAAGAGTTCCATTTTTGTGATCGGGGTGTAAACAAACACTCGTTCTAGTTCGCCACCCGTTCCTCTAACTGGGTGGACTTCTCGTAACGGATTCTGTCTCTCTATGTAAAATGGTTTATTTTCTGGGGGTGAGACATGAACAAAATGCGGGTTCAAAAACATACTATATTTGTGGCGCTGTTCTAGAATGACACTAATTAAATCGGTACCTAAACCTTTCCATCTATACTGGAGTAACTCGTTCAGGACATCGTGTAACGGGCCTGGATCAGAGTGCTGACCCTCATACAATGTAATGAGGTGCTGAATCATATACATACCCGCCAGTCGTTGCTCGGCTGGGGGCATTTTCAGAAACATTTGTGCCACTATTTCGTCTGGAGAAGTGGTAGAATCAGTAGTCCATCGGACTGCTGATCGGGCTAGTTCTTGTTCATGCATAGTACTTAACTCACTGTAACCGATTCGTGATTTCAGAATATGATCGGTAGCTTGAAATACTTGTTCCAGAGAACCTTGTTCTGGTGCTGGATGATGAAAAGTTGACTTGTGTTCTAGGCGTAAATGGCGATCTGGAAATCTAGATTTTCCTACATACGCTATTCTGGCGGGATTCTCGTCGTCTACCTCTTCAGTATCAGAGTTACTTTCTTTCTCGCTTACTTGTGCTGCTTTACGCTGTTCGTGTAACTTTATTATTTCTTTACGGATTTTCTTGTACATACTTTCCATAGCACTGATGTTCCTGTGCTTACCCTCGGCTATATTATCACTCCACTTTGTCAGGGTTCTCATTTCGGCTTGATCTTTGGACGGGTAATCTTGTTCTCTTATTAAACAATTAATCAAAAACTTTAGTATCATGAGCTGGATCTCGGCTTTCCTTTGAGACATGACTTCGCCAATGCTTTCTGGATCATCCCCTGTACGGATGAAACGATATATTCTGTCTAGATCTTCTTTCATATTCGGTAGGGTGACTAGATACTCGGCCACCTTTCTTACACGTAATGAATATAAAACCATATTATCCTCGCCTGGGACTGGATCATAGCCGCATTCATTAAGGGCTTTTCTTATTTCTGCTACAGACTGATGTCTGGGCGTACGCTGTGACGCTTGTGCATGTAATTCGGCTGACGTTAAACGCTTGTGTGGCGGCGGGGTTTGAGGAGGACCTCCCCCTGCGGCCCCTAAACTAGAGTCGTCTACTGATGCTCTTCGTCCTGGCAGAGTGGGAAATGGAAATGCAGGCTGGACTTGTATGGCGGGCTGGACCGGGGGTACCGTAACAGGTACTCCGGTGTCTGGAGGAGCGGGAAGTGCCTGATTTACAGGGACTGGCGGAGTAGTAACAGGATTTGCATATTCTGGGACTGTGTCGTCCAAATAGGACGAGATGAAAATATCAGCTGCGGTCGGTTTGTCACGTAGCTTGGTCGGAACTAATGGTGGCGGAAAGTTACTGGATGCCTCCGGGGTCGCTTTTGGCCGGCCCTCGGCAAGAAGAGGATACATACCCTTAATAAGAGCATGCCTCTGTCTGTCTGACTGTTCGGTTTTAACTCGTTCACCAATCTCGATTAATTCCCTTTCTTGGGCTCGTTCCAAGGATTCTCTACTTAATTCTGACTTTCTGATTTCTTTTTCGGTTCTTTTATGAGATTCTTGGCGCCATAACTCAATGGCATCTTTCTGTGACTGTCTGGCTTTCTTTTTCCATAATGCTTCTTCTACTCTCATGATGCACTCGGCATCCCATGTGCCTGACACAGGCCATCTATACTTTTCCTCTAACTGTTTAGTATACTCGACCCATAAATCTAGATACAATATGGCGCTTATGCCATGCTTCTGATACATAAAATGACCTGGACTGTCCCTAGGCGGGACAGGAACTGCTGCTTCTAGCAGACCTTTTCTAGTTTTTAACTGACGCAGTTTTGAAAAGAGCGGCATGACTGAACTATGATCTGGACACAATACAATACACAATAAACACGAGAATCACTTCGCACTCATACCACGACATTAAAATACATGAAGAACATTCAGAATAACAGTTCGAACAGAATACTACCTGGAATACGGAAAACAGAATACATGAATTTTCTCGAGAACAGAACTGACTAGAACAGAAACTAGATGCACTGCTGAAACAGTACGAAACTTACCGGTCTCATACAGAGACACGTCAGGACCCGTATCCACCGAAGTGGACACTTCGTTTGTGGGCTTGTGTACCACCAACCCACGGACCAGAGTCAATTAAATTGACCCTGTCTAGATACTACCCCAGTAATGGTACTCACCGGGCAGTAAGAACGGAAGGCCTCAGACTGGACTGGACTGCTTCGACGCCGGACGGACGAACTTCGGACTTCTGTTACGGGTGGGCCTCCGGATACCTCGGACCTTGGACTCTCGGCTTGGGCTCTGGTCGGGACTCGCCGCGTTCCTCCACCGTCTCGTCTGGATGCTGGACCGCCTCCTCCGTCTCCTCCGTGGGCCTGAGGGATACTTGAAGCAGAAATATCTGCCGGTGCGCAGAAGAGTTCCGTCACGACTGCAGAGGGTCAGGGGGTCGGCGTGGCTTCACCGACGCGTGGGGAAAGGGCAAGTCCCTATTCGGGCGCCATTATGTGGTAAATAAATAAATAATACCTCTATTTTTGGATGAATAAATGAATAACAGATAGCTCAATAAATAAGAGTCAAGATTCGAGGTAGTAGGAGTTTTGCAGGTTTATTACAGCATAAAGGACAGGAACAGGACAACCTGCATAGGAATAGGATGGCAGGGCCCAGCAGCTGCTGGGGCTGGATCTGGGATGAGCGCGCTAACATTTAATAACAATACACGATCATATATACTAAAACAGTTGCATTACAATACATACGATAGGCGTAGCAGTGGGTGGAGCAATAGGCGTGACGCGTAGCAGTCGCGAAAGATAAGGGTGAAAGTAGGTGTAACAGAGGCGTATACATAGACATGTGATGCAAACGTAACAGAATATGTCATGAATGGGGCGGAAACATGGAGGGGGCTACCTAAGGAGCCGGGACCTCTGACCTGATGGTGCGCGCAAGCTGGCAATGACGTGTTACTAGGAGAAGCTGGGGGCTTCGAACTCTGTGCTAGGAGCAGAGACTGAAGTCTGGAGAGTCAGGGCGACATGTACCTAAGCAGTATCTAGTATCTGATGTTTAGAGAACATGTTGATGGAATCCAAAAGTTATCGGGGTAGAGGCAAACAGACTCTAAGACTGGAGCATGCATTATTCTACATGTAGTGCGTGATGAAGAATATTAAATGATCATTAAATGCAGTATTTCTCTAACGTGGAGACGTGAAGGCTAGACAATGACGGAAACTATTGATGCGATTCAGTAGCTTTAGGAATGCAGAGAAGGAGGGCTGGACTGATAGCTAGAATCATAACATACTCTTGGCAGACTCAGAGGCAGAGCCAGGCTGAACCGGGCACTGCGAGGCAGGAAGTAAGTGAAGGGTCGAGGATACAGGCGGGGGCTGTATCGCTCCTCAGCGAGGCTTCAGGGGACAGGAGCTGAATCTGGTGTCCAGGCCCTTTTGAGGCCTAGAAACGGAGACTTTACAATGGAATAACGTGCACACTGAGAAACGTGGCAACGTAGCTTTACATAGGCCTGATATTCGTAGTATTCACGAGAACTGGAAACTGACATACTAAAGGTGGACACAACTATAATTGCGTCTTTAATCGAACATGGGGAATAACATATGCATATTAATCATGCACAGATAACATATGATGGATGACACGTAGGGACACAGAACATAGCAAAATTTACTTTTCCACAATCCTAACGTGTATACCAGAGTTAAATCCAACGACCAAGGAATCTGCAGCCTCACTAAAAAATAAGGTGGTCAATTGGCTTACCCTAAATAGACCCCTCCCCCCAGGAATAGCGAGTGAGGTATTGTTGGTAAGAAGAGTTCCCTGGGTGGGTAATACAAGGACATCTATTAGCGGCGATTGTGTCCTGATCAATTTTAGGGACCAAAGGACTGTTTCTCACATATGTGGGTGGCCGTACCGCGACCGAGGGATATCTATCCAGTCCCTACCCTTATCCTTCTTTCTACCCGCCCTGGTGTAATGGATGGGAGGAGGAGGGTTGGGATAGAGTGGCCGCGAGAGGGAGAGGCTGGGGAAATAGGGAGAGAATGGATTTTCCCCGACCTATATTTCAGCAGCCTGCCTATCTAACAACACATAACAGGTTTAGCTGTCTGGACATGAATGACTGACATTACCCACTGAGGAGGGGGGTGCCTCATTCCCGACCCAGGGGTGAGCAGGTGGAAAAATACATCCTCCCCGGTCGAGGTACCGCTGGCAACCCAGGGGCTAAGTCCCCAGAGAAAATCAGCTTGCTAAGGAATGCCAACGGCCCATCGCCGGGTCACCACCCAGAAATACCCAACTCACAGGCAAACAAGGGGATTTGAATCATAATGTAACATTGCCGGACAGCTTAACAGGTTGGGGGGCGGAACCTCAAGTATTACCTTTAATCCCAAACCAGGATCATTAAAGATACTGTCTTGGAATTTGGCCGGTTTGGGAAATAAGCTTGACTGCCCAGACTGGAGCACATTCATAGACACTAAAGATGTTTGTATGTTCCAAGAAACTTGGGTGAGAGAGGAATATACTCGCCCAGGCTTTGCTGCATTTTCTATCCCTGCCCGATGAGGGGGGGCAAGGGCCGTCCCTCTGGTGGCCTTGCTATTGGGGTGGCAACCCATTTGGGTTGCACAGTTAAGTCTCTATTCACAGCATCGGAGGATGTTCAATGTGTGCTTATGGAGTGGCCCAATTCTGCTAAATTAGCATTGGTAAATGTTTACTCCAGGCCAGTGAATATAACTCGGGAATCGAATACCATTGAGGAAATTTCTATTTTTCTCAATGACATTCCTAAGGGTACACCCTTTGTGGTTGGAGGGGATTTGAACAGCCACTTTGAGCCACTTACAGGTCTACTAGATGGTATAACAATGGATGAGGATGCGCTGTGGTCAATACCTCTCATGCTGGCCCCTCCCCCTAGAGCCTGGACCCTTTAGCAGTCCAGATTACTGCTCTAACTCTCAAACATGCAATTAGGGCCTGTAATGGGCGTACGAATTCAGACATTCCCCCAAAATGTACATTCAATAAAGTGGGGCGGGAGTCAAGATTGGACTATATATTGGTCCAATTGTCCTCCTGGTCTAAAATTAAGGACTACAGGGTGATAGTTAGGGACGATAGCGACCATAACGCGCTAGAATTAGAATTCTCCTTGCCTGGTATAAACAACGAAAACCGGGCTGGTGTAGATGAGCCTTTTCCAGGGCTGACCTTAGCGAACAATAGACGTAGCGTGAGGTGGGACAAACTAGCCACCAACCCGGAAAGTTGAACGGTGGTGCTATCCCCACACTTGAAAAGGTTAGCACACTGGTGGCGCAACCCCATGCCCATGACATGCACAAAAAACTCTGGTCCGCTCAAGAGGACCATATTAAGACCATGGCAGAGGTTCTCTTCTCCCCAGGTAAAACTGGAGGCACAAGGAGTCACCGTCCTTCATGGTATAATGCTGCCTGCCGAAAGGCTAAATTAGATTTACTGCTTTCCCTAAAGCAAAGTAATAATAGAGCTGTAATACAGGCGAGGAGAAGGGATTACAAGCAGTTGACCCGCCATGCTAGGGCGGAATGGGAACAGGAAAAATGGGAGAATCTTACCATCACACTGGCAGATAGTGATTCCCGTAAATTCTGGCAAAGTGTAAACACGGTGTCTGAAGAGCCGCTTTCCGCCGCTGAACCTAACATCTAGGCGAAGGTCTGGGAGGAACATTTCCAAGCTCTCTATACGGGGGCCCATTCAGACCTAGATGGAGCCTCAGCTGGCTTAATGCCAACCGAGGGCATACAGCTAGAGGGGGACCCTTTCACCGAGGAAGAGGTGCGGGTTGCAATCTCCAGGCTGGCACCTGGTAAAACTCCAGGCCTGGACGGGCTCCCGGGTGATCTTTTTAAACACGAGCCAGATGTTTGGGCTCCGTACCTGTTGGTGATCTTTAATGCTGTCCTGAGGGGCATGGAGGTGCACTGTACTTGGCTGGGCGCAGAGATTGTCCCCATATTTAAGAAGGGTTCACCTCTGCTCCCAGCCAACTACAGGCCCATCAGCCTCATCGATGTGTCACAAAAGCTATTCGGGAGACTGATACTAGATCGCCTCCAGGATTGGATTGAAGAGTTTTCCATTCTGAGCACTTACCAGGCTGGATTTAGAAATAAAATCTCAACAACGGACCAGATTTTCCGTCTTAACTTGTTATTTTGGAAAACTGTAACAATCAAGGGCGGCAGCTTATATACAGTCTTTGTAGACCTGCGTGCCGCCTTCGATTTGGTGCCAAGAACTAAACTGTGGTCCGTGTTAGCGAAGCTGGGCATTCCACCTGATCTTTTGAATATATTGATGAGACTTCATCATGAAAACTTTGCACGGGTCAGGTGTGGCAGGAACGGATTGCTTTCAGCGAGATTCTCCGTTGACAGGGGGGTGAGACAGGGGTGTGTGCTAGCGCCCACTCTGTTTTGCCTCTTTGTCAACGGGATAATCACCCACCTGAACGGGATCACTGATATAGATGCCCCAAGGCTCAACGGCAGCAGGGTGCCTGCAATCATGTTTGCGGACGACACCCTGCTGCTGTCAAAATCCCCAATGGGGATACAACGTGTCTTGAATGGTTTTGTGGCATTCTGTGGCGAAAGGGGGCTGGAGAATAATGCCATCAAGACCAAATTCATGATCTTCAGCCCCCGGCCACAACCCACCCCAACCCAACCATAGGCACAACGAGGCTCAAGAGGGTGCATACATTCGAGTACCTGGGGGTGACCATCAACGAAAATATGACATGGGATACGCATCAAACAAAAGCTAATCTTAAACTGGTGCAGTTAACGGGTGGCATCTCCAGGATAATAAATAGATCGACCCTTAAACCCCTCGGCCCATTGCTCGAAATTTATAAAATGCAGGTGACGGGGGCAGTCACATATGGCGGGGAATTGTGGGGGCATATGTCCAGCCAAGATTTGATTATTACAGAAAACAAGTTCATCAGACAGTTGGCAGCCTTACCTCCAAGCACTCCACTCCTCCCTCTCAGATTTGATATGGGCCTTAGATCCATTGATGAGGAATTGGGCCTAAAACCATTAACATTCTGGTGACGACTCTGGAGTACTCCAGAGCTTTTGATTTACAGAAAGGAACTGAAAGAGATTTTAAGCTTACCAAATCGGGCAAACATTCCCTGGTTAAAATACATAAAAAAGGTATGCGAAAGTCTAGGAAGTCCAGAACTATGGCTAGACCCTGAAAACGTTCGTAGCAAGGTCTCACGCAAATGCTTAACAAAGGAATAGTACGATTTTAAATTAAATACCTTATTAGGGAATACCTGGATGGGGACTCTAACAAATACATTCATCCAATTCAAAGACTCCTACTACCTGGAGCAAGTGCTTGATGGAATCTGTCCTGTATTGACCAGGAAGTTATTTTTGCAGTGGAGGTATGGCACCCTCCCCCTTAGAGCATTCACAAGTACCTGGTGTCAGCCCTCCTCCACTAAGCAATGCCCCGCATGCTCAAACCAGTTGGAAAATGAATTACATGTTTTATTCTTTTGCACTGCCTATCTAAAATCTAGAAAGTACTGGCTTGTTCCTCTACTCAAAAACCTAGGTCTTAGGCATTGCATTCCAGCCTACAGAATACTTAATACGGATCTATCACCTCCTATTGTATTTGCGGTAGCCAAATTCTTAACAGCAATTTGGCACAAGCGCACTCACCACATCCTGAACTCTGATACGCACATGGTATAGGCTATGTAAAAATCAAAGCATGGACAAGCACAAATCAGAGGGGATTGCAATTGGTTTTATCTATTATTACAAATGTGATTTTTAATCATAAATAGCAGTTTGATCCCTATCTTGTACCAGCACTTTGAATTTGTTCCATAAGATGACAACCGTAGTGATTTTTAAAATCTCTCTTTTATGAATACGTACTATTCTTGTTTGTTTTAACTTTTGATGTATATCTTTTATGGTCCAAGTGATCGAAATAAAGATGGAAAATGAAAATGATTGAGAGTAGTAAGGAGATACCTGGTGCCCAGGGTAAGGCTCAAAAAACGTTTCCACTAAAAGTAAAATTCTCTCTAACAGAGGTACAACAGGCCATCAATAACAGTGCCGCTGGGAAAGCCCCGGGACCTGATGGGGTACCAATAGACGTTTACAAATCAAATCTAGAATTATGGGCCCCACTCTTAACAAATGTCTTAAACAGCTCCAATAAGAACGGGTTTTTTATTACATGGCAAGAGGCCATTGCTATTCCAATTTTTAAAAAAGGTGACCGTAGTGATCCAAAATGTTATAGACCTATATCCTTCTTGGATTCACTAATGAAGGTCGCTGGGACAGTTATACTCAATAGGCTGCAGTCATGGGTGGAAGATCAAGGTGCTCTATCACAATTTCAATATGGGTTTAGGGCTGGACTTGGTACCACAGAACAAGGCCTGAATTTAGCTTTAATTGTCTCTAAATATATCATGGCCAAAAAGGAAAACTTATTTTTATGTTTTGTGGTCCTCAGTTCGGCCTTTGACTGCCTGAACCACGATAAATTGTGGTCGATATTAGTGCATCTGGGGGTAGAACCGGATCTGCTAGTCTTTATAAAAGAACTTTATAGGGGAGCTGGCGCTAGAGTGAGGTACGGAATAAAGGGTGAATGTACCGCCAAATTTGACATCCAAATAGGTGTTAGGCAGGGATGTATACTAGCACCCTTTCTTTTCAAGCTTTCCATAAACAGTGTAGCATCCCACCTCACGGAAGAGCAGTTTGACTATCCTAGTATCAACAAATCCCCAGTGCCAATACTCCTATAATGAGATGATGCAGTTATTATGTCTAGAACCCAAATGGGACTACAAAGAGCAGTGAACAAATTTTCAAGGTACATGTGTGAGAGAGGTCTCAAAATAAGTATAAGTAAAACCTTCACCATGTCCTGCACCATTAGGAAGCCCCCAAAATGTAAGATTGTTCTCTCAGGCATGAAAATAGCCATGGCGGAGACGTTCTCATATTTGGGAATTAGTTTTGATAAAAGGGGGACGTGGACCTCAGCAATAGAGACAAGGAACATGATATTCACCAGATCAGTGGGGGCAGTGCGATCATTTACTAACAAGCTAGGCGGACGCCCAATTCCAGTGCACCTGGACATATTTAGAGCGAAATGTGTGTCCACTGTGACCTATGGCGCAGGTCTCTGGGGCATAACCAATCCTAAATTAATCCACCTTGGAGAGAAAATACATTTCTTCGGTACCTATTAGCTGTCCCTCGTAACACCTCAACGCTTGTTTGCCATCAGGAACTTGGCTTAGACTATGTTTCTGACCTAATTAAAGTTGACCCTATTTTGTTGTAGCACAAATTATGGTCAACAGAAGAGACAGGTTTGAATAGGGACGTGATACTGGATTGCTTAGATCTAGAAGGGGTCAACAGGATCCCTTGGCTTAGCTACGTGAAGGGATTCCGGACTGACATCGGGCACTCAGATTACTTTGATACCCCGGAGTGCCTAGCCTCAGTCCCTAGAAAGAAACTAAAGCATACATGCCTGCAATTTCTTGA
Source organism: Lissotriton helveticus (assembly GCF_964261635.1). Classification (NCBI taxonomy): domain Eukaryota; kingdom Metazoa; phylum Chordata; class Amphibia; order Caudata; family Salamandridae; genus Lissotriton; species Lissotriton helveticus. The sequence continues at coordinate 2,054,389,122 of NC_136063.1, read as the reverse complement.
GAGTAAGCGCTGGTCAGCTGAGAAAAACAAGATATCAGTGATGGATTATCATTTGATCCACCAAGGGCAGGGACTAGAGCAATACCTGATTAAGGTGCAAAGCTGTTATGCGCGCATGTTACTGACTAGATTCAGGGGGGGCACTTGCTTTAGACTAATAACATTCCCGGTGCAAAATTGTTGGTCTAGAGACATGGATCAATGCCCCTGTGACAATGTGTCAAAACAGTCTACTCTACATTGCACACTTTTTTGTAAATATTTTACCTTGCCAAGAAAAAGATTCTTGTTTCCACTCTTAAAACATTGGGGTTTAAGACATTGTAGGACCGCTTTGATGAAACTACAAATGTTAGAAGATGAATTAACTATGAACCTTGTCTCATAATTTTTAAAGTCTGTAATCAAATTCAGGAAAACGATGAATTAACTGTATATAATATGTAAATATTATCTAGACTCTTCCTTTTATGATGTTTTTAATGCATTTTTATAGAATTACTGTGCTTTTCTGATTGCTTTTTATCAGAATCGAATAAAGCTGTTGTTGACTTTGACTTTGACTTTGACTCCAGCCAATCTTGCCTTGCAGTCATGCTGCTCATCTGCAGCGTGAGAGCAGTGTCAGGATTTGCAGAAGGGGGTTGCATGCGGCTCCATGAGGTACCTTCGAGCTGACTCCAGAAAGAAGAAGGAAGAAAACACGGAGCAGAACGTGGGTAATTATATATGTTTAAAATTATCTATTTGCCCCCCACTCGGTTTGTCTGTGCCTCCCTCCAAGACCTCTACAGTGTTGAGGGTCATGGCCGCCACTGTTTGGGTCTCAGATGATAAACAGAGGCAGGCACAACAGCTAAAAATGAGGGCATCACAGGGAAAACTTTAGACTGGAGTATTCTCCTCTTATGCTCAGTCACTTAATGCCATCTCTCCAGCTTCTCCCATCCTTTGCCCCTTCCCAGCTGTTTGCTATCCTCTTTCCTTTAGCAGAAGTCCCTGGAAATTATATCGTAGTTTACAAGTGACAATGTTTAACCTGCTTCCAAAAGAGACTGTTTATGTTCTGCTGAAACTGTTCACTGCGCCTAAAAACTAGCTTCTGCCATTTTGAATAAATAAATACATTTATCATAAACATTATAAGGCAACTCCAAAATGCTTCAAAAAAAGTACATATCTTTGATGAGTCACGCGTGGAACAAAACGTCCAGCTCCTGAAAGGAAGTCCAAACAAAGTGAATTCCTAGGTATTTGAGCAAATGAGAGGTGCATAAATCAGCAGGTTCGGCATCCCAGAGGCTAAAAAGAATGTATTGCTTGTCTAAGGCATCCTTCAGTCTGACCTGCTAAGCAAGCACATTTAAACCAACACCCTGCTCCTTCTTGAGGCTGCCTGGCTGCAGGCCAGAGCTGGCTGAATCATTTGCATTTCCCACACATTTACAGACAACTGCCTCAACACCATCAAGGTTATTCAATATCAAGGCCATCAAATTAAGTTTTCTCTAAAATGAGGCCTCATTATCGAGACTAATTAACGGATGACAGAACACACTGATTCGTCCGTTTCCTCTGCAGTGGGTTGATTCATGACCGGGGCATTCCTTCTACATCCATTTGATTTCAGCCTGTAAAGACTAACTAATCACAGTGGAAATAGGTTATGTCACATGCAATCAAATATATTCTTGAAAAACTGTGTTGTTTATTAAATATTACATTTTTTTTCCTAGGCTATTTTTGTCTCTCAAACGAAGACCTCATCAAATCCATGCACCAGAACTTTAATTTAAATCAAAATAATTGCATTTCTGATCCCATAAACATACCATGCGTAAACAAATACTCGGATACTTTTGTTTATTTACTTGTTTAATGGTTCTGTACAGTGGTGGTTTTATAGTGGAGCCCTTTATAGTGTTATATCTAATAATATTCATCAGAAATCTTTCTTTGCTGCTTAATTAAAATCATTACAAAAAGACAAACCAGTACAACATTATTAAAAAGCTGTAACGGATAAGGCCCAATTCAATTGATTGAGATTGCATTCAATACCCCGGGCTGCCACTCACGGTCCCCGCACTGTGCCTCTGGTGTGCTTGTAGCAATTTGTTAACTTGTAGTAGGAACTTTGTTGCCCTACGAGAGAGCTGGAGCGACTGACTGTTCAAAAGTGTCATCATGGCGGGGAGGCAGGATCTTATCTGGAGGGCCCAAAGGGCTGGTCATGGCAGTTTCCATCTTAGCAGGCTGATGCAGGGCAGATGCCCAAAAATGTAATACCATCTCCTTAGAACTGGCGCATAAAGGACAGTAAGGGTCCAGCCAGGTTTGTTTCCAGGCTGAAGAATTATGTTGGATTCAACCCAGATCTGTGAGTGAAAAATATCAGCGCTTCGTCCATCATCTTCTTGTGTTTGCTTTGTTTGCCCTAAGTTGGCAGGGTATGCCCAGACGTGGGTCCGTTGCTCACTTTACCACTGGGTTCAAGCTAACCTGGCTGATGAGGGGTGTTACCCCAAAACCGGTTCCAGGATGTTAGTTTCCAGTCCAGGGAAGACATGGCTTGGCAGTTCGGGCTGGACTGTTCCCGTGAGGCAGTCAAGACTGATTTGCATATAGATGTGTCTGAACTGGGGTGGCGAAGTGAGCTAAAGAATGATGATGGATTCAACCCAGATCTGTTACCGGGGGTGAGTGTCTGGAAGGTTTCAGTGCTCCATCCATCATCTCCTTGTGTTTGCTTTCTTCTCCCTGATTAGCATGGTATGCCCAGATGTGAGTCCCTTGCTCACTTTGCCACTGGATTCAAGCTAGCCGGCTGATGAGGGGTGTTACCCTGAGACCGGCCCCAGGATGCTTGTTTCCGATCCAGGGAAGATAAGGCTTGGCAGTTCAGGCTGGACTGTTCCCATGAGGCACATGATCAAGACTGATTTGCATATAGATGTGTCTGAACTGGGGTGGTGAAATGAGCTAAAGAATGATGATGGATTCAACCCAGATCTATGACTGGGGATGAGTGTCTGAAAAGTTTCAGCGCTCTGTGAATCATCTCCTTGTGTTTGCTTTGTTCGCCCTAAGTTGGCAGGGTATGCCCAGATGTGGGTCCCTTGCTCACTTTGCCACTGGATTCAAGCTAACCAGGCTGATGTGGGGAGTTATCCCGAAACCGCTCCAAGGATGCTTGTTTCCGGTCCAGGGAAGACATGGTTTGGCAGTTCGGGCTGGACGGTTCCCATGGGGCACAGGGTCAAGACTGATTTGCATACAGCTGTGTCTGAACTGGGGTGGCGAAGTGAGCTAAAGAATGATGATTGATTCAACACAGATCTGTGACTGGGGATGAGTGTCTGAAAAGTTTCAGCGGTCCGTCCAGCATCTCCTTGCGTTTGCTTTGTTCACCCTAAGTTGACAGGGTATGCCCAGACGCGGGTCCCTTGCTCACTTTGCCACTGGATTCAAGCTAGCCTGGCTGTTGAGGGGTGTTACCCCGAAATCGGTCCAAGGATGATTGCTTCCGGTCCGGGTAAGACATGGTTTGGCAGTTCAGGCTGAACTGTTCCCATGGGGCACAGGGTCAAGAGTGATTTGTATATAGCTGTGCCTGAACTGGGGTGGCAAAGTGAACTAAAGAATGCTGATGGATTGAACCCAGATCGGTGACTGGGGGTGAGAGTTTGAAAAGTTCCAGCACTCTGTCCATCATCTCCTTGTGTTTGCTATGTTTCCAGGCTGGAACCTGATCTTTTGGTGGAAAGACTCCCAGGGGGATTAGAAGCAGACAATGTTGGATTGATGGGGCTATATGACTTGTGAGGTAGGGTTGTGGGCCCCAATCTATTTAGGTTTGCATAACCATCCATCCGTGTTTTTTTTCAAGCCACCATGGCTTTGTCGAGAGTGCATGCTTGTAGGTTGGCTGCTTGATTAGCAATTTTGTGGAACACGGTGAAACTGATGGTTAAGCCCCATGCTTTGGACAGGTTAAGGGTGGTTAACGCTTGCTTGGTTGTGTGCTGTGTGGTGGTTCTTCATTTATGACCCATACAAGACAGCCAGTGAATCTGGTTATGCTCATCTAAATTTCATCACAGTTTAATAAGTGCCCCTGGGGATTGATGGAATAACCCAAATTTCAATCAAACCTGTCATAGAAGGTGAAAAATGCAGTTGAACAGGGTGTACTGAAGTTAATTTAGAGTGGTCACCTTCCTTCCCTCTAAAATTTCTGACCCATTAGTAAGTGTATGGAGAAACGTAGCTGTTATTACTTGAAGATGGAGTGGGACGTGCACCTTAGCTTTGTTCGCAATATGTTAAGTGCGGAATGCAATTTATTTGCCTAAGCCCTTCTTTAAAATAGGTGCTCTTTAAACTTTAGCCAGGAGCCCAGGACCACTGCTAGGTATTGTTGGATCTGACAGGCTCTGGTTTGTTCCCTGCTCTTTTCCACTTTAATTTGATATTGTGAACACCGTTTTTTGTTGAGAAACGACCTTTGTTTTATTGTAGTTTAATTTCAGACCCAGCACATCTGTGTTTTATAATAATTTGGTTATCAGGCACTGAAGACCAATTGGAGTCTGGCTACATAGAACAATGTCCTCCGCATATTGTAGGCACCTCACTGGGCTCTTTGCTAGTTTGGGTGAATTGTTGTGTACTTCGGGAAACCGTTCATTTAATTCTGCCATGAAGATGTTAAATAAGTAAGGCGTGAGCCCACACTTTTGCTTTAGGTCTGTGTGTTTGGGGATCTTCCCTGTTGTTCTTTCCCTCTTGCCGAGTTTGTCTCAAACCCATGTCTCTGAATATAAGTTGACTATGGCCCCTAGTGGCTTTGGCGGTGTGCCCCATCTGGCCATCCTTGCCCAAAGGAACTCTATCAGGACCATGCCAAAGGCTGTTTTTAGGTTGACCAAGCAGGTGTATAATTTAGAGCTCTTGTGAATAGCTTTGAAGAGGAGACTCTGGGCAAGAAGGCTTCTCATTGTGCTAATTCCAGCTCAAAATCCTGTTTGTGTAATTGGAATATATTTGCTAGCAGTTGACCCAAGCCTCAAGGCCTAATAGTAGATTGGGAGTCTACAATTTGGCTTCAACATCGATAAGCGCGATCAGTCGGTAGTTCACTGGGATGGATCTGCTGCCTGCTTTGAATATTGGCTGGAGGACACTGCCTACCCAAGATAGTTCAAATTCAAGTTCAAAAATTTGTATAGCGCACTACTCACCCAGAGGGTCTCAAGGCGCTTGAGGGAGGGGGGTACTTTACTTATCGAATATCCAAGTTTTTAGTGGCTTTCTGAAGGAGAGGTGGTTCTGTGTTAGGCAGGGATGGGTGGGGAGAGAATTCCAGGTTTTGGCCGCTAGGTAGGAGAAGGATCTTTCCCCCATGGTGGATTTATGGATGCGCGGAATTGCGGCGAGGGCTTGATTGGACGATCGTAGTTGGCGGGTGGGGGTGTAAAAGGACATGCGCGTGTTGAGGCATTCGGGTCCTAGGTCGTAGAGGGCTTTGTGTGCGTGGGTGAGGAGTCGGAACGTTATTCTCTGGTTGACGGGGAGCCAGTGGAGGTCTTTCAGGTGACCGGAAATGTGAGCTTGGCGGGGGATGTCTAGTATGAGTCTGGCTGAGGCGTTTTGGATGCGTTGAAGTTTTTTCTGTAATTTGGCTGTGGTTCCGGCGTAAAGGGTGTTCCCGTAATCCAGTCGGCTTGTGACCAGTGCGTGGGTGACCGTTTTTCTTGTTTCAGTGGGGATCCAACGGAATATTTTTTTGAGCATGCGTAGGATGTTGGAGCAAGATGATGAGACGGCGTTGACTTGTCTGGTCATCGAGAGGGAGGAGTCCAGGATGAAGCCCAGGTTACGTGCGTGGTCCGTTGGTATGGGTGCTGTTCCCAGGGCCGGTGGCCACCATGAGTCGTCCCAAGCAGAGGGGGATGAGCCTAAGATGAGGACTTCTGTTTTGTCCGAGTTCAGTTTTAGACGGCTGTTCTTCATCCACTCGGCTACATCTTTCATTCCTTCGTGTAAGTTGGTTTTGGCGGTGTTTGGGTCTTTTGTGAGGGAGAGGATGAGCTGGGTGTCGTCTGCGTAGGAGATGAGGTTGAGGTTGTGTTGGCGCGCGATGGATGCGAGGGGACTCATGTATACTTTGAAGAGGGTGGAACTGAGTGAAGATCCTTGTGGTACGCCGCAGATGACTTCGGTGGCCTCTGATCTAAAAGGGGGGAGGCGGACTCTCTGGGTTCTTCCAGCGAGGAACGAGATGATCCAGTCCAATGCTTTTCCTTGTATTCCGACGTTGCTGAGGCGTTGTATGAGGGTGCTATGACAGACTGTGTCGAAGGCTGCGGACAGGTCAAGTAGGATGAGGGCAACTGTTTCTCCGCTGTCCAGAAGTGTTCGAATGTCGTCTGTTGCTGCGATGAGGCCGGTTTCGGTGTTGTGTTTGGCTCGGAAGCCGGACTGTGAGGGGTTGAGGGATTTGTTGGATTCGAGGAAGGCGGCGAGCTGACTGTTGACGGCTTTCTCAATGACTTTGGCAGGGAATGGGAGGAGCGAGATGGGGCGGTAGTTCTTAAGTTCAGTGGGGTCTGCTGTGGGTTTCTTCAGAAGGGCGCTGAGTTCGGCATGTTTCCAGTTTTCCGGGAAGGTGGCGGAGTTGAGGGAGCAGTTGATGACGTCTCGGAGATGGGGTGCGATAATGGAGTCTGCTTTGTTGAAAATGTGGTGGGGACATGGGTCGGTTGGCGATCCTGAGTGGATGGAGTTCATCAGGCGGATGGTGTCTTCCGTGGTGATTGGGTTCCAGGCGCAAAGGTTGTTAGAAGGGGGTTTTGGTTCGGAGGTGGGTGGAGTGGACTGGTCTCCGGACTGGTTTTCAAAGCTGTTATGTATGTCGGCGATTTTGTTGTGGAAGAATGAGGCTAGGGAGTTGCAGAGGTCTTGGGAGGGAGTGATGTCGTTGGTGCCGGCGGTGGGGTTGGTAAATTCTTTGACGATGTTGAATAGTTCCTTGCTGTTGTGGGCGTTGTTGTCAAGTTGATACTTGAATGCTGATTTCTTGGTGGATCGGATCAGTTGGTGATGTTTGCGGGTGGTGTTCTTGAAGGTGGTCAGGTTGTCAGTGATTGGGTTTTTTCTCCAGGCTTTCTCGAGGGTGCGACAGAACTTCTTGGATTTCTTAAGGTCATCATTGAACCAGGGGGCTTTTTTGCTACCTCGCTTGATTTGGTGGTTTTTCAAGGGTGCTACTTCGTTGGCGCTGTGGGTGATCCATTGTGTGAGGTTGGTGGCTGCTTGGTTTGGGTCCGATGATTTGGCAGGAGGGTTTTGGTGAAGCGAAGTGAAGAGCTGGTAATTTTGATCCAGTTTCTTCGGGGGATTGGTTGTGGCTCGTGGTCTTTTTGTAGTTGAAGTAAACGCAGCTGTGGTCCGTCCAGTGAAGAGCTGTGGTGTGGTTGAAGGAGATGTGCTTGCTGGAGGTGAAGATTGGGTCGAGCGTGTGCCCGGCATAGTGGGTGGGGGTATCAACAAGTTTTTCGAGTCCGAGGTTGGCTAGGTTGTCCAGAAGGGTGGTGGTTTTGCTGTCATTTTTCTTTTCCAGGTGCAAGTTGAGGTCTCCCAGTAGAATGTAGTCCTCGGAGGGGAGGGCGTGGGGGCTGATGAAGTCAGTGATGTCTTCGCTGAATTGTGTGCGGGGTCCTGGTGGCCTGTAGATGAGGGTGCCTCTGAGTGTGGTCTTGGGGTCGGTGTGGATCTGGAAGTGAAGGTGTTCGGCGGCTGCGAGGTTGTCGTCGGAACTGGTCGTGATGCGGATGGTGTTCTTATGGACGATGGCGATGCCTCCTCCTGTTTGGTTGGTGCGGTCCTTTCGGATGATCTTGTAGCCGTCCGGGATGGCTTTGGCGATGTCGGGAGCTGATGAGGCGTTCATCCAGGTTTCTGTAAGGAAGGCGACGTCCGGCGATGTGGTGTCGAGTAGGTCCAAAGTTCAATGGGGTGTCTGTGGACCGAGCGGGTGTTGAGTAGGATGCACTTCAGGTGGTTAGTGTCGGAGCTCTGTTTGGAGTCTGTGGATTTGGAGTGGGTCCTGATGCAGTCGAACTTGCAGGAGTGGCAGGTGAAGGGTCCATGGGTGTGTCCTGGTGCGGCTTGGAAGCAGTCTGGGAGGCGGCCAGAGTTGAGAGCTGAGAGGGTAGCGAATCGTAAATAATGCGGGTGGAGGGGATTTTGCGGGGACCAGGGGGTATAGCGCTGGGTGCGGTCCAGGCGGGGACGGGCGTAGACCGGCTTACCTTTGGCGCACCTTCGGCGCGCATGGGGTGCCCCCGCTGCGCGTGAACGCTGCGCGCAAAAGCATCTGTCATAAGTGGATAGTGGAGGGGGTGGGGCGAGGGTGGAGCAGCTGGGAGGCGGGAGCGGGGTGGAGAGCCGGGCTGGGAGGCACAACAACAAACAACAAAATGGCAGCAAGCCAAAAGCCAAACAGGACGAGATTGGGGCACAAGTTTGATAATGGCAATGAAATGGGCAGTGGCACCGGCACAATCAGGCACAACTAGGTTAAGCAGGCAAAGGCAGCAATGCACAGCAGTATATTAATTAATGCGCAGTCTAATAGTATAACGCTACGATAAAATCGATTCAGGAATCAGGCACAAATTATTACAGGAGCAATGCGAGCAATGTGATATTGATTTAAAGTCCAAGAGCTGTCTTGCACGATAGCGCTACAATACCAGATTCTGGGCTGGGAGCAGAGTGGTGAGCGACCGCTTCTGAGGAGCTCAGGACGGTCAGATGTGGGTAAGGTGTTGGTTGTAAAAGTGTGATTAAACAAAGGGGTGGGGTATAAGGCCCAGAATGATCGAGCTGAAATATGGAATTTGGAAGATCGTTTGGACCTGGGGCCCTGTCTGCTCTCAATCTGATAAGGGATTTCCAGACTGGGGTTTCTTTCAACCATTGTTCCTCTGGTGGGTTTTCTGGATTCCTGGTTATCAGTGTTCTTGGGCCTGGCTGGTTTATGGTGTATACTTCTTGTACGTTGATTGTTCCCCAGTGTGTTATGGAGTCTGCCTCTAAGATATTGGCATTGTGGTGGCGAAGGCTGCCATTGTCTAGAGTTTTATTTTCCACCCAAAACTGTTTGTTGTTATTTGTTTTACTTGTATGCAGAAGCTTTATCCAGATGTTTGATTGCCTTTTTGTATGAGCGTCTTAGGGTTTTGATTTGATGTTTGGTGACAGGATTGTGCATTGGGTCCCTTTTCAAGGTTATCCTGATCATCTTGTTTAATTCACTTGTTTTCCATTAATAGGATTGGGTGAACCAAGTTGCTCCTTTCTTGAGATATTGGAGTAGTGAGAACAATTAAGTAAAACGTTGGAGAGAAGTGTTGTTATTAAGGACTTCCAGCTGTGCTGCGATGTCTGCCTTTGGTTGTTGGGTGATTGAGTGGTAAGCATAATTTCGAAATCCATTATTGTGGCTGCCACCAGTCCATTCCAAGTGAGCCGGGTCAAATTATAGTCACAGGGTAGAACCACCAAATCATTGCTTTGCTTTTGATGGATGGATCAAAAGCTCAACAAGCTGGAGAAAATGGTTGCTCTCAACTCTGGGTGTTATATGATAGCTTGAGATCAAGCTCAGTGGCTCAGTTCTTACGATAGGGGGTGTAAGGAGACCTCCGGCTGCTGCTGCCTAACCCAAGCACATTTGCTCCCTGTTCCAGGCCTCCACTCCGCTTCTCCTGTCTGCTCCTCAGCCCTCGGTTTGTCTCACTGCTCGCTGCTCTCTGTGTCTAAAGTGTTATATCTCAATTGACCAACTTTCCCTCCCCCCACTTCTGTTGGAGTAGGAATGGGAGGGACCTAAGGAAGGGATGGAAGAGGCCAGTTGTGGATCGTCATTTCCGGGTTTCTGAGGGCAGTCCAACAGTACTTGCAGTGTTGGTCCATTTTGCAGAGAGGCTAGTGCTCTTAGCGGGCTCAAAAAGAGAAGAAAAAGACTACATTAAGACCCTTGTCTTCAGCTTTCTTTTGAGTACAACTCATTTGGTTGGTTTCTTAGAAATAATGTTACCAAATTCCAGAGCTGGACTTAGACTAAGGATTATTCTACCACCATGAATGTTTCTATTTAATCTGGCTTGTGAGTTCAAACTGACTTCCCAGGACCTCATGTTATGGGTATGTATTGAATGAGATGTCAAGAAAGGTACATATTTAAGTTAGTGGTTCCTTCAAATGTTTAAGGTGATGTAAGGTAGATTGAACTTTATTCTATTTACCACATGAAGAGTGGAACTTTTTAAGAATTTGGGTGATCATATCCAATTTCTTCTAAGTCAAACAGAGACAAGTTGCTTGGTTTTGCAACTTACTGAGCTTCACAATTGTATTCTTGGGTGATCAGCCAAGTCAAATCAAGTCAAATAGTTTATTGTATATGATTACTTAAAATTGTTACAATGTACATTTTAAAAATTATTTTTTTTTTAACTTAATCTTCCATTAAATACTTCTTTTAGTGTCATGGTTACCAAGATTTTAAAATATGAAACAACATTATAATACATCTAAAATGTAATCTAACAGTTTTAAACGATCTGTGCGGGTTCTAGTTAAAAACTTTCAGAATTGCGCAGTGTTTGAAAAAGTCCTGGATTACTATCAGCTAGATCCTATTTGAGATATAATGTCCAATTTATCTTTGTCATATATGCGACGCCCCTGCCGTCCTTGATCATGCTTTATTTTTGGCCTCTAGATTGGCTTGCAGTGAAAGGTTCTTTACTTTTGGTAGGTATTTGACACCCCGGCAAGCCAAGATAATTGAGGATCCTTCCAGCCAACGTATCACTGCTTGCCTACAAGTGCGAATATTAAAAATTGGTCTTAAAAGCCCCCTCCTTATGTCCTTGACTGCTGGGCACGCACACAGCAGGTGTGTTAGCGTTTCATTACCGAAGCCACATAGTCGACAGTGTGCGGTTTGATGATTTCTTTGCCAGGACGGTTGTAGATCTTTCGGGTCACACATGCCCAAGCGGTATTTTGTGAAACTCTTTTTTATCTTGGTACTAAAATGAGTCAATAAGTATGCCTGAGGCTTTGTTGATATATAAGAGTTAATCATGGTCCACCTATGTCTGCGTTTCGAAGTTGCTATTTTGTCTTCCAGGATGGACTTCTTCTTTGATATTTTATTTACCGATTTACCAAAAGCTACCCGCTCTAACGGACTATCCCAAGTTATTTGTATATCAAGTTCCGCTAGTAGTTTTTTCAGGTATGCTCCCCATGAATGTGGCATGTCTTGGTCAATCTGGCTTTTGATTTCTTTCCAGCAAATGTTTTTCAGTGATCCTTGCTCAGATGCGCTGAATTTGTGGCATAGTTTCACGAAGCCGCTCATGCTCCAGAATATCTGATTCTGAGGGCGAACTCCAGTCGGACCTGAGCTGGAGCGGAGGCCTTTGGTAAATTAAAAACAGCTTTGTAAACCCTTGTCTGAAGATCATTTAGCAGTTCCGCCTCTTTACCGCGCCAAACTACTAGGGCGTATGACAATGTCGGTATGATTTGTGCTGCCATTACTTTTAGAAGATGTACATAGCTCGGGCAGCCCATTGTTTTATTCAGGAGATGGAACACAAAGATTAATGATTGTGCTTTTTCATTTAAGTCCACTTTATGTTCTTTGTGTGTTGAGCTTCGCCCTAGTTTTAAGCTATGGTATTTGTAGGCCACTTGTTCTTCTATTGGAGTCCCTTTTATGTGCCATAAAAACTTGTTTTTTTGTGGGCCAGCAAGGCCTACAACTTTATTTTTTTCTTTCTTTATTTTCAAACTGTCTCTGTCTAGATAGGTTACTAAGTTGTTAATCGCTCTTTGTAGCCCGATAGGGCTTTGGCTCAGTACCATGATATTGTCTGCATACTGTAGGAAGGGTATTGGCTCCTTGACTAGATGCGGCGGGTGGCAGTTGTCTGATTGCATGTGTTTACTGATATCTGCCACAAATAGATTAGGCTATTAGGCTCGGGCACGGACGCAGCGTTGTTTTAGCCCTTGCTCTGTGCAGATATTGCTGGTGGTGTTAAGTCCATCACCTAGTTTCATTCTCGCCCAGGTTTCGCTGTGCAGGGCTATTATTGCATTTAGTAATTTGATCGGCAGCCCCCATGCCCTTCATTTTTCTCAGAGGCGATTTCTGCTTACTTTGTCGAATGCGGCTTTCAAATTGACAAAACATGCAAATAGCCTAGTTTTCGTTTTTCTTTCCTTTTCGGTTAGGAGAGCCAGTGTAGCCAGGTTTGTCAAAGTACTCATCCCTTGTCTAAAACCAGTTTGAAACTTTGGAATTAAGCTAGTCTCGTCCATCCAATCTTGCAGGTGGAGTAATAGGCATGAACTGTATAGTTTGGCCTCATTGTCAATCAGTGACATTAGTCAGTAGTTTTCTGGTTTATCATGATCTCCCTGTTTGAATATTGGCTGGACAATGTTCCCTTTCAATGATTTGGGGACGTTGTTCTCATTATAGATCAGGTTAAATAATGGCGTGAGGTAATCAGCCCAATAAACCGGCGCGTTTTTGAATAGTGCGTTGGGCAGTCCATTCGGGCCTGCCGCCCCCTCTGTTTTCAACCTTTTTATTATTCCTCGCAATTATTTTTTGTTGATTAGAAGATATTGCTTATTGTCACTTTCTGCTTGAACTACGTGTTCTGCTACTTACGGTTTTTGGCCCTTTGAGGGTTTTGCCGTTATGTCCTTATCATTCTTCGCACTGCTGAACTTATTACGTACGTGCTCCATCCAAGTTTTTTCACCAATTCCCACTTCTTGTTGTAAATGTCTTCCCTTGGTCATAATATTTATAATGTCCCAGAATTCTCTGCTGATTGGCAAAGTACTTGCCCACAGTAGCTGTGTCCAGATTTTTATTTTTTGTTCTATCTTGGCTTCCCTCAGCATTTTCCTGTAGTTCTTCTGTAGCTCCTTAAATTTGTTCTTGTCTCTTTTCTTACCCATTTTGACCGGCATGGCTTGAATGCGTGCCTCTTTTGCCATCTTTCTCTTTTCGTCTCGTAGGGCAAGATTAAACCATGGATCCTTTCTAATGTCTATTCTTTTTGTGTTTCTGTTGGTGGCTGGAAAACTTTGGGTAAAGAAGAGGCATAGTTCTTCCCAAGTTGTTATTCGATTTTCTTCTATCTGCACCCCTATTTGAGTCATATGTTCTTTGAGGGTATCCATTATATTTGCCATATTTGTACCTTGCCATTTTAGTTTCCTCAAGTTAAACTTTTTTACATGTTGTTCCAACATGTTTACTTTCTTTACCCCGGCTAGCTTTATATTGAGCTTTGTAATTTGTGGGTGATGGTCACTTTCTATACGTGTGGGAATTTGAACTGAGTCTATCCTTGGGACTAGATTTGAGCTGATGATGGTGAAATCTATTGTAGATCTTCTTTTTCCGTTGGAGTACGTTATGGCTGAAGGTCTTTCCCTGTGGTGTTGCTATTCAGGATTGACAGGCCGTACCTTTCTAAACCCTGCGTTATGATTTGATGTCCCCAGTCCTTCTGCCTCTTTATTTTATTTTGTTTTAGAAGGTCACAATTGAAATTTCCTGAAATTATCAAAGGGCAGAATTTGTGTGACTTTTGCAATAATCAGATTTATTAGTGTTGTAAATTTTTCCTTCTGATTCATTTTTTCAGGGAGAACATATATGTTGACTAAGATTAGTTGCCAGTCCCTTTTATTTAAGTAGCACTTTCCAGTAACTTTTGTAACTTGGAGCCAGTTTGCCCCGGCATCTAACTCTTCTGTGTGCCAACCATGTGTTTGTGATATGTATGTTGATAAGCCTCCCCTCGTGTGACCAAATCTTGAGAATTTTACTGCTCGGATATGATGTTCAATGTAACCGGATATTGCAGTGGGTTCCATTATCTACGTTTCTTGAAGGAGTATAATATCTTGTTGTTCGAGGAAGGCCAGAGTTTCGTGGTCTTGACCCATGTTTTTTAATCCGTGGACGTTCCATGAACAGATATTTATCGTGTTCTGACTTCCATTCTGCAACTCACGGCCCTGCTCTCTAGCCTGAACAGTTTGCCCGCACCTTACATCAATAATTAGAGAGTTTAATTGTTCATTAGGTACGCGCATTGCTCAGTGCTTTTGGCACCCAAGACCAGTCCGTTCCGTCAGTTGTGAGGTATTTTAACTGCCTTCCAGTTTCATTGCCCTCTTTTGAATTTGTTAGCCTTGATGGCGTAGTGGCTCGTGCTCCATGTAAGCATGTTTTTTGCCTTTTCACAGATGTGTCTTCCAATTTTTTAATCCTCTGGTTTATTAAGAGGGGGTAAGGATACCTTGGATTTTTGTGCGGCCTCAGAGTAAATCCCCAGTGTTCGAAAGTTGTTCTGGTAGCGTGTATCCTGTCCACTAGATCCTTTGAGGACTAGGTAGTCAAGGTCTCTTCAATGTCTGGGTTTTCCAGGGAATTCTTAAATTCCACGGCTAAAGGGTCTTGTGAGGGTATTCCATATAGTTTTGGAATTTCTTTGAACAACCTTAAAATGTTCCCTCTCTTTAGAGTGTCTTGACTTCCTTTTGTGCAATAATACGGTACAAATGTCAACTTGGAAGTGTTCTCCATCTGGTTATTTTCAGAGCAGCTGACACTTCCGGAACTCTCTACTCTTCCTGCCTGTATATTTTTGGTATTCGTAATTTCATTATCAATCTGTCTTTTTTGGCTTGTTTGTTCTTTGTTGAAGTGTTCCTGCAAGATTTTGAGCTTTTTTTCTTCTTTTAACCCTTGCTCCAATTTTCCCGGTTCTATATGTATTGCTGGTCCTTTTGGTTTGCTGTCATTGTCAATAGAGGGCCACTTACATGATCTACCTTTTCTATTTATTGTAATTTTGAGTGAATTGTGGCTACTGTGTTCTATAATGTATGTTATCTCGTTAGCCTTGATGCTTGGTGTCATTTTCTTTCTTCCCGGTGGTTCTCGTTTTTTGCACCCTTTTCCATCCTATATGTTTGCCATCCATTCTCTGGTCTGGTACCGCTCTTGTCTTCGGTTGTAATCCTAGCCAGGGCTTGCGGTATATTTTCGGCCCTTTCTCTCTTCTCCGTGTTTAGGATTTGTTTTGGTTGTCTTGTTTTGTCCTCGTTTTTCCTGCTGTCAGCTTCTGAACCACCTTCCTCATTTGGTCTGGTTCTTGTAAGGTCCAGCCGTGTTTTTTACGCCCCTTCTCCCATTTCTGTGTTTTGGGTCTGATCTAATTGCCTTTTTAAAATTCCGGGGGTTGGTTCGGGTACTTCAGTCGAGTTAGATGTTATATGCGGCATCTGCTTATTATTCTCTTTGGAAGTTTCGGCCCGAATTCTTAATGCTTTTTGCTTTGTGTTGAGTCTGTTACAATCCATTGTATGATTTGGTTGGTCTGCATCTGGTACTGGATCTTCCGTTATACCTACTATCAATACTTTATTTTCTTTCCTTTGTGTATTTGATTTTTGAAAATGGGGAAACTTTTCTTTAATTTTGTAGTCAATTGAATATTGGGTTTTGCCCTACCCTTTCTAGCGCGTTTTCGTTGTCTTTTTGTGAGTTTTGGTATTTTTGAGGTTTCAGTATAGCTCTAAGTAACTTCGATTTGCTGCTGCCTTATTTCAGATTCCCATGTTTCCACTTGTTCTGTTTCTCCTTTTTCAGTAACTTGTTTCCCCTTGGCAGTTTGCTTTCCTTTGAACTCGTTCTTTCCCTCGTCATCTCTTAGAGTTACTCCTTTTTGATTTACATTTATTGTTGATTGTACTGCCCTTAGGATGTCACCTAATATCTCTGGCAGTTTTACAAATGTATCTATTATTTTACCACAACCACTTGAGCTGCTGGATGCGATTGCTTGGCTGTCGTTCAGGGGATCCCATACATAACTTTACAGTAATCTAGCCAAGACAGTATTACAACCCTAGAAGCTAATTGGGTACACTGAAATAGAAGGACTTTTCATCTCAGCATCATGATTTAGTGACTGGAGTTTTTAAAAACGGATATGATTTCTATAGAAATGTTCAATCTATGAACAAACCCTTTCAGTCTTCCCATATCTTCCTCATATTGTAGTAAAACAAAGTTATCCATTGGAATTTACACTGTTGCCTTTACAATTCTGATGATATCAAGATTGATTACTGAAGTCAAGAACTAAACCTAAAATAGCACAGCTGACTTGTGCCAGGATGAAGGAAAAGGGAAATTACATTACTGGGCCTTTCTCCAAAAGGTTTGAAATGAGCTATGCTTGCATCACATGCTTGACCTCTGTCGGTTTGATTAAACAAACCATTATGGGTTGACTGCTTGGCTTGATCAAAGGCATGATAATTTATTGGTACACTATCTAGTTCATCATCTTTTGCTCACTATAAGTCTCAGGTTACCTGGGATTTTTTCTAGAGGGGACATTGCATAGCATTATGGGCTTGACTATTCCTATTGGAGCAACACCAATTCTAATTTTCAAGTGGCTGTCCCTGTCTAGAATGTCATAGTGAGCAAGATATGATAGACTAGAATGTAGCCAAAGTAACTACCAGTGCGAGTGATTAAACACTTTTTATGTTTTTTTTAATGAGGAACACACTCTGCAGCAAATGAAGTCCCATATTTTCATATTATCCCTGCCTCAACTGATTGCTTGAACACTGCCTGTTAGACTTGGCATCCTTGGCGTTGTTTTTCCCTTATCTTTTGCCTTCAGATCTCCTGTTTTGGTTACTTCATTTTTGCTGGCCTTAGGATTCTACACATTTTACCCCTGCTATCCAGTGCTAAAGTGCTTGGGCTCTCTCCTTAAAATGTGGTAGAATTGGCTCACACCATAGGAGCATATTAATTCACTTGTACGTTCCAGTAAAGCACTCAGCACTCAACCAACGCACGCCACGATCGAACCACCTCCCCCCACCACCACCCTCCGTGCCTGGACCCCGATCAGCACCGAAGACCCCGTCAACACGATGAACTCCATTCACTCCGGATCTCCAACAGACCCCTGCCCTCACCACGTCTTCAACAAGGCCGACTCTGTCATCGCACCCCACCTGCGGGACATCATCAACACCTCCTTTGACACCGCCACCTTCCCGGAGAGCTGGAAGCACGCCGAACTCAGCGCCCTTCTTAAGAAGCCATCAGCCGACCCCACCGACCTCAAGAACTACCGCCCCATCTCGCTGCTCCCATTCCCGGCAAAAGTCATCGAGAAGACCGTCAACAAGCAACTGGCCGCCTTCCTCGAGACGAACGGCTCCCTCGACCTCTCGCAGTCTGGCTTCCGGGCCAACCACAGTACCGAGACCGCCCTGATCGCAGCCACCGATGACATCCGAGCCCTGCTCGACAACGGAGAAACAGCGGCCCTCATCCTCCTGGACCTCTCCGCGGCCTTCGACACTGTCTGCCACCGTACCCTAGTACAGCGCCTCAGCAACGTCGGATCCAGGAGAAGGCACTGGAGTGGATCACCTCCTTCCTCGCCGAAAGGACACAGAGAGTCTGCCTCCCCCCGTTCAGATCAGAGGCCATCGAAGTCATCTGCGGCGTTCCTCAAGGCTCCTCGCTCAGCCCTACACTCTTCAACGTCTACATGAGCCCCCTCGCAGCCATCGCACGCCAGCACAAGATCAGCATCATCTCCTACGCCGATGACACCCAGCTGATCATCTCCCTCACCAAAGACCCCGTCACCGCCAGAGCCAACCTACACGAAGGGATGACAGACGTTGCCAAGTGGATGAGGAACAGTCGCCTGAAACTGAACTCGGACAAGACGGAAGTCCTCATCCTGGGATCCGCACCCTCCGCCTGGGATGACTCCTGGTGGCCCCCCGCCC
This sequence comes from Lissotriton helveticus, assembly GCF_964261635.1. NCBI lineage: Eukaryota > Metazoa > Chordata > Amphibia > Caudata > Salamandridae > Lissotriton > Lissotriton helveticus. The sequence goes on along the minus strand of NC_136063.1, from coordinate 2,054,371,161 downwards.
TGGGCAGCGCACCCAAACCCACAGACCATGCACGCAACCTGGGCTTCATCCTGGACTCATCCCTCTCCATGACCAGACAAGTCAACGCAGTCTCCTCCTCGTGCTTCAACATCCTACGCATGCTACGTAAGATCTTCCGATGGATCCCCACCGAGACCAGGAAGACGGTTACCCAGGCCCTCGTCACCAGCCGGCTGGACTACGACAACTCCCTCTACGCCGGAACCACCGCCAAACTCCAGAAGAGACTCCAGCGGATCCAGAACACCTCAGCACGACTCATCCTGGACATCCCCCGCCGCAGCCACATCTCCGGACACCTGAGAGACCTGCACTGGCTCCCGGTCAACAAGAGAATCACCTTCCGTCTCCTCACCCACGCACACAAAGCCCTACACAACCAAGGCCCAGGATACCTCAGCAGCCGCCTCAACTTCTACGCTCCCACGCGCCAGCTCCGATCGACCAGCCACGCCCTCGCCGCCGTCCCCCGCATCCGAAGAACCACCACAGGAGGAAGGTCCTTCTCCTACCTGGCCGCCAAGACCTGGAACTCCCTCCCGACCCACCTCCGCCTGACCCAAGACCACCTCGCCTTCAGGAAGCAGCTCAAGACCTGGCTGTTCGACCAGTAGCGGACCCCCTCCCCCCAGCGCCTTGAGACCCCCGGGTGAGTAGTGCGCTATATAAATGTTATGATTGATTGATTGATTGAGTAAAGTGGTACTACCTAGGCCTAGGGACTGTAAATTAAATGCTACTAGTGGGCCTGCAGCACTGATTGTACCACCCACCTAAGTAGCATTTTATGCATGTTTCAGGCTTGCCATTGCAGCCTTAGTGTGCAGTTTTAAACAGCCATTTCAACCTGGCAGAATAAACCTTTTGCAGGCCCAAACCTTCCTTTTTAATACATATGAGTCACCCTTAAGGTAGGCCCTAGGCAGCTCATTGGGAAGGGTGCAATGTATTAACCACTTGGATGCGGGGGTTATTCCCCCGCTGTGCTCTGGGGCGGGGGGTACGCACAGTGCCCCGGGGTGATGACGAGCTCAGCTCGTCATCAGCCACGGTGCTCATGTGCTGATGACGAGCTGCTTAGAACGCTCAGCACAGCGGGGGAATTATCCCCGCGTGTGAGCGTTCTAACGGCCATGGCGAGCTCAGCTCGTCATCAGCACACGAGCACCGTGACTGATGACGAGCTGAGCTCGTCATCAGCATGGGAGGGGTTAAAGAAGTAGGACATGTTCTTTTAAGTTTTGCATGTCTTGGAAGTGAAAAACACTTTGCTTTTCACTACTGCAAGTCCTACCTCTCCCAAAGGATAACACTGGTTACCTTATTACATGCAATAAGCTGTAACATCCAAATGCGAAGAGGTAACTCATTCATGTTTGGTGTCTTTGTAATGCTAATGAAAACTCCTAACTTATGGTAAAGTCAGATTTTGAATTACAATTTGGAAAATGCCACTTTTAGACAGTTTAGCAGGTAGTTGTGCAACCCGGTAGACCCTTGTGGGCTTAGGTATTAAAGTTATAATGGGAAGGATGCCTACAAGGTATTTATTTACAAAAGAAATCATTTTTAATAATTAAATATGTATATTTGGAGTGGCATCAAGTCACAGTCAATGGAATGACTCAACTTCTATTCAACAAAAATATATTTGAAATATCATAAATAAGAAGCATTCACAAGAGGAATTGTTAATTGATGTATCTCTGAGTGTAGAATCCTATGTATAGGGCAGACTCATTTTATGCTTCACTTAAGATGGAGAATTATATATTGATAACCAGGATATTTGCATATGTTTGATTGATATGTGTTCTGTTGTCAATGTTTGTTGACTTGTGTGTTTGTTATTTCTGTACCATTATTTTTCTTATTTTTCTGTCCATTTCCCCTTGCATCTGGTCCGACCACTCGCTTATTTCCTTTTTACTCGACCTTGAGGCTGCCAATAAATTCTCCCCTCCCAAAAACGTATGGCTCCGTAATTGGAACCATGTGGACATGCCCGCCCTGTGCTCCTCCTTGGCGGCCTCACCTCCCCACCTAGCTGACCTTCCCCCGGACTCACAGGTAGCCGCCGTCAATAACTGGCTCTCGGCCTCCTGTGACTCAGTTGCCCCTCCTAAGTTAGTCAGGTCCTGCCGCTCTCATGAGGCAAACCAATGGTTCACCGCTGATCTTAAAACCTTTAAATTTCCCTAAGACAAGCAGAACGTCATTGGAGGCAGAGGTACAGTCCCACTGCTAAGTCCCAATATTCTGCCCTCCTCCGCGAATACAAAACAGCCATTCCGACAGCAAAAACCGCATACTTCTCAGCTAAAATCCTTTTAGCTAGCAGTAAACCCAAGGAGATCTTCTCCATTGTCCATAAATTAGCTGCCGCGTCACCTCGTGCCTCTCGACCTTTATTGAGGACAATCATCTCCTGGCCTCTCATCAGGCCGGCTTCCGTCCTGTTCATTCAACGGAATCCGTGGTCCTCTCGGTTCTGGACGAACTCAGGCAGAGCGCAGATACCAACTCTCCCCAAGCCCTGGTGCTCCTTGACTTGTCCACCGCCTTCGACACGGTCAACCATTCCATTCTTCTCGACCGTGTCGGAGGCGCCGGCATTCAGGGGACTGCCCTGACCTGGCTTACCTCCTTCCTTGGAGATAATAATCAGGCAGTCCATTTGGATGGTTTCTCTGCCCCTCCTTGCCTAGTCACCTGTGGGGTCCCGCAGGGTTCTTCTGTTTCCCCTCTCCTCTTTAACCTCTATATCCACCCCCTTATTTCTGCTCTACAAAATATGGAGGTATCAGTCTACAACTACGCTGTTGACCTCCAGCTCATCTTTAATCTCTCCCCCTCCCACGATTCTAGCTCTAACCTCTGCTCTGTTCTCACTTTCATATTTGACTGGATGAACTCTAACCAGTTAAAACTCAACCCGGACAAAACAGAACTGATACTTACTGGCAGCCTTCCTAGCCCATGGTCCTCCACATTCTGGCACCCTGCCCTTGGTCCTCCTCCCCCCCTTCTATCAAAGAAAAAACCGTAGGTATCTTAGTTAGTCAAGACCTGACAATGCGCCTCCAAGTCAGTGCCGTTGTCTCGTCCTGCTTCTTATCCCTACGCATCATCCGCAAAATTTCTCGTTTCTTTTCTGCGGAGGCCCTCAAGCTCATTGTCATGGCCATGATCGTTTCTCGCCTGGACTATGGCAATGGACTTTACGTTGGGATCCTAGCGTATGATCTCCGGCGCCTCCAGCTCATTCAGAATCAGGCGGCCCGCCTGATATACAAGCTTCCTAAATACCACAGTGTCACCCCCCTCCTTAAGTCCCTCCATTGGCTCCCCATCTCCCAGCGCTCCCTTATAAAGCTGGGCTGTCTCACCTTCATGGCCCTTGTAGGCACCGCCCCCGGGTTTGTCAACTCAAAAATCCGGCCCTATCTCCCCAACAGATGCCTTCGTTCTTCCACCCAAGCCCTCTTGGTGGTCCCCCGTTTTAAAAGGAAAAAACACGGCGGTCTTCGCTTTTCCTTCCTTGCCCCTACTTTTTGGAACGCCCTCCCTTTTTCTATCCGGTCTCTGCCTAGTTATACGGACTTCCGCAAAGCCCTCAAAACTCACCTCTTTTCCCTAGCTTTCCCTTCATAATAACCTGTTTTAGTCCTTCTCCTCACTTCCTCTCCTTCTTAGTCTAGTTACAGCGCCATGAAACCGCCTGGTGTTAGCGCGCTCTATAAATGTTTTTAACTTCAACTTCAACTTCAACTTATACCTCACAACACTCCGCCAACCATGATTAAGGTACTCTTGTTCAACTGGCCTAACTAGGTCCATGTAACAAGCATACGCTCCCTCATTGTCAGCCTGAACTTGTGACTTTGTCCTGGTCCTGTGTAACCAAATAACCTGAGTTGGTGCTATTGTCCAGTTCTACTGATTGGATTTGTATTGCTTTGGTCTTATTTTCCGTATTAGAAAACATTCTATTTGTCTCATATTGTATAACACCCTTTATGTGTGGTGCTTTCTCTTGATGACTGTGTGAAGTGTTGTACAATTACTTTACACTTTGCTTCTAAGTTAAGCCTGACTGCTCTGTGCCAAGCTACCAGAGGGTTGAGCGTAGGTTAAATTAGGGATGGCTTGTGCCTTTCGCTGACAAGGATTATGGTAGCTGCTTGACCAGGGCTCACACCGAATTTCTTACATTACCTATGATCAACAGATTACCGTCATCTTAGTTTTCCACCAACACATTACTGCAAAACTATCTATATGTGAATGTATAACTCTTAGGCTGTGTGTCCTTGCATGCAGTGGTGTAGCCTGTGTGTCATGGGCCCCAAGTGCAATGACGGAAATGGGCTCGCTGGCCACTGTTTAAACAGTGAAATACAAAAATAATTAGGGCCCGTCAGGCCTCTGGAAACTGGTGCACTGCACCAATGGAGGCTTTGCCCTTGTCTGCATGTACTCACTACTTTGCACTGTAGACAGATCTCTAGTTATTTGCTTCCGTTCGAGGGATACCAGAACAATATAAATGCTCCAATAAAATAACAAGTAAAAATGCGTTTTTTGTGTCTTACTTAACCTAAATTTATATCTCTCGGTATGAAAGTGTGAAAGCTGCCCTGTGCAGAATATCTGCAACTGCATGGCCCATACACACTCAATGGCCTGGCTGCATCTCCTGAGGCCATCATTGTACACGATAGTTTTGCTGCTGCCATCATGCACTGCTGCATTTCACTGCAAGTCGGATACATCTGCAACCCTTTTTCATAAGGATTTTGAGTGTGAAAGATGCATTATGCCTGCACTGAACCACTCATGTTCACCTGCTCTCTAGTATTTGATTAATGTATGGTAGATTACTGGCTTCCACTAAGATAAAGTAAGAATGAGTTGAGTTGGGCACTAATCCCCCCCTCCTATGCTAGTCTCCTTTTTTCATGCAAGTCAACATTTTTATTCTGATCGGAAGTAAGACTTTTTTGTCAACAAATTGTCAACCTTTTCCTTCAGGGTCATTTATTGTATTACTTTAGGCCTTGTAGGTCGTTGTGTGGCAGGGGTTGTATGGCAGAACATTGAGTACAAAAATATCCTGTGTCCAAAATATCACGGTTTAAATGTCAAAGACCAAAATATCGAGAAGGTAAGTGGAAATATGCAAATACAGATTTTATATTCTCACCTCCACATGTACATGCCTTGAAGACATATATTTCATCAAAGAACATTGATGTGTAGTTGAATATTGCAAACCTATGCTTATCTATATAAACTTACCTTCACAATATTTTGGTCCATGACATTTAGTACTAATGATATTCTATAATCGATATTCTGGTGGAATACCATGGTAGAAACTCATAGTAAACAGTACAACTGCTACAAGAAAAACAGTCCTTTAAAATAAATTAGTGTGTACAACCAATTTCATGTATTCAGTGGAATTTAGGAGAGTGTAAATAACACAATTTCCAAATATGCTACAACTAACTTCCCTCTTCTAAATGTAATAGTTTGTAATTTTCTCTTCGTGCTAATTGTTTTGCATTAAAGAGTTATCTTAGATAAAACAATGTGCTACCTTAACCGCATCCGCGCTAAGCGTTTTACCGCTGTGTGCTGAAGACTGCGGAATCCAGCGGTTCATGACGAGCTCAGCTCGTCATGAGCGTACGAGAGTTGTACCTCATGACGAGCTGAGCTCGTCATCAGCGTCGAAGTGGTTAAATAAAAAGTAGTGGCTATCTACGTTAACATGGCTGTTCTTCCGAATATTGCATACCTGTTTATGAATGGGAGCAGATTCTAAAAACAACAAGCACTGGCTATGCAAAAAGGTCTGGCTCATGAATGAAAGTGCCTTTTGATTCACTGTTGGATGTAGAAACTCAATACTCCATTATACAAGCACCCTGTAACTCATCTTTGCACTCATACATTCATTATCTTTCCACTGACTCATCCTTCTATTCACCACTGACAAATCATAATAAAACACACACAAACTCAACAACACATACCAGATCAATTAAAAGAATCCATATAGAAAAAAGAAAACATACTGCCATATAAACATACAGGGCATGTGTTTGCAATTTCAAAAATAAACATAGCAGTGGGTGTCCATCTTGCAAAGGTATTGTAAATAGTCTATCATTGTTTTTAAGTTCAAGCATGGCCGCCACATTTAGAACCAACGTGTTTACCATCTTGGAATGGTAAACAATGATACATCATAAAAACAACATTCCATAATAAACACCTGGTTTAGAGGAAGTGGGCACATGGGATGTGGAGCACTCAAGGTGAAATGAGCAGCAAGCAAGCAAATTGATGGTACTGTTTTCAAAACATTACAGTAAAAAGAGAAGGAAAGATATGAAAGGGAACTACAAAAGGTGAAAATTCAAAATGGAAGGACTGACCAATCAGCCCTGATACTAAAGTGCACTCATTTTCAGGTGGTTGTACACATGTGATCAGAAATTGACATCATTCACTGGGCGAAAAAGTCACTGACTGATGCATATGAAACCATGACCCGTGCAGTTTGCTATCATAGATGTATGCAGGGTGTAAATGACAGTCAAAGCAGACCAATGGTAAAACAGAGTGGACTCAAAAGGCCCTCTATGTACCTAAATGGATATATTTTTTATATATGTGGATATATGTATTATTTACAGAGAAATAACAATCCACCCTTAATTTTCTGTTGAATTTAACATATGGTTTTTACAATCAAGATGTCAAGGTAGACATGTTTAGAACAACTTTTTATATTAAATAGGTCAGCCATAGCACAACAGAAATATTTTCCTAGTGAACCTATCAGACCTGTAGCTGCTGTCAATAGCTTATCACCTTAACCAGCTGAGGCCCCCTACACTGAACCTAAGTTTTCCTATAAGCCAGCCATCAGATGTACAGTCATAGAATTACATAGGGCCCGATTCGAAGAAGTAACTTGCGACAAAATCCTAAACTTATTACCATGTTGGTATTGACGGAAGGCACTTACTCATTTTGATATTCACAGAAGGCACTTACTAATTTCGGTATTCACAGAAGTCAGGAGTCCTAACTTTAGGGCTCCTCAATGCCTTCTGTGAATACCAAAAGTCTTAAAGTTAGGATTTTTCTCAGTTTAGGAGTAGTACAGTTAGGACTCCTAACTTTAGGAGGAAGGAAACACAACAGGCCTCTGCATACTCTGCAGCACAGGTGGGCCCTCAGCCTATTCTTAAGGGACCCATTCTGCCCAAGTTCCAATAAATATTTGTGAGATATGGGAGGCTCAGAGGCCCCTCTTCACATTCTGCAAGGTTGCCCCATTATTTTATGGTACAACACTCCTTGACAGTATCTTTTCACCTCTGCTCCCTTCGGTTTACTCCCCTGCTGACATGTTTTTGTCATCGAACACCTCACGCAGTGCAGACACAATGCCAATGGCCCACCGCACATGCTGAACTAGTTTTGTTAGAGCTGGGAAATCCGTAACAAAAAATGATTGCTTTCTGTATGTAATACACAAAGAGATTAAGAATGTAATGTTACCAACAGCCTGATGACTGAGTGCACTTTTCAGAAATATTCCCTCATGCATTCCAGAGCAAGCACTCGCTGTACGGCAGAATGATGCACCATAGAGCTAACAGCATCAGGTGAGAGAGTAATACTCCTGTGGGTGGAGCCAAAGTCCATTCCATGTATGTATTTTAAAGAATTGGTAGCAATATGTGGTGTAGACAGCTAAGCTGCCAAAGCAGACCTAATTACAAATCTGACTTCCTTGCTAAATTTGTAAAGACATCAGCAAAAGTTGCAAGTACTCAAACAACCTGACTTGTTCTGAACACACACATTATGTGCCAGTGGTTCTTTGTTTAAAACAAAGCTAATTCAGAAGGGGTATTGGGAACTGGCAGGAAGAGGCACACTGCATTGCCACTGGCCAGGCACAATAAAATAAGCTGTCTCGCTTCTCTGCTGCTCGCCAACCACAAACAGAGAGGCTGGTTTGAGAAGACTTAAGAAGAGCTGGAAAGAAGTTAGTTGGGCAGTGACTCCTTGATCCTGGAGTTGCAGCCGAGTGTTCCTAATCAGTGATTGATTTGTAAAACATTAAGTGGCAGCCCCCTCCTCAGGAGGCCACTGCAGCCTACACCACCCTTTGCCCCTGCCAGCGCTGTCAATTACAGTACTAAACCAGCTGCTAACCATCACACCCCTACAAGTGTGACAATTCAAAATTTTCCAGGGCCCCAAAGCTATAAGGTTGGCATGGGCGGCAGGTGATAGTCATTTTTTACGTACATTGATTTAGTAAATGTTAGAGCCGGCATCCTTGGTGTGGTTTCCCATGAGTTTTTGCCTCTACCTCCTGTATTTGCTGATGCTGTGCTGGATTTCGTTTTTGCTGGCTTAGATGCTTTGAGCACTCTTCCACTGCTGATCAGTGTCAAAGTGCAAGTGCTCCTTTTGGAAACTGTTATTATGATTGGTTCTCCCTGATTGGCATATTTGATATACTGGTATGGCCCTATTAATGTGTACTATGTGGCCTGGGCCTGTAAGTCAAATGCTGCATGTGTACCTGCAGCACTGATTGTGCCACCCACATGAGTAGCCCTGAAAAGGTATCTCAGGCCTGCCACTGCAGTGCCTGCATACAGTTTTAAACTGCCATGCCAACCTGGCAAGTGCACCCACTTGCCAGACCTAACCTTCCCTTTTCTTACATGTTTGTCACCCTTAAGGGGCAGGGTGCAGTGTATGTGAAAGGTAGGACATTCCCTGGTGTGCTTGGCATGTCCTGGTAGTGACATACTGCCAATTTAGTTTTTCACTATTGCAAGGCTACCTATTCCCATAGGATGGAATAGGGAGTTTGCTTATAACATCTTATAAACCTAACTTCTCCTGGGTACAATTTAGGAAAACAAAGTTTAGTATTCCTGAACTCAGAATGTTAAAAGGCATCTTTTAGTGAGGGTGATTTGTACATTCTGTTTGAAAATAACACTTTTAGAAAATAGGTATTTTCTTGCTTAGCCACCCAGTGTGCCTCTGCTAGGATGTGTATTGACTGTCTGGCTTTGGAGTGACAGGGGCTGGGGGTGTGCAGTGGTTCTAGAGTGTCTGGACAAGTCAGGGCTGAGCTGAATACACCTGGACTGCCTTTACAGTAGGGAGAGGAGATTTCCTTTCATCTGAATGATTCCTGGTCTGCCTTCCACAATGCGGTCTCCTGCCAGGAAGCTGCACCAGAGAGAGGACAGAATTGCTTTTGACTGAGCACAGAGCTTCTCCGCCGCCAGAAAACAAAGGATTTTGCTGTAATAGTTGGGCCCAGACCTCAGAACTTTAGATCATCCCTGGAATTCAAGAGGACCCTTTGCCAAGGAGAAAAGCTGGAGAGACTGAGGGGAAGCACTGCCCCTTTGCTATGTGCTGTGTGGGGTTGGCCTCCAGTTGCTGTTTCTGCCAAGGAAAGGAGAAGGACTTTTCTGTGTGATGTATCCCCTGCTTTACACACATCGCCGTGCTGCTGTGAAAACCAATGAAGCGCCTGACATCGCTGCAAGAACCGATGCATCGAGGGATCGCGGCTGAAGAAAACTGAAGTAGCCGCATCGATCACCAACTCATCCCGTATTTCCGCGCATCGCACCTGGGCGGCAAATTTTCCTGATGCATCATCTGGGGACCGGAACCATCATGAAGAATCAGCACATCACTCCCCATACAGACTGGATTCGACACAACCCTTCCTCTGCATGCAGCCGGACTGTCCCATCATCTCCCCAAGGTCTCAGGAGTTGACGCATCTCTTTGTTTCTGACTCTGCAGCTGTTTGGCCTTGTGAATTTTGACCCAACTACAAGTACTTTGTGTAAAAGTCACGCATCCCTAGTCTTCATGGTACTAGTTCATGAAACCTTTTGAAAGTCATATTTATTATTGTTTATTTTGGATTTTTGTCATTTTGGTCTTGTTAAGTTTAGTTAAAGACATTTTATTTTTCCAAACTGGTGTGGTCTCCATTTGTGGTGTTTTCATTGTGTTACTATGAGTGTTAGTACAAATACTTTACACATTGCCTTTGGGAAAAGCCTGTCTGCTTGTGCCAAGCTACAAAGGGGGTGATCAGGGTTTATCTAAAGTATGTTTACACCTTACCCTGAGTAGAAGCAAGGGTCACTATTTGGACAAAGGTACCTACCTCTGTCAACTAGAGACCCCCATTTCTAACAGTAAACAACTGTTGCTATGCTCACACTAAATCAGACAAACAGCCCACCATGTGGCAGACTGTCATAAGTGCCTGGTGCTGTCAATTAAGTGCTGGGGCCGAGGACTGGAAACCACTGGCTCAAATTAAGCTCAAATTAAGCACTGGTCCTGATAACCCTTTAGTGTCTAGCTCTTTTCACAGAACTGATTAGATGCAACCCTTCATGAGATCAACAAATGTTATAAATAGCTGATCAGCTCTTTCCATCTGAAATAAAATACAACAACGACCAGGGGAGGGTGGAAGGTGGTCAGGAAGTGGAAAAACATTGATGGAGATAAAATGGTAAATCTACTTCGAACTAATCCCCCTTTCAATAACCGGACGGATAGTCCAGAGGTCCTGTGTAGGGAACTTATGGATAAACTTACGAAGGCCGTGGATCGGGTGGCTCCAATCCGTAGGCTGAACCTAGTGGATAGAGGCCTAGGGGCCCCGTGGTATAATGAACCACTTGGAGAGAAGAAGCGGGGGCTACGGAAACTGGAAAGAGCCTGGCGCAAGGACTACAGTTCCGATTCCCGAAGCCGATATATACAGGCACTCACTAGCTATAAGCAGGCGATTATAGCTAGGAAGTCCGAGTTTTTTTAGGAGAGGATTGCAACTGCCACGAATCCCCAGAAAGAAGTCTTCCGAGTCCTCACGGAGCTTAGGAAAAATAAGGAACAGACTCCGGAGTTTATTCAGGAAGACTGCCAAAAATTCCAGGACTTTTTTACTAACAAAATTACAGACCTTGTGGCTGAAATCACGGCGACCATCCAGATTGACTGCCCGCCGCAGGTTATGCCAGCTAGAATGCCAGTGATAACCCCATTAACTGCCCTACCCTTGATTACAAGGGAGAGGCTGTCCTCTCTTATGGGGCGGGTCAAGTCGGGCTCCAGGTCTGATCCGTGCCCACCTGAAGTGTTCAAACTGGCACTCCCTGGGATAGAGGAAGATGTGCTGAGCCTCCTAAACCTATCTTTACAGGTAGGACAAGTGCCTTTTTCCTTTAAAGAAGCCCGGCTGATCCCCCTGCTGAAAAAAACGGGGGCGGACGTGAAATGTCTGAAAAATTTCAGACCAATCTCCCAGCTACCATTCCTTGCGAAAGTGCTGGAGCAACACGTTCTCACTACTCTGTCGGAGCACCTGGAAAGTAACGTCCTGTTAGAGCCGAATCAGGCAGGCTTTCGTGCGAATCACAGCACGGAGCTTGTCATGCTGTCGATTGTAGATGAACTGAGGAACAGAGCAGACATGAAAACTCCAGGTGCCCTGGTGCTGTTGGACCTCTCCGCGGCATTTGACACTGTGTGTCATAAACAACTATTGTCGCGGATGAGGGAGTTGGGCATTCAGGGCACAGCACTTGCATGGTTCACATCCTTTCTTCAAGGGAGGATGCAGAGAGTGCAACTTGGTGACCTGTTTTCCACCGCAACATCGATCACCTGCGGAGTACCGCAAGGGTCTGCTCTGTCACCCCTTCTGTTCAATATCTACCTACAGCCTCTGATTCTAATGCTCAACCAAATGGACTGCCAGGTGTATAACTATGCGGATGACACCCAAATCATCATCCAATTGGATGATGGCCAGGATGCCTTCGCAAGACTGCAAAACATTCTGAGAAGCACAGCTAACTGGATGTCCAGGAATTCCCTAAAGATCAATCCGGATAAGACCGAGGTGTTGCCTATTACCATCGCTGGCAACCCATGGAATGATCAATTTTGGCCTAGGGAGCTGGGTACGCCCCCGGAATCGGCGGCAGTGGTCAAAAGCCTGGGCATCCATGTGGACGGTAAATTGTCCATGAAAAAACAAGTTACGGCTGTAGTCGGCACCTGTGTCGGCCTCCTCCGACAACTCAGGAAAGTCTCCTCGTTGTTATCCTTTTCCATCTTGAGGAGTGCGGTCTCTGCGATGATTCTAGCCAGGCTGGACTTTAGCAACTCGTTGTATATAGGAATACCGCAAAGACTCCTTTATAAAATGCAGGTTGTCATGAATGACGCTGCTAGACTCATCTTTAAAAAGCCGAGGAACACGCATGCATCCCCCCTCTTGCGTGAAATACACTGGCTGCCAGTCAAGCAAAGGCTAATGTTCAAGGGGCTGTGCATAGTCCATAAAGTCCTTTATGGTAGGGCACCAAGCTACATGAAATCACGCCTGACTCTCTACAGGCCGGGTAGGGCGTTAAGATCTGCAGAAGCTACCCTCCTTGTTCAACCACGCTGCAGACTGGCTACTGTGGGAGGTCGTGCTTTCTCTTACACCCTCCCAGCTCTCTGGAATAAATTGCCACTGGAACTGCGGAAAGAAACCAAGCTGCTGCCCTTCCGAAAGAAATTAAAAACTGTGCTCTTTCAGCAAGCTTGGGGTTGCCTCTGATTTGTGACCAGCTGTATATTTCTGAATCGCCATGCGGACCCTGACAAAGCGCTTAGAGACCCCTGGGTTATAATGCGCTATATAAATCAAATAAATATAAATATATAAATTGAGCAAGTCTTCCAAGGCCTAGGCTCATTTAATGAGCTGTCTGTCAATAGATAGTAGTTACTTCAGCCTTGAAAGCAGGGGTGTCCGGTGTAGTAAGGGCCGGATCCTTGCCGATCATAGTCAGACGTAAACAAAATAAATCAGCGGTCATCCTGTAACATGGACGCCTCCTCATTAATAGCAGCTTTCAGGTATTCACCTTTACTGGAACCAGAGACCTTCTTTGTACTGTATATATCTTCTGATATGCACATTTTATAATAAAAAAAATTGAAATAAAAAAAAAAAGAAAGAGGGCTGTGATTTTTTTTGTGGAGGGGCTTTCACCCCAAGTCAGCAGTGAGTGCATAGATAAAAGAAATCGCCGGTCTTATAGGACAGCTTGCTCTGGAAGACGGTAACTCCAAGCATTTCATTTTAAGCACCGTGCATTCTTGAAGTAAACATTGTTTGCCTCTGCTTGGAGGCATTGCTTTTTTCAACGCCGTCATTTATTCTCTGCCTTTTCTATATCAGACAACTGCTGGAAGCCATAGGAGGGCTGGCTCTTCTTTCTATCATGTTGTCTTCTATTCTCTCCCGTTCACACAAGAATGATGCGCCATCCCAGCGAAAGGAAAATGATCTTTTCAGCAAACCTCATAGTTAATCGTGGTCTATATATTACAGCGCGCCCAGAGGCGATCATACCAGCTGCACAAATAGATTTTATGTCCCAGATACGTTTTAGCTCTTGCGTAACTCAAAAGATACAGCCGCGGCAAAAATCAATACTAATGTTATTCTAGAAATTACTGGGGAGCCTATTAAAACTTACTTGCAAAATGAAGTGCTACCAGCACAATATTTGATAGGATTTAGAAGATTCTAATGTTCCCTACAGCCATCAAATCGACAACTTACCAACACAATAGCTTTTCTTTAATGGACCCGAATACAAATGCGCTTCATAACAGTTGCGAAATTACTGCAGTTTTGCAGACAATTCAGGATGTTTTTGAAATGTCCGCTCTTGAAAAGCACAAGGCAAATACAATTTTGAACCCCATGACCTCTTTTTGTGCAAGCCGCAAAGATGTCTGTGTAGATGAGTAAATCCAATCATAGGAATCTCTGTGTAACTGAAAAGACACAGGTGCAAATCTCGGGGGTTGTCGGGGAGGAGGGGCGCTGGGGAGGGGGAGTGGCCTCGTCATTTCATGCTGAAGATGCGGCTAAAATTAGTACAATATACTGGGGGGGACAAGTAACAACTGATATCAGGGCCTAGAGATGAGGAGAAGTATGCACCATGCACAATAAATGCATTAAAATATCACTTCTGCCGATCCTAAGCGCTATATTTAAAAGAAATTACTATCACTGAATTTACCTACTTTTGAAGGATGGAAATCTGAGTCTACCTCGCGGTGTTTAAACACAAGACCTCTAGGACTGATTGCATTCCCCTGTCTCTCTGTGGCTCTTGAAAATTGCTCAAGGTCAGCGAAGAGAAATATAAGTACACCCAAATATTCAGAGACAGTCCAAATCCCCTTTACTCTGAGCCCCAGGGCCCGATTACAAATGCACTGGTAAATTGTGATGATGCCTGGGCAGAGCTAGCAGAATTTCATTCCGCGGAGTTACATAAAAACTCAGCGAGATTCCGCTGAGTTCTGCTCATGGGCGGAAAGTGCACATTGCGCTGCTCACGCTACGTTTTAGCACCGGTAGCGCATTCCGCTTTGAATAATCAGAGCAAACGGCAGCACGCAATGCGCAGGCATGCAGCCATTTTGTTTTGCCTGCTCCTGCCCAACTTTCTCCATGCTGCTTTAGTTTCCCAACCTCCAATCCAACCAAATCCACCCCATCTGATCAACCACTTACCAACCCCAATCAATCAATCAATCAGTGACACTTATAGAGCGCGCTACATACCCGTAGGGTCTCAAGGCGCTGGGGGGTAGGGGGGGGGGGTGCCGCTACTGCTCGAACAGCCAGGTCTTCAGCTTCTTCCTGAAGGAGAGGTGGTCTTGGGTCAGGCGCAGGTCGGTCGGGAGGGAGTTCCAGGTCTTGGCGGCCAGGTAGGAGAAGGACCTTCCTCCTGTAGTCGCTCTTCGGATGCGGGGGCGGCGGCGAGGGCATGGTTGGCTGATCGGAGGTGGCGTTTGGGAGCGTAGAAGTTGATCCGGCTGTTGAGGTAGCTCGGGCCTTGGTCGTGTAGGGCTTTGTGTGCGTGGGTGAGGAGGCGGAAGGTGATTCTTTTGTTGACGGGGAGCCAGTGAAGGTCTCTCAGATGTCCGGTGATGTGGCTGGTTCGTGGGATGTCGAGGATGAGTCTGGCTGAGGCGTTCTGGATCCGCTGGAGTCTCTTCTGGAGCTTGGCGGTGGTACCGGCGTAGAGGGCGTTGCCGTAGTCCAGTCGGCTGGTGACGAGGGCCTGGGTGACGGTCTTCCTGGTCTCGGTGGGGATCCACCGGAAGATCTTCCGTAGCATGCGTAGGATGTTGAAGCACCCCACCTTTTCTTACTTATTTTTATTACAGAAGCAAACATTTAAACAGATCACATAATCAGCCGCAGCAGGCATGACTCGTGGGTGGTGGGGAGGGGGTCATGCAGGGAGGAGGTCCTGAGGGGAGAGAGGGTTAATTTCATTTAAAAAAAAAAGAAAATTAAACTTGTAATCTCCTCTGGTCCCGCTTCGCGTCGCGTCTTCTCTCTCCTCTCCATACAGGAAGCAGTCAGCCTCTCTCCCCTTCTCTAAGCCATTCACAATGCTGCAATGGCAGCGTTGTGATTGGTTAGCACGCAGACTCAATAAGCGTATAGGGGGAGGCCATTTTCTTTATGTAGGCTGCATGCAGCCGACATGGAGAAAAATACTGAGTGTGCATGACTGGTTTGGTTGGTGCTGGGGCCGAACAAACAGTCATCTCCCACAACAGTGGGCTCGCCACTCCTCCATCTAGCCACTCCTCCATTCAGAGGCAATTTTTGCCACTGGTACCAAAACCGAGAACATCTAAATATTAGTGGGAAACAAAAGTATGAAAATAAGATAAAAAAGCAGCCCTACACATTTGATGTAGGTGAACTCTACTTTTCTCTACCCCAAAAGTAGCAATATCTCTTGTGTTACATACCTGAATACCCTCAGGAAAATTAAGACCTAAAGAAGTATGCTTGAGAAATGGCTTATAATTACACTCAAAACATTGTTGCCTTTAGTTCAGAGCTGCAGGGCCCCTTTGCTTCCTATCTGCCACAGCATTCACGGAAAAGGAACCTCCATGACACCGCCAGTGGAGAGGAAACTTGTAAGATGCTTGGTGGGACTGCAGCGGGCCCGCCAAGCATATTACTGTCCATTAACCGCTTCAACACGCCAGGGAGTAGTGGTTCCCTGGTGGCTGCGGCAGAGCTGTGATGGTACAGCCACCCTAATCATAATAGGGCAGTCGGGAGACCATGACTGCAGCACTCGACGAGTCTCACGGTCTGTGGACCACCAGACTCGTTATTGGGCCCTAATTGTCGGTGAGACAGTGACCACCAAGCTACACATTATGACTGAAGAATTTCCAAATCTCTAACACAATGAGGAACAATTCCAAAATAGTATTCAAAGGGCCTATGAGAGGAAAATAGACAATTCAAGTCTAGTCATGAGGTGGAAGCTTTCAGGGATATGCATGAAGCCAAAGGATTTGTAATATGTGCCTATTCCACCGACAGGAGAATGTAATAATATACTAACTTGAACACATGTGCATTTGGTAAACCTTACTAATATTTCAACTGTAATATATTAGTATAAATGGAATTGTGCTAATCTCTACTGTGTCCTTGGTTCTTTGAATATTGTGAATTTTTATAGCAGTTTAGTGAGCGAAGAGTCAAAAAGGTGTGTTAAATGACTGTGCTTAATATTGATTTGTATTGGATACCATTAACCAATTGTTATTCTAGTTGTGTATTCCAGAATTAAACAGTACAGTATATTCTGGTTGTGGGAGGTAAAGCAATATGTCTCTAACAACCATATTATGAGGCATAACCCTAGCCCAACAAACATAATCAAAACAAAGATTAAGGGCCTTATTACGAATTTGGCCACCCAAAACATTCCAACACCGCCAGCCAGATTATGAATAAAATCTCTGGTGGGCAGTGGCACGGCAGTGCTGTAACGGCAGCGGTCGATAAGGCTCATTGGAGAGCCTTACATGCAGACCGCAAAAGTGACATCACCGTCTTCAGGTTCCTTGCAATGAACCATGTGGCGCATGCCACACTGAGCAGGAAATAGGGTGCATACATACAGGGGGGCACTACATGTGCCTCCATGATGGCACACCTAGGCCCTGGAGCGGCCGGGATCCATGTTAGGGCCCCCTTTGTTGCCTCACCACCACCGTTTTCATGGTGATGCAACCGCCATTAAAATGGTGGCAGAGCAACAACTCAAAATATGCACGGCAGTGCTGAGTGTGGCACCAGCAGCATATTCTCCCCACGGAAAAAAAGCAGCCCAGCAGGATTCTTAATCCCAATGGTACCAGCAGTCTGACCGCAATAGTTGTAATAACTATTTCTGATTCAGAACTCATTGGCATTTGTACGTTGGTATTGATGAGGGGAATTTTAGGTCATTACAAATGAACCTTTAAGAAATGTGGAATAACTGCAGAAATCAGGGTTTCATTCTTTTTACATTACTGAACCTTTTTTTCTCCAGCACATTTTGCCTGCTGTCAGCAGGCAAAATGGTCAGAGATCCTATGGATCTTGAAATTTCCGAAAATATCTGAAACAAGTCTTTTCAAACAAATGATTGACAATGAGACTTTCAGAGGAGCGAGTAACGCTTGATGGCTTGACTTCACAGGCGCCCCTTCAATCCCATACTTTATGTTTTTCCCACCATAGTCAATCAATCAATTTCTTACCCTTTAGAACATTAGTCCCATTAGAGGTGACATATGTGCCATAAACAGAAAAAAGCCATCAGTTAATATTTAAATCATATTTTAGGTTCAATAACCACACTAATAAATCATACAGAGGTATTCTTGAAAGTCAAAACAATGGTCTGTACAAAGACAACAAAGGGGGCTATGAAGTGGCTGTAAGGCAATAAACAAAGAAAAGTCCTTAAGTGAACAAATACAAAAGTACATACTATTGTTATCTTTTTAGGGTGCAATCAACCCTTATATTAAGAAGACTACCCAAGTATTGTGTGGGACATTCATATGTGATTATCATCTGGCTTTAAGGCACAAGCGTCTACCTGGTATACACACTTACCCCTTTGCACACCGCGCACCACGAGGGAGATGGCCTGAAGAACAAGTTACTTACCTTCGGTAACGCTTTTTCTGGTAGATACTATATCTGCCTGTGGATTCCTCACTTGTGAATACCCCTTGCGTCAGCAACATTCGGAAATTCTTTTTTCGTAGCCTCGCGCCGACGTGGACTCCTGACGTCATAGAGACACGACCTCGCTCGCGACTCCGCTGATATCACCGACGCCTATAATAGGCCCACGCCGGCGTGATGACATCAGTTCCGCCCTTTTTTCCGTGCCAACGAGGCACACGGACGGACCAATGACAGTAGAAATATACAAGTATACATAGTACACAATAATCAAGGCAAAACACACAGTGTTAAGCAAAAGCAGGAAAGAAATTGGAACATTTCCCTGACAACAAAATATATATACATTACAATACAGTAACTCTGGCAAAGAAGAGTGGACAACGGGGAGGCGGGTGGGTCAGTGAGGAATCCACAGGCAGATATAGTATCTACCAGAAAAAGCGTTACCGAAGGTAAGTAACTTGTTCTTCTGATAGATACATCTGCCGTGTGGATTCCTCACCTTGTGAATAGAGTCCCACAGCAGTCCCCACTCCCGGAGGAGGGTGTCCACTCTTCTAGCCCAGGAAATCCTGAAGGACAGAGCGTGCAAAATGACCGTCCCTCCTCACCTCGGAATCCAAGCAGTAATGCTTCGCGAAAGTGTGGAGGGAAGACCAAGTTGCCGCTCTACAAATATCCTCTACAGGCACACCTCTAGCCAATGCAGAGGTCGAAGATTTAGCTCTAGTTGAATGAGCCCTTATACCCTCTGGTGGTTCCTTACCGGCCAAAGAGTAGCAGATCTTTATGCAGAGGACGATCCATCTCGATAAAGTTCTTTTATGGACCGCTCTTCCTTTCTTGCAGCCAGCAAATCCAACGAAGAGCTGGTCCTCCAAACGAAAGTCCTTGGATCTGTCCAAGTAAAAGGACACCGCCCTCTTAGGGTCCAGACGGTGCAGTCTCTCTTCCTCCTTAGAAGGGTGAGGGGGAGGATAGAAGGAAGGTAAAGTAATGGACTGTCCTAGGTGGAAGGGAGTTACCACCTTAGGCAGAAAAGCAGCCCTGGTCCTGAGAACCATTCGATCAGCATGTATGGACAAGAAAGGGGGCTTGTGACAACGAGCTCACTTACCCTCCTTGCCGAGGTTATTGCAACGAGGAAAACCGTTTTAAGGGTAAGAAGCCTCAAGGGACATTTGTGGAGAGGCTCGAAAGGAGCACCCATCAAAAAGGTCAAGACCAGATTCAAGTCCCACTGAGGCACAATAAAAGGGACAGGAGGAAACTTATTAATAAGGCCCTTTAAGAACCTTAAAACCACAGGTGACTTAAAAAGAGAAGGCTGGTCAGGCAAACAGAGAAAAGCTGACAGCGCAGAAAGATAGCCCTTCACTGTAGCAACGGCAAGATCCTGTTGCGCCAGAGAAAGGGCAAACTGGAGAACGTGAGACAAATGGGCCTTCAAAGGATCAATAGACCTTTCCCCACACCACGAGACAAATTTCGCCCATCTATAAGAATAGACGGACTTAGTGGAGTCACGCCTGGCTGGAGGTGGGGGTGTAGAACCTGCCCCTCCATCTGAGAGAGGAGGTCTGCCCTGTGAGGGAGACGGAGCGGCGGGTGAGAGGAGAGGTGGAGAAGATCTGTATACCACACCCTTCTTGGCCAATCCGGGGCGACCAATATGACTTGGGCCCGGTCTAGGCGAATCTTCCTCAGAACCCGAGGAATCAAGGGTATGGGGGGAAACGCGTAAAGGAGTTGACCTTTCCAACTCAACAGAAACGCATCCCCCAAGGCTCCTTGCATCGGATACTGGAGACTGCAGAAAGACAGGCAGTGCGCATTCTCGTGAGTGGCGAACAGGTCCACCCGAGGAGTCCCCCACATCCGAAAGATGTCGTGAACCACCTCCGGGTGAAGCCTCCACTCGTGGTCGGCAGAGAACTGCCGACTGAGACTGTCTGCACGAACGTTCAACACCCCGGCCAGATGATTCGCCATTAGACAAATCTGATGGTCCTGAGCCCAGGACCAGAGACGCAGAGCCTCTCTGCAGAGACACTGCGACCCCACTCCTCCCTGCTTGTTGATGTACCACATCGCGGTCGTGTTGTCCGTTAGGACCTGAACAGACTGACCGCGAAGGGAAGGGAGGAAGGCCTTGATTGCCAAACGTATCGCCCGCAATTCTAGAAGGTTGATGTGAAGCAACCTTTCCTCTGGAGACCAAAGGCCCTTGACCTCCAGATCCCCCAGATGAGCACCCCACCTGAGAGTGGATGCATCCGATATCACCGTGGCCACCGATGGGGGAAGTTGAAAAGGCTTTCCTTGGGACAGATTGCCTTCCACGCCCCACCAAGACAGATCCGCTGCAGCTTCTCTGGAGATCCTCACTGACTCCCTGAGATCTCCGCTGTGCTGATACCACTGCTTGCGGAGGCACCACTGGAGCGCCCTCATGTGCCAGCATGCATGGTTGACCAACAGAATGCAAGAAGCCATCAGACCGAGCAAGCGAAGGACCTTCAGGACTGGAACGACCGCTCCATTGTAAAATAAAGGAATCATCTCCCGTATGTCGCGAATCCTTTGAGGGGGAGGGAATGCACGACATACGGTTGTGTCCAGTACTGCACCTATGAACAGGTTGCGCTGGGAGGGCACCAGGTGAGACTTGGGTACATTTATTGAAAAACCCAACCTGTACAACAACTGGGTTGTCTCCTGCAGATGATGAAGCACAATCTCTGACGACTCCGCTTTGATCAGCCAATCGTCCAGATACGGGAATACCGGAATCCCCGATCTTCTGAGATGCGCCGCCACCACTGCCATCACCTTGGTGAAGACCCGAGGTGCAGTAGTAAGTCCAAACGGAAGGACCGCAAACTGGTAGTGTTGTGACCCAACCGTAAAACGGAGATACCTCCTGTGCGACTTCAGGATTGGGATGTGAAAGTACGCATCCTGCAAGTCGAGTGACACCATCCAGTCTTCTTCCAGCAGAGCCTGAAGAACCTGAGCAAGGGTGAGCATCTTGAATTTCTCCTGCTTCAGATAAAAATTCAAGATCCTGAGATCCAGGATCGCACGAAGCCTGCCATCCTTCTTGGGAATCAGGAAATACCGGGAGTAGCATCCCTGACCCCTTTCCTGCTCTGGAACCACCTCTATCGCACCTTTTCTCAAAAGTGTTTGGACTTCCTCCTGTAGGAGTAACAGATGTTCCTCTGAGCAATATCCCTGGCAAGGAGGGTAATTGGGAGGGAATTCCCGAAAGGGAAGGGCATACCCATTTTCTACGAGATTGAGAACCCAAAGATCTGATGTAACCGATTCCCAATCTCGTAGAAAGTAGGTAAGCCGGCCCCCCACTGGACCCACATGATCCTGAATGGCGGATCTAGGGCTGCTTTTCTGTGGCTGGGGGGTTGGAGGAGGTGGAGGAGGAAGAGACCTGACGACCTCGAGGACGTGATCTCTGTTTCCCTCTGTAAGACCTATACAAGGTATTCTGCTGCTGCTGTTGTTGCTGCTGCTGCTGAGCGGGTCTATACGACCGAAAGGAAGAGCGACCAAACCCTCTAAACTTTCTGGTCGTAGAACCCCTGACCTGAAGGCCCAGAGATCTAGCAGTTGCCCTGCTGTCCTTGAATCTCTCCAAGGCCGCGTCTGCCTTCTTTCCAAAAAGCCCCTCGCCATCGAAAGGCAAATCCAATAATGCAGACTGCACATCAGCTGAGAAGTCAGATGACTTCAACCAGGCTGAACGCCTCGTGGCAACCGCCGTGCCCATAATTCTTGCCACAGAATCTGTTGTATCAAGTCCACTTTGGATGACCTGACGAGCCGCTGCCTGAGTGTCAGATAAAGCCTCTTCAAAGTCCTTTCTACTAGCTTCAGGAACCTTAGGGACCAAAGAACTTATAGAGTCCATAAGAGCATGGATGTACCTTCCCATGAGGCAAGTGGCGTTAGAAGACTTCAAAGCCATGCTGGACGAAGAAAAAAATCTTCTTCGCGACCTGATCTTGTTTCTTTGCCTCTTTGTCGCCAGGCACCTGCGGAAAAGCCCCAACAGACTTCTTAGAGCAAGCGGCCTGAATTACCAAACTTTCAGGGGAAGGATGCGAAGATAAGAAAGCAGGATCCTCAGGAGCCACTCTATACCTCCTAGCCACACTTTTTGCAACTGCAGGAGCAGAAAAAGGCTTTTTCCAAACTTCCATTATAGGATCCTTTAAGGCATCGTTAAATGGGAGCAAAGGTTCCACTGATGAACTAGGAGAATGGAGAACCTCTGTCAACAAATTCGATTTAAACTCGACAGAGGGCAAAGTCAGACCTAAAAGTCCTGCTGCCTTCTTCATGACAACATGATAAGGTTGGACATCTCTGGAGGGAGCATCAGGTCCAGAAGGCAAAGACCACTCCGGTGAAAACTCAAGACCACTAGCATCCGCCAGGTCTTCGAAACAATCCCCTTCCAATTCACCTTCTTCCACCTCAGAAGATGAATCATTAACTCTCTGCTCCTCCAGAAGTCGTTGAGCCTCTCTACGAGACCTCATTTTGACTCGAAGTGCAGTCGAATCCAACGCCGAATTCGACGGCGCCGGAGCCGACTTCGGAATCGAATCCGAGGGCTTGGACGGCTGCCCCATAGAATCCAAGGGAGTCGGTGACGCTGGGACCGGAGTCGTCGACTTCGGCCGAGCTGGCGTCGACACCGGCGTCGACCTCGGTGGAGCTTGGTACTGCCACAACGGAGTCGGAGCCGGCATATACGGCATGAAGGGTGCCGGAGCATACGAGTGTGGAACACCCAAATTGAAAGCCATTGGACCCATGGGACCCGAAGGTGCTCCAGAGGGGTACCACGACCTCGAGAAAACACCATACATCGCGTTTAAAAACGCAGAAGGGTCCTGACCTGGAGTCGGGAATGGTGGATGCTCAGGCTGACCACGAGGTACATTAGAATCTGTTTCCTCAACAGGATTCGAAGCCCCTTCCTCAACAGGAACCCCATCGGCGTCTTCCGGAGCCGGATATGGAGCCGGAGATGGAGCCGGAGACGGAGCCGGAGACGGAGTCGGAGTCGGATCAGGAACAGGAGTCGGAGAATGGACCACCGACTCCGAAGGTGAAGCCTCACCTACCGACTCATGAGGAGGAATCACCTTCGACTTCATCCTTTTGGGAGACTTTGATCTGGAATGATGACGTGATCCGTGTCTTCTCTTCTTATGCTTCTTGTGGGAACCGGAAGCATGACCAGATGATGACTTCGAGGCCAACGCCTCTCGAGACCTTGACCTGGATCTCGACCTCGACTTCTTCGGATGCTTTGAGGATCTTTTAACCTTACTTGCTTTAAGTTTGGCAACAAGAAGTTTAGATTCCCTCTCACGAAGAGCCTTCGGATTCATCTTTTGACAAGATGAACAATCATCGACGTCATGACCCGAGCTTAAACACTAGATACAGTCTTGGTGAGGGTCCGTAACGGACATCATCTTCCCGCATTCTCTGCAAGGCTTAAACCCGGTCTTCTTTGTCGACATGACAACAGAACAGAAATATCTGAGAATGGAGAATCGAAGAAACGAAGTAACAATGTACTAAGGCTACAGAGTATCCCGAAACCGTTAGCGTTGATGACGCGGAAAAAAGGGAACTGATGTCATCACGCCGGCGTGGGCCTATTATAGGCGTCGGTGACGTCAGCGGAGTCGTGAGCGAGGTCGTGTCTCTATGACGTCAGGAGTCCACGTCGGCGCGAGGCTACGAAAAAAGAATTTCCGAATGTTGCTGACGCAAGGGGTATTCACAAGGTGAGGAATCCACACAGCAGATGTATCTATCAGAAATTATCAACCATTAGCCGAGAACCAAAAAGAAGATGGATCAGATATGTTCTCTCTCTGTCTCTGAATCTGGCTGTCTCTCTCTTCTGCATTATTTTCTTGGTGTCAACTGTGTTTTATCCATATATCAGCAGCACTTTCAACAATGAAAGAAGGAGTGGGATCACATTGGACCTTGGCACTCCACGAGATTTCACAGGATCCATCCTCCATTTTAACAAGGTTTCCACACTGACACCCACAGAAAACTTGTTTTACTACTGTGCAGGTCCTCACATAATTTCATGATGCAAATTCGTAGCACTCTTCTCAATCACACATAAGGGGCTCATTGGAGCAAGTCACAAATGTGCCACCAGGTTCAACTTTTGTGTGAAGCAACTGAGCTGGATGTTTAAGTAAAGGAGAGATACACACGGAGCGCACAGCACGGGGCAGTCGGTCTCAGACTCCACTACTTGGCAGCAGATCCATCCTTGAAGCATCATATTTGGTCATAGATATAAGAACAAGCTGAAATTGGCCAGGAAGTAACTACACGAATTATTAAACTGCAGAAGACAAAAAGCAATGCTTAGGCAAACATAAACCTGCACGAAAATAAAGACAGCAACACCATGCCTCTCTAACATCAGCAAACCAGCACAAACATAACTCATACCCCATTTCTTTCTGGAATTGCTGAAGGGCCCTACAGACACGAAAACTGGACAGCGGCAGTGTGTTCGAACCCACACATCAGGGGAGTCTAGTAACTTTTCAACGTAGTGGTGCGTAGGGACGAGATTGCCCTAGAGAGCGAGTGAAGCAAGCAAGCCAGACTGATAAGAGCAGGGTTCAAGATGGTTCTGCCTCCAAGAAATGTTTGAAAAAAGGGAGGGAGAAATGGTGTATTTTAAAGCAATTTTTGATAAAGAGTTTGATGAAAAAGAAATAAGGTTTAAAAATCTAATTCTGATGGTGTAGTCTTGGAATACTTAAAAAACAGAACGAGTTGAGATTTCAGGGGAAAACGTGAGAGTAACCTATATTTTGCAGTGTTAAATATGTACAGCAGCCACATTATCTCTTTTTGCTATTGTTGGCTCCACTCAAAGATGCAACCAGATCTCTCTAGCAAGTATATTGATTACCGAAGGTGTTGAGTGGAACTAACATGATAGGCACACAGGGTTCTCTGTAGTAGATGCCTTTATGTCATTAAATGTCTTTAAATTGTATTCTATGCCTCGCACATTAAGTAACCCAGCATAGAATTACTATCATATTTGGGTCACGAGCAAGGGCGGTGCTCTCTCAGTGACCCTCCTCTTACCCCATCCTGGGCTGATCCCAAAGCCAAGCACTGATCATTGCACTACTCTAGGATGAACCACTGCACTGTTATGGCAGGGAGTGCACCCGAACCCATCTTGCCACAGCACTGACTTCAAATGCACCATAAACCAACATCCATGAAACATTTGGGAAGTCACTATACCATGCATTACCTGTGCATCTGATCTCACCCAATTCTGGGGACTACACACTGCTCTCATAAAGGACCTTACTCTATATTGTAATGAAAACACCACACTGACCTAGCAAGACCTGTGAAGCCACCTGGTTTTGACAGCACTTAATTGCTTTGCCAATGACTCAACCCATTAAACGCAGGGATAAGCACACAGCTCAACAAATGCATCTCATCCACTTCAGAACAGCGACCACCCTACTGCTCTGCCAAAGTATGTTCGCAATACCTGTTCTGGGACCATCATACTGGTCAGTGAATGCACTGTAGCACATTTAAGTCTGGGAGTCTCTCAGTGCACCTTACAACTCTTAATTTTGGAAGCTAAATGCTAGTCTCTCACTTCAACCGATCTACTAAGTGCTAGGACAACTATACCACTCAGCCAATGCACTTGAACCTATCAAGTTCCAGGGGTTTCTACACAGCTCCGCCATTACAGAATACCGTGCTTTACCAAGACACATCGACGTTTGCCGTGTTGGGCATCCTATGCAGTCCTGCCAGTACTTTTGAACCCTTCCTAGTCTTCGATAAGTTTACAACTCATTCCTTCATTCCAACCAAGTGAAATCGTACAATAGTGCAAAATAAAGCAGATCTACCAGAAAAGAAAACTTCTATACAAATTATTTGATTAGACACTGCCCTGCACAAAGCATTGTCCAATGCTGCTAAGTCATAGGAATTCAGATAAACATCCTGTGGTTGAATACAAAATGTGTGATCAGGAAAACGGAGATTGCCAGTGTATCACACTGTATGATCATATGCTGGAGACTTTACTTCACTGTGCCTCGTTTTAATTCAGCACGAAATTTGAGACCACCTTGAAGAAAGATCAGGATTTATGCCATATAAAATACCTAACACGGTGGTTCAACATTGGTGTTCAATGGCATTCCTTGACGTTCAATTAATAATGTTGTTTTATTACGAAAGTGTCATGTTTTACTGAGCATTTCCTGTATCATTGACATGCTTAACGTCTTGAAGGCTCAGCTTGTGCTGTGACTCAAAGAAGCAAGCTAGACCTCTGTCTCAGTTCTGCCTTTCATTTCTTTGCATATCTGTAGCCCCTGAGTTAGAACTGCTCCTGTCCCTGAGCTCACCCAACACAGAAAACAAGCATTTGCAATGCAATCTGTCTCGTCTTTGGAGCCTTATATGTATTTACCTATGCAGCACATTAGCCTGGGTGCTGAAACATCTACTGTTCTTTAACATGGAGGGAAATTAAGCACCAAACTGCGGAACACGCCAGGTATGGGAAAATATGAAGAGAAATAGGCCTGTCAGCGGGAAATTGTACTGTCCAAAGCCCTGTTTTAAAAATAAAATCAGACCCTTCGGTGGTCATATCACTGAAAATAAAATGTTTGAAAAAATTAATTTCATCTACAGGTGCTCTTAGAATACAATTTTCCATGGCCTGGAATCTAGAGAATGCTAAAGTGATTCTGGTATTTTACTGACCTCTGCTGTTTGTTTTCTATCAAGAAAGTTCAAATTCAAATTCAAATTCAGCTTTATTCGATTGTAAGGTCCTGCAATCATAAAAGTAATTCATACACATTATAATCATTATAAAAAACATTAAAATTGGATGACAATTTTTCAAGTTAATTCATAATTAGATTTTGGCAACAGCTATGATCATAATATCGCACTCAATAACATCGATTATAAATTCATAACATTTCATTGATTCTAAAAACAATTCCTCATAATATTATGCTCCTCCTAAAACTGACCACTTTTTTTAACAACATCACAATTTTCCATATCATATTAGCTCTGTCCATAGTTTGTATTGCGATATAAGCTGGACAACATTTTCTTATCCCCATAGTTCTCAACATTGGCAAAATCCAACTTTCCTAATTAGAGTATAAAATCCACAAAAGAAAATAACATGGATAGTGGATTGACCTGAGCAATTACCATAGGGGCAGGGTATCATAGTTCGGCTCCAGTTATTCATTTCGGGAAAACTAATAAGTCTGTGGACCATTCCAAGCCTGCATCATATTAATAGGAATCTGTCATATCCTTCAGATACTATCACTAAATATGGATGCATTTTAAAAACACTTAAAATCATTTGATTTTCCAGAACCATGGGCTTTAGTATTTCAGTAGTTAACCATGACATTTCCAACATCACAAGACCTTCTTTTTTCAAATCTTTCCTACGTACAGCTTGCATAGAATCAGGATCAGTAAAATGCTCCAGATGCCAAGGTCAGAAACCTCGGTGTCATGTTCGATGACAAGCTGTTGTTTAAGCACCATGTGAATGAAGTGGTCTCATCCTCCTTCTATATTCTGAGGAAGATTAAAAAGCTGTTGCCATATCTCCCTCCAGCTGCAGGGAAAACATTGATCACCACTCTCGTTTTCTCTATATGGTAACGCTCTCTTCCTCAGTACGCAAGAACAGGTCTTCACAAAACTGCAGTCAGTGCAAAATGCTGCAGCCAGAATCCTGCTTGGCATCCCCAGTCGCCGCCCTACCTCTTCGGCCATACGTCACATGCATTGGCTAAGAGTCAAGAGTCGGATAAAGTTTAAAGCACTCTGTATTGCCTACAAGGCCATCCATGACTCAGGACCCAGGTTCCTTAAGGATGCTTTTCAGATCTACACTCCTAAAAGATCACTTCGCTCATCTTGCACTCATCTCCTCTCTGTCCCACATACCAGAACCACTAGCTGGGGAGACAGACGTTTCTTAGTAGCAACCCCCAGGCTGTGGAATTCTCTCCCTTTGTCCATCAAAATCAGTCCCAATCTTATCATCTTCCGTAAACTTCTGAAAACCTGGTTATTTAATCAATGATTCATCTGGCAGCTCTCTGTCCCAGGAAGTCCGAAATGCGCCGAGACACCCCAGGGTATTTGTGTGCAATAAAAATCCCAAAAACATAAACATAAAAATATAGCCATGTCTGAACTGGGGTGGCAGAGTGGGCTAAAGAACGGTGATGGATTAAACCCAGATCTTTTGACAGGGTGTGAGTTTTTGATTGGTTCAGATGCTCCGTCCATTACCACCACCTTTTGTACCCCTACCACATCTCATGACATAAGTCTAAGTAGTATTCACCGTAAGTCCTAGTTCATTCATTTATTCATTAAAACCTTTTGTAGACCTACTTGCGTTTGTGACAATAAAACCGCATCATCAGCGTATAAAAGTGTGGGAATAGAATGACCATTTATCTTGGGGTAGTCAGTCTGTTTCTTAATCAGTGCTTCATCTAAACGTTTCTATACAAGTTAAAAAGGAAAGGAAACATCCTTGCCTGACTCCCCCACATATTGGAATTCTTCCTAGGCCAGGCCGCCCCACGCTCATTCTGCTGCTCGTTCCCGCCTCCTGTGCCTCCTGTGACCTTCAGGCGCTGCCTCCTGCGTTTCTACCGCTGCAGGCGACCCAGCCGCCGCTGAGCCACCCGCACTCGCGTCCCCGCTTTCCCGCCGCTGCCTTCCCTGCGGCCCCGCCAGCCGATTGGACAACCCGCTCCCGCCTCCTAGAGGACCCTCCCTCCCGGCTCCCTTCTTATGATGCCTCCCCGCATGCGCAGCGGTCACGCGCAGCGGACGCGCCGATTGTGCGCCAAAGGCAAGCCAGTCTACGCCCGTCCGCGCCTGGACCGCGCCCAGCGCCGGAACCCCTGGCCCCCACCGCCGAGGCAAGACTACACGACAGACCTACGACGCTGCAACCCTCCACGCACTCAATGCCGGTCTGAACCCTGCCTGCTACCGCGCCACCCCGAGGGGCACCCACGGACCCTTCGCCTGCAGAGCCTGCCGATTCACCTGCTACTGGACCTGCACCACCCTCACCGAGTCCAACACCAACAGCAAGCACCTGAAATGCATCCTGCTCAACACCCGCTCCGTCCACAGGCATGCCGTAGAACTCTGGGACCTGCTCGACGCGACACAGCCAAACGTCGCCTTCCTCACCGAAACCTGGATGAACGCCTCCTCAGCGCCCGACATCGCCATAGCCATCCCAGACGGCTACAAGATCACCCGAAGGGACCGCGTCAACCAGACGGGAGGAGGCGTCGCCATCGTACACAAGAACACCATCCGCATCTCGACTAACTCCGACGAAACCCTCACCGCCGCCGAACACCTGCACTTCCAGATACACACCGACCCCAAGACCACCCTCAGCGGCACCCTCATCTACAGACCACCGGGACCACGCACACAATTCAGCGAAGACATCGCAGACTTCATCAGCCCACACGCCCTTCCCTCCGCCGACTACATCCTCCTCGGGGACCTCAACTTTCACCTGGAGAACAACAACAACAGAAACACCACCGCCCTGCTGGACAACCTCGTCAACCTCGGCCTCAAGCAACTGGTGAACACCCCCACCCACTACGCCGGCCACACGCTTGACCCCGTCTTCCCATCCAGCAAGCATATCTCCTTCAGCCACGCCACCGGACTCCACTGGACAGACCACAGCTGCGTCCACTTCAGCTTCAGAAGACCTACGACTCACCACCACCCGCAACAGGTCCCCCGCCGAAGCTGGAGCAAGATCACCTCCGAGCAGCTCACCGCCTCCCTCAGCCAGAACACTCCAACCAGCACAACGGACCCCAACGAAGCAGCCAACAACCTCACCAAGTGGCTGACCGCCTGCGCCGATGACCTCGCACCACTAAAGAACCCTCCCTGCAGACCCGGCAGCAAGAAAACCCCCTGGTTCACCGACGAACTCAAGGAATCCAAGAAGAACTGCCGCACCCTCGAGAAAGCCTGGCGGCTCAACCACACCACAGACAACAGGACCACCCTCAAGCACGGCATCCGCAAACACCATCAGCTGATCTGCGCCACCAAGAAGAAGGCACTCAAAGAACGACTGGACAACAACACCCACGACAGCAAGGAACTCTTCAACATCGTCAAAGAGTTCTCCAACTCCGGCGCCAGAAACAACGACATCACTCCCTCGCAAGACCTCTGCAACTCACTCGCCTCGTTCTTCCACCGCAAGATCGCCGACATACACAACAGCTTCGACGCACAGACCACGCACACTACCACCGAACCAGAGCCCACCACCACCACCCTCTGCAACTGGACCCCGATCAGCACCGAAGACAGCACCGAAGACACCACCCGCACGATGAACACCATCCACTCCGGATCACCAACCGACCCGTGCCCACACCACGTCTTCAACAAAGCCGACGCCACCATCGCACCCCATCTCAGAGACACCATCAACTCCTCCTTCCACACCGCCACCTTCTCGGAGAGCTGGAAGCACGCCGAGCTGACCGCACTCCTGAAGAAACCAACGGTGGACCCCACCGACCTCAAGAACTACCGTCCCATCTCACTCCTTCCGTTTCCGGCCAAAGTCATCGAGAAGACCGTCAACAAGCAGCTTGCCGCCTTCCTCGAGACGAACGGATCCCTCGACCCCTCGCAGTCCGGGTTTCGGGCCAACCACAGCACCGAGACCGCCCTCATCGCCGCCACCGACGACATCAGAACCCTGATCGACAACGGGGAAGCAGCGGCCCTCATCCTCCTGGACCTCTCCGCGGCATTCGACACCGTCTGCCACCGCACACTAGTGAAGCGCCTCAACAACGTCGGAATCCGAGAGAAAGCGCTGGAATGGATCATCTCGTTCCTCACCGGAAGAACCCAGAGAGTCCGCCTCCCCCCGTTCAGATCCGAGGCCACCGAAGTCATCTGCGGCGTACCACAAGGGTCTTCACTCAGCCCAGCCCTCTTTAACGTGTACATGAGCCCCCTCGCTGCCATCGCATGCCAGCACAACCTCAACATCATCTCCTACGCCGACGACACCCAGCTCATCCTCTCCCTCACCAACGACCCCACCACCGCCAGAGCCAACCTACACGAAGGGATGAAAGACGTCACTGACTGGATGAGAAGCAGCCGCCCTAAACTGAACTCAGACAAGACGGAAGTCCTCATCCTGGGATCATCACCCTCCGCCTGGGACGACTCCTGGGCACCGCTCCCAAGCCAACGGACCACGCACGAAACCTGGGCTTCATCCTGGACTCCTCCCTGTCAATGACCAGACAAGTCAACGCCGTCTCATCCTCGTGCTTCAACACCCTGCGCATGCTTCGCAAGATCTTCAGATGGATCCCCACGGAAACCAGGAAGGCCGTCACCCAAGCACTCGTCACCAGCCGACTAGACTACGGGAACACCCCCTACGCCGGAACCACCGCCAAACTCCGAAAAAGACTCCAACGCATCCAGAACGCCTCCGCACGACTCATCCTCGACATCCCCCGACACAGCCACATAACCGGACACCTGAGAGACCTGCACTGGCTCCCCGTCAGCAAGAGAATCACGTTCAGACTCCTCACCCACGCACACAAGGCTCTCCACAACCTGGGCCCCAAGTACCTCAACGACCGCATGACCTTCTACACGCCCACCCGCCAGCTACGATCGACCAGCCACGCACTCGCCACCGTACCACGCATCCGCAAAGCCACTGCCGGAGGAAGATCCTTCTCCTACCTGGCAGCCAAGACTTGGAACTCCCTCCCCACCCACCTTCGGCGAACCCAAGACCATCTCTCCTTCAGGAAGCAGCTCAAGACCTGGCTGTTCGAGCAGTGACCCACCCCTCCCCAGCGCCTTGAGACCCGCTCGGGTGAGTAGCGCGCTATACAAATGTCATGATTGATTGATTGATTGATTGATTGATTGGGGTTATGCATCCACCCTTAATGTAAAATCGAACTTTTATCTGAGCGTTACAATAAAAACGTCACAAAAAATAAATATTTTTTTGTTCAACGCCAATCTTTTCTAAGGCCTCTCAAAGTTTGACGTGTATTACCGAATCAAAAGCGGTGGTAAGGTCTACAAAAGCTAAAAACAAACTTATTTTCTTTACACGTACGTACTTTCCCACCATCAGGGCTAAATTTAAACTCTGTTCAATAGTGCCCACTCATTCGCGGAAGCCCTATTGAAGGTCAGAAAGGACGTTCTTATCTAGTACAGCTTCCTTTTTTATCTGGCTTTTCACTCTTTAATGGCTAGGTTATAATGTTTCCTAACCTCCCTTATGGCATCCTGGTTTCTGGGATATATATGAAGTGCTTTTTTTAATTCCAGATGTGCCTTGGTACAGTTCGAATCAAACCACCCTATTGATTTTACCTTGCAGTGTTTTTGTACAAAGAGGGCCTCCCTCACAACACTAGAGATGAATTCAAAAGATTCAAGGATACTACTGGGGGTTGCGAACTCATTCAAACATGTATCAAAAGCAGCTTTGCACTTATTAACAACATATTTCATAACACTTTCAGGACCAATCATAGACCATTTCAAAGTTAAACCGTTAATTCTATCAAGTACAATTGATTCTAAAGGCAGGGGAAAGGTTTTTCCTATACTTGACCTACTCATCCATCCTTTAATTCTAGTACACAGTGGGAAGTGATCACTCTAAGATATATCACCAATGTGGAACGATCTGATTCTTGGAGCATGATTGACACAAATATAAAATTTATTGTTGAGAATAAGCCCCGCCCATTAAAGGTATAACCCATTAGAGCTGGCTTTGGACACATTTCATTCACGAAACCTAAATCCAGAGTGCACAACATTTCATTATATAACTCCCCCAATATTGAATGACAAAAATGCGTACAACTAAATCCTTCATTATCACATGGCCACACATGTTAATACCAGCATTTGAACATAAGACACTGTTAAAATCTCCTCCTAGAAGTATCATCATGTCTTTAGCATTTTTATGCCATAATGACTGTACATCACTTACTAACTTTTTCATCACAGTTTCTCCGTCAGGCAGGGGGATATTATTATAAAAGTTGATCAGGATGACAGATTGCTTCCTATCAATTTTAATGTTAACTAGGAGATAATAGATATCTTCTAAATATAATTCTACCTTAATAAAATTCATAGTATTCAATATAAATGTACCAAGGCCGCCTTTGGGCCTACCTCCTTTACTTTCAGAAGTCCTGGTGTGCAGGGTTTTAAACCCATTGATGTGTAGTGGGTCTCTTGCCCAAGTCTCCTGCAAACAAGAATATCTTGACTTTGTATATATTCACACCAAATAGAGTTTGTCAACTTTTGGCTTATTCCTGCTGTATTCCATGACACCAATTTACAAAGAGCTTCCTCTGTGTTATTAGTCAAACTATTATTAGACAGTTTCGATGGAATAAAGTTTGTGCGAGACTCTGATAACTGTAAACGGGAAACCCCCTGAGGGTTAATTATCTGACTGGCATAGGGCGTCTTTATCACTTTATGGTCGATGTCAATCTCCAAAGGCTGGTACTATCCTGTATTGCTGTAACGTCATTTGCAATCAGGAGTTCTCTATTACTGGTGGATATGTCCCTACAACCTTTAGTTAAACCAAGCACACTAATGGTTAATTCATTTTCAGGACTAGACAGAAACTCTACATCGGCTATGACTGATTCGCGATCGATAAGTCAATCGATATCTGCCTTTGAGCCAATTACTTCATAGCGAATGCTAGTTGGCACCGAATAAAGAGGGTGACTATTCTCTAGGAATGTTTTCCTCTGCCAATCGCACAAACCACAACTCAGTGGTTGATAGAAAAATTCCAAAGGGAGAATATTAATGTTGGTAACATCAATCTGCACACTTCCTGCTCTTTCCAAAATACACTGAACAATATTTAGAGACCCAAAAGATTGAATTACACAATCACCTGGTAAGAGTTTGCTAGACTTTCCAACCCATGATACCCTGCGTACCATTTTAAATTCAGTAAAAATAATTTTTTTAGCCCCTTCCTCGTACTCAATAAATGGCAAGCTTTGGTACGCAATGATGACCAATATTCAAATTAATTTAAAGACAATTGTGGGACGTTTGCTAAGACCACAGTGTAAGGGGTCGCTTCTGGCGGAAGATTTAAAATCCCATTAGGGGATATGCCACTAGCACTCCTCTGGTTAGGATCCAGACTACGTGACTTATCTGAGTTCCTTTCCCGATCTCCCACCCTAGCAGTTGGTACAGCTCCTATTCAAGCCAATAACTGTATCAATGGCCTATTCTGACTCTGATTAGTCTGAATATGTGCATGAGACAGTGGTCCAGCATTTACGTGGGTGGGTCTGGGTTTGTCTAAGTCATAATTAGTATCCAGGCAGGGTTTAGCATTCCAACATTTTGCCTCAGCATTGGTACCATCTCCCACGTCATTTCCTCTCCTCTGGGACATTACATCTGTACCCCTACTATTAGCTAGGTCAATCAATCAATCAATCATGGACATTTATAGAGCGCACTACTTACCCGGAGGGTCTCAAGGCGCTTGGGGGGGGGGGGGTGCTGCTACTGCTCGAACAGCCAGGTCTTGAGCTTCTTCCTGAAGGAAAGGTGGTCTTGGGTCAGGCGCAGGTCTGTCGGGAGGGAGTTCCAGGTCAATGTTAGATGGCTGAATGGAATCATGCGGTTGTTCTAATACATTTAGCCTTGCTTCTTTTTGACATAACTTAAGCAACAAGGTAGCAAGGAGGTTAGATACCAATTGTTCTAATTGATTACATAAAACATCATTGCTTGGCCTTGCAGGAGAACTATTTACATTAATGGCCGGTATTGATGGTGCTATACAGGGTTTATCATACACCGCTGGAGAGCTACATTGGCAAACTGTGTTGCGAGTCACTCTTTGTTTTTGTTTCTGGACCACACCTTTTTTCTTCATTGTAACAGGGTCATGTCCCTTTTTTAACCCTGTGTTAAGGCTTGCTTGCTGCCCTCTAGTGCTAACACCAAGAGTATTTGACCCTGGGAGTGTCTCAGAAGATAGACTCAATTCCAAGGTGATAGAATTACTGTACGTACCATGTACATCAGCGGTATTGTCAGCAGATGGATGGGGAGAGGAAGTTTCCAGGCCGTTCTTAGTCCCAGCACCAGATTAACTTGAGAGAAGAGATTTGGCGTCCAGAGACAGCCGCGCTCAATTACATGAATAAGTTCAGATTCCGCACAAATATGAAAGGCATCTAGGGTTCCCACCCCTGGCTTGTGCCTACTCATAATTACGAACTATTAACAATAGCCTCAAGTAGTGTTTATCAATCACGGAAGTAGTCCAATGTGTTGAATAAACCAAGCAACTTACTGCCAATACATAAATGTTCAAGTTGTGGCCCAGGCCAGCCTCTATCGGGCTCTGATGGGCGCGACACAGGCCCGCCCTTTGCCCGGGCACGCTCGCTCGTGTCCGCTACGGGAGTCTTTGCGCTGTTTTATGCGCCTCCAGGTGCATCCGATGACAGATAAAATGTGCGCCTGAGGCTCCTGGGAAATGGAGTCTGCTCCACTCGCGGCAGTGATTGCGGTAGCAGCAGGGCAGAGGAGGGCAACGAAGAGCAACCAACACCCAATGGTGAGCTTTACTGAAGCTGAAGAACAAAACGAGGTCCAATGTCCAACAACAATAGTTGGAGACCGCAATCAAGTAGCACCAAAAACGCCAATCAGCTATTATGATGCGCTGTATACCTTTTGCTGGCAGCAGCTCTTCACTTAGTTTTTTCCAATGATTCTAATATCCCTGCTTGGCAAGCGACTCCTCGTCTGTTACTGCCTGCCTTTTATCGCATCCAAACAGATTACCGGGAAGCTACTGGCCACCTGGTTTAGCCAACATTAGTCACTTACCGTCGCCTCACGAATTTGGCCTTCACTCCCATCAATCATAGTTCAAGCCAGAGGCGCAACTAGAGCCAAATTTCGGGGGGGGGGGGGCTAAGAAAAAATTTCGGGGGGGCTGAACTTTTAATCAGTAGGCAGAGTGGAGCTGCAGGGCCTCCAACGAGGGGTGAAACAACAGCAAGGCCAAATTAACATTCAAATGGTCTTTTAAAGACCTTTGAAACGTTCGGGTGCGGCTGTGTGTGTGCCCGGGATCTGTCTCATCCCGGGCTGCCACACACGACGGGGGGCGCTGAATCCCGGTGAGTCCAATGGGTGTTGCGCGCCTGGTTCAAGCCTGCTGTTTCTTAAGGGCAATAGCGACTCAGTTTGCTGCTCCGCAGCCATTCGGGAATGCCTCAGATCTAGCAAAACAGCTTCCTCCACTCCCTTCGCTAACACCTGCCAGCCATGCTTCCCTCGCTTGTGTCTCAGACCCCAGGTGGACGTGTTTTCCCCAGCTGACCACAGCCAACGCGTCTTGAGTCCCAGCATGCAATTGTCACGGGAAGTCTCAGGAATGGACGAGTCGAATGCAAATTTCTATGGCCTGGAATCTAGGGAATGCTAAAGTGATTCTGGTATTTTACTGACCTCTGCTGGTTGTTTTCCATCAACAAATTTAAATAAAGGCAGTTGCCAGAAAAATAAAAAAAGAAAGTCCCTAAGTAGAAAGCAAATTCTGGTATTTTCCTGACGTCTACTGGTTGTTTTTTATCAAGACAGTTAATTAGAGGCAGTTGAAAAAGCAGAAACAATTGTGGTATTTTACTGACCTCTATTGATCGTTTTCCGTCAAGAAAGTTAAATAGAGGCAGTTGAACAGAAAAAAAGTCCCTAAGCAAAGGCAGCAGCAGACAAGTCCTAGGCCTGATCTCCAGAACCCACAAAGTACATATAACAGATCTTCCAGAAAGTGCAAGGGCTCTCTAGGCTTGACCTAAAAACTAAAGCAAAAGAATAACAAGTGCTTTGGATGCAAATAGGACCCAGCAGAGGAGGTATTCAAAGTTGATAAACCGTAGCACTTTATTTCAGTAGTTGCAATGGCAAGACGAAAACATGCAAAAGCCACTAAAGTACATTGAAAGTAATTGTGAAGGATTAGGATTTATTCCATAGACGCCCTTGCTCATGCTACAGCCTTACCTTGCATTTTCTCTGAGGAGAAGTTCATCACCTTGCAGCCTGACATTCTTATTTCACATCCCTTGGCGTCTGCGCTTTTCACAGGATTCTTCTCTGCTGTTTAAAATGTCAAAACAGTGCACATGTGATTACTGTAATTATTCCACATCCATTGGCTTGCCAGGCTGCCAGGAGATTGTGTGCCTGTTATCTTTCTATCATGGTTCCATTTATCTCCTGCTTATGATGTGAGGAGAAAGAGTACTGCAGTGCAGATTCCACTCAAAAAGGGCAGGCTCAGCTTACTTGGTTATTTGGATACCTCCTTCACCTACCTTTGTCCTTGTGATGCCATACAGTGGTTAACACCCACTCCTACATTGTTTACATTGGCCTGCCCGGCCCCGGACCATTTACATGAATAGGGCTCCATTAGCTCTGCCCTTGGCCATAGAAAAAATATCCCAATTTGAACTCTATGAATGCTGCTGTGATTTATCAAGACCTCCACAGTGATATCACTGCTGCAGCTTGTGCCTGCAGGGCCTCACCCAGCTCAGCACAAATGAAAGCACCAATTCGGAAAACTTCCGCAGCAAGTAGCTATTACCAGCTGCTCTGTGTTTTGTCTCCTCTTTTTGTCTCATCCCCACAATGGTAGTGCGATGCCCATAGCACCGATAAATATCATTAATTCCAGCTACCTCTGCTACACATGGCCTATAAGTAAGTCAAGACCAGGATAACAATGAGTTCACACAACACACACTAATGCAGTGATTAAGCCATCAGAACATTTTCTTTAAAACTTGCTGTATCATTTACTGCTTGTGAAGCAATAATATGGACACAGAAATGTACCCAACACAGGTGTCAAACTCATCTACAAAAAAGTTTCTGTAGGAAAGTAGGATCTGTTTTCATGGTTAGCCCCACTTTTTGCTGGTGTTAGTATGATATTTGGACTAGTCTGACTGAGATCCTGCTAATCAGGACCCCAGTAACTATGCTTTCTCCCTGAGATTGGACTATGTCAACTCTTTGTATTTGGGACTACCCGGCTACTTACTTGGTCGCTTACAGGTGATCCAGAATACGGCTGTTAGGGCCATTTTTCTGGCAGGTCCCAGGACTCCTACGTCCCCTCTCCCGTCCTCTTTGCATTGGCTCCCTATTCAGAAAAGAATTCATTTTAAAGCTATGATTTTGGTCTTTTAGGCATATCATCAGATTGGAGCCCCTTACCTTAGACAAAGATTTCCCCGTTACACTCCCCAACGGACTCTGAGGTCTTCGGCTCAGCTTCTGATTCCAGTTCCTAAAGTTTCGCTCTCCGCTGTGGGCGATCTTTTCAAGTGGTACCCTCCTGCCTATAGAACAGCCTTCCTTTGTCCCTTAGATAGGTTCAGGGCCTGCTCATCTTTAGAAAAAAGCTAAAAACATGGCTTTTCCAACTTAAATCTGCTTTTCGCCGACTCTGCCTTGGGAGTCTTTTCTGCGGCTGGTATGTGTTTTTTTGCTCAGCGCCGGGAAACTCCTGGGAGTAGCCACGCGCATTATAAATACCAAATTAACATAACATAACAATTGACCATGATACGTACCTCTGTACATCCACAATTGGGATATCCCTCTGTATTCCTGGTTACAGTTTTTAAGGGTCTGACAGCAAGCTAGTGCTGCTGCTGAACACAGACCCGATTCTGTCCTCCCAACATTGTTTCTTCTTCACTTTCCATGCCTGTTGCAGCTGCAAAGGCTTGTTGGTCCTCCACTGAACACTGACCCCCTGGTCCTCAACTTCCAATGTGGGACAGCTTGTGCATGGCTCCTGGTCTTCCTCAGTGTTGCCTGGTTCTCACAGCCGCAGCGACAAGGTCACCATCAACTCTTCTAAACCATCCGTCATCGGTGGGAATTGCTCTTCCGTGCATCCTGGTCAGCCCCGAGTGGCAAAGACACTGTCCCCTGTGCTTACAGGTACTTCACTTCCAGAATTCACCCTTGGATTCCACCGGACTCTTGCACAGTCTTCTCCAGCAGCATCTTTCCTGAAGTCCTCCATTGTGATCTACAGCAGTTTATGACTTCACTTTGGACCTATGCAACCAGCTGCCCTGGTGTAGGTATCCTGGTTCATGGGGTGACACACCAACCTTCTGTCTTCAACAGGGTTTCTTCAGGGTCCACTGGGATGGGTCCTTCTTCTTCAAAACTGCTAACAGCCACTTTTCCATTGACTTCTATAGGACAGGTGGCTGTGTTCCCACTCTGCACACCGCCTTGGTCAGGTCCTTGAGTACTTACCTTATTGCAATTGAGGTATTGGTCTGTATTTGTGATGCTATCTCCAGGTAGGAGATATGCAAATGTGCTATTGAGTGGTATAATACATTAGTGGAAAATACCTGAATCCTTCTGCCGTTGGACAGGCGCTGCCTGCATTCTGCCCTGGGACACTCGCCAAGACCCTGCCAGCCCGCCCGCCTCCCGCCTCTCGCCGTGGGACCCCTTCTGCCATCTCGGGAGTCCGGCTGACGAGCGGAGTGTGGGCCTGGTCCAGGCTTAGGACCACAACACCCAGCAGGCCTAGCGGGACATACCGCGAGATTTCGGCGCCAGGAGGCGCATAAATTAACCATCATCCCGGTCGAGGGGGTGACTCATTAGTGGAAAATACCTGAATCCTTCTGCCGTTGGACAGGCGCTGCCTGCATTCTGCCCTGGGACACTCGCCAAGACCCTGCCAGCCCGCCCGCCTCCCGCCTCTCGCCGTGGGACCCCTTCTGCCATCTCGGGAGTCCGGCTGACGAGCGGAGTGTGGGCCTGGTCCAGGCTTAGGACCACAACACCCAGCAGGCCTAGCGGGACATACCGCGAGATTTCGGCGCCAGGAGGCGCATAAATTAACCATCATCCCGGTCGAGGGTGTGACTCATTAGTGGAAAATACCTGAATCCTTCTGCCGTTGGACAGGCGCTGCCTGCATTCTGCCCTGGGACACTCGCCAAGACCCTGCCAGCCCGCCCGCCTCCCGCCTCTCGCCGTGGGACCCCTTCTGCCATCTCGGGAGTCCGGCTGACGAGCGGAGTGTGGGCCTGGTCCAGGCTTAGGACCACAACACCCAGCAGGCCTAGCGGGACATACCGCGAGATTTCGGCGCCAGGAGGCGCATAAATTAACCATCATCCCGGTCGAGGGGGTGACTCATTAGTGGAAAATACCTGAATCCTTCTGCCGTTGGACAGGCGCTGCCTGCATTCTGCCCTGGGACACTCGCCAAGACCCTGCCAGCCCTCCCGCCTCCCGCCTCTCGCCGTGGGACCCCTTCTGCCATCTCGGGAGTCCGGCTGACGAGCGGAGTGTGGGCCTGGTCCAGGCTTAGGACCACAACACCCAGCAGGCCTAGCGGGACATACCGCGAGATTTCGGCGCCAGGAGGCGCATAAATTAACCATCATCCCGGTCGAGGGGGTGACTCATTAGTGGAAAATACCTGAATCCTTCTGCCGTTGGACAGGCGCTGCCTGCATTCTGCCCTGGGACACTCGCCAAGACCCTGCCAGCCCGCCCGCCTCCCGCCTCTCGCCGTGGGACCCCTTCTGCCATCTCGGGAGTCCGGCTGACGAGCGGAGTGTGGGCCTGGTCCAGGCTTAGGACCACAACACCCAGCAGGCCTAGCGGGACATACCGCGAGATTTCGGCGCCAGGAGGCGCATAAATTAACCATCATCCCGGTCGAGGGGGTGACTCATTAGTGGAAAATACCTGAATCCTTCTGCCGTTGGACAGGCGCTGCCTGCATTCTGCCCTGGGACACTCGCCAAGACCCTGCCAGCCCGCCCGCCTCCCGCCTCTCGCCGTGGGACCCCTTCTGCCATCTCGGGAGTCCGGCTGACGAGCGGAGTGTGGGCCTGGTCCAGGCTTAGGACCACAACACCCAGCAGGCCTAGCGGGACATACCGCGAGATTTCGGCGCCAGGAGGCGCATAAATTAACCATCATCCCCGTCTCGCGGGACGCGAGCGGGACGCCGGGCGAAGCCCGGGCCAAGGGCGGGCCCGTTTTAGCCCGTTCTAGACAGTGAGAGACTGGACTGGGCCATCCCTCTTACTTTCACCCTCAAAATTGCTCAGTGGTAAGGTAAAACACCTTTACATCTACAGTGTAATTGGACTTCTTTATTGCTACTTATTGCTAGGGCTTTCCTGTCAACTATTGTCTGTTACTATGTCCAAACAAAAAATGCCTGTCACCCCGGCTAATACTATGCACAACTACCTGGTTCAGGTAGTGGCCAAAATTAATAATAATCGGAGGTCCTCCCTAGGTATGGAGGATTCGCCACCTTGTGCCCAAATCAACCAATGAGGGGTGTCTCAGCCTGTAACTGATGATCTCATTTCCACTGACTCTAGTGAAGACCCAATTGAGCACCTAGCTACTAATGTTTCAATGGCCTCTATGGACCAACAACTTGACCCCTTTACAGATCTGATTAACTTAGAAGACCAAGATAAATCTGTAATAATCGAGGAGTCAGTTATAGAGAGCAATACCTCCCCTACACCGGTCCCCGCACCAAGAGCCAAAAAAGGCATCATTAAGGCGCCACCTAGAAGAGGCGGCCTACGCTCTTGTAAAAACAAACCTGTAACCCCACCTAGACGGGCAAAGAGAAAGAAAGACGATGGGATAAGGGAGGAAGAGGATGAAAACGAAGAACGGGAGGACACCCTCTTAATTAAGCTCATGAGTACACTAGAGTCCAAACTACTAGGATTAATGAAACCCCTCATATCAAAGGTTGACCAATTAGTTACCAAGGTCAACAAACTAGAGACCCTACTAAGGAAAACCAACGAGGGGGTGGGGGAAATATCAAATCAAGTTGCTTCCAAATTCGAACAAATGGAGACTGCGGGGAAATCACTTGGGGTGAACATGAAAACTGGCCTACAAGTTTTTCCAGAACAAGTCCAGCTAGCTAGCCCTAGGAATGATAACACCTCTGATACGGCCCTAGTTTCAGATGCAGCCCAACTAGCGGGCAATAGCATTCCTGAGATCTTAAACCCAGAAACTGCCCCAGTTGAACTAATTGTTGAAGCCTCGCCCCTTATTTTAGTACTAGCAAACACACCCATGCTGAAAACTGGTCAGATCGAGTCTCCAGATTCCTTAAGAAACAAGGCTCTCCAGTGGCTTAGTAGTAATATGCATATATCTCCCTGGGGCAAGGAAAAATTATCAGACGATCTGCTCACAGCAAGAAGGGTGAGGTGGATAGGTACTAAGGCAAAGAAATTCCAAGGGGATTGTGTGGTCTTGAATTTCAAGGGCCCTGAGGTCCTGCCCGATGTCCTACGGCATATTCTCCCCCCACAACGTAGGACAGCTGAAATAGTTCCACTGACACTGGATTTCTTCTATAGTAGAAGAGGTCTAGTAGCCATGCCGAGTATATTAAGAACTAAATGGACAGTAGTGGGAAATAGAAGGGCCAGAACTAACCCAGTATGCGAGTGGGGGTTAAACTTGGATAACCAATATTCTGTGTTAACGGACCTAAATGAGTGTGATTGACTCGCATGTCTCTCTCCTGTTACCCTGAATATGCAGTTGGGCCAAGGACATGCTAAGATTTCCATGTTAGACGAATCTATACCAGCCCCAGATGTATCTCGCACATCCTCTGTGGAAGAACAAAATAGTGTCCAGGTGGAACAGGAAAAAACATTGGAGGAAATTGAGATGTCACCGAGATTAAATAAAAATGTATCACTAGGAATAGACCCTGCAGAAACATTAAATATTCCTGACATTGTCCAGACACACTCTCGGCAGGCTAAACCGCAATTATTAATTATTTCATGGAACATAGCTGGAATTACCAATAAGCTAAACATCCCAGACTGGGTCGATTTTACCAACCAGTTCGACATCATCATGTTCCAAGAAACATGGTCGCTTACACCAATTTTCAGGCAAGGGTATTTGAACTTTTTTGTCCCGGCAATAAGCAATCGAGTGGGACGTCCCTCGGGGGGCCTGACAACTTGGGTACGCCAAACTTTGAATTGTTCGGTTAAGCAAAGGTCTATACCCTCTAATGACATTTTGGCACTTGATATTACCTGGCAAAATGGTCAACAGCTAGCTCTGTTCAATCTTTATTCAAGGGGAGTTGCCAGGGGCAAACCTTCAGAGACCCTATCGTGCCTCGAGAATGATATCGAACAGCTACCAGACCCTATCCATATAATAATAGGCGGGGATTTTAATACTACCTTTGAACCCTTGGGTGAGGAGGACAAAGTCCTGGCCGAAGATGAGGATACCAAGTGGGGAATACCCCAACTAGATATCCCTGTAATTAGGAAATGGAGCACGGTAGCAATACAACTGAAAAGTTTTTGTCTTTCAAGAGGACTTAGAGCAGTAAATGGTCGGACAGTGTCAGATTCTATGGGGAAAAATACCTTTGATAATGGCAGATCGGCCAGTAGGATAGATTACATTCTACTAGATGTAAGGTTCTGGGATAAATTGGTAGATATGGAAGTGAAGGTTAAGATTGAAAGTGATCACAATCCATTGTGCCTGACACTACATACCATCCACGACATACCCGAGCATCCCAGAGAGGGTTATATGGTTACGCAGGACCTAGTAAGTTCTAATAACTTCCGATACTTGAAGTGGAGTATGCTC
Source organism: Lissotriton helveticus (assembly GCF_964261635.1). NCBI lineage: Eukaryota > Metazoa > Chordata > Amphibia > Caudata > Salamandridae > Lissotriton > Lissotriton helveticus. The sequence continues at coordinate 2,054,326,931 of NC_136063.1, read as the reverse complement.
CTAGTAGATCTCGTTAAAATAGAGACTCTAAAGAAAGTAGTTGTGGGTGAAATTGCTAAGATTAAGTCCCATATTGGACAGACTGATTTTATTGACTATATGATGGCTGCCCATGAGACACTTTTTACCCTAATCCAAAGTTTTTTTCGCAAAAAAATGTCCACAAATAAAACGAATAAAACACAAGAATTTAGAGGGTGGTATGATAAGAGCTGTAGGGCAGCTCGAGACAACCTCAGCAAGGTACTAAGACTAGGGAGGCCAGATGCAGTAAGGCTGGCGAGAAACCAGTATAGGCAGGCCCAAAAATTAGCTAAGAAGCGTTGGGACGAGGAATGTTGGCAAGAACTCAAGGAGGTATGCGCCTCCAAGGATTCTAAGCGCTTCTGGGCTTCAGTAAAATGGGCAAAGGGTGGCATAGCACCCCAGCCTGCTAATAATGTCGCAAAGAACAGCTGGATAGAATACTTTCAACCACAGTATGCTCGTAATCCTATGTTTAATAATGTTAGCCTTCCTCCACAAGTTTACTACAAAGCACCATTATTTGTTGAGAGGGACGTGAGCGTTGTACTGGACTGTGTAGCAGGGGGGAAAGCCCCAGGCATGGATGGAATTCCGGCTGATATTTTTTTTATCTGACCGGAAGTCCTGGTGCACCTACTTTACAATGTTGGCCAATGCAGTGGCCATGGGAGGGAAAGTGCCTGCCTCATGGAAGGGAGCCGAAATAATTTCCATATATAAAAAAGGCGACAGATCCCTGGCTAAAAACTACAGACCCATTAGTTTGATCGACACAGCTCAAAAGCTAATGGGCCGATTAGTGCAAAATAAACTGCAGCAATGGATCGACGAAAATAACATCCTGTCATCGTATCAAGCTGGGTTCAGGCCCTTAACTAGCAGCGTCGACCAAGTCCTCCATTTTCTAACAATTTATTGGAGAAATGTCACCTTGAAAAAGGGGACATTGTATGCAGTTTTTGTAGATTTAAAAGCCGCTTTCGACCTGGTCCCCAGGGAAAAACTTTGGCAGACTTTGATGGATGCTGGCATAAAACAGGAATTGCTCACACTCCTTGTTCGCCTACACGAAAACAATTTTGCTAGGATACGATGGGGCAATCAAGGAGATGTAACTGATTCCTTCCCGGTAGAACGTGGGGTGAGGCAAGGGTGTGTCCTAGCGCCAACTCTCTTCTCTATCTATATAAATGGTATCGTTAAACATCTAGAGAAGATTGCTAGTGACGCCCCTGTAATAGCCGGCTCTCGTGTACCAGTTCTCATGTTTGCGGACGATACATTATTACTTTCCCGCACCCCTAGTGGGTTACAAAAAGTAGTTGATGCCTTTGGTGTTTATTGTGATGAAAGGGGCCTAGAATTAAACACCACCAAAATGAAATTTATGTGCCTCAATCAGCAGTCCTCCTTCAAGGGTGTAATAAAATACAAAGGAACAACCTTAGAAAGAGTGGACTCTTTTACATACCTAGGTATCACTCTGCAAGAAAACATGAGCTGGAAGCATCACATAACCACAACCCTACTGAAATTTAGACAGCTAGCAGGTGCCATCTCGCTAAAACACCGAACCTCACTGACTAAACCTGTGAATTGTGTTATGGAAATCTATTCTATGAAAGTACTGGGGGCTTGTTTATATGGTTCTGAACTATGGGGTTTCTCAAACTTGAGCGAATTGGGCCGAGCTGAAAATAGGTTCCTAAGAGGGGTCGTAATGGTCCCCCAAAGCACACCAACAATTCCGTTAAAACTAGACCTGGGTAGAAAATCGGTTGTGGATATAGCGAGGCTTCGGCCCCTCCTATATTGGAGGCGAATTATGGTGACCCCAGAACTAGGCCGCTATGCAGCAGCATTGATGGATGTCATCAAATTCGATCGTTTCCATACTATCCCATGGCTAAGGGAGTTGCGGGGACTACTTACAAAATTGAAATTGGACCACTTATGGGACAACAAAGACCCAACTTGCTTCCCTTCTAAGGAAAAACTAAAAGATTTATATTGGGAAATGATATATTTTGCAATGTTTAGTGACAGTATAAACGTAAATCTAACATCTCGTTTTTTAAATTTAAAAATGTATCCCTCATATGAACCTTTTTGGGACCTAATTGAAAAACCTTATGATAGAAAACTTTATTTTCAATTCCGCATTGGCACATTACCCTTAAATGCGTTTAAGAAGCATTGGTCCCAGACATGGGATGAACATTGTCACCATTGTAATGAGGAAATTGAACATATCTCCCATTTCCTGTTTTGTTGTCCACTGTATTTGACCCCCAGACGTAAGTGGTTAAAACCGGTGTGCTTAAAGTTAGGAACCCGAAGCCAATCTGAAGCCCTTAGGATACTTGCATCAGACTGTACAACATTATATGTGGTTGGTGTAGCAAAATATTTGGCGTGGTCGTGGCTAATTCGTACCCGATCACTAATGGCTACTGTATTATAATGAAATTATGTATATCCTTAAATTGTATTTTTGCGTCATAGATCATGTTCTTTACTTTTTAACCTATGGAATGTGTTTATTTAAACTGTAATAATGTGTTGTAATTTTATGAACTTTTATTATGTACTATCCGGCATTTAATGTTTAATATGTATTTTTAGAAGTATTTTTAGAAGTAGTATTTATTGTATAGGGTTAGGTGAATGCTTTTATGACAAAATGTCGAATAAAGCTTATAAATTGAAAAAATTGATTATTACACTGTGTGGTTCTTTTCTTTTTAACCTACACCACCTGTTTCTAACTGGACACTCAGACATATATATATGATAATAATTTTTGGATAAATAAAAGGAGACACGGGTGGTCTAGTGGTGGGTAGTGACTCTATGATTGTATACTGACATGACGTGATAAGATTTCTTTGAAGTTCATGACTAAGTCTGATATACCTGTGGTAAATGTATATATAATATGGACTACTACATTAATGGCCTCTATGATTTATGTCATATGTATAAACTCTCTTTTTATTTAGGACCATTAGTAATAATGTGAACACAATTATGAACTATATACCTGGCATGTTTTTCTGTTGTGTAATTCTGTAAATCTTGACCTATAGATATAAAACTTTGTCGACATAAACACTATACGGAGGTTGCAGCGACTTTAGTCAAGAAAATAACACATTGAGGTATGATAGATTTGTGATATTTTTATGGTCCTTATAGATATTGCATCTACATTCATGCAGAAGAAAATATGTTTATATAAAAGGTGTTAACCAAAGACAGACACAAAATCTGCAAATGATAGATTAAATAAAAGCAATATTTATAACTCTGTACCCCATGAATAAGATAGAACTAGGAAGCTCTGTTAGTGCCTCTCCTCTCGACAGTACTCGCATGATACCTTGTTCTATCCCTGTAATATCATAACAATGAATTTGTGATAACTTCCCAAGAACATTTGACTAGAAAGGGCTTTTTGAAGGATTTTTACGCAATATAACCTTACAATGAAATTGGAAATAATGCCTATAGGGAGACTATGGGATCACTGACACTTGGTGTCGGTTTTTCAATTTTGTGTTGTATATATATGTATATTTTATAGTAAAATGTCTTTTTCTACACAATTGCTTTCAGCCCTGAAGAAGTCACGGATGTGACGAAACACGTTGGCAACAGGCAATTCTGTAATATTTTAATGGAATATTGAATAAGGAAAATTTGATTCCTTCAATCAAGACTTTGATATTGCTTATCTGTGGGAAGTTTCCAAATGAATTTTCGATTAATATTGTGACTTATAGAATTCTGTCAATACAATATTGATATATGTACTTTGGTGCAGGTCATTTTTTGTTCACTCTTTCAAGATAGGCCTGAAGGCTGTTCTCCACAGCCATCACTTTCTGAGAGCTTTCAAAGGGTATCAAAGACTACTATAACCACCATAAGGGTTTCCTGGATTAGTGCAAGGTTCCTCACTTAAATGAGTGTGCACCATATACTAAGCCAGCCTCCTGCAGTTTCCTACTGACACTTAGAAGGCAAATTAACATTTCAGAAAAAAAGCTGTTTCAACCCATCACCTCAACCACTGAGTGGCCCAAAAGGGAAACGTACATAGCCAGCAGGGGGATTCTGCCCAAACAATGGACCTATCTATCCCTATACATTACACCCTCT